>NW_027041058.1:3567500-4767500 GCF_037179485.1 Ochlerotatus camptorhynchus
AAATATGAAATCATTAGCTGTTTCAATGTTATACTTGTAATGTTATACTTGTAAATTGCAAGAAGAGTACTAACAACGTAACAATTACTCAAAGAGAAAATTTGTAGGGAAAATTTATTTATTCTACACTCAACTTAGCTAAAAATGAAGACAACCTTAGCAGATAGACTAACTACTTTGAATTGTTAGAATGAATTTGAATTTTAACATAGCAACATTCTCTTGATCAAGGCAACCTTTAAGTATTGAAGTCAACATTTGTTTTTCTTCATTCGTGGCTGGGCTGGATCAAGACCAACAATTGAAATGGCCTTAGCTCAATTTTGTAAACACACCTTATAAGGCCTTTTTCTCGCGAACCGAAACCTTCATTCGCAAACCTAAACCACAATCGGGTAGAGGAGAATTTTCCCTACCTGTTCATTATGTTGGTTTGCCTTTGCGGATTTCGGTTCGTGAGAAAACGGCCTTACAAGGTTTGTTTACAAAATGGAGTTAAAGCCATTTCAATTGTTGGTCTTGGGATGTTCATTATCGTCTCTGTTGTTGTCAATATTAATATTCGCCCTCATCTTGGTGGGGATTATTTTGTGGATCAAATGCAAAATGATTATTTTCATTTTACACAAATACAGCGCTGAAGAACGTGTCGGTTAGTTTTTACACACAGATGGATGGCAAATCATTACACACTTAGAAAAATGGATGTAAATTTAGGTGCTCTGAGACTGACATATACGAGCGTCAATTTTGACATAAAATTGAGTCAAAATAGACGTGAAATTCAGCTCAATCAAACGTAATTTTGAACTTTTCAGTCTCGGAGCACTTAATTTTACATTACATGTTTGTTTACGTCTCATCCTTTATGTCAAAAATAGATTCCGTCACGTGTAAAATTGGGAATTTCTAAGCGTGTAGGTTTTAGGCTCTGGTGTCGACATTATTCAAAATAATCATGTTGCCCAAAATGAACTTGATTATTTTACTTTTGAGGATCGCTTCTGATTTTGACAATTTTGGAATGGATAATCAAGCACTAGTGAATATCAACAAACGCGTATTCATTAATGTATAATGAACTCATCTGTTCACTTCACTCGTAACTTTTTTTTTTAATTACTTTATTTGTACAGGCTCAATCGAATAAACTTTACAGAGCGTAGTTATCATTTGCGTTATACATTATTAATATCTTAAATTTAAAATTAAAGAATTTGAACCGAATACTCGCGGTTTTCTCGACTTTCCTCGTACAGAACAACGAAGATTTATCTACACTCTTTTTACACGCAATATTTGAATATATTTTTCAATTGAAGAAGACTTCCAAAGGCTCTTTGAATTTAAAGTAGACATGATAAGATTTTGGCGATGATTTAATACTTTAAGCACCTTCCTGAAAATATTGATTATGAATAATGTCACTGAGGCAGGTAAGAATTCCATTTTAGCTACAATAAATTGATATGAATTTCGATTTTCCTTATGAAAAATAATGTTGTCAAAAAATAATAAAACGTAGCAGACTGAAACCGAACCATGGACGTTGAGATTACGGGGCCCATGAGTTAACCACTCGTTTTTCAACGCTTGGGAAAATCAAATGGTTGAAGGCGTATAAGAGCTACCTCACGCTAGACGACAACCGTTCATAAGTCACGCATATGAAATTCTTAAGCCGAGCCTTATGACATTCTTAAGCTCATTTTTTCAAGAATAATACTTAATTGACCTAAATATCCACACGCGACAGCCCGTCGAGCTTCCCTTTTTAAAGAAGGATGGCTTAAGCGCCACTCCTAAAGGAGACCATCCAACAGTTGGTAGCTTGCCCGGCTTTGAGACCTTCCTAGGGAGAGGATCAAGTTTCCCGAATTTCGGGTAGGAAGCTGACTGGCTGACTAACACGCGTTCGGCGTACTTCACGTAAGACGCGCAAGATATCCCTAATTCCTATAAGACTTACGCAAATCAAACTCCGACAATCGGCCAAAGACTAGGAACACGTGAACAGGGGTTATCATCACCGGCCTAGCCCTAATCGTCCCCGTTTGTACTGAAACGCTTCCAATTCCAGAGTTGCCAGAAAATTAGTCAGATTCGGGCTGACTACCCAATAAACATCAAATTCCAAAAACTACAAAACGAACGCGAAGTAACATGAAACCTCAAAAGACATTAACCAAACTATCTCTCATTGGTACACAACAGAAAACATTCCGTGTAACGTAAACTGATTTATTCCAAGCGGGATCAACATTTGTACAGCTCTATTCTACCATAAAGCTCAAAGCACAGAAATTCAAACGTTTACAAAGACTTTATTTCTCGTAGCTTTGTTCCCCTTTTCATTGCCTAGGCCTAGTTGTTTGTCATCCTTTCCCCTTACGTACTACCTATCTTTCCTAGCGTGTGCGATTATTGTATCTGTCCCATGTACTCCTCCTGTGTGCACTCTGCGGTAACTCAGCGATCGATTGCTTCAATGGTCGTCTTCACATTTCTTTAATTCGTTATTCTAAGGGCTACTCCCGTTCATTGACGGCTTACGGGATAGCTGTTTTTTAAGAGTGTGTCTTAAACGAGTCACATGGCCATGGACGACACAAACAAACATGCATGCATTTTCTACTCACGACCTAGGTTTTACGTGATGTCCTTTGGTGGGGAGACTGGCGGCGGTACCGAAGCTGCTTGGTGCACTACTCCGGCCCAGAAACGATCGCGGATGCGACAATGGCTGATGATGTGTCTCCCTCACCGATTCGCGGGCTTACGCGACAGCGTGGTACAAGCGGTCGTGTGTACGTTGGCTGAACGTACTCTCCTCGACGAATGGCCTGCCTGCCCAGGCACGACTTGACGATGTACCCAGGGAATCTTTGCAACGGATAGGTGGGGTCAAAGAGTGGTTCCAACGAAATGGTGGTGTGTCGGCAAACGACCTGTGCTGCCACGAATCTATGGATTTAACGACGCATATTTCCTCTTAGTTTACGCACCATCTACAAACTTTGCACTTTACCGTTTTCTCTAAGTCACACGCTAACCACTAACCGCCAAATAGCTAATATAGCTTCGCTCACTACTGTTAACTAGGGGAAGGGTTACAATTCACCTTTTTACACACACCACGGCACGGATCAAAAACTGACCACTCTTGCCTCTTCCACGTATCAGTACAAAGTGGACGAGTTAGGGCTAAGTGTGTCCTCAGATACCACGCTTGGTGACCTTTGTCCCCGGTAATCGTGATTTCAGACGAAGGCCAAAATCACGAAACCGATTCTCAAAATTGAGCATGCGACAATGCCTATAGAAATAGGGACATCTCATTCCACCGAACGAATATTAATCGTCCAGCCACATTCCTCTCCCGAGTTCGGGAAAGTGCAAAGCCGAACAGGAAAGGTCAATGCATTCCTAATTGTTTTAGGCGCAGGTCGATGCACGCGAATCGACGCGGTAATGTGAACAAGAAGCCACGCTCAACAGGCTATCGGGACATGTGCTTTGCGCTTGTAGCTAACGTGTACGGGAACTCATTTGAACAGTTTTATGGCTAGGGTAACTCTTTTACCCATTCTAATAATGGGTGTTCCTTAGCGGTGAACACATTTAAGATTTATTTGAAAAAACGATATTTCATATTTTAATTAATAAATAACATATAACAGAATAAATAATTTATAGAAAGCATAACTATGATTGTAGTTTGTAAATGTTCATTGCTAATGTGCTAATCATAAAGCGTACTTGCTACAAGCTGGAGCTCTTTTGATTACTTCCTGATCAACGTGTCATTGTGGGAGAATATCTGAGAGACAAAATTTGAACTTTTGATCAGTTGACGATATTTAAAATAATACTTGATCAACCTGAAGCCTTGAAAAATATCCAGCTTTGATCAGCTGGAAATCTTTTGCAAACTTCTGAGTGAAATGAAGTTCTCAAACCATCCAGAGAGTTCATTGAGTTTTTTTTTCAAATTAGTTTTCAGACGAACTTCTAAGAAGTTCCCTGAACAAATATGAACATCCCAGAAGTTCTAGGAACTTCTATGCTGAACTATTACGATACTTCCTGTGTTTATATGAAATTCCTTTAACTTATAAGAAGTTTGCTGAGCTTCTACAAAGTTTGCTGAATTAAAATGAAGTTCACTGCACCTCAACAAAGTCCCCTGAACTTATAAGAACATTGTTGAATTTCTACGAAGCTCCCTGAAGATCTACAAAGTTCCCTGCTACAGAATTATTTGAACTTTTCCGAGTCCATTAAACATTACCGATGTAGCGAAATTCCCGAAGCTTGCAAAAAGTTTCCCGATTTTCTGCAAAGTTACCTGAATTTATATGAAGTTCTCAGAAATTGTATTAAATTGTCTGAATTTATACGATATGCCCTGAACATCTCTGATGTTTTACGAAGTTCAATGAAGGTAAAGAAAAATTCCTGAACTACAACGAAGTTCGTCAAATTTCTACATAATTTGCTAAATTTCTTCAAAGTTTTATGAAATTTTACAAAACTATCAGAAGTTTTACAAAATTCGCTGAACTTCTTAAAAATTCTCTGGACTTTTCTACTGAAGATCTACGAAGTTCGCTGTGCTTCTACAAAGTTTGCTGATCCCCAAAAAAATGCGCAGCAATTCTAGAAAGTTTCCAGATCTTCTATGCAGTTCCCTTAACAACTATAAAGTTTTTTTTTTAAAGTTCTAAAAAGTTTCCTGAAGATCCATTTTTTTAAATGTTCTACATCGTTCTTTGAATTTCCACGAAGTTCCTTGAACTTCTACGAAGCTTCCTGAAATTATATGATGTTCTCTTTGCTTCTTCGAATTGTGATTGACTTCTAAGACTATGATTGAACATCTGTAAAGACAATATCTAAGTTTTCGTGCTACAATTTATTTAAAATGCAGGACGGGACAACCAGGAAATATCCTGGAAATTAAAAAGTAATCTGGAAAACCGGGAAAAAGAAAAACCAGGAATTCTATGGGAGAACCAGGAAAAACCAATAAACCTTTGCATACGATCGTCGGTCACTTAAATTATAGGTTATATATGTTTATGGAGCATAAGTTTTTTTATAACGATTTTTTGAGTCTAACTTATTTTAAATTTTGCGAAATTAATCTTAAGAATGTGTCATGATGTCTGAGCAATGCAGATTTCAAGTTTATCGACTTATGTGCTACTTTTCCAATCAGTTTATTATTAAATTACCATTTCAAAATCAAAAATGAAAATTGTTTTAGATTAATTTTCGGTGACTCTAATGCCATGTTCAGACTAGAAAAAGTGTTATGTTATAGATTGATTAAAAGATACCAAAACAATTGTAATACATTATTTTTTGTATTTCGAGAACTGAACTTATAACACTTTAAGGCTCACTAACCTTCCTTAGCTCAGTCGGTAAAGGCGCAGCTATAAAGCAAGGCGGTGCTGGAGGTGGCTGGGTTCGATCCCCGGTCCGGTCTAGGTTTTTTTCGGTTTGGAAAATTTCTCGACTTCCCTAGGCATATACAAAGTATGATTGTACTTGCTTTGCCACACAGTTATACTAATGCAGGAATGGAAACTGTGGAAGTGCATCTAGAACTAAGAGCACGTAATAAGCTAATATGCGATAAGCAATAAGCTTGAAATGTGAATAAGAAGAAGAAGAAGACGAAGAAGAAGAAGAAGAAGAAGAAGAAGAAGAAGAAGAAGAATAAGAAGAAGAAGAAGAAGAAGAAGAAGAAGCCCGCTAGTCTGAACATGGCACAATCGTAATCCAATTTTCATCATAAATTATGATAATGGATTATGATTATTAGTGTTCTGTTCTTCAACATTTCGAAGACAAACTGCTCTTTTGACATGGCATGTCGAAAAACATCAATATATCATATTCAGAACTATCATGAATTGCTCCTTAAATTTACAGTTCCTTAGTTAGGGAATATCCGGAGTGTTGCGTATCAGAAGTTATGAGGTGTAGCAAAATATGCTACGAGGCCGCGGTGAGGGGGGGGGGGTGGGGGTGTCTAAAAATGGTCAAAATATGCTACCTCATGTATGAATGGTCCCTTACTCTCCCCGTAATTACCTCGGAATTATCTTGGAATCCTTCTTAAAATTCCTTTGTAATTGAATATTTCAATACTTAAATTCTTTTTTTATTTATTTTTGAATTGAAAACGCTCCCCAGAAATCCTTTGGAATTCCCCTCAAAATTTATTTGAATTTAATTTTGAATTTTTCTGAAACTTTCCTAAGAATTTAATTTAAATTCTGCTCCATTTTTTACTGTCCTCAGAATATGATCCTTCTGATATATTTTTCGGAATTCCCATGAAGTTTTTTTTATGAATCTTCTTAAGTATTCCTTCAAAATTATCCTCACAAAACCCTTTAAATTCTGTTAATAAATCTCATTGAATTCTCCATACCTACCCTTCTCTCACACAAATCTCTTCAGAATCAATTGAAATTCAATTCAGAACTTCTTTTCTTCTCATCAGATATGCTTTGGAATTCACCTAAGAATTTCTTATGACTACCCAACTAACAATTCAAGACCAACAATTGAAAAATCGGTGTCTTCAATGAAAACTCTAGCGCCTTCCGCAAACTTCAGGAACCTTGTTCCGTTTTTGTTGCTGAGCTGGCAGCAATCAACTTCGCATTGGGGATGATTTCCAACATGCCCGCAGACCATTACTTCATCTTCTCGGATAGTCTCAGTTCTATTGAGGCTATTCGGTCGATGAAACCAAGTAGGCACTCATCTTATTTCCTTTCAAAGGTAAGGGAGCAGATGAGTGTACTGGTCGAAAGATCATATATGATTACCTTTGTATGGGTCCCCTCACATTGCTCAATCCCAGGCAATGAGAAGGCGGACTCTCTCGCAAAGGTGGGCGCGCAGGAAGGCGAATTGTATTACAGGCAAATTTCACACGATGAATTTTACCATTTAGTGCGTCAGAGTACCTTTTCGAGTTGGCAAACCGATTGGGACACTGGAAATCTTGGACGGTGGTTACATTCAATTATTCCTAATGTTTCTTCGAGAGCGTGGTTTAAAGGCTTGTGCTTAAGTCGTGACTTCATTCGCGTGATGAGTAGACTTATGTCCAACCACTACTCGCTAGATGCTCATCTCAATAGAATAAACCTCGTGGACAGCAACATCTGTCGGTGTGGAAACGGTTACGATGACATCGAACACGCAGTTTGGCAATGTACGGATAATGACGCCGCCAGAGAGCGACTTTTGAATACCCTCGAGGCCCAAGGAAGACAACCCTATGTTCCTATCAGAGACGTGTTGGCAACCCGTGATCTCTGCTATATGCAGTCCGTTTATGTTTTTCTTCAAATGTCTAGTATAAGAATTTAATTCCTTTTGTCTTTTGTCTCTCTTTATTAGTTTTTGTTTGTCTTGTCCCCCCGTCTCGATGAGTCTCATCATCGCCCACTGGTCACCCACCATAGCCGGTCGAACTCCGGACGAAGCTAGAACAGCACTACCGTTCATACTGGCGACAACGCTCTGATGAAACAACGAAACCCTACCCCAAGCTCCTCCCCTGATCCTATCCTTCGAAAATGTACCCTTCTAACCTCGAGTAAGCCGCGAGTAATCGGCCCAACTCCTACTAGACATAGAATTAAGTGAATTTTGTTACACACAGTGAACAATGAATTATCGGCTCCGTAAAGCTAACGCGATTGAGCCCTCCAAATAAACGAACTAGATAAAAAAAAAAACAATTGAAAAAGCCTCAACTCTATTTTGTAAAAAAAACCTTGTAAGGCCATTTTGTTGCGAACCGAAGTCCGCTAACGCAACCAACAAAATGAACAGGTAGAGGAAATTCTTCTCTACCCGATTGTGTTCTAGGTTTGCGAATGTAGGTTTCGGTTCGCGAGAAAATGGCCTTACAAGGTTTCTTTATAAAATGGAGTTGAGTCCGTTTCAATGGTTAGTCTTGAATTTTACCTGCAGACTAGCTTATACAGCCAAAAAATACCTTTATGTATTAGCTGCAGCTAAAATTGTTTGTTGGGTATATCTCAAAATTATTTTGGAATTAGACAGAGCTCTTTTAGGATTCCTCCTCACTGAATTAACACTTTAATTTCTTTTAAATTTACCTTACATTTCCATCGGTATTCTCGGCAGAATGCTATAGAAAATCTTTAGATTGTTACATCCCTGACACATGTTTAAAAGTTCCAAAGCCTTGAAAACTTTTCAGAGTGAAATAAAGACCCTACATTTTGAATATTTTATCAGACCCAGGTTGATTTTTTCTGTATCTATCTTAACCGGAAAAAAAAACCAGGAATTTCAAAGACTGTCAAAGACGGCATTTTGAAAAAAAAAACAAAATCCAAAATGGCCGAATTTTAGCGAAACTGCGAATGATTGCCCATATTGAAATCAAGTTTTGATATCAACATTAAACTGACATCATAATATATGTTTGTTTTCATTGCCTTAACATAACATCAAATTGAATACTTGTTTTGTTATCAACAGGAAAAATTGATATCAAAATGAGTTTTCAGTTTGCGCTCACTGATATCAGAAATAGTTTTCAATGTAATGTCACAGGAAGATTTGTTTGCTCTCAATTTTGATATTTTATTAACGACCAAAAACGACAGCAACCTGAGTAATCATTATCAGTGAAATCACAACATCAAATTTAGATTTCAATTTGAACTCAGACTTTGTTCGGGTTGACAGACAATATGCAGACTTCCTTCAGTGTATTTTACTAAAACTCGACTTTAATGAAAAAAAATGATGCAACTCATATAAAATGCGTTACGAATACAATGCTATACATACTCTGATGTGAAATGCTACATTGATTTTTTTATTGAATAAGTCACCTTGAACATCTCAAATGTGTGCTAATAGCACTCTCAAGAAACAGTTTTGCTTTTATAAGAGACTTGTGAACTATGATTCAAACTTGTAGATCGCTAATACATACAAAGTTACTAAGGCTATCATGTCATGTCGTATTGAGACTGGTTGAAAATAGACTATGCATGTCGATCTTGTTTTCACTAGATATTTTTCCCTCGAAGAACCCCTCTATTTTCCCCTGTGTTCATGTCTAGTTATGATTTATTGACGCTGCTTAAACCAAATCGGTTTGCTACAGTAATATTTTCTCCTCTTTCACATGCCATTGCGGATCGTTGATTTATCGATGGAATGCGCCAGTCAAAAAAAAAAATAGACTATGGGAAAATACCCTGACAGGGTAGCTCGTGCTCAGTTTTTCGCCGAAATCGATTACGTGCCGCAGATTACATGCTCCAGATTTGATTGACATGAATTTAGGAGTATTTCGAGAGGAATTGATCCTTTATCCACTCAACGACAATCGATTACATCTCCAAGTTCAAACTGAACCTGTTTTCTAAATCAACAACAAAGTTTATCCATTCGAGGCAACCACAATAACCGCAAGTGACCGTATCGATGCTCGGGGGGCCAAATTTCATCGAACATTGTTTACGTTCGCCATATGGTCGCATAGTCTCTGTGCTGAGCTCCAACCATGTAGGCTATTGCCGTACGTTCGTTCATATTAATATGGTTCGAACTCACGTAAATTTACGTAATTTTTTGCAACTGTTTGTTTTGACACGGCAATTCGCAGTTTGAGTTTTGTTTCAATCTCACCAGGACAAAACACGCACAAGACTGCGGTCGATCCATCGCCTCAATCGGTGCGACCAGTTAATCGAACCGCTGGCCGAGCAAACACTCATCTAAATTCTAGCTCAAATGGTCTGCGAAAGGAGTGGAAAAATGCTATTTTTTCTGTGGAATATTTAATTGACGCACGCTGCTGTAATTAATTGTGGCTGGCCAAGAGATTCTTCTAGAAGCTCTCCGGTTGCTCGGAAAAGGTCGAACACTTGAGCGCACTATAGGTGCACCTCTGCACCATGCGTACTCGCCTTTAACCGTTTCAAGGATGTCGAGTCTGCAGCAGCCAATTTACCAGATTCTGCGACGGCAACGGTGTCACTGATGCACACGCAGAACTCGAATCAAGTTGACGCAGTTAATGGTATCCGTTGCTCCAGATGATGGCAACATACTGACGGCATTAATATGTGAAAGGCCTTGCAGTAGGTATGCAGGAAGTCATGTGGTAATCCTGCTTATTACAGATCGCTTTAAGGTAATTGTTGTCCTGGTTGATCTTTCATGCTCAGAAAGTCTGCAGGCACAAGGACATGTTAATGGGTAGTTCACGGGTGTTGAGTTTATTGATCCTATTCTGGTGAGCATGAAATCGAGGAGATAGATTCTTTTACCAGCTACGGGGAAGGACACTGTTTCTTTTTTTCCCTGCCTATGAATCACATTGCCATCGACTGTGGAAATTATTGTGAATATTCAAGTCGTACATTGGCTCTCGGAGTGACCGAGGCTGTAACGCTGTTTAAAGTTCATTCGATCTGTTTGACACATCGAGTATGAATTTCTTTGTTGCTTGTAAACTTTACAATGTCATGCGAAAGAATTCTCATTGACTCCCAGACACGTCCGCAATACAACGTCATCAAATGTAAGTAGAAGCTTTAATATGATTTTCGTCCGGATAGACTGTACAATGTTCCTTCATAACATTAATTTTGATATTTTTGGTCTAAGAACTTTCGAGACAAGTCCACCATATCCAATGGACAAACCCTATGAACACTCCAAGTAGATTCAGGATAAGTCTACACTCTAGACATTTTTTAGGACAAGGCTAACGGCAGGGCAAACAGAACTGCAGGAGATCTTGAGGTAAAATCGAATAACTGCAATCGACTAGTCCGGAGGACCTTCTAGACGTCTTTGGAAGACCCTAGGGTAATGCTAGGTTCTGAGAAGACAAAAGACGTCCAAAAGAATTCGCAATCAAGACCAGAAGAATTAATCGAGCATCCTCTAGGAAAAGTGAAAATGGCTTAAGCTGACATCACACTGTCAAATATTTGGCAAATTTTAACAAATATATCTGAGCAAGGTGTAATGACCAACTATATTTGATCAAATATTGCAATGGTAAATATTTGGTTTGCATTTGTCATTCCATTTATTTGGCTATTCATCAAATAGCCCTTTTTACCAAACATTTTTGTTAAAAACAGCCAAATAATTTATTTTAAACTCATGAAATAATTTCAAGGTTGGAAACAACATCAAATAATCGTCGCTTGCTGTGATCGTACTTGACCACTGGAATAAACAATTCATGAAAGAGACACATGAATTCAAATGCATTTTTGATTGAAAAGCGAACAATGTCCTTCGCAGATCCTTTGGGACTACATGTGGACTTTTTTTTATCTACCGGACAAGTTCCATCAGAATCGGTTCTGGATCAAGTCCAATAGAGGAATAAATTGATGCGATGCGACCTATTCACCCCAATTCTGTATTTCGTTTCGAACGAAATTCTCATACAAAAAAATATTTTTTGTATGAGAATTTCGTTCGAAACGAAATACAGAATAGGGGTGATTATTTCATACGAATTATATATGTCCAAACTGTACCATTTAAGGTCCCTTCCAGTTGCCGGACCGGTTCTCCTGAAATCTGATTCGTAACAAATAAACTGGAGAAAAGAATTTAAACAAAACAAAAGGAGCTCGGAGGAGTTCATAGGACTTCTCGGATAGTTTCTCTGAATTTACTGGGATATCCGTTGTGCGTCTCAAGGGAGTTAACGGGTAGCTTCCCATGATTATCGGGTAGAATTCCTCAATAATAACCTCCTTCACTTTGAATTCATGCAGTTAAGCATTTTCAGAATGCTCAAAGCAAAACTCTTGTATATACCTCTCTTCCGACCACTTGATAGCAGCATGCACATGATAGGTACTCCGCTACTACGGAGCAAGTTCGCTGCTCTCTACGCATGGCTCATATATACCTCTGTGACAAGTCATCAGAACTCCCATATCCTCCATATAAATGTGTTTTGTGCCAAGAGAATCCCCGTTAAATTGACTCATAAAATATCCTCATACATGCGTCCCGAGTTGTCAAGGAGGTAAGAGGATTCCGGCTACATACACAGCAAAAAAATAATTTTGATATCACATCAAAGTGGATGCACTACAATCATGTCGAAAATTTCATGAAATTTTTATGACCACATAAATAAACAAATGCAGTAAAAGCAGCGTAATGTCAGTTCATGCAATGTATTAATGATAATTTTGTCCTTTTTAGCAAGTAATATTACACCATATTTTCGACATGATTGTAGTGCATCCACTTTGACGTGATATCAAAATTATTTTTTTGCTGTGTACTACCGATGGATGTAAGATTTGGGATTCATCATCGCACGATGTTAGAGAGACCACATGAACGGAGGATATACCAAGCTGCGGTCCAATGCAAAAAGAAAAATTTGGAGTGTATTAGTGAGTGAAATTAATCATGCCGATAAAAGGTTGCCGGGTAGAGGACTCGAACCACGAACGTTGCGATTAACAGACTTGTGCTATCTCTACTGCTCTCTCCATTTTGCTTTTATAAACAAACACTTCATTTGACGATTTCTCGCTAATTAAAGCTCAATCTAAAAAACAAACAAAACAAACAGGTAGATGAAAGGTTCTTCTATCATTTGGTATAGTTTGTTCACAAGATTGTTCTTTTGTTCGCGAGAAATCAGCGATTGACATGTTTGTTTACAAAAGCAATTACGCCCAAAATCTCAGAGTTCTCCGGAAATGTGAACAAGAAGCGCTCATTTACGCTCATACTCGACTTTGTATACTTGTTTGCTGGAGAGAATCGAGACAAGTGTGTGTGTCGTTCTACATTGTTATAAATAAAACGGCTTACAGTCGAAAACTTGTACAGAACACGAAATGAAAAAGACAAAATAAAACATTACATCGTCTGCAATGTCAACTTATATCAGTCGCTGTGGGATTGGCTGCGGAGGATGATAGGAAATACCACTAACATTGAATGTAATAAATTTTTAGTTTGCGTGTAGCATTCTGAACGTCGAATACAGCAGAGAAAGGTATTGCAGCTGAATTGGGTTCTTTGGGGGTAATGAGGCTATTGCATTTTCGTAATCTGCATTACAAATGGACACGAAATCCAAAATTTCACCACTTTTAGAGCACTGGAACTATTTTAAATAAGTGTGATTACATAAGGAAAAATCCCCACCTTAGCGCCCCTTGAAAGTACTTTGTATGGGAGCGAGCTGTCATTTTGTTAGGCTTGTGTCAAACAGTGAAATGATTATTTTGCTTTTAACCTTGATTTAAAAATCGACATGGATGTAAATGGGGTCGGAAAAAATATCGTTGTGCTCAGAAAACGAAGCTTTTTCAGATCATCTTTAAATACCGATAAATTTTTCTAAATTAAAGAACCCAATTATTAATGGAAGTGAAACTCAATGAAGAGAATCGATCAATGCAGATAGAACCTTTTGAGATGTTTATCTAGGTTCAGTCGGAAATTTTCACAACTTTTGACCAACCAACGAAAATAGGCTTTTTTTCCAATAAATGTGTCACCATTTCTAAATACAACCATTATACTGTTTAAAAGTATTGGTCACAACTAATAACGAATTTGTTTTCAAAACCGAACTGAACTGAAATAAAATGAACACTCGATAGACATTATGTTTATGCACTTTTGGTATATTGCACGGATTATCCAACCTTTTTTCATCCATCTAGTTTCATTCACAAAGTTTTTAATTGTTTTGTTGCTAATTTGAGCTTTTCCTGATCTCTTCCTCACTTGAAAAAAAAACACCTTTATTCGCCTTAACTACACATGTAAATTAATGTAAATTAAGGTGCTCTGACATATACGAGCGTCAACTTTGACATCAAATTGAGCCATAATAGACGCGAAATTCAGCTCAATCAAACGTACTTTTCGTCGAGTACCGAACTTTTTAGTCCCGGAGCACTTAATTTTACATGAAATGTTTGTTTATGTCTCATCCCATTTGACAAAGAAGGATACCGTCACGTGTAAAATTAGGTATTTCTAGGTGTGTCAAATTTAAATAAAAAAAATTCAAACATTTTAGGGAAACTACTTTTGTCTCTCTTTCTTGTTGCGCCAATTGACATTGCTGTGTGCACTGTATATCGTATGTATAGGGTGTCTCAGAAAGTATAAGCACACTTTCTACTCGCCACCATTTCTACCCCGAAGAGGTTTATCAACTGTTCGTCGATGTGTGTTCTTCTTTATTTATTGCTCATCAAATTTTGGTGCACAAAGTGCGTTTTTTTACAAAATCATCAAAATGCGAGGCATTTTCCCGGAAAAGCGCAAACAGATCATGCACAAATCGTGCATTATTCCCAACCTATCAGTAAGGAAGTTGGCGAAAATGGAGGAAGTAAGAATCGGAGCAGTCCAAACTGCCATCCGAAAGTTCGGTGAAGAAGGCACCTTCGAGGAAACATCGAAATCTGGCCATAAACCAGGACCGGTAAACCGAAAAGTGAACCAGAAAATCACCTAGCTTTCGTCAATAAGAAAAGTGCCTCTGTTCGAGATTTGGCCAAAAAGTGAGAACATCGAAGAGTAACGTCCAACGTGCCAAGGCAAGAAACGGGCTAAATACGTTCAAGAAGCAGAAGAAGCCGAAACGGAGTCAGAAACAAGCCGCATCCGTCAAAGCGAGGGCTCGGAAGCTATATGATAGCCTGCTATGTGGAAAATTGGCGTGTGCTATCATGGACGATGAAACATACGTCAAATTTGACTACAAGACGCTTCCGGGAGACCAATACTACAGAGTCCGTAATGGTCGGGAAGTCGAAGATGTCAATTTTTACCGAAAAATTGGGTAAGAAGGCCATCCCAAGTAACAATCCAGTAACCGTTTAGCATCCACTCTGATTTATGATGGTTTTATAACGGCAATGAACAATCCATTTAGTTTAAATATAGCATTTTAAAGTGTAAAACATTCCTGCTTGGTAATTCAGCTTTTTGCTGTTTTAAAAACCTTTTATAGTCTGGCAAGAAAGTCGGAAACTGTCTTGTTTTAAAAATAAATTTAAAACAGTTATCAATCCCTCCTTAAAACTGTTCTGTAATTCAAGCATAAACGTCATTAGCAATTGTTTTTTTAATGTCATGATAAAGTACTTTATAAACGTGTTCTATCATTATAAAAGCCACCATAAAACAATTAGGTTTTGCGTTAGAGAAAAAAGCATTTATTGTTGCTTTTTAGCCTTTTTAAAAAGCATCATTAACTCCCCAAATACTTTGTTTACAAATTGAGCTTAAAAGATGGTTCCTTATAGTTAATAAATGCCAAATTTATGACAAGGAAACCTCGAAGGATAGACGAAGTAGGATGAAAAAATAAAGTCAATTTCAGATAAATTTACTTCTTTAGAAGAACCAGCACACCACTAACGGCTAACCATCTGTCGGAGAAGAGTAAAGTGAGCGAGGCCCTCGAACTCATAAAACATTTTCTAAAGTTGAAAAACATACCAGTCTTCTCCAGATCTTGCGATGACAATCGAAATAACAACCGACAGTAAACCAATGAAACTGTTAGTTAGCGGAGATCAGCTGGTTTCTGATCCAAAACAGCGATTTTATTCGGCGAAAGACTCTTAGAAATTTTATTCATCCGTACATCTCTGCATCATTGGATGGTGCACTTCTGTAACCATCCGGAAGAAGGGGATCTTTTCCGGGAACGATTGCGCTTCCAGCTGTTCAAAATGCGAAATGTTGTAAAACAATTTCGCAAACTATCTGAGTAACTGCTCCCAATCCATCGGGAGAAAACCGCCTGGAAGAATCCTGGATCTCACAGCGCAACTATCGAAAGATAAACAAACTTTGACGTTTAACTTTTTGCAGGCAACTTTGCCTCCATAAATGCTGCCATAAATCTGAACGGGTTAGGATGAAGCAAAATTGCTTTAGATAAATACAATTCAGCCTGCAAGTTTTCTTCATAAAAGCCATTTAAAAACCTTATTAATTTGTTAAGGAATTCTTGAAAGCAAAACAACTTTTTCGCAAATGACCCATGAAAATCAACTTTGATGTCGCCGCCATGTTGCAATTAGTTTGCTTGTTTTTTTACAATCTTCGATTTTCAATCAATATTTCCTTATATATAACTATATTTTGGTAAATTTACCAATGTGCAAACATTTAAATGCGAAAATAATAAAAAAAAAAATCTCGGCCAAGCTCGATTTAAAGAATATATTTTTTTTTCAATGTTAAATAATTGGTCAAATCGACGTTTTACGAGGGTGGACTTAATTTTTTCGATGTTTTCACGTACATTTCACATAAAATTTAATATGGCACTTAAAACTAGGCCTCTTAATGAGAACTATTGTGATAAATTTGGATATTCAACAAGATTTTTATACCATCAGTTTCTATTTTAGTTATTTTGATAAGATCGGATTCATAAATCCTTTTCTATCTTGAATTATGCTTTCCTAGTGGATTCAGCATGTGGCTAGGGGAAATAGCTCGGAAAGGGTTTTTATTGTTGCTAAATAGCTTTTATTGTAGCTTCCAAATGGTTCTCAATGCGTTCGTCATACAACCTTTTGCAGTTAATCAATCTTGAAGAGCTTCGAGAATACACCCTACAGAACTTTCTCCAGGGTGGGCCAACTAGACATATTCTAATCTTAATGAGGTTTTGGTGGATGCATTAATTACAAAATAGCCTTGACCAGGGTTTTATGAATATTGTTTTATAGTTGCTTTGTAGTATTTAATAAAACTTAAAATGTTACTTGGGATGGTTTGGTAAGCGATATGTGAGTGTGGCAAGTTGTCAAAGCCATTTGTGACGAAGGAGACGATGAACACTGAAATTTACGTTCGGGAGTGATTGAATCGGCGTCTGCGGCCCATGATCCGTCAACATGATGGCCCAGTACTATTTTGGCCCGATTTGGTGGAAATACATACAATAAAAAGCAAACAAACAGCAGTACGTGCCAGAAGAGATGAATCCTCCGAAATGTCCGGAAGTCCGGTCAATCGAAACTGTTTTGAGCCCTTTCCAAGAGATATCTACGGAAACACTTTAAGGCAGCGAATTAAATCGAAGAATTTGAAAAAAAAAACTGGACAAAAGTGGCCAAAGCTCATGGGCAGTATCAGATCAATAGTTTGCTCCTTGGCACACGATTAAAGGAACTTCGGATTATTTTCATCCAATTGAAAAAGAATACTATAGGGATATAAACCTTTGAGTTCATTAACAATGCGTTGTTACTGTGCTGATACTTTCTGGAACACCCCATAATTGATAAATAGCTATAATCATTCATCATTCCAATGTAAAATAAAAAAAAATAAAATGAAAGCATAACATTTTAAACTGAAACGTTTTGAATATACGGAGGTTTGTTGGACCAAATTCAAACGAAAACTAAGTTTGGACAATTCAAGTTAGTTTTCATGATTGGTTTAATTCAATCAAGTTGATCAATAGCCAAAAAATGATGCGCGTGGTCCAACTTATGGGACGTTCTACATTCAAATGATTTTTCATAACAGTCGGAGTCGGAGTCTATACTCAGCTCCAACTCCGACTCCTTATGCTCAAAAATGCGTCCGACTACGATTTCGACTCCACAAGTATCAAGTAGCGTGACCAACAGGTAAATACAAAAATAGGAACCTCTCTAATTGGTTAACATTAGAAAACGAATAAACAGAATCCGAAATACATTCTTATGGAGAATACCCGAGTACACTAAAAAAATCTAATTATTTTATTAATTAAACCAATTTAATTATTTTTATAGCTAAATGGCATATAAACATCATGAAAAACACCATAGTACTTATGAACCACACCAGTATTTGATTACCCAATAAAAGGGATATGTCAACCTTCATGGCTAAAGGTTGCTTATCTTCTCGTTTTCAGTCGAAACACATTTTCATATAAAAATGTGTTTCGATTGAAAACGGAAATGGATACGATAGTAAAAGGAATCCAATTCCAATACTATAATTAATAATCAATATTAATACTATTTGTGAGACTCATAATATTAATATTCTTTATAATATAATATTAATGAATCGATTCAAAGAGAAATATTTGGCGTCTAATAAAGAGTATGTTTGATTGTACATGAAATGTATAGGTCTATGTTATGAAATTATTTTTACATGACTTATACACTTCATATATATTACTTTTGAGCTTTATGGGAATATAGCCATTGCAAAAATCTATGTGGTTTGATTAATACATTCAATATGATTTTTTTTTTCATGTAGACGAGAAAATAAAATCAATTCTTCACTGCACACAGCACATCAAGAAAAAAGAAGGAAGCAGGCTGTGCCCGTGAACAAATGTCACGTTCGTTTTTTCCGCTATAATTTTTTTCTCGATAATTGGCTGCTGATTTGGTAAAAAGACATTACAAGCATAACTTTTCAAAAGGACGTAAGTCGCAAAAATAGACAAATCGATATTTTGCATCTAATCGAATATAAAATACATGCTTTTCCTACGAGTTAATGAAAAACAAGGTTTGAAATTGTAATGCATTATGGAAAATATATTTAATGAACGCCCTATGTGACCTTCTTTCAATGTTTTTAAAATGATGTTGATACACCCTTTTATTGTCAACATGACATAACTGTTAAAATTTGATGATAACACAAAAACTGCAGATACGCGCACAGTGAAGCGTCGTATGTGAAAAAACAAAGCAACCTCTATCAATCAGCAAATGCGTCAAGTTTGTATTTCCGGGAGCAACATGTTTATTATTTCAAAAGTATTCCAATAAAATTGCACTTTAATCTTGACTTTAATATTGAACTTCACATACCAATCTGACTAGCGCTTTCTTAATACGAAATACACAAAACGTATAACATCTGAGAGCAGATAATGCGGTGAACCTCTCATCTCCGCTCTTAACATCGATTATTTCACAACTCTGGGTAGTTATGTAAATAAACCAACCAACCGACAATTCCTCAATTCTTTTCGAGCTGCCGACGTATCTTCACTGCAAAACAAAAACCGGTGTATCTGATTTGACGTATGTGAAAACCCTTCTGTCAAATAGACGAATCATGCAGGGTGTATGTAACAATCAAGGTGTGATACCGACGAATCAATCAGGGTGTATGTGAGTAGTACACAAGTAAAAGGTGTATGATTTTGTTTTATCAAAAGGCTTGTCCGTGTTTGCAAAGCTCGACATTTTTCACAATTCTCTTAAACGCTATCCCTTTATCCAACTAATAGCACAAACAGATTTAAAAAAAATAGCATTAACTTTTAAATAGCATTTAATAATCTCATATAGACATTGCTATCCAATTTTTCTAATTTCCTTTCCAATGTTACATACGTCCTTTTGAAAAGTTATGCTTGAATTAGTGAAAAATCCGTTAGGACCGAATTTCCAACAAATGCTGGAACCACAACAGTAAATCAAGCACTTAGTGAGTTCAAATTTAAATTTGGAGCAACTGCCTCGTTTGGCACGATCACATCAATGAGGAAGGAGAAAGTCATGCAAACAAGCTCTACCAGAGGCCGGACCATTTTATATTCATTCCCGTCATGCAATTGGGATCACTTACGCCCCCATGGCTATTTGGATCAAAGAAATGGTACTGAATTTGGGAAATGCATTTTGATCCAGCTAATTATCTATAATATTTAATTATCTTAAAGATAAATCGTCCAGCTCAAACCTTTGTAGGGGTAAGAGGTGGGACCATCATCATCATCAGCTTAGGAAACACGAGAAGGCTGGCTAATACAATTCATTTGTTTTTATTTGTTTGCATTATATTTAAATCAGTATTTATAAAAACTTCACCAAATGAGGTTTTAGAATTTAAATTAAGGAGCTCGGCTAGCTTAGTGGTTGTCGCCTTTGCTTACTGAGTAGAAGATCATGGGTTTACTCCCAAACTACTCCAAAACAAAACAATTACTATGGTCGCATCGGCTGCTTAAGCTAATCCTGACCTACCTATCCTACCCAACTATCCAACTCCGTATCATGTATGGGGGCGTTGGTGAGTAACTGGCCTCCCGTTAAGTAGATGTTACATCAACATGTCCTTACCCCGGTACGGAGAAGATGGGCGTGGCTGGCAATGGTAATTGTTATGCTTTTCCTGTTCTGAACTTTGATTGGAGAGCTATTCATTCCCAAATCAGAATACGAACGTTAAAGTAGATACATGACAGTTGCCAGTATGCAATATACGAACTACTCTGTTACAAACGCAACGCAACGTAGCCTTGCTATTAGTTTGATTGATTTAAGAGGTAAAATATATTTAAAAAATGAAACCATTAGCAAATAATCAGCAATGAATAGCGAAGCCAGTAGTAGCCATTTCTAAAGAATAGCAAAAATCAGATCAATAATGTAATATTGCTATTTATCTGAAGAAGTTATTGGCAAATTTATTTTGCTGATTATTCATAAAATGTTTAAGTCGACTAATAAGCCGACGCCTTACAAAAAAGTTAATGCAGATCATGTGTCAAATGAAATGTATAAATGACCACACATACCGTTTATACATATTTATAGGACCTATGTGGTTTATCTTAAGGAATGTATATGGCTGATGTTTTGACAAAAAGGTATAAGTGAAATACATGAATAAAGTAATTAATTTTCGATTAGTGTATGTTGTTTACATTAATCATATTGAATGACATTGAACCAGATCATAATTAGCTCTTGAATTCATGATACCAAATTATCATAACAATAGAAAATTAGCCTTGATAGCACAATATGCTATTTACTTGCTATAGCGCACAACTTACCAATATCATATTATATGGTACATATTGATAGTAAAATTTGATATTTCAGTAATGACCCGATTTTGTCAGCCCCTCCGAGCATCAGACTTATATCTTTCAATAATTTCACATAACCGTAATTCCAAATCTATCTCATTCATCTTCAAGATGGTTGTTTAAGGTATACTGTGGTGCAAATAGACCATTGAGAAAGCGCACGTAGAACATTAGAAAAGATGTTCAAAATGGGGGCTGGCAAAATCGGGTCATTACTGTGTTTAGCTTTGGTTTTGATGTTGCTGGTCACGAGTTAAATTAGACTGATTTAAGGGAATTAGACTGATTTAAGGGGGAGGGTTGCCGAAATGGCACCGCACCTTACTCATTAGCTTAGCCACTAAATAGTTAAATTTGAATTTCCTAAATTCCCTAGATAACCACCCTAGTCCTCTTACTCTCATAAATGATATAAACGCAAAAAAAAACAAAACAACAGTACAAACTCGTGACAAGAAGTATGAATTCACACTCGAATGAATAACGAACCAACAACACAGGTGGTAAACAAAATCGAAAGGAAAAACACACATGAGCTAAGTGACTTACGTTTGCAATAATATGCATCAAAGCTGGCGTTCTCTCACTGCCCCCGTAGTCGTCTGGTGAGCCAATTTTCGCCCAGCTTGAAAATGTAAATACACTCTCCTCTTTCTTCTATGCTGCTACTGCTCGAAACGTCTTCCTTGGAGATGATTGCGGTGATGGCCCTACAGTATAACGGTTGGTGGGGGGAAGGGAAGAGCAAAAAAAAAAAGCTGTCACCTATGGGCAACTTTCGAAGCAGGCCATAAATGTCTAGGTAGGTAGGTAGGTACTACACACGTTCAATGCACTTCCCGCAGCGTGGCTTCACAACATTCACTGACTGCTGTCGATTTGATCACAATCTAGACGCGGTGTGTGGTAATAGAAAACATAGATTTGATTATCGGGGTAATGAAGGAGGGAAAATCGCTAGATTGACAGGTCACGAGCTTCTTCTTCCTGGGAAAGGGAGAAAATTCCCCGTTCGAAATTAGCTCACGATTTGCACACTTTTTCTCACACAACTTCCTGGAAATATAATTGAATTTCTTTCACTTCCTCAAACAGAGTCCGTTAATTGGCACATTCACTTAACACACGACAGTCTGTATGGCGCAAAGTGAGCGTTCGTTTTCTGGCAGTATGCGACTAGATTTTGGTATCACTTCTGTGCAACAATCGAACCAAAACAGGCTCATAACAAGGATCATAAAATGTTGTCAACTTGTTTGGGGGAAACCACTTGGAAAATACAAGAGGAAATTTCACATGTCAGCGAGCAACGCCAACAGCAGCACATTCGATACCACACTTGCACACACATAAGCCATTATGCATCACGTAGCAATCGCATCTTCATCGTCGATTTTTTTTCTGTCTACACAATTCAGTGCCGCAATCAAAAGTGTACAATCGCGGTTCGAGGGAATCACTTGCTGTTTTGCTTTTGGAACGAATTGGCCAACCTCTACCTCGTACGGATCGTAAGTATCAGAGTCGATGTAAACAGCTCGCGCGCGCAAACTCGCGATCGAAAAGGGGTAAAAGCACGTGCTCACTCACTGGCAGTTGTCTGGGGACTGAAGCGATCGCGCGCCACTTCGGGTTGTTTTCTTCGTTACTGACTGCTGCTGAGGGTTTCGTTCGAATCGAACCGGGTTGGTTGGTTGGTGGCCGCCGCGTGTCGATGTGTGACTTTTACTTTGGCGGCTAAATATTGATCGAAACAAAATGACTTCGCCGCACGATGGTAGGTGCGATCGTTGCCCGCTGCCGGTCGTTGCATTGGACTTCTTCTAGAAAAATGGTTCTGTTTGGACTGAACTAGACTGGTCCAACCTCCAAGTTTTGATCAGTTCCATATGGGATCCACATCGCTTCAATCTGATTTACTACCAGCCTGGTGATGTTTTGAGATTTTCTTAAGCTTTTGTCCGTACCACTCTAATTGCACCCAGAAGGTTCTGCAAAGTGTTCTAATCACATGTTAAGAATTGAGCCCAATGCCAAGCAGTATTCTCGAGATGAATTTAAAACTTAAGCAGGTGGGGATTTTTTAAATTATTGGACAGGTTTGGGCAGAATGTTCTCAGAATGCTATGAAATTTCACTCAAAGGTATAATTTATGCTCATATGAACGAAACAAAAATTCTAACAGTTTTTGGTGGTCAATTTTCCGGAAAAACTTTAGTTAAAGTTTTCCGATTTTCCCGGATATCACGTACATTGAAAACTCATAACTCATGAACAAAGCAGAACAAATGTTTATTAGTGAAATGACAAAGAAATTATCTCAAATTTCATAACATGACATAACATAACAAAACTCATAACAAAACATTTTATTTTAACTTTATTTTCCCAGACTTCAAATAGGATACACACTTAATCTAGCTCGGTAAAATCTCCAACAGCCGATTACTTCGGCATTTACTTTTGCTGATATCTCTGCAAGATATGTGTTTGTTAGTTGATATCTCAGCAAAATGTTATTTGTTAGCTTAGTCTCGGCATTTGTTTGACTGAATCTCAGCAAAATAAATTGCAGAATTACTCTTCTGTTGGGATCTCGGCGAAAATTTTTAAGTGTACACATGTTGGCCTCGGCATCCATTGACTTGTAATAGTAAAATTATGTGTATTTTCCATTGATTATGATTTTGCATCGCTCGTACATTACAATTAGTTAATCTGAAGGGCTCTTAATCTTTGTTTAATTTGTTATTCTAATTTACGTGTTTACGCTTTTCAACTAGTTTACAGGGGTTTGGAGTGTGTTTTGCTTGAATTTAAAAAAAGAATTTGATATCCTACCTAACTACTAATAACTGAACCTAATAAGCAAGATTGCGTATAATCTGGTGATTTGATCTCAGACAGGCGTCTCTGAACCATTCGAGGTTGAGCGTACTAAGCTCCTCTAGTGTCTGAAGACCAGTCAGGTGGTGGATCACAGAATTTCGAGTCCGCGGGGATCTTATTCTGGATCCTTTGGAGTTTGAGATGATGGCACTTAGCACAGCTCTCCAAGATTTGCGTTTCGTATTCAATGGCGGGGAGGATGATTTGCTTGACGGCAAGCTTGTTTTTAATGGAAAGTGTGGACTTTCTGTTGATAAGTGGGTAGAGCGAACTAATCAAGATGTTGCACTTGGTGGATTTTTTGTCCACATGGGAACGGAAGAGCAACTTGCTATCAAGGGTGAGACCAATCAATGGGAGTAATAGCAAGATGGACTTTCAAGTTATTAGGGGGGACAAACCGAGGTGAATTGGAGTGCGGAAAAAGTATGGTCTTTGTTTTAGCTACATAGATACAAATCTTCCAGCTTTTGAAATAGTCACACATAACATTCAGGCCTGTCATCCGTAAACATTGACAAAATACCCCCACTCGGAAGAGGAGGAACATCTGACGTGAAGATGTTGAAGAGGATAGGACCAAGGAGGCTATCCTGGGGAACCTCAGCAACAACGTTGACCGTATCAGAAGGTGAATTGTTCAAGAAGCCCTGGAATGATCTGCCCGGCAAGTAGTTTTTAATTATCTTAACAAGGAAGATCGGGAAGTTGTATCGATGCAGCTTGTACATTAAGCCATCATGCCAGACATTATCGAACGCATTCTCAACGTCCAACAATGCCATGGCAGATGTATTGGAAACGGACATGTTCCGCTTGATGATGTTAGTAACCCGTGCGTGTTGGTGGATGGTAGAGTGTCCTATCCTAAACCCGAATTGCTCGTTGAGAAAGATGTTGTTATCATTTGAAAACACCAGCAAACGGGAGTGGCAGCGACTCTAGGAATTGCCTCCGATACTGCAGGTTCGTGGGGACTCACCATGGCTTGGCCAAGGTTATGTGAATTCACAAAGTGTTGACCAAGAGTATTGGCCTCTTCAACTGGGGCTATGAGTAAGGATGGATCTGAATTCTGATTAAGAGGGGAAAGGGGAGGGATGGGCTTCGGCTCATTTTTTTTAAATCTTTGCCATTTTCCAGAACGGCTTAGCTCAATATGGGAGAGATCGAGTCTTGTTTGCAAAATCTTTATTTGTGAGATTCACCATCCTAGCTTGGATGATTTTGTTTAAACTGTTGCAATTGGTCTTCAGGTTAGGCTGCCCAGTACGCTAGTACTACGTACGAATGGTGTTGCGGAGTCTATGAGGTCTTTAGTGGGCCTGTCAAGGTTCAAAGTATTACTCACCTGTCTGGATACTGGCACATGTTGCTCTCTGGCCCGGGAAATCGCTTCATCGATGGAGCGAAGACACCGGTCGATGTCGTCGGTCGTTTCCGGCTGGACGTCATAGGCGATACTGGTGTCAACGCAGCGTTGGAACTGATCCCTGTCGGCGCAGTGGTAGTTGCGTCGGGAAACTTCGAATTGGTTCACGGAGGAACTCACTTTGGCCACCGGATAGTGGTCCGAGCTGAGTTCTTGGTAAACCACAGGTTGTGAGATGTTGTTGGCCAAGTTGCTTATGTAGGTGTCGATGGTGGCGTGAGCACCGGACCTATACAACCGGGTGGGAGTGTCCGGACTCAAGATGTTGTACTGCGCTTCCTGCAGTTCATTGTACAGGATGGTGCCATTTTGGTTGCGCCGACTGTTGCCCCAAGCTTGATGTTTGGCGTTCAGGTCGCCAGCTATGATGAAGTTTTCCCACCGTCGTGTTAGCTTGACAATATCTCGTCGGCAGGTCTGCTGCCGACTCATCCCTGATGTTGACTTGTTTGGGGCAGTAAGCCACAATGATGGTGATGAGACCGACAGGAGTAGAAACTTTCACCCCGGCTTCGATGATCTTCAGCTGGAAACTCGGCAGCAGCCGACAGTAGATGTTCCTTCTTAGAGCGATGGCCCCGGAGTTGATTCGGTCTAGCCTCACAAGCCGGAAATCGGTAAGGAAGACGTTAATCTTGGGCTTCAGGTGCGTTTCAGTGATGATGGCGATATCGATGTCTCGTTCGTTGAGAAATTCAACGAACTGGATGCTCTTACCCGTGAGCGAGCAAACGTTCCAATTGAAAATTTTGATGGATTCAAGGTCCATCCCTAATAAAAAAAAAGCCATACCCGAACGATAACCCAAATTATTGAACTATTCCACAAATGGTTTGAATGATACCTTGAACAGGTCGTTAAGCAAAATAATAATACAAGTTTTATCAGGGATACTTATTGATGAGGGATACGGCAGCATGAAGCTGTTCAGTTCGGGTCCTGCAGATGCGTTGGATCTGATGACTTATTTTTTTTCCCTTGATTTGTTTTCCGTCGATCTTGTTTTCCGTGCTGAGCACCAATGCTACCGACGCCAGGGAGGCAGCTCTCACACCTGGAACCAACCTATCGACCCATCAACTCATGATCCGGTGACCAACGGCTTTACTTCTTTTCCGAAGCAAGGCGTGATCAGAGATGTTATGCCTCAGAACATCCCGGCGGCGCCGACTGGGATTGAACCGTCATGACGATTAATCTTGAAGATATTGATTGGCTTGAGTCCATGTTGCTTCAATTCATCTGTCAGTGTGACTGTTTCCATGTCGGGAAGGCCACGCAACCCCACCTTGAGAGGCTTGGTCGCCTCAATATCTTGGGAGAAATGCTCCACGGCCTTGTAGTGGTTTTCGCTGGGACCATCAGCTTGATGCCATCAGTGCACAGGCACATGGTACACTTGAGACCTTTACCGATGTAAAAGTCGATTTTTCTGCCGCAAGCCTTCCGAGAATCCTTTTACGTAGAACGGTGGAACTTTCTTCTTGTTTTCCACCTTCGGTTCATCGCCGTTTTCCAGCATGGCGTAACGATTATTCGCCAACAGCTTCTTCGATGCCATTTGGACGCTGGTGCTGTCTGATCGGGATCGTTTTCCGGCCGGAATAGCAGTCACGTCAACACGTTGTGGTTTCCCCATGCTGGGGTCGTGCTATACTTCACCAAGCAACCCGAACTAGCGAACAACTCGAGAGCGAGTAAAAACCGAACTGTTTTGCTTGACGGTCAAGCAGATAATGAATAGATTGGGGTTCGGTAACTTAAATTTAAACGTTGATTTCACTGTATTTTCTTCAATCTGATTATATTTTTACGACTGAGGAATCCTATTTTTAGGATTGTTCGAAGATGAGGATAAAGCAAATCCGTCTTCTTTCCGGTGCTTTTTCAAAAGCAGGAAAGTCACTTATTCGTTACCATCGGAAATGGCATTCGATGTCATAACGAGTCACGACATCGAAGGTTCAGTCGAACTCTTTTCCGGTTATTTCAAATCAGTGTACAATGCTTTCCATACTCTCAGGAATTGTAAATATACGATATACGTTTCCCATGCCCAATTAATTATATGATTTGAGTAGTAGCTATACTGAAGATCCGAGAGATGTCGCCCCTTCAGTGGTAGGAAAATCATTTTTGCAGTATGGAGAATATCAGAAAATCCACGATTTGTGACTAAACATGCTTTCACAGAAGGAAACAAATAAACGAGTGTTTACCTTATCACCATAGTAATGTACTCGTGCAATTTTTGTGCACCTAAAACTGCCCATAAAGACGATAATGAATAAAAACTGAAAATTTTCATGCATTTCCAAATGGTTTCCTACCATTCCCATACATTCGAAGTGACTGGCCCTCTGGATGTGGATGATGTCAAAAACAACAAAACATGATTAATTTCCATCATAGCGGATATCACTAATGCACTAAACTCCGTAGATCCCTCAAAAGATCGTGGATCGGATTAACTACCTCCCGTGTTTATTCGTCGATATTCTGAAGTACTCGGACCACCTGTTTGTTGGTTATTCAGCCTTTCACTATCAGAAGCTTTTTTTCCGGACCCATGGACGTTATTTGCGGTTACACCTTACGTTGAAGTTTACCTATTTCTATTCTTTGCTGTTTAGCAAAGACGCTCGAGCTTTTGACTCACGATATTATGTACGCTGCTGCTAAACCAATATTTTTCAAGCATGGCTTTGTGAAGAATCTTTCTACCGCTACGAATCTGATGGCATACGCTAGCACGCTAAACTCTAGTTTGGAAAAGCGCTGCCAAGTTGACAGTATTTACGTGGACTTTTCCAAAGCATTTGATAATGTGCCTCATGAATTATCTTTGAGAAAGCTCGGCAGGTTGGGATTTACTAGCTAGCTAACTGCCCCGTAACGTGAGTAGATCACCTTTTCGTGGTACGTTATGGGATGTAAGATCTACCACCGATTCATGTACATTTCTGCAAGATATAGCGCACATAACGCTAGATTTGGCATAAATTTACGCAATATTTCGTGTAAATTTAAGCGCAATATCGCATAAATTAGCAACGTTGTATGCAAGCTTGTAAACGATTTCGCTGTTTATGCCAAGTATAGCTCAAAATTAAACGAAGAGGGATTTTACGCGTTAGTTAAAATTCAGATTTGGTTTTCTGTGTAGTCCTGACTACTTCAAACTAGGGGGACAGGATTTTTCAGTAATCCAAGGTACACATCTTAGTCCTTGTTACTTTTTATGCCTTGTTGATAGTGACAAGACTCGGCTTTGTCCACCGAGGATGATCTTGAAACAAGGAAAAAATGAGTAAGATAGTCTTCATCTATGTGATTCCTAATCTTCTATTCGTTGTTCCCGTTTGTTTGAAGTGGTTAAGACTAGGACTCTGATGCATGGTCATTATCGGTGTCATTCCTTAATTTTGTTGCTAAGACATCCAATTTTGACTGCCGCGCCTTCGGAGGGTGTTTCAACACTATTAAGGGTATAAATAGCAGAACGAATACTTCATCATTTCTCAATAGTGATGGATTAATACGACATGCACTAAACTAAGGACACGGGATATACTACAATAGATCAAATTACTGGGCGCAGTGGTGTTACGTCCCGAACAGAGGAAAAAAAAGGTGGCAACGGTCATACGCATGAATATCAAACATCCTTTGAAGCTTTGCGTTGCGCTGAACGTGTTTCAGTTTCATTTTTGACAGTTTCAAATTTTAGAACTGTCGAGTAGTTTGAAACAGTTTTGTAACTCAGCATTGCGAACGGCCTTATAGAGTGTATTATAGAATAAAAATGGAAAATACTGAGCATTTTCAAGAAAACTTTGGTTATCCCTTCGGTTTTCTGATTCGTTTTAAAATTGTTTTATAACACTTCAAATCCCAAATATATTTCAACTTTTGAAGCTAAAATTTCATAGATGTTATGTGTTTGCATGCTAGCACTGGATTGGAACCTGTCAGGACAGAAGAGACCCAGAATTTGACCAGGGCCCAGGTAAAAAAACTGGAGGTGCTTAGGGTAATTCAGTAAGTAATTTACAGACCATACCGTGGTTATATTATAATACCTTTCCGTCCCAAATTATGCATTTGATCTGGCGATGTTTTTGGATTCTTTAATTTAAGTGTCGCGATTTGACAGATTTGAAAAAAAATGGCAAAAACAATTTTTACTAAGTACATTTTTCTCAGTTTTCTCGCAAACTATTGCACAATTTTTCGATTATAAAACAAAACTCAAATGCAAACTTGGATCCAAATTTCAGCCATATATATTATGTTTCAACTTAGATACGATATTTGAATTTTTCGGTGAGCCATCCGTCTCCTCCATCGGGTCGTTTGATTTCCATTCCGGGTCGCATAATCTAAAACAGTTTTTACCTACGATTGCAGCTTCACCAGCTGTTTTGGATCATTCAACGTAAACCACACCATTCTACTCAACGAGAGTTACTATCTTTTCGAGTGGGCTGGTCACCACTCAGCCTCTTGTTTTTCTTTTCGTTCGTACTTTTTGCGTGTCTCTGAAGTCTCTCAACCGTTTTGTTTTGATCCTCACGTTTCGCTCGTTGCCCACAGAGCTCGCTGGTTCACCAGAAATTCTTTCGAAATACCAAACCAGACAACATTGAGACTTGTTTTTTCCTCATTACGCTGTGGCGGGTTCAGGCTGCGCTGGTTCGGTATTTTACATTTCACGGGTTCTTTTTGTTTTTGAGACCGTATGGAAACAAATGACATATTTGTTTGAGTTGACATATTTGTTGAGCTCAGATTAATACAAATATCAGAAAAGTGGGATGAGATAAACCATTTCAAATTAGAGTCCAAAGTATTAATTTCTAGAGCCTGTAGGACCTCGGTTCGGTATTATGCTGCATTTGTATCAAATGGACCTGTGTGGTTTCTCAAATAAACGATTCAATGTCATCTATGTCCCGTTAGAAAACTGGTCCGAAATGGTTCAGCCTATTAAAGGAAAATCATTGATAGGCAAGCTCCGGTTAATCTTGACCGCTTTAATTGTTACGATGGTCCGGTGTGGAAAATGAAGAACCATCACCATCAGGCAGATCTTTCGAAATGCAACCCTCAAGTGAGAATACCCTCGTGCTAGTGTCGATCGTCAACGACGGTGCGAGTCGAGTAGCAATTTGTATGCAACACCAAGGCATATCATTTCCATAATTTTGTACCGTCATTACCCGCTGACTGTCAATTTAAGTCTTGATGATGGCATATCTGCCGCTAGCTGCCCGAACCAGGCAGTAGAATAGTCAACACATTTGAATATTCTAGGCGCTCGCGGTCCGATGCACAATCCAAACTACGAAATGGGAGCCGGTTTCTGTTTCGTCATGATCGATTAATATCGATTTATTGACCACCAGCTGGACGCAGGAGCGTTTTACGACCAGCAGTATTTCTTTACTTTACGGAGATTTCAACGACCTTCGCTAGGCGACGCGAACCAGTTTTTGTCCCACCGTCTCGTCGGTCGTCAGCTGGGGAGCCCGATTGTTGTTATTGTTCATATTGCTTCCCCATTGCACCAATCGTGTTATGTTGATCGCGAAGGGCTTGATACAGAGTTTATCATCTTGGAACGATCTTCCGAAGGTGCGCATATTATCCAATGCTAATACATGTATTTCCGATGGTCGCATGTGTCCTCAACGTTCGGAATAACGGTATTGGAGAACCTGTTTCAAACGCTTTCACTTTCCTACACTTCAAAAGGAATGCCACCGATCGTTACAAGAAGGACAGCAAGGGAGAAAGGGAGCTGACATCATTTGTAATTCTTTGAATGGCGAGGTCAACTACCGGACTGGATATTCGAGTTGTTTGAAAAAAACCGATTTTCAATACAAGTACCGCTTTCTAAAAAAAGTAGGGAAATTAAGATCAATAGATCCAAGCAACTTATTTGAAACAATTGCTGAGTACACTTAGTTTCCAGAAACCTGCCTACTGCGAGAAACCACATCACGTTTTTACTAGTTCCCTATGACGTCAATTAGCTCAAGTAAATCACCAAAGCTAATTGAAATTCCATCCGTGCAGAAGAAGCGACATAAAATCGGAGACCAGATGAATGACTAGCTTTTTGGTACACTCAATGCATGAGAAGTAGGTTTTTAGAAATGTTTCGCTTGTTAAAAAAAAACTTTGTGCTAAGTGTTTTGTTTACCTAGAAATATCGTATATAAAGAGGCCATGTCAAAGCGATTCGTATTACATAACATATCGCCCATAATTGCTGGCAGGGTCTATAATCAAAACAAAAAAAAAATACATATAGAATTTAATTAGACACTTCTAATGCTTCTCGCGATGGTGGTTATGTAAATATCAAATGACATCAATTAATAAGCGACGAACCCTTTTAGTAATTCTGCACCGATTGCCTTACTCACACAAGTGGTTGGTTCATTCTAGTTCAATGTCAGTCAACCTTAGAAATTACAATCGCTTCAGGTATGCCAGTATGAAACTTCGCTAAAGGTAATAGCAACTCTTTTCGTACGGCTCTGGCGGAGAACCTTATCGAAATAATCTAGAATGATCAGATGAAGTCATTCAAAAGACACAGAAGCTGTACACTACTATACGATTCGAATCAGGGAAACATTATAACTGTCCGTCTAATGCTGCTTGGATTCGAAGGGCCACTAGTAAAGTATGCTTAATAATCCACGTTCTGCGAATCAAGACTGCTACACAGAAATAAAATCTGAGTTTTAACTATCGCGTAAAATCTCCCCTCGTTTAATTTTGAGATACAGTTGGCATAAACAACGAAATCGTTTACAAGCTTGCATACAATATTGCTAATTTAAGCGATATTGCGTTTAAATTTAAACGAAATATCATGTAAATTTATGCCAAATCTAGCGTTAATTTTATGTGCGCTATATCTCGCAGAAATTTACATGAATTTTACAAACGGTGTAGTGCTTAGGATACGATAGGAATGCAGTTCGCCTGTCATCTCACTGCAGTGCGTTGATGACGAATCGAAGTACTCTGGCGAACAATCGGACTAAGTGACGACTTACCTTACCAATTAGGCTAAGGCTTTGATTTCCGCTGCTGTCCGAAGAAGTCGTCTCCACTCTACTCGACCCATGGCCACACGTTGCCAGCCTCCTATCGCAATCCGGGAAGCCGAGTGATTTGCAATTCCATGTTCCGAGTTTCCAATCGTAGTCCTTATTTCGTCACGTAGGTCTTGTTGGGCCTGTTTAACCCTCTGTCTCACCGGGGGACCATCGTTTAATTAGAGTCCCACACTGGCACTAGGACAGTGATCAGCCGCCGTTTTGAGCCGCACCTCCATGGTGAACAGACGCTCGGGTTTGGTGAAGTGTTTCCTCTATCACACTACTATGGTTATCGTGCCGCACCTCTTCACTTTGCTATTGGCGAACTGGCAAAATTGCCCTGGCTACGCCACCCAGCTGTGTCCATGTTTCAGCTGATAGTTGATATCATATGACTCGGGGAGCCATGGGGTATAAAGTTGTGAGGACCAGAGCTAGGTATTCCGCTCCTTCCAGGTTATCAACTCACCGTTTTGTAGCCCAAGCGACGAATGAAGACTGAATATTTCACTGAATGATTCCAACATTGCTTTCATTGAAGTGCCACTACTTTTCTTTCTTCCAGAAGAGCTAGCCCTTCTGCTTCTGGAACAATCAATGGTCAAATCTTAGCGGAGGCACAGAGGACCCTCAAATCCCAGCGTCTCGGTACGGTAACTGGACTAGAATCATTCCTCGCAAGATCAATCGACCGGATTCCCTGCATTGAATACATGCTTTTAGAAACTTCCTCTCGGACACTTGATTTGCAATAAACATCTACCATCTCGATGGCAACGATTACAGCCATTAAAATAGGACCATATAATCGGTCCTAAAGTGAGCTGAAAGGTACATGTCGGTACTGGTGACCAGGCACGGGAAATCATTTTCATTCATTTTGTGCATTCATTTGCCATTATTTTTTTTTTCATCAACGGAATTTTGTAATCATTATATTTCAGTTAATGTTAATTACATTCACTGAGAAACAATAACAAAGTTCTGCCTGCTCTAGCTCATCATACATAAGGGGTACAAAATTTAGTTTTACACAGAAGTTGATGCTAATATCAAAACCCAAAATTACGGAATTCTGTTGATGAAAAAAGTTGAGGCAAATTAATATAAATTAATGCACGAAGTTAATGTAGGGGAGATGGGATTAAAATGTCCATGCTAATGAAGATCGCCGTTTCATCCACAAAGTGAATCGATATTTTTTTTTTCCTTTGTTCGGGACATAACACTACTGCGACCAGTAATTTGATCTATTGTAGTATAGCCCGTGTCCTTAGTTTAGTGCATGTCGTATTACTCCATCACTATTGAGAAATGATGAAGTATTCGGTGTTGATACAGTTGTCATTCTTGCCTTCATCGCAAGGAATCGATTCTAAATGAAAGGTCCCGCTATTTATACCCTTCGGAGTGTTGGAATACCCTCCAAAGGCGCGCCCCTTTGTCAGTCGAAATGGGATTCCTTAGCAATAAAAATAAGTAATGACACCGATAATGACCATGCATCGGAACCCTAGTCTTAACCACTTCAAACTAGAGAACAATGGATAGAAGATTAGGAATCACATAGATGAAGACTAACTAACTCATTTTTTCCTTGTTTCAAGATCATCCTCGGTACAGGCAACCCGAGGACTTACCACTATCAACAAGGCATAAAAAGTAACAAGGACTAAGATGTGTTCCTTTGATTACTGAAAAATCCTGGACCCCTAGTTTGAAGTAGTCAAGACTAAGATTCGGTGGTAGATCTTACATCCCGTAACGTACCACGAAAAGGTGATCTACCCACGTTACGGGGCGTTACGATATTTAAATGCAATACCTTATATTTATTGTATTAGGCTATTGACTAGATATTACAATTGATATGCTCAACGAAAATGGATAAATTCTTGTTTAAATTGGTAAAATTGAAAAGGCATGCAAAAACCTGTTTTTAAAAACACTGCAGTGCACTGAGGGGCAGAATGCGCATACGATCCAAAGAAGCATACATTTAGGCTTTATCTTTGTTCGTTCTCTATTGAAGATCAAAGGTTCACGCCTCAAGTTATGCTTTCCACACTACAGCTATCCCCCGAAGAACGCGTTACCCATTGAGTTGCACCCACCGCTTTTTCTCGGCGGGGTTTCAACCAGTCGGTCTGATTTTTTGCATGTGAGTCAGGGGGTTAGTCACTCTGCCACCTTGTGCCTGTGTTGATTGTGTTTTTGGGTGTCGGAAAGTGTTTCTGCGTGTTTGCATGTCGAGTTGGCTGTCAAAACGTTGAGCGAAAATGAATGATTTGGCAACCATTACATCCACATTTGTTTACAAACAGAATTCGTTTTTTTTGCTCTACCAAAAATTTACCAATTTAATAATGCACAGTGTTAGCATGGAATCCCAGTAAAAAACACACGTCAACGTAAACAACTTACAAGAATTCAAATTGTCATCCCTGATCGTCATCCGCATCACAAATCTAAAAGAGTGTGCTGTATATGTACGACTCCGATCTCAAAAAGTACTTCTTATTCTAGAAGCTAAATTGTCTGTATTTTAAATGTCCCAATTGCGGTGGAATCCTACCGATTGCTGGAGGGAATGTCTACTTCAGAAAAAAAAATCAACAAAAACAAAAAAAAAGGCATCAAACGAATGTAAACATTTTTGGCTCTAGGCAATGCTGCCAGAAAAGATTGAAAAATTGGTTCTCATGGTGGTTGAAGGGTATTTCAAGTGTGTCGAAGAGTGTTTTTCATGTGTTTAACACAAGGTGGCAGAGTGACTTACCCCCTCATGTAAGTAGGGTCAATGGAGAACTAGTCACTCGCAGAAAATCAGAGCGCTTGGTTGAAAACCCACCGAGACAAAGCAATGGGTGCAACTCACTGGGTAACGCGTTCTTCGGGGAAAGCTGTATTCCGCAGGACACATTATATCCCACTTGGAGTAACAAATTATAACGGAGTATTTCCAACCCAAAACGCAAACCGGTTGGACATGAGTGTTTCCGATTTTAATGAAACATTACTCACATGTTTGCTGCTACCAATGGTTGCATTTTTCATTCAAATATGATTTGTTTCTTCACAGTAACTTTTGAAAGGGCGTATTAAAAAAATTGATCATAAAATCATAGCATGAAAACTATTGATCTGATCAAAACGACATTTGAGAAGCAGTTGTAGGTAATTAAATTATCATTGAGGAAAAATATACTGAAAGAAAAAACATAGTAAATTAGTATTAAAAAAAACGTAAAACAATACCATTCCCTCTCATATTGTAGAGAGTGTATATGTGTGAGTGTATTCGGTCCTGGCAAAACAGTTCAAGCTGAACAATGCATTAGGTCCTAAGTAACATTGACAAATTTTCTTCGTCGACTTTCTCTTTACATCCTCACGGCCATGTTAAGACATTCCCAGCTAATTCCAGCTCACAGATCGATGAAAGAAGCTATTGTCTATCAAGAATCGTCAGAAGAAAGCTCATCAAGAATCGTCATAATATGACCTGGAATTCCAGTAGCATAGGTCTCAGAAGTTGCGTACACAACTCATAAGTTTGGTTAACTTCTCGGATGTTCCAAAATGTCCAAAAGGTTTTCTTTGAATCCATGAAGATCCTTGACTTTCCTGATTTGGTATTGTGTATATGGAATGACTACCAAATTAGAAAGAAATACCTCTCTTTAGCTATCAGTCAATAATTGACGTGATGATTATTATCCGCTCCTTTATTCATACACAGTTGCAGATATTTTAGCTTATTCTAGAAGCTAAATTGTCTGTCTTTTCAATGTCCCAATTGCGGTGGAATCCTACCGATTGCTGGAGGGAGATGTCTACTTCACAAAAAAAAATCAACAAAAACAAAAAACAAAGGCATCAAACGAATGTAAACATTTTTAGTAACACATAGAAGAAAGCTCATCAAGAATCGTCAGAGTATGACCTGGAATTCCAGTAGCATAGGCCTTAGAAGTTACGTACACAACTCATAAGTTTGGTTAACTTCTCGGATGTTCCAAATGTCCAAAAGGTTTTCTTTGAATCCATGAAGATCCGTGACTTTCCGGATGTTCCCTGCACTTCTCATAGTTTCGGTGTCCTTCTTGAAAGTTCCCTAGACTTCTTTTAATTTATCAAAGTTTCTAAAGGATTTCATAAAGTCTTGAAGTCGTGAAGTTCCAAAGTTCCGTGAACCGTAAACAATTTTCTTTATAGAATGTGACGTGAGCGAAAGAGAAGTTATTACCAGGTGACGAATTATGATCTTTTACGAAGTTCGGTTTCTCCGATCCACTCAGAGGATAAAATTGCTGTTTGCTGCTTCCCACTTGTGTGCACTTCATGCTCCTCGGATAACGACACCACCTTGAGGGGTCAATTAAATGTCTTGTGGTACGCATTGGTCCTGCGGATTGCCCTCAAGTTTTTTTTTTGAACATCTGTGTAGAATTTTTGGAAATTAATAGAGCACAGATTCTATAAGGTTGTCTAGAATTCTATGAAGAATCGTGATATTTCGTGTTCCATTGGAAGTACATTTTGGAGCTCTTCATTGTTGTTCCATGCCCACTAGAATGATGCAAAATTTAAAATTTTCGCTCCACAATACTTAAACGATTCCAAATCGGATTCTGACTAACCTCTCAAAATTTGAACCCATTTGGTGAGAAACTGAGATGGCACAATGAATTACTATGGTAAAACCAAAATGTTTGTTCATGTCTATCTAATAATTCACCATATCGGTCTGCTTCAAAAACTCTCAACTGCTCAGCAGGCAACATTGGTGTTTCTGGGGCGTTGAATAGGACACAAAAATCATGGCTACTGTGTCACACTGCAAAATACAGTGTTGCTTTTTCCTGTCTCGTTTTACATAGAAACGATCTTGTAGCTGAGAAAATTTTCTATAAGAATAGCAATCGAACTGCTTCGCAGCTCAATATGGAAAAAGACTAGAAGGCAATGAAAAAAAAGTTGAGATTTCCGATAGTAATTTACATGTAAACTTCAAATGGCTTGTGCGAAGTCTGTTTCTAACCAAATGAGTTGTAACTTTGGGAGGCTAATCAGGACCCGATTGGAAACCATTTAAGCACTGTGGAGCGAAAAAGTCAAATTTTGCATAATGCCTACTCGTAAGTACTGTGAACTACTTCGAAGTTCCGTAATCTTTTTAGAAGTGCAGTGAACTTCTATATAGCTCCGGTAACTTCTATAACTTTGACAAAAAATTAATAAGTTTTTCTAGAAATCTATGTTCTGAGGCATAAAATCTCTGATCACGCCTTCCTTCGGAAGGGAAGTAAAGCCGTTTGTCCCCGGTTCATGAGTTGATGGGTTGATAGATACACAGCAAAAAAATAATTTTGATATCACGTCAAAGTGGATGCACTACAATCATGTCGAAAATATGGTGTAATATTACTTGCTAAAAAGGACAAAATTATCATTAATACAATGCATGAACTGACATTACGCTGCTTTTACTGCATTTGTTTATTTATGTGGTCATAAAAATTACATAAAATTTTCGACATGATTGTAGTGCATCCACTTTGATGTGATATCAAAATTATTTTTTTGCTGTGTAGGGTTCAGGTGTGGGAGCTGCCTCCCTGGCGTCGGTAGCATTGGTGCTCAGCACGGAAAACAAGATCGACGGAAAATAAATCAGGGAAAAAAATTGAAATCTATGTACATTTGAAAACTTTACAGAAGTTCCGTGAGTGTCTCTGAAGTTCCGGGGAATTCTATAGGTATGTTAAAACATATTTAAGGTTGTCTAGAATCCGATGAAGATCCGTCAAATTTGAAACGATCATCTTTGAACTTTCAAGAACTTCTCTGAAATTCTGTGAGTTGTTTTTTCCTTGAGCTTCTCAGAAGTTCCCTGAACTTATCTGAAAAGAACACAACTTCCGAGAAGTTCACTGCCTCATTATTCTGATATCTTTGGAATCCGGAAAGTTTTAAGAATAATTTCTAAGCATCCTGGTATCATGACAGAATATAAGTGATACTTGATTTGATTTTTTTCTGAAGGTATCGATGATAGGTCACGTAGGTACCATTTAGGGGCTGTTCATTAGCTACGTAGACAGTTTTTTGGGATTCTTGCCCCCCTCCCTATGTGTAGACAATTGTCCATACACATTTTTTTAAATTTGGTATTGGCCGTGGATAATTGCCTCCCCTAAAATGTCTACGTAGTTAATTAACAGCCCTTTACGGCAATTTATTGGCAAACATTCTATTGTATCTTTTCGATCATGTGTGCGTGTACCGCTCTAGCTTCTCAGTACCAGTGAATGATGACCAAATACAGCTTGTTATACATCCTGATTATCCTGAAGTACAGGGTGAATGGTAATTCCTGTCAGTGTTTTTTAAGCAATTGTCCTATCAAATGGGTTAATAACAAACATGTTTGCATATTTTTCCTTTAGAGTGTGTTCAAATGTCAACATGGCATGCAAGTTTGTTTTGAATTTTCATTAGTTTGATACTCGTGATAATCATGGACGCGAAAAGGAAACTAGTGATAAGCCTGTTTTTGAAGCATCATAGACCGTGTTCTATTTTGAAGACGCTGAAAACACTCGGAATAAACGAAAGATTCATCTTTCGCACCATTAAACGGTACAAGGAAATCGGTTCGTAGAAAATCCCTCCCAGACCAGGCCAAAAACGCAGTGTCAGGACTCCAGAAGTTATCGAACGACTGAGAGAGCGAATTCGGCGGAATCCTTATAAGCCTAGTATGCTAGCCCCCATTAGCCATTAGTTGGAGTTTCGGACGTGACGACTATACACAAGAATTGATCAAGAATCAGTCTAGTTGTTTTTTCCACTCATATTTTATATATTACATTCTAGTACTTCAGCTACACTTCAAGAGAATGCTTACGCCTAGCTTATCGTACGATTCTCTTTTTCTCTCTACACATGCTCTGTCATACATTCTTATGTGAGCATGAGTGACCGTCGTAGCTTACGTTCTTATGACCTAGTTGTGGGCTTCTGGTGTGGTGGCATGAGGAAATAAGTAAGTTTACTGGTAAGCACATTGTGTGCTTGGAAGTAGGTTTTGGAAACGATGACCAAACATTGTTGTTTAAAGTTAAGCAGAAAGGAATGTAGGAAATGGAAGTTTAAAGGTACACCACACTAGGCGTAAGATGGCCAAAGAATTCGGAATGTCGCACCCAACGATCAGGAATATTTTGAAAGATGATCTCGGATTGAATGCTAACAAAAAATAGCGGGTGCATGGTTTGACCGGAAAGCAAAAGATAGCTAGTGTCGAAAATGTTCGGAAACTGCACGGTGATTGCGTAATTCTGTTTTCGGATGAGAAAATGTTCCTGCTACAGGATCACCACAACCAGCAAAATGATTTGGGTATATGCTGCGCATATCTTGCTGATATTCCTCGTGACAAACTGGTTGTTCAAAGGTTCCAGAATTTTTCCAGGGTGATGGTTTGGGGATATTTCTCCAAAACATTGAAAGTCCCATTGCTGTTCATTAAACCTGGTGTTAAAATCAACAGCAAATATTACATCGATAATGTTTTGAAGAACCACTTGCTTCCCTTCGTCCAAAAACATTATAATAATGCACCATACTGCTTCCAAGAAGACTCTGCATCGTCCCATAAGGCAAAAGTTACACAAGCTTGGTGTGAGGCCAATTTCCCGGATTTCATTTCGTCGAAAGAGTGGCCTGCCTCCTCACCCGATTTGAATCCTCTCGACTTCTTTGCATGGGGCTACATATTAGGCGAACTAGGGAAATCCTGAAGGCCTTTGGAATTATTCTTGAGCAGCCTGCTATTATGAAAGAATATCCGAGAGACATGATTTGAATTGATGAACAGGTCTAGATCTTCAAACCAATACCTGGTCATTCTGAAGTCTTGAAAAATCTTCAGAGGGCTTCCTTAAGACCTTTGCAATCCTGAATGACGTTTGAATAATTTCTGAGCAACCTGGTATCATGAAATAATATTTGAGAGACGTGCTTTGAATTGTTGAACAGTTCTAGATCTTCAGTATAATGCCTGATATAATCCTGAAATCATGGAAGCTATGCAGATAATATTATTAAGATCTTTGAAGTAATTCTGATATCATGACAAAATATTTGAAAGACATGAAATGAATTGTTGGACAGTTCTAGATCTTCAGAAAAAGTCGAGTATTAGTACAAGACACTGAAGAAGTCTGCACATTGTAGACGAAATACGCGTATCTGTCAAGTATAAGCAAATAAGGTAGTGTAATTAAATGGAAATTACTAATCCTTCTCTCTCTCTCTCTCTCTCTCTCTCATTATACAGGTATTCCACTAAGATGCCCACATTCATCAGGATTCAGAATAATGCCTGATTATCCTTAAGTCTCGGATTCATATTAAGACATTTGAAATTCTGAATAGCAATTTCATAATTTTCAAAATGAATGCACTGATTTTGTTGCTTATGCATATGTGTGTGTGACTATTAGATATTTTGCAAACAGTGACAGATAGCGGACATGAAGAACCAGTGGAGGTGCCGGGCAAAGGTGTTTATCCTAGACAAATGGTAAGTTACAAATTCTCTGTTGTCGTTGTCGTAGGCGCCGTCGTAGTCACAGTCGTAATCGCCGTCGTAGTCGTCGTAGGCAGTACCGTTAGTATATTTAAAATTAAACATCAACCGCTGAAAATATGAATTATCGCCTATTTCTGTTGTTCATTACATTCTAAGTGAAATTCGAGAATGTAATTTCATTTGAATAGCTTGGTTAACCAGGTCTTAAACAATCGTCACGTCGTTCATAGCTTGTTATGATTGTCTGAACCATGCGTAAAGAGAAAATCGAAACATTGAACGTCGCGTGAAAGTGGATCTTAATGAAGGCCTAAGTACTCTTTCGTAGCTTTAAGTTTTATGATTTCAAAGATAGTCGGTTGCAGTGGGTTGCTTACTGAAGAGAAAAACGCGGTCCCAGATCCTTTCATATTAAAAATATTAAAATATCGCTTGTTTATCGTGTATTTTGTAAAACTTTTTATTGTCGTCGGTGCCGGGTTTGAATAGTTATAACAACTTGAGTAACGCTATAATGTGATATGAGAGGCTTGGTGGCCTTAGAGCAACCGTTTTTGCTTACTGAGCAGAACATCATGAGTCTAATCTCAAGCCCATCCACATTCAAGATTCGTCAATGATTAAAAAGGAGCTCGTCTGCCTAGTGGCAAACGTTTTTGCTTAGTGAGCAGAAGACCGTGGGTTCAATCCCAAGCTCCTTCGCGTTATACGATCGTTGGGACATCAATTCAGCTTATCGTTTACCAAAACGAATCCTGCTGCTAACCCAACATCCCTGTGATTCCTCGTGGAAGTGCAGAGGACTCATCGGCTTCCATCAAAGCGAGTGTCACGTGAACACATTCCTACCCCTTCCTTTCTTGACCTGCGTTCAGGCGCGGCTGGCGCTGGTATTGCCTAATTCGAGATCACCAGTTTTTACACATTGAGGATGATTGCTAGTCCCAAGCATCGTCTATTGGTTCTCTGTGTAATTACAGCTGGTCTGGCAATAACAGAGTAGCAACCGTGGGCGGTCAATCATGCTCATGCTTATGCATATGATAGAAGATTTTTAATTGGCTGCGTTTTCTAAAATCTCGGAATTTCACTAATAAGCCGAATTCGGCGTATTAAAGTGAAATCCGAGATTAAATGGAAGTCAATACGGCAATTCTTTATTTTTATTATTCTTTATTATAATTTGCAACACTAAAATTTGTTCTTTGACAAATTATTAGTGATGAAAATAACTACGATTTTTCAAATAAATATGTCATAACATTTATCGAGCCGAAAAATGAAGGATGTACCCAGGGATGGAAAATCATTTACATTCATTTCGTGCATTCATTTGCATTCATTTGCCTCTAACTTTTTTCATCAACAAAATTCCGTAAAATAGTGTTTGAAGCTTTTGTAGGCTTTTATGTAAGCTACATCTATTGTAAACAACTCAAATCTTTATCTCTTATGCGTGACGAATCAGACCGATTAGAATCCACCATTGTTTTTCAGTGAATGTAAATTGCATTCACTGAAAAACAATAACATGTTCTGCCAGCTCTATTTCATCATGCATAAGAGATTCATATTTTAGTTATTAACAAAAGTTGTAGTTAATATCAAAAGCTACAAAAGCTTCACACATCATTTAACGGTATTCTGTTGATAAAAAAAGTTAGAGGCAAATGAATGTAAATGAATGCACGAAATGAATGTAAATGATTTTCCATCCCTGGATGTACCTAACAACTTGCATCAACCAAATCTTTAATTTTGGTAGTGTTCAGAGCTACCAGCTGTTTCAAGGTGATTTCTGCCATCATCATTTTTCAATTTTGAAAATTTCAAATGATTTCATTAAACAGCTTTTTGCTTCCATTCACATAGTACGGTAAAAGTTCAACGTATGGCAGTAATTTTTCGTCATCATATATCAACTAGCAGCTGAGAAATAAGGGAGACGCATTTTGCCTACTATGGGAATTTTACCCTCTTTCCCATACTATCATACTTGTCAAATCCTATACTAAGAAAATTTGGTGTGAGTCTCCTGATTTGAATTGAATAAGGTCTGTACTCAATGCCACCCACCGAGTAATTGAAAGCAAATCTAAGGCGGAGAGATTTCTCCTGTACTCGATCCAGTAGTTACACTTCTACCTCCGCAAGTCTTGCACGAACAACTTCACTATGATAACCAGGCCAAGAGGATCGAATAAACGTACCGTATCCGCAAGTGGAACTTGTTCGGTGATACCTGCATCTGTATTCCAGATAGTTGACCGGAATAGAAAGCAATCGGAGCTCGTATGCCACAGCAGACCCAGTGTTTTCATTTGACAAGAGTGATCAATGATTCAAGCTCTAAGGCGGATCGGTAGTCTACTGGTTTCATGGAAACTCGGCCAGTAGAACGCGGGAGTTGAAGTTGCACTTTTTCAAATTGATATACCTGAAGAGGTTAGCTTGACCAACATCTCTTTAAGTATAATAAATCCTTTTGAATCAGCTCAACGATCGGTGAAAATTTATTTTTCTAAGATAGGGGTACTTTCAAAAAATTTATGAAAATTAAAATGCTCATCACTAAGCCGTACTCAAGTTCCGGAGATAAATAAAGGGAAATTGTCCCGCTTTTAAAATGTAAACGACCGTTGAGACTAATTATTGAATTATATAGAAGAATTTAACTTATTTTCATACCTTTTTTGTATATGAATTTGTACTCAAAAATTGAGTAAAAGGTGTCGAAAAATGAGTAAGGGTTACTAACAATTGAGTTATATTGAAAGTTCGGAATGTTCTACTCAATTTTAAATTATGTTTCAACAATCGTATACTATTGAGAAAGGCACATGGATAAATATTAGATTTTTTTTTGGTAAGAATTAACATTTAGGGGAAATGCGGGTAAAATACCCATGGTGGGAAAAATGCGCCTCCTTCTATCTTAACTGTTAGATGATATTATGTCGAAAAATTGCTACCGTACGTTGAACTTTAAACGTACTATATGAATGAAAACAAAAATCTTTTAAATAAATTCTTTTTTATTCATGTAAATGTAAGGTACATCCTTCATTTTTTGGCTCGATAGCATCAATGGCATGTTTATTAGACAATAGTAGTTATTTTCAACATTACTATTAGTTACTCCAAGTGGGATATAATGCGCTCCCCGAATTGAAGTGTAGAAACCATAACCATTAGGCGTGAACCTTTGAAATTCAATAGAGAAAGAACATAGATAAGCCTAAATGTATGCGCATTTTACCCCTCATCGTTTTGAAAGCAGGTTTTTGTTAGCCTCAGTCACTCAGTCACTGCTCGCCGAAGCCGTCATTTACCCTATGTTCGAGAGTTAAAACCCGTTTTTCGCAAAAACTGTACGTGTTACATAGTATCTGAGCTCATATTTGCATTCAGCGAGGGAAAATCCAACATTTTTATTGCAAATTGTCAAAGGGCAATAATACACTACCAACTAAAGTAATTTGTACAAATTTTCTATTCCGAATTTCTTCACTCTTGAAACACAACTCCGATAGCCTTGAGCCAAAACAAAACATCGCTTACAACAAAGCGCTTTACCGAACACGGAAATGTTCGAACTAGTTTGTTGAACACTTCCCAACAAACTCCATTCGAAAAGCATCAAGCCTCAAAACTTGAGCAAACAAACGTGTTTTTTGTTCACGATTAAATTGAAATAACGAAAGCTCCGAAAGCAAACAACCGGCTCCGAATTGATATAGGAAGTAAGCTATCATCGATCGAGTCCGGAACGTTCTTTTATCAAGACACATGTTTCTCATCTGATTGCATCAGCCAGCAGATTTCGACCACCAGAGAGTGATTGAGGTGCTTTCGGTCTAGTAGGTGTAAGCTTCGGTGCAAGCCGGCTGTGTTGTTCGTTTGGCATGGGTGCTGTTGAATGTTGGAGCAATACAAGAAACAATCGAGCACCATTTCGTCAGAATGAACGAAAAAAATCGAAAGAAACAAAGCAAGAGAAATATTAAAATGCTTAGCAGACATCAACATTGCCTGCCGATGCCGACGACGACGACGACGATGGTGACCGACGCCGACGCTCTGCCGCAATCGATCCAGGTAAGCAAGCCATGTGCCACAAGCAAAGCTTTCCTCTAATAATAATTGGTGCCGTTTCTTCCAACATTGAAACCGAAAATTGCTGTCTTTGAGGGTGAACTTTGGTCTAAATACGTTCTCTTTGGTGGATTTTTTTTTTGTTTTTCTAACCTACCGAGCATCATCATCTTTATAACCTCGTTTTCCGGCAACGAAGGCGGGGAAGGAGGAACACATTTAGGAAAGGAAACCACCGACCGCATCGAGTGAACTTGGGTGCTTTGTTCGGAAGAATGATTTTCCTCGCATTGTTTGATGGTGTTTCTGCTTTATCCTCGCATGAAACACCGTGAGAGGGTGTGCGATGTGAGCCGGTCGCCGATTGCTATTGAAAATCATATGCGCATACATTGCATACTTGAGGTAGAAACGGCGACAGAAAGGTCTAGAAGAGGCTTGAGGTTCGTTCAAGGAAAAAGGAACCGTTTTTCTCGTGTGAGATTTGCGAAATTCTCACCGCGCGCGTTAACTCCAATGCCGCTGGTGTGAAGATCACTTAATGCCCGGCTTACACTTGTGCTGACTCCTTAGTGCTGGTGAGCAGCATGATGTGAGTGACAGGCTCAGTATTTCGCAGCTGATTTCTGCCACAAAATTGGCCGGTTTACACCAGATATGGTTAATCAGCATTATGAACCAGCACTAGTGTAAACCGGGCCTGAACGCGTGCAAAAAGTTCAAGACTAATCAGCTCTAATGGATGATGGTACAGTGTACTGTAGGTTTGTACCAGTCGAAGTGTCTTTCGACCTACATCAAACCATGGTTGCCGCGCTGTTGTCATCGTCGTCGTCGTCGTCGTGTGCTTAGACAGCGTGCTTGTCGTTAGACCAACGAGAGCGCGTGCACATGGATTGCTACACTTGACAGAAAGAGGTGTGCTTTGTGTGCGGCTTGAAACGGTTGAGCAATTTGTTCAATGATTGATTTTGAGTCTAGGTTTTTTTGCTTTGTTGCATCGACACTATGAGAGATGCAAAAAAAAGTTGCAACGCATTGATCTCTGGCTCTGAACTCCCATTATGTAGGTAGACAAGGAATGACTAGATTTAACTGATTCGGTAGTATGGATTGGATAATCCGATACGGTGTTTGGATTTGTGAGCATTTTGGAGGTTCTATTTCTGGAAAACCGGTTCAAGCCAGTCAAAGTCCTTCGACGGCTTTGGCTGTGTCAGATAATGCACGGAGCGGTAACCTGAGACAACTAGCTGTTAAGGTGTACTTTACTTTGATGAATTGCACCTTGAGGAAGAAGAGACTAGCATGATTTGAAAGTTGAAAAAAACCTGGATCAGTTCACTGCAAGTAGTGGAACTTCTGCCTCCTTCCTTGGACACGGAAAAGAATGGTACATCACAAATTTTGAAAACGATTTCGAGCTGCAAAGCAAAAGTAAATTTTACTGTGCATTCAACAAACATGCCATGAACTGCAAAGTATTCATCGATGTTCTTTCCGATCTCCATGGAGTACAGTTAGACAATGAGTTAGAAAAAGAAGTAACTAAATGTGCATGGGAAATGCGGTCGAAGCAGTCTAGATACTCTCCGATTTCAACGTTAAGTATTAGGATTACTTAGGAATTGTTCTTTTCTTCATGTTGGGAAGATGTTTATGAAGATTAAAATTATCCTTGTTTCGACTCATGCTTCCATTGCCATTTTCAACCATCGTGATATCTCTTTCAATGTGATTATTGAATTAATTATTTACTATGTTGCTTCTATGAATATAGGGTTCATGACCCAGTAAAATTCAGAAACACTAGAAAGTCTGCAATTAATACCAGTGCTCAGATCTGAGTGATGCAACCCGCATTCTACCTATTAACTGGGGCCACATTATAGAACCAAGTCGAAACGACTGTTTTCATACAAGCATTCATACGGAAAACGCTTCGATTCGACTTCCCTAATAAGGCCCCTGATCTCCAAGTTTTAAATGGAGGTGAGTATGTCGTTCCATATAGTGAAGATTTTCATTTATAATGGTAAGACCAATTAGTACTTGGCGTAGATACCACGTGTGTGACGTTTGCTTCTACCACATAAGTCAAAACCGGAATAATTAAAAATACAATGTGGTAAATGTATAAATTAATAAACCAAACTTTAATAAAGTTTTTTTTTATTGATTCTTTATTAAAGGCTGGTTCGCCTCTGGGAAACGCGAATAACTTGACTTGAGTCAATCCTTATTTTAAATTTACGACACATTACATTTGAAAGAAAAGCTTGGTTTCTTTTAAGAATATTATAAGACAACTTTCGTTTACTGGATCATTTTGCAGGATACTCCGGATATTTGTATCTAGGTCTAGGTTCGTACGTACAGTTTCAAACTGCGGACAATTTATTAGTAGATGTTCCATCGTTAGAGGAACCTGGCAGAACTGGCATGTTGGCTGAGGAGAGGATGATATGTAGTGGTGATGACTTTAATAACTTGTTGAAAAGTAGTCATGAGCAGGCTTGTTAATCAATAACCGTCGATAACATCTGCCAGAGTTGTGACCTATCACAATCACGATCGTCAAACAGCTGACGGTAGTAACCATGGACCCAAAGGTCAGGACCAATAGCGTGGAAGGAATTTATCGAAAAATCATGGTTCTCGGTAATAGAATGGAAGTGCACGCAGTAGTAGCAACAATCAATACGAAACTAACGATTTTAAATTGGCTCACCACTTTAGTAGCCTATTGGTCCCAAGCAAACGATTAACGTACCCTATTCTAGTTGAAATTCTATTACTACACTATGTTTGTTTTGATTCGCTACACGCTATTTCAAAACTACCCAAATTTGGGTAGGATCTACCCAGATCCGTCAAAACTAAACCTACCCAAAAATGGGTAAACTGTGTTGGGAGTGGCAAGTTGACAAATGAACAACGTCGATCGGATTGATGTCAATGTTGTTCATTTGTCAACTTGTCACTCCCAACACAGTTTACCCATTTTTGGGTAGGTTCAGTTTTGACAGATATGGGTGGATTCTACCCAAATTTGGGTAGTTTTGAAATAGCGTGTATGAAAGTTTGACAGATAACATCAGGGGTGTGTGGATTCATGCAGAACATGCAGGGGTGAGTGAAATAGCTTGGGACTGCTTGGGACCGTTGTTCTGGTACTGAGTGAGCCAAAAATAATAATGATTTTCTTCGGGACCCAGTGGTCTTAGAGTTACCTCTATGGTAGTAGGTTTTTTAGATTTGTGGGTAGTTATATTTTTGAGTGCATGGGGGAATGCTGTCAACAATGCTGTCGGTTTGTTTACCAACAATAGCTGACGTTTTGTTTTAACCTAACTTTTTTCCTAACCTGAACTTCAGAGCTAGGATTAATGTCATTGTTGATGTTGATCAAAATGGAATCAGTTTTATCACTTAATTGTTGGGGGTCCAACTAGAAATCATGCAAGGCGGACCCAGGTACGATCCTTGTGTAGCGAGGACCGAATGGATCAAATCCCGCCAGTCAGATGATTGTCCGCGGGAAGATTGTTCAAAGGAGGATTGTCCGTATGAGGATTGTTTGAAGGAGAATTGTCTGCTGCCGACGAGTCAAGGAGTACGTGGAGGAAGAAGATTATCCGGAACTCTGAAGCTCTTTATATGTTCCAGGGGGAACGATACATTCGGATGCATCCTGTATCCCCATAAAATTTATCCATAAAATTCTGCTTATATATCCAGAACATCAGTCAGAACTTTTTTTCTCCAGACATCCTTATTAGATTTTTTGTCTATTTTTCAGTATATCCTGAATATCCCTGTTGATCCTTCTGTCTATTCCGAAAATTCTTTCAATTCCGCTCGCATGCCGTCACAGTGTTGCCATATCTTTTTTAAAGCAACATGCATCAGGATGAGTGTCGTTCCTCAACGTTTTCCTTGAACGTCATTGATTGTCTCTGAAGATCTTTCCTGGAACTATCTTCCTGCGGACAATCGTCCAGTGGACAATCTTTCTCTGATCAATCTTCCTGCGGACCAGTGTTGGAAAAGTTCGCGATATTTCACGAAGTTCACCAAGGGAAAAGTTCGCGAGTCATAGGGAACTTTGATGAACTTTTCCATCACTGCTGCGGACAATTCTCTTCCTCCAAATAATCTTCGTGCGGACAATCCTCTTTCGAACAATCCTTCTGCGGACAACCCTCTTTCGAACAATCCTCCTGTGGACAATCCTCCTACGGACAATCCTCTTCCGAACTATCTTCCTGCGGACAATCGTCCTGTGGACAATCTTCTTCTGAACAATCTTCCTGCGGACAATCCTCCTTCGAACAATCCTCCTGCGAACAATCCTCCTCCAAACAATCTTCCTGTCGACAATCTTCCTGCGGACAATTCTCCTGCGGACAATCCTTCTTCGAACAATCCTCTTTCGAACAATCCTCCCGCGGACAATCCTCTTCCTCCGGATAATCTTTCTCGACTCGTCGGTAGCGGACAATATTCCTGCGGACAATCCTGCTGATAATCCTCCTTCGAACAATCCTCCTCCGAACAATCTTCCTGCGGACAATTCTCCTTCGTACAATCTTCTCCCGAACAATCTTCTTGCGGACAATCCTCCTCCGAACAATCCTTCGAACAACCTTCTCCCGAGCAAACTTCCTGTGGACAATACTCCTTTGAACAATCTTCCTGCGGACAATCCTTATTCGAACAATCTTTCTGGGTACAATCGTTCTTCGAACAATCCTCCTGCGGACAATCCTCCTGGGGACAATCCAAATATATGATGTTCAAGGGCCCTGGAACTAATGAACTATTAGATTAGATAATTAACTATTTTAACTAGTTCCGCTTTTTTTTTTGTTAGCATCCATGCCTCTCACGCCAAAGTCACGAGTTCAAATCTCAAAATGGCGAAACAAAAAGAAACGTGCTAAGGGATATGACACACCTCAATCTGACTGCCACGGCAGCGGGTACCGCACTTTTTTTTGCTGGCGCTTTTGCTGGCAGTTGTGCTGTCTGTGTCACTTTTGACACCTGTTCTGGTACAAATTGCTGTCTTTTGCTCTAGTACCGGGTGCACCAGATACACTAAAAAAAAAACAGCTAGGTGAACCAAAAAAAAAAATCGCGTGATGGAGGTCCTTACCCTTTGGGTCCATGGTAGTAAAGCTTAGTACATTCCTATCAATGTGCTTGTCGAAGCACTCTCCATGACCATTAATCAAATTGACAATCAAGCAACTGGTGAATGTCGTCTTCGGTGGTGATCCATCACCGATCTGGTCATTCCCGACAATCACGACACTCATCTTCGCTCGTTTTGAAGCAACTGCATGAGCTGCTTTGCTTATGTTAGTAAGTTGGTGAGTGAACCCAACAGCTTCCGTTTAATTTTGCCAGCTTTGTTTGTAACTCACACAGTTGCGCCTCCCGAGACAAACTGGGAATGCGTAGGCTTTGTTTTAATTTTCTATTGTCGTTACGCTTTTTTTCATCATCGTACTGCAGAAGTCTTCACTGTTTTCGTTGTGCTTTACATCATCAGCAGCGATACGATTTGCCTGTGAGCAGCGACCATTACTGGTTATTGTTGTTTGCCATGGCTCTACCTCTCACTGCGTGACAAAACATTCTGTCAGCGATTGTCGGTTGATGCGTTGACCAGTTTGGAGTGAGTGTCATGATATTTTGTATCACTGACATCTGCATTAACGTCTGAAATGCAAATTCACCAATGCAAACGTTAACGAAGATTATCGATTAACAACCCTGTTCATGAGCAGTTAATTTTATGAATCAATAAATACTTTACGTTGAAGTCAGATCACATTTCTGGCTACTTATTCCACATTTTCCATGCACAATTGCAAAATTACGGTAGTAAATTTATTTCTATTTCGAAATTATGTCGTAACTCTTTGTTCGCAAATATCTATTTAGAAAGAGTTTACTGTAACAAGGTACACTGAAGTCTTTTTTTACACGGTTTTTTTTACGCGGTTTTTTTTACACGGTTTTTTTACACGGTTTTCCACGATTTACACGGTACGTTTTTAACGATTTCTCGACAACGATACAACCTATCGACTTGATTCCAATCACATTATCCGTTTGAAGCTATTTGTAATCGAATGGCATACTTAAAAAAAAAAAAACAATCACAATTTTTGGTGTAAATACAGAAATTTTTAAAATATGTCTATATGGACCATATCATGCTTTAATTACAAATGGCATCAAAATCCGATTTTTCAAAAACATTTAAGCATGCGAAAAATGTATCCCCCGTGTAAAAAAAGACCTGAGTGTATATTTACCTTTATTTCCTTTTCTCGTTTTCTCCCTCTTGCTCTTTCTCTCTCATTCTGTCTCATTCTCATATTTACTCACTTTGCATCTATCACCGCAAGGATGCCAATTGCGATAGATCAATATGTAAGCGTAAGTCCATATGCAGGAACAACCCTATGTCATATACAGTAGACTGATGCAAATTTTGACATTTTCGCTCCACAGTGCTCAAACGGTTCCAAATCGGGTCCTGATTAGTCTCCCAAAATTTGAACTCATTTGAAAAGCAACTGACTTCGCACAAACCATTTGAAGTTTATATGGAAATTACTATGGGAAATCCAAACTTTTTGTTCATTGTCTTCTTACCTTTTTCCATATGGCACTGTTCAAAAATTCAAAAGCTATACTTATGGAAAATTTTCTCAGCTTCAACTTAGCAGAATGTAGTTGTTGAGCCAAACGTCAAATGAAATAGTTATTAATTGTTTAAGAGATTGATAATCTTACGGCATGATCAAGCAGCTGTTTTGTGAGCAACACTGTATCGCGATGACATAGTAGCCATGATTTTTGTGCTCTATTCCAAGCGCCAGAAACACCAACGTTGCCTGCTGAACAGTTGATTGAGCATAATCTTAAGACATTAGTGGCTTGAATTATTGATAACTTTTGATGCTAATATTATATTGAAAAGTGGTTCAGGACAAAGTTGTAGCTGAGAAAATTTTCTACGAGCTCAGTTATCATTTTTTAAAGCAGAGCTATATGGTAAATTGTTATATGGATATGAACAAAACATTTGGTTTTCCCATAGTAATTTCCATATAAACTTCAAATGGTTTGTGCGAAGTCAGTTTCTTTTCAAATGAGTTCAAATTTTGGGAGACTAATCAGGACCCGATTTGGAACCGTTTGAGCACTGTGGAGCGAAAATGTCAAAATTTGCATCAGTCTAATATACAGCTTTCCCCCGAGGAACGCGTTACCCACTTAGTTCTACCCACCGCGTTGTCTCGGTGGGTTTTCAACCAAGCGCTCTGATTTTCTGCGAGTGACTAGTTCTCCATTGGCACTACTCACATGCAAAAATTCAGACCGACTGGTTGAAACCCCTCCGAGAAAAAGAGGTGGGTGCAACTCAGTGGGTAACGCGTTCCTCGGGGGATAGCTGTATCTCGAGAACGAGTGATGATATAGAAAAATCCAGAACAACATGTGAAAAGGGCATACAAGTTTTTTTTGTAAACAAACCTTTGTAGGCCCTTTTCTCACCAACCGAGGGTCGCCCACGTAAACCAGCAATATCATCGGGAAGAGGAAAGTGTCCCCTACCCAGAGATGTTAAAGGTTTGCGTTGGTGTCATATGGGTGGCGAGAAAAGGGCATAAGAAGGTTTGTTTACAAAAAGCTTGTATGCCCTTTTCACATGTTGTTTTGGAAATGGACAAAATTTTCGAGTATTCAGGGTCACAAAACACGTGTTTTTTATAGAAGTATATGCTTTTTAGGAAAAATTTCATCGTTTGACATTTTGGATTTTGGAGACCTCTTGCGCTACTTCTAAATGTCAACGAAAAAAGCACAATTTTTTATATGTTACTTAATTAGTCCCAATAATCATTTGCCACATTTTTGTGAGGAAAGGGTGGGGAACATGACCCCGAAAGATTGTGAAAAATAATCCCCACCCTACTGTAGTGTGTTGTCCAAAGTGTTCTTATATAATCATTCATGAGGTAGCGACCGGCGACCGGCGGTGTAGTACTAAGCGTGATTACCTCTCACCCCAGCAGGCCTGGGTTCAATCCTAGTTGGCGCCGCCGGGATGTTCTGAGGCATAACATCTCTGATCACGCCTTCCTTCGGAAGGGAAGTAAAGCCGTTGGTCCCCGGTTCATGAGTTGATGTGTCGATAGGTAGGGTCCAGGTGTGGGAGCTGTCTCCCTGGCGTTGGTAGCAGTGGTGCTCAGCACTGAGAAAAAGATCAACGGAAAACAAATCAAGGAAAAAAATCATACGAAACGAATTATTCGTCGTGGTTTTGAAGGAATTCTCGAACTATTCTCTTAATACGACCCATCAAGCGGCGCACGACGGTCTCGTCCACTCTTTTGGCGATTTTATCCCACCAATTTATCATCTGATCTGCCGTTTTGACGACTGTTCCTTTTACCTTCAGTTTCCTCTTCATAATTGCCCAGTAGTTTTCAATGGGCTTGAACTACCCAAGTAACAATTTTGGTTTGATGACGGTTCTGGAGACCATGATTTAGACTTGTAGTATGCTTTAAAATCTCGATAAAACTTGAAATGTTACTTGGGTAGGGACAATTGGGAGAATTGAGGGTTTTCGGAACAAACTGGACTTGGTTGTCATTGTACCATTGTTGTACTTCCCAGTTGTACTGACAACTCTCAATATCCGGCCAAAATGTCACCGGACCATCATGTGTCTGGATGAAGGGCAGAATTCGCTACTGGAAACATTCGGTTTTTTAAACCTCCAAGTTCATCATTTTCATTACTTTTACCTTCTGCTGCAAATTCCCTACCAAATCATAGATTTACGTGCAAATTTATCCGCAAAAACAAATTTGAATCTGCCAAGGACACCTCCTCGAGCCTTCGTGTTGTAAAATTTTGGTCCTGAAAGCTGTCCGAAGTCAGCCTTTACATAGGTTTCATCATCCATAAGTATGCACCTGCCGGACTTAGTCAGCAGGTTGTCATACAGCTTTTGAGCACGGGTTCTAACTACGGTATTCTGCTTGAGTGTTGGTGCGGTATGCCTGTAAGCCTTCGCGGTAGCGAATTCACTGCACTGTACTACGGGTGGGCATCTTATACCATTGACAGACATACAAAGCAGTACCATACACGGTAACCGCAAAATACCCAATAATGACTACAAAGTAAGCATTTTCGAGGGAAACTGGGACTACGCATTAAATGAGTAAAATTTTACCCATTTATGAGTAATTACAACTACAAAAATAAGTAGTAAGTATTTATTTTTGAGTAACAAATACTCATAAATGAGTAATATGTTTACTCATTAATGGGTAGTCCCAGTCTCCCTCGAAAATGCTTACTTTGTAGTCATTATTAGGTATTTTGCGGTTACCGTGTAGAGGTAACTCTAAGACTAGAAGGTCCCGAAGAAACGTGCTCAATTTTTTGGATCAGCTCTGGTACTCTCTTCGGTCCCAAGCTAATCGATTCACCCCTCGAAACATAGGAAAATCCACTAAACCCCTCATTTTATCTGTCAACCTGTCATAGCGAATCAAAACAAACATAGTGTAGTGCTAGAATTTCGACTAGAATGGGGTACGTTAATCGTTTGCTTGGGACCAATAGGCTAGTCAAGTAGTGAGCCAATTTAAAATCGTAAGTTTCGTATTGAGTACCGTTATACTCCTTTAATCGAGTACCTCAATTGAGGTACTAGCTTAAAAAAGTACAACAGTAGTACAACAGTATACTTTGTATGTCTGTACAAGGTCTTACTTTTAACTCAAATCGCGATTGGACATACCTGGATTGCTTCTGATGGACCTCACGATCTTCCACTCCGACGATTACTTTGAAGCTTCCAATTTGTCGCACGTGCTATACGGTGTTTCGGGGAAAATTCAACACTTTAACCACCTTGGACGTGGACCACGATAGATTTCCCAGGAAACTGAGCAGGATTTTTTTCTACGCTCCTTTTGCATGGTGACTGCCTTCAAAACAAAAGTGTTTTATGAACTGAAAAAAAAAATACACTGTTATTGTTATTGTTGATGTCAACTAATAGACGTCAAAAGCTTCCGAAAACTTCAACTGGGAGCGCTGTAATATGTAAAAGATTTCGTTCCACTACTAAGTGGGTCATGGTTTTTGCACAGTGGGGAATTTAGGAACAGAAGTAATTAAAATTGGTTGCTGCTGAAATACCAAATATGTTATGTATGAAATATATGTATTCTAAATAAAAAAGCCCAGGAGATAAATTACGCTTAGGCACGCTACGATAAGTACGTGTTTTGGTTCTCATTTTGCCCCATGCTTCAATTTATTAATATTTTTTAAACTCATTTATTAATCTGTTGTCCCAGTACATTTTAGTACAAATTACCATACATTTTACGTTAATTGCTCCTTTTAATTCTGCTACTATTGTATCACTTTCACTTTTAGTAATTCACTTTCACTTTAAACTTTAACAGATACGTATTTCGTTTACTACTTGCAAACTTCTTCAGTGTCTGGTCATTGCTTCTATTCCTTATAAACGTGTATAAGTAGTGTGTGTTGTATTTTCAGGTATGGTGTTTGTCGTTAGGATGTTATGTAGGTAGTCAGTAGTACCTAGTACAGGTACGCGTGTTTTGTTGATTGAGGTACGTAATTTGTCGTTTGGGCTGGTTGTCTCCGTGTTGCAAGTAATAGTCTAAAAAGCAAGGAATATCCATTTCCTTGGTCCTTATTTAGTAAATTACTTGATTTAAAATGGTAATGAATACCTTTTTCCGTGTCCTTAGTAGCTTTTATCACTAAATGTCTACAGTTCTTTTTGTCCATCCAATGTATAAATTGTAACACTGGGAATAGGATATTTTGTAAACTCCTGCTTTTCCTAAATCGATAACTGATTCTTTAGTGTTTCCTAATCTCGTCTTTAGTTGGTTTCTTCTGCTGGTGAAAACAATGTCAATGCCATATTTTCTCAATTTAGTTTGTAATGGTCTGATTAAGTTACGGTCGTAATCTACAGACACATGTCCTAGACTTTCTATTATGGGTGTTAATGTTGTCAATGATATAATTTTTTCCCCATTGGTTCCTCCTGTGTGAGGAATATTTTTGATATGATTTTTTCCTTTGTGACAGCAAAATGGCCAATTTTCACTTTTTTTTTAATATTTTTATTCATTGCTGCATCAAACAGCATCTATTGATGCCGAAAAACTTGAATTTGGTATCATAGGGAAGTTTGTTCTACGAACGTCACTTTGTTACAAAATGTCGATTTGAAATATCGTTTTTGCAGTAAAGTGACTAGAATAAAATTTCAAAAAATTAAATAAGATTTTTCCTGAAATCTTATGAGGATGTTAAGTAGGGTTATAATCGAGGGGGACGACTCTATCTACGATGCAGAAAAGATTGTGTTTTGCTGTGGCTAGCTGCGCGCACGCTGAGTAGATACACAGTTCGAAAAAGTAGTGTAAATTTCTGTTCAATATGATGCACATAAATGGAGCGTCACATATCATATAAGTTTACATTATAAATCATGTAAAGTTCTGAAACATTTCGTGCAATGTAGCAAATATTGTATACAAAAGCCCATCTTTGTAATAACATTGTTTACAAGGTGCTAATTTGCGTGAAATTAAATACAAGTTTACGTGGATGAATGTTTACATCACAATTAAAATTCAGAATTTTTATCTGTGTAGAAAGAAGATTGATGACGATTCTGAAGATTTCCTGCAAAAAGATGATGCGCGATGCAAGTAGATGCGACAAATGAAAGAAGATTTTTCGAAGATTGATTAGCTAGTGTGAGATTTGTTGAGCATCTAAACTTGAGATTTAGATGTGTCGGCCCCCTCGGTTATCATTATGAATTGAAATCTAACTACGGTGCCTGAACTGATTTTGCCGCTTACGTCTCATTGCTGTCACACGGCAGAGCATGGCTCAATGTGGCAACCAAGCTTGTGTCAATTATAAATTTTCCTTTCTAGTAGTCAGTTTTTGCAACAATGCATACATCAAGAAACCTTCCCATCTCCGTAACCGATCAGTTCGTTCATCGTCCATTGAATCATCGCATTATGGTGCACAGTGCACTACGTATCTAATCTGGACCTCATTTCAGGTCATAATTCTCACTATGTATATTTATGGCAAGCGGCGCCAACTCATGCATCGAAGTGAATGTGCTGTGAAATATAAAAATCAACAATGCATATTACTTCGTCGTCCGCCATGGTTCGCGGTTACATCCATTGCCCTCTCAGCCGTCAACACAAAAGTTGCAGTTCGTGCCATCACATGACGATATGTCCAATGGATGGAAGGTAGCGATTATGATGCCATGATAAAGATAACCCTTGCGATCTGTGTGGCTCCTGAGCGTCGTCGGATTAACGAAAGAACCGACCGTGCATTGATGCTTGACCTCGTCCCCCACATAGCTAAGCACCGTTTCGAGGTCTTCGGATTCACCCCGCACAAGGACGATGCTAATCACAATAGCCCGTGTGTTGCAATCGGGTCTCTCGACGTGTTCTGTGTGCTTTTCCAAGCTATCATCGCAGCAACTCTTCGTTTTTGCATTTGGGTCGCCGCAGTCACCGCTGTCAGTGCAAAACAAAATAAGCCAGAAATCGAAAGTCGCCAGCCCGTTGCCCGTTTGCCGGTGAATAGGTATAGGCATAGGCGACACTCGGACGGGCGACGACGACGACGACGAGCCACTAGATTTGGATCACATTTGGACGCACAGCACAAGAAGGCTTGAAAGTGTGTCACGATTATGCAACGCACCGAATACTTCTTCTAAGCGCACGGTACAACTGGTGCACTCAATGCTAAGCAGCACCGGAGCCAACAGGCAGAAATAGGTAAGGACAGAGTGAGATAGTCTCAGGTTGCACTCAACGCTTTGCCGAGTTAGATCTGCTACTGATTTGAATGTGCGAATGCATTTCCTTGAACGGAGTGGTTTGGTAATGGCTAATGGCGTTACATTGTTGCAGACTTGTCGTCACCAATGCTGAATGATCTACATTTTGGTGACTATGGTTTGAGAGATCTTGATGGCCCTTAACCTTGCAACATAAGTTTCTTCGTAAGGTCTTATAGTGTGGTTATGGATGTACTTTTTACGTCTCAATTCTCGATGATCATTTCAAAAGGTCCTATCTGCTTGGATTGATTCTCTTCATCAACTTTCTCTTTTGATAACCACTGCTATGCAAATAGATTTCAATCTATTTTTACCACATAGTTAGATAAAGGTTCTTATCTAGCGTCCAAATACAACAGGCCAGTGTTGGCAAAATCATCAATCATCCGCTCTCATACGTTTTCAATATCACGCGTGATATTGGAACAACATAGCATGCTTGATATTGATTTTACAAGCTCCTTTGACATTGCGAAACTATTCACAACCTGCAAAAATCAAGCGGAGAGTTGACTAGACACAAAAATGATTCCGTTGCAAATCGTTTTATTAGAAAGAGAAAGTATAGTTTGCTATCTCTTTTTTACTGTTCACCGATGGCAGACACGATGTGACTGCTGCCAGCCGTTATGGAAGTTTCGGCTGCGTTCGGGTGTAAAACAAAAATCATTAAACTAAATCTCACCACAGTTTTGTTGAGATTTGCAGCTGGTGAGTTTTGTTAGCTTGATATTCCAAGCTGCGATATAACAGTTTGCAAAATCAACCGCAGCTGTATGCTTGTTGATTTTTGTCTACGAAAATCAAGCGTGAACTTGGGCATTGGTGAGATTTGATTTATTGATATTTTCCCAACACTGCAACAGGCAAAAGTTTTGATTTTGGTTTTTGAGATAATCGATCAATGCAGATAAGCCCTTTTGAAATGGTTGTATAGAAATGTGTTTATAGCGAAATCTAAGTTTTTCATCAATTATAACTTTCAACCTTTGTTTTTGGGAGGATGTGATTGATGTTGGCAAGAGTTGAAACCGAGGGTAAGGTTCAAGTGCAATACGTCAGGAATGCTCAGGACTCAGGGGTAGTGTGGGCAACAATGACGAACAGGGAAGTTTCTGTGTCACCCAAGGACGTTGAACCAGGACAGCATTGGAAAAGTTCACGATCTCGATGATCATAATGGTTAAAGTTCGTGAGATTTCTTTTGATTTTTTGTTCAGTTTGATATGAAGTTGAAAACTCAGTTAGGAGACACCCAAGGTTAACACACACTTAGACCTGATATATGCATGTGAAAAAAATAAAACTATTTTTGTGGAGAACTGATTTCCCAGAATTTCCACACATGCAACCATAAGTAATATTAAAATGCATATCATAAAAAGGGGATCAAAGTATCCGCAAATTTGAGAAAACTGTAAATTTTGGAATGTATATCTCAGAGGCTCACGAGAATAAAAAAATCCTATGAAAAGTCCCTGAGTCCACTCTCCATTAAAACAATGCATGTCATCCTACACACTTAAAAAAATTCATGTACATTTAGGTGCTCTGAGAGTGACATATACGAGCGTCATTTTTGACATAAATTTGAGTCATAACAGACGCGAAATATAGCTCAATCAAACGTACTTTTCGTCGAGCAACGAACTTTTCAGTCTCGGAGCACTGAATATTACATGACATGTTTGTTTACGTCTCAGCTTTTATGTCAAAGATGGATTCCGTCAGGTGTAATATTAGTAATTTCTAAGCGTGTAGGGGGATCAAGTCCAATCAAGTTCAAATTTTTCAAAATGTATTTTTAGACATATTTCAGAAAAATATAGTTGGTGGGCGTTGGCCAAATTTGGATATTACAGATATAATCCAAAATAGGACCTAGATTATTTAATACTCTAGTAAACTCAAGTCCGTGCTCTGTCACAATGTTTCATTGTGATTAATCAACACTCAAAGGGGTAAAATATAAAATTTGGGGTAAATTTGAAAGAAAGGGAACTTGGAGTGTAGAGCGCACTGCCCACTGGACGATTCTGAAGCCTGGCCAAGTGAGTGGGGTATGGGTTTATTTGATTGAACGTCATTTCCAATGTATATATTGATACATTTAAGCCATTGGCATTTGAGATAAGACAGAGATAGGATGCGGAGGGCCCACTTAGAAGGATCGTAATCCATTTATGATTTCCATTTATTAAATAGTTCAGATAGGCTAGAAATGACCGGTTTATAGTGAGAGAATGTACCATATTGGGAAAGCATAATTTTCATAGGTTTCAGAGCGGCTGAGCTGTTCGTTTGTAGTTTTTCCTTCCTTCAAAACCAATTTGGCGCTTGAACAATGTTAAACTTGTTCTGCATTATTCACATGTTGCAATTATTGAAAAGAGCTCGATATAAGATAGCCAAAGAGAACAGACGTTGAGGCTCCAAAATTTCTCTAAAAACTTGTGTAAAGATTCCTATTCGACTTAAGCGCCACTAACGGTGACTTCCCCACTTAAAAACCCTCTTTGACAACATGATGGCGCTGGCGTTGCAAAACTTACGCTAGACACTAAGTGCTGGTAGCGCCAAGTGGCAATTTTCAGCAGATAATTCAGCGCCAAATTGGTCGAAAGTGATAAATTTATAGAGGAAATCAGGAGATGCTAGCGCTACGTAACGGCAACGTTTCCACTTAACTTTACACAAGTTTCTGACCGAACTTGGACGTCTGGTCTCTGTGAGATAGCTTAATACAATTAAATATAAATGCTAAAATCTTACCGAGTAGTTTAGCTGTTCTGATTTCGGTACAATTTGTTGAGGTCGGGTATAGTTTCTGAGTATGGATGCCCATTTTGAAATAACTCATATTAGCACAGAGTAATAGTTTTATTGCTAGGGAACTTTCTTTTGGGATCGTCTTTTCTTCATACAATTCTCATTATTCATACTATATTAATCATGATCAGTCTTAGAAAATGTTATATGTTTAAGTCCCGTTCTAGATTTGTTTGTTATTCATATCTTATGCATTGCAGCTCGCGAGAGGTTACCAAATATGAGTTTTTTCCTTATCAACAATAGCTTGGGGGGAGGGGGCGATCTGCGGCTCACACTTAACTTGTTCTATTTCTTTCTTCCCCTCATGTCCCACGATTACCTACCTGAGAACAAATGGGAACTCGGCCAGATTTTCAATAGGAAGAAGGAAAAAAAGCGAGAAAACGTAAGAGAGTAAGCAGTCAGAAAGGATTAGGCCATTTGGAAACAGCCAATTTATACTGGACGGAACTGGTAAGTAGGATAAGAATTGTAAAAGGTGTGTGCTTGCATGATTTACCTATTTTAGAATTATCTATAAGCCACATGAGAACCTCATTTCCTTCAATTACTACTCCATTGCAGCACACACCTAATAATGATCACTAACATTCATATAGTTTCAGCATTATCGACATTTATAATCAAAAGGTGAGTTGTAAAGTATAATTACCATGCATAGATATAAGTTAATGTACCAGAACCTGGACGGACACGAACACCCAGGGGAGGACCCGGATACGACCACCCATGTGTGTCTAGAGTATCGCACGAGCTGACGAGTGCAACGGGAAGAACAGTAGGTGTATAGACTAGGGGGTTAGTCCCTAGATAAGCCAACATAGCGGTTGGCACAGCCACGCATCCGAAAACAGGCGGCAACTAACAACCAACCAGGACGCAAGAAGGACAAAGTCCCGGCATTTCGGATGGAGAATTTCCCGCCCCTTCGTGCTCCTCAGCAAAGGCAAGTGAATTCGCGGGTGCATTCCGCTCAAGCAACTTCCGGTGATTCTGCTGGCCAAAGCTCTCCATCCCCCCCTGGATTCTGGAGACAACCAACAGCGCAAAACAACAACCCCGATCTGTTCTCAGCGGATGAACTGATGGAAATCTTCGTCAACATGTCCGGTGCTCTTCGTAAGTGCCGCAATAAGCCCGAACAGATCCAAGTGCTCGGTAAGTTCATCATCCAGTATGGCGTCTAAACCGCTAAGTATCGTCACCTGGAATGCTTGCTCTATAAGAGCAAAAGAGATTGAGCTTGCCGACTTTCTCCGCAAGTACAGCATCGACGTGGGCCTTCTAACCGAGACCCATCTAAAGTTCGGCGACAGCTTCTGGTTGCCTGACCACAACATTATCCGGCTTGATCGCACCAGCTCCAGGGGGGGGGGGTGGTGTTGCGGTCGTCGTCAAGAAAGGAATAAAATACCACACTCTGTCCCATATCCGCACCACTATCATCGAGGCCCTTGGTGTGGAGGTGGAGTCGTCGACTGGATACGTCCAGTTCATCGCCGTCTACTGCCCTCGAAAGTGTGCCGCCAGCAGTGGACTAGCGGCTAAATTCAAGAAGGACCTGTCCACCATCACCCGTAACGATTCCCGCTTCGTAGTAGGAGGAGATCTAAACGCGCGCCATGAGGCCTGGCTTAACTACAGGCAGAACCAGAACGGCCGTCTGCTGTTCGACCACTCACAGCATAGGCTGTACTCCGTTTGGTTCTCGGATGAGCCAACATTTATCTCACCGGCGGGCAACCCATCGACGCTAGACCTGTTCCTGACAAATATCGGCTTGTCCAAGCCGGTAGCCTTGAACGAACTCAGTTCCGACCACCAACCGGTGGTGTCTGAGCTAGGCTGCAACGTGGCTCCTGCTTCAAGCCTGCGCAAGGACTATCATCGCGTAAACTGGGCCCAGTTTGGACGCGTGGTAGACAGGCACATCATCGACAACCCGCCGCTTGACACCGTGGAGGACATCGACCGAGCGTTGGAGGGACTCCACCAAGCCATAACCGTGGCTGACGAGGCGTGCGTCCGACGAGTTCCTGTGAGGGGTAAGTTTATTGCTATTGATTCCCACACCCAACTCTTAATTCGCCTGAGAAATGTTCGTAGACGCCAGTTTCAGAGGACTGGAGATCCAGCGATGAAACGTGAAATGGCCGATCTGAACAAGGAGATTGCTTCCAGAATTGTCTCACTCCGGAACGAAAGTTTCGGGCGGCTTGTCCAGAATCTGGACGACCACTCCAGACCATTCTGGAAAGTTGCCAAGGTCTCAAAGACGCACCCTAAACCCATTCCGCCACTAAAAGATGAAAATGATGACGATCGGCTCATAATCACCCCTCAGGAGAAAGCAAATGCGATTGGTGAGCATATTGCCAAATCGCACTTGCTTGGCTCCAACATCCAAAGTCTGCTCGAAGTTCAGGTTGAGCAATGCGTACTCAACCTTGATTCCTCCCCTTGTGCCATCCCTCCGGAGGATAGAATCACAGTGGAACAGATTTGCTCAGCGCTGAAATGCACCAAAAACATGAAGGCCCCCGGGTTTGACGGAATATTCAACCTAGTGTTGAAAAATCTCAGCATGAAGGTTCACTCTCTGCTGGCTGCTGTCTTCAACAGATGCTTGGAACTGCACTACTTTCCAAGTATCTGGAAGACAGCGAAAATCATACCTATCCGCAAACCCGGGAAGGACCCAACGCTAGCTTCAAGCTACAGATCAATCAGCCTCCTTTCAGCGCTGAGCAAATTGTTCGAGAAACTCATTCTCAATCGTTTGCTCAAGTTTGTCGAGGAAAATAACATTCTCCTTCCGGAATAGTTTGGGTTCAGAAAGGGGCACTCCACCAATCACCAGCTAGTGCGGGTGATGAATAACATCCGAAGTAACAAAGCTGTATCCAAGTCCACAGCCATGGCCTTGTTAGACGTTGAGAAAGCGTTTGATAATGTCTGGCACAATGGGCTTGTATACAAGCTCTGTAACTTCAACTTTCCATTACATCTGGTTAAAATCACCCGTAACTACCTCCAGCAAAGGTCGTTTAAGGTATCGTTGAATGGTTGTCTTTCAGACACGTTTTCCATCCCAGCAGGAGTCCCGCAAGGCAGTCTGCTGGGCCCCTTGCTTTACAGCATTTACACTTCCGACATTCCTCCCCTCGGAGACGGTTGCGTGTTCTTTCTGTTCGCAGATGATACCGCAATAGCCGTCAAAGGAAGGATGCCTCGCGAAATAACGAACAAACTTCAACGATGCCTTAACGCCTTTGCTGATTATGCCACCACGTGGAAAATCAGAATCAATGCTTCCAAAACACAAACAATCATGTTCCTCCATCGACAATCACCCAAACTAAAACCGGCTCCCTCTTGTACTGTAATCATGGATGGCACAAGGGTTGAGTGGTCCGCCGAAGTAACCTATCTCGGGATGTTATTTGACGAAAAGCTTCTAAAGGGTGTCCACGATGAAATTGCCACACACAAAATTGATTCGCAAAATTCGAGTTTTCATCCGATTGCCATCAAATTTTCAGGGATTGAGAAATAACTATTAAACTTCATTTTACCATTTTACTCGTATTTTATTTACAGTCCATACGCAAATGCCCGCACCTTAGCCTTAACCCCGGCCATAAGATTCTGCACAACCTGTGAATCAACCGTTTTTTGCATGTAAACCCATACTTTCTTCAGTTCCTCGACTGTTTTGACTACCTTAGGTCGTTTAAGAAGGTGCTGCTTCATAATCGCCCAGTACTTCTCGATGGGGCGGAGCTCCGGAGTGTTGGGAGGGTTGAACATTTTCGGCACGAAATTGACCTTATTGTCCGCATACCACTTCAGCACGTCCTTGGAGTAGTGGAATGAGGCCAAATCCGGCCAGAAGATTGTTGGGACGTTGTGGGCCTTCAGGAGAGGAAGCAGCCGCTTCTGGAGGCACTCTTTTATGTACACCTGTCCGTTCATCGTGTCCTGGGTCACGAAAGGTGCACTCCGCTTCCCGCACGTGCAGATGGCTTGCCAAACCAGGAATTTCTTCGCAAATTTGGACATCTTCTGAGTGCGGACATGCTCCGGAACGCTGAACTTATCCTTGGCCGTGAAAAACAGGTTGCCGGGGATCTGTTTGAAGTCGGCCTTCACATATGTTTCGTCGTCCATGATGCAGCATTCAACTTTCGTCAGCATGTTGAGGTACAACTTCCTGGCACGGGTTTTGGCGGACTTGTTCTGCTTCTCGTCGCGATTAGGGGCCTTTTGTACTTTGAACGTTCGAAGCCCAGCCTTAGTTTTGGCCTTCTGGACAAAACTTCGGCTTAGGTGCAGCTTCTTAGCCACATCCCTAACGGAGGCGTTCGGATTTCGGTTGAAGGCCCCAACTACGCGGTTGTGATTTTTGGTGTTGTACGGAATACTTTTTCCTTCACTTCTGGGCTTCCGATCGGTGGTCAACCGTTCCTCGAACCGCTTAATCACTCGCGACACCGTGGAATTCGCGATTCCCAACGTTTTAGCGATGGAACGATGCGAGAGATCCTTGTTCTCGTGATGAATGCGCAAGATTTTATCACGCACGAGCTGTTCTTTCGACTCCATTTCCGCGAGTTTTGATCACAGGACTTTAAAACTTGCAGGATGTAAATAATGCACTATGAACTAAATCCACCCAAATTTTCATTAAATTCTACCCAACGGTTAAAAAGTTAGAGCAATTTCATAGTGTGGCAATTTCATCGTGGACACCCTTTATTCCGCTCGCATGTGGAGAAAACCGTAGTCAAGTGTTCCACCTTGGTTAGGAGTCTGTATCCGCTGATTTGCCGCAGATCCCGCCTCTCAAGGGTGAACAAACTGGCCGTCTACAAACAAATCGTAGCACCTGCGATCCTCTACGCAGCTCCGGTGTGGGAATCATGTGCACAGACTCACAGGAACAAAATACAGGTAGCTCAGAATAGAGTGCTGAGGATGGTTCTTGATCGTCCTTTCGACACTAGAATAACAAATTTACATGAAGAGGCAGGCATTGCCAAAATAGATTCCAAAATTAACGAAATTAAGACTAAATTTGCACAAAAATGTAATTTATCAGAACATGCTTTGATAAGCAATTTGTATATAGTAGGTTAGGTGTACATAGTAGTAGTAGGTTAGTTGTAGTTGTAAATAGTAGTTATAAGTAGTCTCCTTTTTTCCAATTCAAATCAAACCAATCCCACCAAGGTGGTCATACTTTAAAATAGGCCTGATAGGACTAGGAACTGTAAATAATAATTAAAATCTCAAATGTACTAAAGTTGAAAAGACGCATCTGTGTCACTTAAAAAATTCATACATGTAAACCACACAATCACAAGAAATAAAGATCATTTAAATGGCAATGGTTGGCACAGCCTATACACTGAACAATTACAATTACAATATTTTTGAAAAATATAGTTTTAGGTATCAATTCATAATGTTGGAGTATTTTGAGTACTTCTGAACTTAAAAAAGATATTTCCCTGTGAACCTGTTGAAAAACCGCATGCAGTTTCGATTTTTCGCTGATATATATCCAAAATCAAAACAGAGGATCAAGTGTGTCCACTATCCCCTACCTTTTGACAGCAAACTGCACCCTTCAGTAAAAACAGCTAGTTCTTCGGAAAAAAAATGGTTGTGAATTTTCTACCAGGTTGACATAGGTATACCACCCAAAATGCAGTGCTGCACGATTATCTTCCTTCAAAGAAACCTACTGCGTTGTCTGTCGGGATAGTGGGTCAATCGTTGAGCTGAACTGTCCAAAATAGGCGACTTCTACAATCTGTCAACTGCTCACAGTACAAACAGTGATTTATAATTAAAAAAAATACAGCATGACACAGAAGAAAAAAAAACTTACCTTTGCATAACAGAACGCTATCCATGCTATGGCACGCTGCCTGTCGCTTATTCCCTTCTATGGACGTCGAACCACGAGCGCAAGCTCGGTGGCATCTAATCGGCCCCGTTTGTTACATTAACATTACAATCTGGCTAGGACAGCTATGTGCCCATTTAGTCTCCTCGCACCGTGCCTCGGTGCCGCTTACCAATATGGCCTAGCCACTGGAGTTTTCTAGCTCTCGAGTTACCGCCGTCTCTCAAAGTCGCAAGTGAGGTGGGTAGGAGTTTTTCTCTTCTATGCAGGTTGGGCTTTTTGGTATAAACACACACAGCATCAGTGCTGGCATCAAGCGTCTGGCTTGCTAGAAGAAGAAGTTATGTCACGTGCCTGTATCGAATTAGAAAGCTTTTTATTTAGCTTTCCGAGCATGGAGTGCTTCGATGGATTGTGCTTGGTGTAATGTGTAATCATTATTAGATGTTTACTTGATCGAATGTGCACAAGCTGGCGGCGTGCTGGTGGTGCCTGCTTCGATCTAAACTGGCCACCGAAGATATATGAGAAAAGTTTGGAATGCCAGCAAATATCATTGGTAGTTAGTTGATCAACTGCTCGGTACATGATGCAATAAAAAACAGCTGGTATTGACATGGCAATTGGGCAAGTGTTTCCAGAACCTTCTGCTGCTCAACATTGAAGAGAAGTACTTGCTTCGGTTACAAAATTATCAATGCAGCGGTCTAGTTTTTCCGGGATTCAGTAAGGCACACCGCTCGGTTGAATCTTATGCAAACATCACGGATAACTTTATAATTTCTTCCCGCCAGCTGCCCTTATCGATCGGAGACTCCGTTCCACCCCCGTACGCCTTCTTTATGCTCTGTTTCAATCAAGACTGCTTTTCATCAATTTACCTTTCTTATTATTTTGATTGAATAACACCTTCTTCTCTCGTCCGTTGTCTATATCAGTGGGGCCATATCATCCGCGGCCACAACGCCACCGGTTTTATATTTATCGCCGGTTATACTGGTGGCGCCCTCTCCGATGTTGCATCTGATCTCGACTATGTTTTCACGCGCCGATGTTGGCTGCAGAGAGGTTATTTAGGTGTGCATAAATCACTTATTAGATCACCCAGCCTGCTTTGATCGCTGCACGATTCGTCAATTTTCTTGATCGCAGGTGCGATGGCCAGAGCAGTATGGGGTAATGAGTCTTAGTTATTTGTCACACAGCAGACTGGTACGAGTCGTATACGAAAATAGAACCCGTGGAAACTTGGCAGTGAGTGTATGCAAAATTATGCTACGGAGCAGAAAACAGGTGGGAGTGTATTTCTCCTTCTCGGCACCAGCAGCGTCGTCAACGCCGTCGTCTTTGGTTGCACAACGTCTGTGATATTCCTTTCTCCCAGAAGTGTCTATGGGCAAGAATTATGATCGCTTTGGCCAGTGATTCCAATAATTGAGATTATGTAAATCAGCCGGGTGTGCTGTTACGAAGGTGTTGCACTGTGGTAAGGGTTAAGGATTTGGCGATTTGATCCCGTGAAAGCAGTTCACACCGCAGTATCCGCAACCACGGAGATCGAATGGAAATTCTTTACATAATTCGATTGCGGAGAATTTACAGTCAAAACAAACGAATAAATAACAACAACTGGCTGTACAAAGTAACTGACCTACCTAACTGGTTGCCCTCTTTTTTTGGAAATTTATATTTTCAACATTGCGTTCCAATTTCCCAACTACCTATACGAAGCGAAAACACGTGCAAGCCGGTAGACAGTGCCTTTGTCTCGTCCGTCTTGGTTTGCCAGAGATCGCGAACGGACGTGATCGACTGAAGTTTGGTAATTGCGGTGGACTGACGGAGCTTGAAGAAGTAACTTGCTATCAACACACGCCCGCCCGCACCGTCACCGCAGTTTCGGATGAGAAGACTACATTTACGCACTTCACTGGAAGACGACGCTTTCGAGTTGATCTTGTGTATTGCTGCAAAACAAAATCGTCACGTAATTGGTGACGTGTGTTGCGAGATGTGATGTATGATAGCAGAGCGTTGTTTGCGAACGAGACAATAATAAACGACGGAATCAACAGTACCCTTACGTGGTCAGATTTCGTTTCCATTTTTGATGCGATGACAACGATAATCAACTATGGGAAATTATGTCATATTTAGCAACAACAAAAATACTGAATAGTATATTTCTGTAGAAACAAATTTCCAAACAATGAATGATGAGCCTTGCTAGGTTTAACATTATGTATCTAAAGTTGTAGGATTTAAGTTTATGTATGGAATATTGTGCATTTGGTGGTTAACAAATAAAAGTGTTTGCACTTTTTTCAAAGTCTGATTTAAGTGCGCGAAGCAATAAATAAGCGTGCCGAGCCACCAAGATGATTTGGTGTAAATGTGCCAGACCAGTTTCAGTCACATTCAACAATAAAAAAAAAACCCGATTTTTGAAATCTTTATCACCTCACTCTTAAAAGTTTTTGTATCGGGAGGCAATTACAGTTGTTTCCTCGTTAACTGCTTTCCCTATAGAGCATTTCCAGGCCAAATAGTAAAAAAATGCAAGTCGAGTCTGAGACCTTCTCCAATTTGGATTAAACTTTTCTTAATTGTTTGTTATGGTCTTTCATTCGCATTTGAACAAAAATTCGGCCATTTGAATAACGCAAAAAACTTGAAAATTTGAATTCGATATTTTTCAACAAATCATAACTCGAAAACATCACTTCCAATCAAGTCTAACGACTACTGACAAAAAATTTTAAGGAAAAAAAATAATTGATTTTCATGGAAAATATACATGGTAAAAACATTCAAGTAATAAAAAATGTGTAAAACTAATGTAACAAAAAAATACCCTCTTCAAATTAAAAAAAAATCATTAAAAAAGTTTATGAAAAACAATACAGTTAACTCTCAATAACTCGATATTCAAGGGAACATCGAGTTATAGAATTATCGACTTCTAGAATAAACCATTTTTTTGGCTATAATTATAAGAATAATGCCGAAATACACCATTTACTGGAATATCTGGTCTTATTTACTCATATGCAGCGAATTCAAACACATCAAGCAACCAACGTTACAGACAAAACGCTTGCTACGACACCACGACAAACAATTCTCTCCATCGATCTTGTTTTCCGTACTGAGTACCAATGCAACCGACGCCAGGAAGGCAGCTCCCACACTTGGATCCTACCTATCGACCCATCAACTCATGAACCGGGGACCAACAGCGTGATAAGAAATTGTATGCCTCAGAAAATCCCGACGGCACCGACTGGGATTGAACCCAGGCCCTTTGGGGTGAGAGGCAATCACGCTTACCACAACACCACCGGCGCCGCTATTTGTTCAACAGCTGGCGGTAGTGATGTTTTACAGTGAGAAATATTCAATGTCTGATTGTCTGGGGTGACATTTTCAAGTTAAGATTTGTTGAAGAATATCGAATATGCCATTTTGAATTTCTTTTGCGAGATTAAAAATGTCCTAATGTAGGCTTAAAGGGTGTTCCACATCAAATTGCATCACGAAAAAAAAAACGCTGTAGAAAATTACCTATTTGACCGATTCTATTCAAACTTTCAGACAATAAAATATAACCCATTAGTAAGCTTTTGGCATATTTATTTCATTAAACTTCAATACACTTACACTTACACTTACACTTAGAAAAAATCATGTAAATTTAGGTGCTCTGAGACTGACATATACGAGCGTCAATTTTGACATAAAATTGAGTCATAATAGACGCAAAATTCTGCTCAATCAAACGTACTTTCGAACTTTTCAGTCTCGGAGCACTTAATTTTACATGACATGTTTGTTTACATCTCATCCTTTATGTTAAAGATGGATTCCGTCACGTGTAAAATTATGTATTTCTAAGTGTGTACCATAACCGTACGCTCGCACCTTACGCTTCCCAACTAACTTTTCCAGCGTTGTGCTGTAAAGTAGCTGAAAAGAAGCTGCAGATACAGCTACAAGCAAAAGCTAGCAAAATAGTTTTGGAGAGCGTTTACTCAAGTTTCTCACAACCATTATTCAATTTGTGAGTCGCACTGAATAACATCAGCCAATAAACGCTAATGTCACTTCTATACACACACTAATCAACTTTCCACTTGTAGCTGCAAAACAAAGCTAAGAAAGTGAATATATTACTCATTTGATGGCTTCTACACAACCAACAACTCTTGCTGAATAACATAAACATCAAAAGTGCTTTTCCAACAACTAAACAACCTGTACTCAGCTTATAAACTGTGTTAGAGCAACTTCGGAAACATTTTCACAGTCAACTAGGTTTATTTTTAGACGTGTGCAGTTTTACAGCTTTTACTCTGCTCTTTTATAACTAGTCGAGAAAAGTGATTCATGTGCACTATTATAAAGCCTCTACTCAGCGATTTTGTTGTAGAAGGGAATGTTGATTTGTTTACATAAGTTCAAAGTGTTGGCGTAGCACAGTTGGTAGTGTCAAGGTTTGCCAATGAGGTCGTCTCGAGTTCGATTTCAGGTTACCGGTGCAGGGTAAATAATTTGGTGATGATTTATAACTAATTTCGATTAATTTGATTCACAGCAAAATTAACTCAATAAATTCCTTCATAAAAAAAAGCGTAAACAGTATTTAACCCGGCTTCAAGAGAAAGCTGTGTAGTGATTATTGGACAACCGGGAAAAGGTTCAATAAGCGCCTTTCAAGTTCACACACAACTAAACAGCAGGATAACAGCTGTATAGAAGCGTTAATGGATATGCAATAAGAGCTTCTCCCGACCGTTCCAACAGCCATAAGTAGCTGACTAAATTCGCCAAATTTGCTTGTATAGAGGTTGAGTAAAGGTTTGCTCATATCTTATAACGTTTGAATACAGCTTGAGACTGTATAAATGAAATGAGTAAAGCGTTTACATTGTGAAAATTGTTAGTTGGGTTGTGAAAATTGTTAGTTGGGTTAACTCCACACACTACTAAAAAGTCATGTAAATTTCGGTTCCCTGAGACCGACACATATAAGTGGGCCTTTTGACATAAGAATCAGTTGAAAGAAACGTGAAAATCAATTCAATCAAACGTTCTCTTCGTCGAATAGCTGATGTTTTGGTTTGAGAACACCTAATTTTACATGAAATGTTTGTTTACGTTCTATGATTTACGTCCAATATGGATTATTTCTCGTGTAAAAGTAGTTATTTCTATGTGTGCATTCATTAGGTTCTGTACAACATCTGGCTGCAGCTGCAGCTTTTTCTGTACGGAAACCCACTTTTGACGTAGGACTACGTCTGTGATTTCTATATGGGGGTACACTTTGTGAAAACTGAAAATGGAACATGTTATGAAATAATGAAAAATTTTGAACGGTAATAGCTCAGCTGCCCCTGAACCGATTCAATAATTTCATTACCAATCGATCAGGGCTACGCTTACGCATCGATATCAATGTTTTTGACTGTTTATGTTCAATAAAAAACTATTGAAAAAGTAGTAAATGTCAAGCATTGTCCAAAAGCGTCGAAATAATTAACAAATCCACCAATTACGTACATGCTTATGCTGCTTCCCCAGCACAGTCGTCAGAGAGTAGTAAGCAGACGAAACAAGTCGAAATGGCATTCGCCTCCGATTCTTGGGCGCGTGCGAATAGGGAGGATGGAATTGCGTAATATTTTGCACACTCATCGCCATATTCAGAACCACACGCTCCCAACGACCACACAAAATGCTCTCCAGAGTTGTAATCTTGTAACCAAACTTGAAAACAAGGGATACACTCAAAAAATTTATCACATATGTAATGCATGAAATCCATGTGAATTTCACATAGCTTTCCAAAAATAGTTTTTTTTTTTCTTTGGTTTGTTTTCCGTCGATCTTGTTTTGCGTGCTGAGCACCAATACTACCGACGCCAGGGAGGCAGCTCCTACACCTGGACCCTACCTATCGACGCATCAACTCATGAACCGGGGACCAACGGCTTTACTTGCCGACTGGGATTGAACACAGGCCTGCTGGGGTGAGAGGTAATCACGCTTACCACTACACCACCGGCGCCGCTAGCAAAAATTAGTTGACGACAACATAAAGAAATCGTTTATAAACTTTGTCGTTCAGTTTTTTCCTGGAAATTTTTGTTAAATAAGCTAGAATTAAATAAAAATGGTTTTTTTCCCATACATTTTTTAACCGCTTTACTACCAATCCCCAGAGAGCCAAAACATTCAAATTTTAAAGAGAAAATTCTCTCTCACGATCTCAATATCTCAACATGCCATGTATTTTGATGACACTCTGTAACATTTGGTGGGGAGGGATTTGATGACACTCTGTAACATTTGGTGGGGAGGGATTTGAAGGCCCTCCCATTTGGCATATTCTGCATAATAAATACATAAAAATTCCCTCCCTTTTAACATATTCTGCAAGAAAATACTATTTAACAAAAATTTCAAGGAAAAAACTGGACGCTAATGAATGATTTCTTTTGACTTATTTTGACCATAATATGCATCCAAAGCGTTTCTATCCACTTTTCCAAATTTCTAACTTACTAACTTAATGAGAAAAATAGCCTTGATGGTGAAAACTATTTTTTTAATTCATAAAAAAAATCTACTCTAACTCTTTTCTTAAATGAACTGGGTGGCCCTGAAAAGTGCCGTTTTGTTATTTGGTTGTCATTCGTCGTCTGGCTCGACGTGGTGGTGTCAAGCTCATCTCCGGTCTGATGTACGAGAAAACCCGAGGTGTGCTGATGGTGTGCCGAGAAAATGTGATCCGTGATGCCGTCACTGAACACGCAGCTGCCAACACGTCATCATCATCTTCCAAAGGCTTTAAGCCTGTACTACCATCGGCCCTTTTCAGGGCTACCAAAATTTTCCTAAAGAGTTAATTTTATGAACATGTCCCAACTAAAATTCATACCAAAACGTTCTTTTTACGGTAATCATAGTCATACTAAAAAGTATTAACAGAGAGAACCCCGCAAACATTCCTATTCCTACACAAAACACAAGCTCCTGCTGCAGTTAAAAAAAATATTTATTATATCATACCACGTAGTCCTACGTCATCATTGCGTACAACCCCATTGGGCTTCCTCAGATTTCACCTCCTTGGGATGCTTCCGTAGTGCCTGCTTCATAATAGCCTAGTATTTTTCGATGGGCCTTAGTTCCGGTGCGTTGGGGGGTTCATGTCCTTGGGTACGAAAGTGACCCCGTTGGCTTCGTACCGCTCCAGGACAACATTTGAATAGTGACACGAAGCTAATTCGGCCAGAAGATCGTAGCGCCCTCGTTTTGCTTCAACAGAGGAAGCGGACGCTTCTGTAGACACTCTTTGAGGTAGATCTCTCCGTTTACAGTCCCGGTAGTCATAAATGGCGCACTCCGTTTGCCACATGAGCAGTCCGCTTGCCAAATCATGTTTCTGCTACCTTGCTTCCTCCGGAACATCAAACTTGTGCTGGGCGGTGAAGAACAGTAGCCCCGGAAGCTGCTGGAAGTCCGCCTTGACGTAAGTCTCATCATCCAGGATGAGACAATGAGGCTACGTCAGCATCTGGGTGTACAGTTGCCGGGCCCGTGACTTTCCCACCGTATTTTGCCGTTCGTTACGATTTGGAGGCTTCTGCACTTTATACGTATGCAGTCCCTTCCGGTCCTTGGCTCTCTGAGCGAAAGACTTGGACAGATTTAACTTTTTGGCCACATCCCTGAGCGAAGTATTGGGATTCTGCTTAAACGCTTTCATGACATGCTTGTGATTCTGATCACTAATAGAACATCCATTTTGACCGCATTTCTCCTTCCGTTAGATGCAAGTTTCGTAGTAACGTTTAATTACACGACTTACCGTTGACTGCACGATTCCGAGTTGTTTTCCGATGTCCCGATGAGAGAGTTGAGGATTTTACAGGTGCTTGCGCAAAATCAATTCGTGACGTTGCTTTTCAGGTGGCACCATTTTATTCAATTTTCGAAAGCGATAAAAATACAGTGTAATCAATACACTCTAAACTACTTCTACCCAAATTTTCAAGAGAAAATACCCAATGGGTAATTTTCTACAGCGTTTTTTCCATGATGCACAAATATAATCTGAACACGTTCTATTCGGAGATTCCACACTAGCTCATATGGAGACCAGACCACATGTACATTCTCAAGTATGGGGCAAGCTCAAGAGCAATATAGCGCCTTCAAGCAGTGAGCGTCTTTCAAATCTCGTGCAATCTTCGAAATAAATCCCACTTGACGATTCGCCTTAGAGATGATTGAGGAATAGTGTAGATTGAAGGTCAACTTTGGGTCCAAAAGAACACCAAGATCAGTCATACGTTCTACTCTGCGAAGCGTTACATTGTCAATGCAGTATGTAGTCGTAAAGGATTGAACTCTTAGAGCGGTGAAACGTCATCACTGCACACTTTGGAACGCTGATGATGAGCTTATTGCGTCGACACCAATCCACAAACAAATCTAGCAGAGCTTGAAGACGATGACAATCCTCAATCGAGTGAGATATGACGTATAGCTTAAGATCATCTGCATAAACGAGCTTGCATTTAACTCCCAACAAAGCTGCTACATCTTTGAAGAATAACGTAAACAAAAGTGGACCCAGGTTACTTCCCTGAGGTACTCCAGAGGTGCTGGTAAACGTAGAAGAGACAAAAGGTCCTAGTCGTACTCGAAGAGTTCGTCCAGTCAAGTAGGAATGTAACCACGACGTAAGTTGCTCAGACGCTGCTAGTCGGGAAAGCTTGCATAAAAAAACCTTCTGGTCGATTTTGTCGAATGTGGTTTTCCGATCAGTATATATGACTAGTAGTAGCTAGTTAGTAGTACTAGTTAGTAGTACTAGTTAGTAGTACTAGTTAGTAGCTACCGATCTACCGGGAATAAATCCATGCTGGTCAGTTGAAATGTAGTTCTTCGAGCGATTCAGGACAAATTTGCTCAAGATGATCTCAAACAGTTTGGACGCTGCCGAAAGACTGGTGATACCAGCTTTGAAAACAGCAAAAATATACGACTGCTTCCACAGTGTTGGGAATTTTCCTTGCTCAAATGATGCATTAAATATGGCTGCTAAAGGTTCTGCCAAGGCAGCTGAGCAACGACAGAACACCACTGCCGGAATTCCATCTGGACCAGGAGAGAGTGACTTTTTCAGTATCCTTGCTGCTGAAAGTACCATATCCCGAGTTACTGCGAATGTGCTCAGTTCCACTAAGTCACTAGGCGTATCAGAGGCAGCAGATTCAGCTTCAACGTCAATTGTCATATTTTTATCGAAGACAGATGCAAAGCGTTTAGCAAACATCTCACACGTTTCGCTAAGAGAAGTGGACTCTTTCCTATCAAGTAGCATATTGGAAGGTATACTCGCATCTTTCCTTTTGCTGTTGACAAATCTCTTTTGCGAGATAAAAAATGTCTGAAATGTGAATGTGATCACAAAAAAATAAACAATTATGCAAAGATTCATGCAAATCGGAAAATGTCGCATCAGATCGGTTCGTCATTTGGCGCGGAACTGCTCAATAGGAAACTACCACCGTGCTGTCAGTAGTGGTGGAACCCAATCTGACTGCATATACCTTGATTCATTACCACACAAAAGTCGTTTATATGTAGATGAACAGCAAGTTGATGGGAAGGACGTTAGCGTTCCTGTTATGGCTGCATGTAATGGACCATTTTATATGAGTTTTGTGCGAGTTGCACGACAAAACAAGAAATGGATGAAAAAGTTGATCGTATAATTATAGTCCAATTAAATGCCCAGGAAAGACCCACTTTTCGCACTCACTCAGTTTGCAGTTCATGCATGGGACGCAACACACCATTTATAGTGTGCATGATGCAGAAATTAATATCGGTGGTCATTGTTTTCACCATAAAAGCAAATTGCTGCTAATCAACGGGGTCTCAGAACGATAACCATATGCTAGTAATGGATGTGTGTAATTTATCAAACGTTTCAGGTGATCACAAGCGTTAGGGCATAACTGCCTTAGTCAATCAAGGAATCAACAAACAATTTTCTGTTTATTTTTTTTTGTAATATTGTAGCAATCTACTCGAAAGAAAGAGGCTGCAACAGACACGGATATATGTAAATACCTAAACTTTTTTTTTTTTTTTTTTTTTTTTTTTTTTTTTTTTTTTTTTTTTTGTAAAAGTGAAGTTTTATTTGTCAGTTTAGCATACAAAGTTTTTTTGTTTTACCGTCAATTTGCTACATCAAGATTAAAGTTCAAATCAGCTAAATCAATTCTTCCGTTACAATCGTTAACGAAGCAGATATATGTAATAAACATATTCAGAATTGCCACTCTATGTCTGTCGTTTATTCCTAATAGGGCAGGTCTTAGCAAGTCTTCGAACTCGAGTCGCCTCCATCCACCCAAGATGACTGCTATTCTCTGCTGAAGAACCGTCCAAGCCGGGCCGACGCGAGCACAAGCACAAAATTTGTGGGAGAGAGTTTCTGCTGTACGGTTGCCACAATGCGTACAGTTTTCGTCATCTACTCGCCGCATCACGAATAGCAGTTTGCGGTGCTCTATCTTCTCGTTCACCAACAAGTAAAGCTTCGTCCTCTGCGCTGAAGTAAGTTGCCTCGATGCAATGTTTCGCCATATGCGTGACCAGCCACTTGCTGGACTGTTACGTTCCACCCTTGGTAGCTCAGTTTGCTGGACGAAGTACTGGTGAATTTGATCGGTGGAGGGGTTCTGTTGGATTTGGTGGGGAATTTGGGATAAGTTTGATAGGATTTGTCTAAGGTCGGGAAGATCTATTGAGATGGCTGGGCGGGGATTATCGTGGAAAAGAAGGGATCTATAAAAAGGAAGGGATTCGATCTCTTGTAGGTGTCGGTTGATTGCGAGTGACTTACATTTCAGAGCTGGTAATTGCAGCTTCAGGCCTCCATTCTCTCTGCTGCGTGCCAGCTGTATCATTGGGACACGGGCGACAGTCCCTCTCCAGAGGAACGTACCCCTTGCTGATGTGATTTTTGCCGTATGCACTCCCAACGGCGGTAGTATGGACGCGAGGTACCATATCCTGGACGTTCCGAACGTGTTGAGCATGATGACCCTTTGGTGCAGCGTCAGCGTGCGCAGAGAATGCAGCCACATTTGTTGTGCGAACTTCCCCACTAGCGCATTCCAGTTCATCGTTGTCATCAGTCGTATTGAATTTGCGAAAACAACACCCAGAATTTTAACTACATTGACTGTTTGTAGCCACTGAGTGTTGATTCTGTTGCCTTCGCAAAGGCCAACATCGACGGCAACAGTTTTCCGCAAATTTAATTTTGCGCCAGCAGCTCTCTCGAAACGAGTGAACAGCCTATTTATCTCATCGATTTGCCTGGTCGATGTGACGATCACACTGATGTCGTCCGCATACGCCACTAGCAGATCATTCCCGCACACTCTTTCGAGTCTGCACACTAGTGGATGCAGGTAAAGAACGAAGAGATGCATTGATAGCGGATCCCCTTGCCGTACAGAGCGTTGAATTTCGAACGGACGAGAAAGGTGCCCATTGATCAACAGCCGAGAGGTGGACCGGCTGGCGATTCGCGAGAGTAGAGCGATGAGATCCTGGTTGAAGCCGAGCGAGCGCATGGTTTCGAAGAGAAAAGAGTGCCGGACCCGATCGAAAGCGTGATCGAGATCAAAGCTGATTAACTTCCCGGCACGGCGGTGGTGGCGGAGATGTGCTATCCGGTCCTTGAGAGCAAGAGTGGCTTGAAATATGTTGTGCTCTGAGTTGGAGCATTTCTGCCCGTCGCTCAAGACGTGGTGCTCTCTCATCACTTGCTCGAGTCTGGTTTTGAGAATGCGGGAGAAGAGCTTGTAGTCGCTGTTGAGCAGCGAGATCGGACGATATGAACGGGCTGTGTCGTCGCCGCCTCTCTTCTTAACCAGCACGATGATGCCATCGACAAACGCTGGAGGAAGATTACCGCTGAGTGCTTCATTCAGCAACAGATTCAACTCTCGGTGGATGACGTCGAACATGCGGTGGTAGAACTCTCTCGGAATACCATCGCAGCCGGGAGATTTTCGTGGGGCGCTCGCTTTTATTGCAGACCAGATTTCTGCCGTCGTAATGTCGTCCGTGCAGGCTTCATTCGATGGGTCGTTGGGTGGGATAACACTCTCGCAGACGAAACTGTTCTCATTCTCTTCTGTTTCCTCCTCCGAGTACAGCGTCGAGAAGTAGTCCATCATATGCGTCTCGATCGCTCGTGGCTCTGCTACCGTTTTGTCTTGCTCTGTCTGCAGCTGCGTGATGACGGTTCTCTTCCTTCGCCTCTCCCCCAATTGGAATATTGACATGGGTTCTCCCGCCACATGTGTTTCATTCATTCGCATGAACGTGTAGGAAAATCTCCGTTGAAGTGCTAGCATTTCACCTTTCAACCGGTTTATGGTGGTTATCATTTCAGGGTGCTGGTAGTACCCGTCGTAGGCTAACCGAAGCTCGCTGTAGAGATACTGATGTTCACTGTGGAATTCATCGAAGACGGCTCGAGATTTCCACTTGAAAAAGCATTTGATCTTGGGCTTAGCGAACAAAATCCACCATTCGATCCAGGAGCCATAGTTTCTGCGCTGCCGGGTCCAATATTGCCACTGGTATTGGAACTCGGCAACGTTCTCGTCACTCAGAAGATAGGGCCGAAGGGACCAAAATCCACGGCCATGCTCTTGACCAAGATGGGGGAGACAAAGTCGGAGTACCAGCGCTTTGTGGTCGGTAAATGAGCAGACGTGTGCATGTGCTGCTCGCAGGTGATCGCGCAAATCACTGCTGACGTAAATACGATCGAGTCGCGACTGTGCGTTACGGCAGACGTACGTGAAACCTGGATCACGCGGACACAGTTTCTCCCATACGTCGTGGAGCTGCAGTTGCTGGACGGCTGTTTTGAGGGCGGGACTAGTGTTTGGGCTGCTAGAATCACTTGTTCGAAGCACGCAATTGAAATCGCCGGCCAGAATGACATGCGTGGTACGATGGCGGAGATAGTAGGCAAGCGTCCCATTGAAAAAGTTCTCCCGAGCTGCACGTAGCGAAGAGCCGGAGGGAGCGTAAACATTACAGATCGTTGTGTCTTGCACTCTCAGCGCAAGCAGTCGGCCGTCCAAGCTTCTCTCGATGTGAGTGGCCTGGATGTGTTCCTTCAGGGCAATAGCTGTTCCCCTTCTCGTATGGTCCACATTGAAGAAAACGACGTAGCCAGGCAAGGAGAGCTGCTCGTTCTCTACTTCTTGTAGACACACGATATCGAGGCTATGGCTGTTTATGAAGCTTCGGAGCGCGTTCAGTTTCGTGGGGTTCGTGATGGTGCCGATGTTGATGGACGAGATGTTGTACGACGTGAGAGCCATTTATAAGCGATTGTCCTCGTCCCTCTCGTCGTCGTCGTCATCCCGGCGGGGTTTTTTGCCGGCTGGTTTTCCTCGGCTTCGTCTACTGCTCGTGGAAGCGGAGGATTCATCGGTTTCGTTCCCGTTGCCGCTTCTGCTCTGCGATCGCAGCGCATTTTCTGGCTTTTTGAACACGTCATCCAAAGCCACGACAGCTTGTGGTGGTGTTAGGAACGAACTTGACACATTGTGCGTTCGTTGTACTTGCGCAGACCCTGCTGCAGGCTGGCTGCGTGTGTGTGTTTTCGGGCCTGAGAATTCACTCTGGCTCTTCGGCAGTTCGGGGAAAACGTCTGACTCTAACGATGGCGGAGTAGTGGATTTTTGACCGACTAGTTTCGTGTTTGGTGGTTTCGCACCAGCTTTTTTGGGTTGCTGACCGGCTGTTGACCTATTGGCCTGTCCAGTTTGCTTCGTGACATTCGCGTAGCTTTTCTGATACAGTAGCTTTTTGTTCTGGACACATGATATGCCAGTGTGCGCTTGCTCTTTGCAGTGGCGGCAGGATTGCAGCTGTCCCTTGTAAACAACGAACGCTTGCTCTCCATCGACGGTGACCCACGAGTCAATGTTCCGCTTCACTAGCATACGAGCAGACCATATGCCGAGCGGTATGCCTTCACATTCGTTACTCTCACCCCACGATACCTCGTGAACTGAGATCACTTCCCCGAACGCACTTAGGAAACTAAAGACTTTCTCTTCAGACACATATTCGGGAAGGTCGTAAACCCGCACTTCAACACTACCATCTTCCAACGTGATCCGAAGCTTGTGTTTCTTCCCCTCACACTCCACTTCATGCTTCCCGTCATGTTCGTCAACGACTTTTTGTGCCAGCGTCAAGTCACTGACTTTGACGAAGGCACATGCTCCACCTCTGTGGCACTGAAGTCTTTTAATGTCTTCCCTATTTAGACCGAGAACCGAACGACAAAAACCATAGAGTTTTTCGACCGACGGCTTGACGGAGAACTGCGAATAGTCAATCTTAAAAGTGTTTTCTCGCCTCATCGCGAAACACTTTTGCACGCGACGCGGCGCAGCGGATAGAAGGGTATCCAAAACGTAAATGCTTCACTAGTGATAAGCGCAATCGAGAAAAACGTCTGCACGTCTCAGAAGCTGAGCGATAACTGTAACATACACGGATATAAATACCTAAACTCGAAAATGTAGATGCTGAAGATCTTGAAGAGTTTCAAGAAAGACAGCTTGAGAATTTGTATTAATGCAGCATATTTTAACAGATGTATCTAGACAAATTCTTCAAAAGTTCCTATCTGCTTTGATCGATTCTCGTCATCGACTTTCTTTTTTGGCGCACTAAAATCTTGTGCTGGAGGGAAATTATTGGCTGCCTTCTAGGTAAAGTGATTCCTCAGGACCAGTTGGTATTGGTATGATATTGTCCATGAGCATGAGCATGAGTATGATTGACCACAGAGTTCCAGAGTATGCTGAATCAGTTCCAGAGAAAGGCAGTTAGCAACACCCATGAGTTCGCCCAGCAATTACAATCATCAGGACACATCAACGAGGACGATATTATAGTAGCTTTCGATGTCACAGCTCATTTTCCCATCGTACCAGTCAAGGAAGTGATGAACCATTTGGAGGACTAGCTATTAACACAACGAGAGGATGCAGCATTCAAAAACAAGGTTCGGATGTACCTTAAGCTGACCCGCCTTTGTATGGAAGAGAACTATTTCTCTTTTCGAGGTAACTTCTACAAGCAGATGAAAAAAGCCCCAATGTTTTTTTTAAATCTTTATTATAGAAATTTTAAGCCGAAGGCTAGTTCATCTCTTATACCTTAAACCCCTTCCTGTGTGAAATTTTCTTGTCTAACTTGGAAACAATCCTGAAGGAGGAAGAACTATTACCAAACCGTTGGTGTTGGTTTGTCGACGATATCTTCAGCGTAGCTAAATAGAAAGCCCTTCCTCAAATTTTAGATGAGATCAACAGAATTCACACGGATATAGAATTCACTCACGAGGTAGAAATATAAAGAAAAGTCGCATTTTTCGATTTTCTTGTCATCAGGGAAACGTCATCATCTTCTTCTTTTGAATACGAAGTTTACAGGAAAGTCCCTATACTTCCAACCATTCATTCCAGCAAAAAATGGCCACCTTTCATCACATGATTTATCGGATACAGACTCTTTCACACAGCGAAACAGGAAAGGTTAAGGAATGTCAGAACATGTTCAAAACAGTGAGACTAAACACCGTATGAAAAAAATCATGTAAATTTATGCGATACATAGCGCACATGTTATTAACGGTAGATTTGGCGTATGTTTACACGGTATTTCATGTAAATTTAAGCGAAATATCGCGTAAATCTGCAGTATTGTATACAAGCTTGTAAACATTTTCATTGTTTACGCCAAATAGAGCTCAAAATTAAACGAGAGGAGATTTTACGAGACAGTTAAAATTCAGAACTTTTTCTGTGAACGGATACAAGGAGACCACACTGGAAATATATTTTCGTTATTTCTCTCAAGCTCATTTCGTAAAAATGAGTTTCGTACATCGTACAATATTTTCGTTAATCGTACGCAAGCAACATTCGTATTACATGTCGTGAGGTAAAATGCCAACATTACGCATAATTCGTAGAATTCATGTATTGAATTTCGTATGAAAGTTATAACCCAATACGAAAATCATTCCTACATACTAGCTATTGAACTAGCAACGTTACGAAAAAAAAATGGTTTATTCGATTCATATTTCGGCAGTTGTAAACTATTACCAGCATGGCGGTGTTCATTATCTGTAGAACAACAACAGCTGCAGCAGCGTAGTGGAAAAGTTAGCTGAATAAAAATACAACTTCAAATAAAAGTAGCGAAAATTAGCACCAACGCGTTGCATTGACCGGGACGAAAACGAGATTTGCAGCTGCCGGCTCAGCCTCAGCGCAGCGGTCTTCATTATCAGCAGAACAACAGTCGAAAAATTAGTCGACTGCAACCTACATAACTAGGCAAACTGCCTGTTTAAAGCCACCCAGAAGACAACATCAACATCGGAATGTGTGTATCGACCGGTACGGGAATGATTCGCCATCTTTCAACTGGATTCAATAGACGATTTTCATTTAATAGGCCTACCAACATTATTTTGCCGCTGTAGTCTTCTCAGTAGCCAAATTCATATTCTTTCTGCTGTTGTTGTGTTGGGTAAGCAGATGCTGATGAGAATTTTGGTGGGTATGAAGTTGGTTTGACCGGTATCTGGGAAGGCGGAACCGCTGTGTTGATGTGAATGAAGACTGGTCACCTCAGAAGTGGAATTGTTCCTAAGGACCTGTATGATAAACGTGGCAAATCTCATCAAACGCGCTGAAGGCTCATGAATTATTTGTGGTATGAATTTTTAAAAGCGAGACCGTAAGAAATGTTTTCGTGCATCCAAAGATAGCCAGAAAGACGATTTTATTTTTCTACGAAATGTTTGTGCCCCTTTATATTTTTTCGTATCATGTACGCATGTTGGTTTAAGATTTTACGAATGTTTCGTACTATTTTCAATTGATTTTATTTTCTACGATAATTTCGTGTCCATTTGTAATGATTTCTTACAATGTACGCATGCCATCAGTGTTCACTCGGCTGTCGACAAAAGCAGGCCACTCTCGATGTGTGCTACGCGATCGTCTGTTTACTCGGCAGCAACCATTGTGTGGTCCTCCTCATTGTTCTTCATCAGCAGTTCTTTCGGTCGATGCGTCGTCGACTTTGGAAAGCAACCGTTTCGTGATGAGTGTGTGAGTGCTGACCACGTTTTGCGTCCATTGCTGCAATGGACGCGCTCTGACCCTCGTTGGCGTACAACAATTTGCCATACAATGAAACTACTGGAAGCGGCTCCAGTTCTGATGGAGGAGGCTTTTTGGATAGCGGAAGATAAAGTGTTTATTGTGTTGTACCTTTTGACTATAGCTTTAAGATGTATTGTATAGTGACCATGAACCCTCGGCTCTGTTAAGTTAATTCGGTTGAGCCTTATCAAATAAATTAATAAACAAAAAAAAAATGTACGCATGTTGTTCTATTGGTATACGAATGTTTCGTGGTATTTTAAATCCTTGGTTTTTTTCTCACGAATAGTTTGTATTTAGTTTTTAATCATTCGTTGCAAAAATCAGAAGTGATTGGGGCAGTTTTTTGCGAAACTAGCTTCATATAACGTACGAATCTAGTTCGTTGCAGATAACAACGAATGGATTCGTGGAACAAACGAACGATTTCATTGTATATACTAAATTTTATTTTCAGTGCACAATCCAGGGAATCATGGATAAAAAAAAGCGAAAGTTCTACAAAATAGATTATTTACAACCCTCACTGCACCGCAGCTTCTGAACCCAAACGAGTGTCCGTTACACTTGATCAAGATATTATTTGTAAGCTAAGACCACATTTAAAAAATTCGGATTAGACTTAGTTTGCACTAAATAGTAGACATAACCAGTTAAAATCATAGTCAGAATCCACTAAAGACCCAGTTAATGTTTTAGGTAAAGTAGGTGTATATGAAATACGAAGACAACAAATCAAGAAGACTGGCAACTTTGCCAGAATCCAAGCGACAGATACAATAGCGCTGCGTTTGAGTGAAGGTGGAAGCAACGCATAGAAAAATGAGCAAATACACAAACCCTTCTTCTGAGGAAGTAATCTTTGCTATCAAATTCGTTCTAGGCATTTACCTTCGAGCGGTAGATAACGCGATTGTACCTGTCTCATAGCGTTCGTATGAGAAAATGGAAGAGTTCCCAGTCTTCTTGATTTGTTGTCTTCGCTTAAAGTCTAGAACGCGCAAAAATCGTTCAACTTCAAATTGGTGTATTTTTGCATTAAAAAAACCTGAAATGCTGCATTTGGAAGTTGAGTGTATATACAATGGTTGCTATGATGAGTTTCACCGTTTGCTCTCCAGTTTTCAAAATGACGTCCAAGCAAGAGGAGCAGCGTGTCAAAATTTTACTCGCGCGTCATGAGAATCCGACGTTCTAACACGCCAAGTTGCTGGATGTGGCCAATTCGACCGTGACAAACGTTTTAAAGGTGTTTGGGGAGCGTCTGTCAAACACATGAAAGCGGCGACAATCGTAATCCGGACATGGTAGCGATGATGAAGAAGGTGGCGGTAGCTGGCAAGCTCAATGTCTCCCATAGTACTGTGCAGCGGGCCAAGAAACGAGCCGGGTTGTCGACGTTTAAGAAGGTGAAGGTGGCGAACCGAGATTACAAACAAAACACGTCGGCAAAGCAGCGGTCCCGAAAGCTGTATGCGAATATGCTCACAAAGCTCGACTGTGTCGTCATGGACGACGAAACTTATATGAAGACGGATTTCATTACTACGGGAACCATCAATCAAGATATCTACGTCCAGGAGTGCCTGGAAAAGCGGCTGCTACCATTTCTAAAGCAACATATGCCACTATGGGAAAAAGGCAATCGAGTGGTACGATGCGAACAACGTGGTTGTGGTACCCAAAGACCACAACCCTCCCAACAGCCCAGAACTCCGCCCTATCTAACGGTATTGGAGCTTGGTCAAACGGAATCTCAAAAAGCTAATAAATCCATGGAAAGCAGCAGTTTAAATCTAACTGGCATTCGGCGGCGAATAAGGTCGATGAGACCACTGTGCAAAATTTAATGGAAGGGGTTAAGCGGAAGGCACGGCAGTTCGGATTATGCAAACCAAAAGAATAAACGAACATTTTTTCCTTTGAATATATGAATTGTACTACCAAAAGAAAAATAAGAAGATTTTTGTGATATGAATTTTGACTGAAAGAAACGATTTTTGTTTGTCGACCAACCAGCATATTAAATACCAACTCTCACGAAAGAGAATAACTTCAACGGTCAATCTATATCAACTGAATAAGCCAGTGCTGACCTAGTCTGACCTGTAATGGACAACTACATAATATAACCAAACAACAGCTTCCAATTTGTGCGAAGTATGGATCATGTTGTGGATCATCTTGTGGATCATTACAACAACACCTAACGATCCTGTTTAACTTTTAAAACTCGTTTTTTCAATTCAATTTGAAAGTTATATTGAGATTTTTAAAGTTTCTGAAGATAGCTAACGAATCTAATTTTACTTCTAACGATACACCTCAACTTCTATGTCTACCGCTTTAACTAATCGATCCCTGGTCTAGCCAAGAGTAATCTGCCTTGGGTCTTTTAATGCTTATGAACTGTGTGTATGTTGAAACTATAGAGGGTCTAGTATAAGAGAGGAGTGAATTGAAAACAAACTGCCTTGGCAACCTATGCCTAGGTGGTTTCTAGCACCACTGCCAATGCAATCAAGACAGGCGCTGCTCGATTGATTGGCTCTGGCTTTGACAGTTCGTTTGGCTCAAAACCAGCCAGTCCGCTCCTCTCTTATACTAGACCCTCTCCAATTGAAACCAAAACCAGCATATTTAATATGCTGTCAGACGATATTTTCTTTGATCAGAAAATGTACTTTGATTATTTTTGAGTAAATGTGAGTAGCTCAAATTTACTCGCTATATTTACTCTGAGTACAGCTGTCTTGTCCCTAGGTCGGAGTGTATTAGCGAATTTGTTTATTATTCAGTTCCAACCTGGATCGGATATCAAGATCGGCTCTGCTTGACAAACGTCAGTTTGATCGTTGGTTTTTAAAACCTATGTCAGGTTTACAAAAAGCTGACAAAAAGTGCGGTTTCACACTTCGAATAAATTTATTCTATGCAACCTAGCTCCTGTCTGGTCATTAATTTTTTTTGGGTACTAATTTTATCATAGTCTATTCTATATAGTATTATAAGTAAAGAGCTCATAGCTTCAATGACTATAACAATTGGAGTAAAGTCACGAAAATAACATCTAAATACATGAGCTCAAAAAGCTCCGTTCATAGCCAATCCAAGGCGCACACGCATTTCATCGACAGTGCTAAACAACTCTTATAGTTCATTTCGATTTCGAACATCATCTTTTTCTTTCTTTACACTCAACCCAAACCCCGCCAAGCACGTGCTCTTGCGACAACTTAATAACATACATAAAGATCCGAAGGTATAGAAAGAGTAGATAGGTACTTGCTATACCCAAATTGCTTGCCCATACGATCAAAGACAATTGACTATTAGGCCACATGGGTGGATAATTGATTGACAGCCGTTAGTGCTGCACTCTTGCAACAAGCCACACTCAGTACCCACACTTGCACCCCTTTGCTTCCATTGGCTGGCTTGCACTTGTTTGAAGGTAACACAAATGTTCGTCTAAATTTTGCGCACCCGCCCGCTGCTGGCTAAGTGACCCCACAATACCACTCGATAAACACTCTCGCAGTTCAGTTGTACACAACGATGATGATAATTGCCACCATCAACAACCAAACACTCGATCCATGGTGAGGTGAAAATCGTTTTGGCCCTCGAATTTTCCTCTGCCACTCTAAACAACTTGCTATGCTGCCTTGCGAAGAATTTGATATTACTATAACATGACACGTCAAGGCCGATGACCTGCATTGTTGGCTGAGCCTTTTGAGCATATGGGTGGTGCCGTCTGATCGGTAGAGAGGTGCGTCTGGAATGTGGGTTACGTCGGTGGAACCTACTGCAATAATAAATTGATCTCCTACGCGATGAGCAGAACTGACGACGCGTTCGGTCAAGGTTTTCCAGCGATAAGAAATCCTAATATGGACATAGTCAAATCAGAAACATCTGCACAATACTAATGAGATTGCATTGATCCAAGCCTTTGTCCGATTCTGTGAAAGGGTAAAAGCTACCATCGTTCGGTCTAGTGTGAAGAAACGCATCGTAAATTTTCTCCGATATCACGAACCATTTTGATCGCATCGTCGTTGATCGTGATGGTTGACGGTCACTGGCACTTCCAATAGGTAGTCCCTCGGCCGGCTGCGGAACGTGTAGCACGTGCAAACGGTCCAACTTCCACCCGACATCATAGACCACCCTGCTGTGGTGAATCGGTAATCAGGCAAGTATTATGCCTATTGTGCAACATTTCCTCGACCTTCCGTAGAGGTCCTCCTCAGCAACGTTCAATGTTTTGATTCTTTCGGTCAGTGAGTTATTAGAGTCGCAGAGTGAATGACTATCAAGTGCACTTTGAATGGGTGTACTCCTACTGTATTGTCAATCGATGTTTACTTTTTTTCGACTTAACATTCCGCGGACGGTCGAGTCGAGGATGCAAATGCTTCCATTGGGATCGTGTGTATGATTGATAGGCGAGTCATTTTGTGCTCCTCGGTGTGCCGGTCAAAACGGCGGAAAAAAAATGACAATCGCACCATCATTACATATTCGTAGTTTCGATTTTTGTTTGGTCGCAAGTGAAGGCGAATCACCCTTTTATCAAGTCCAATGGCAAATTGAAGGCTTTTCTGTCGGTTTCTTTGCTCGATGCTGTCCGTTTATTTTTTTTATTTTTTCGAAAATGTAAACAACCGTACTGTGACTCACCTCCGAAAACTGTGCAGAAAGGCCAAGGATTGGACATGCTTTGCGACCATTTACGTTGTATCATACTTCCGAGAAACTGATCCACTTTGTTATGTGACTCGTGCAGTGACAGAGCGTTAATATGTTAAAAGTACTAAAAAAAGCTAAATAACTGCCTCCAAGAGGAGCTGTACTTGAGTGTTTGCGGCAGTGCAGTCATTATGACTTGACGATGTTGATGAGATAATTGCATAATAGGCCAAGTGTACGATCTGATTGCCTTTGATGACTGAGTTGGCCTTTAAGGAGAGAAGCTTCAAATGACCATCATGAGCAGCTTTTCCTATGTGACTGCTTTAAATTTTAATTGAATATGAGTCTAGTCTCAATTGAAATAAATATTGTTTGAAAAATATGTATGCAATATATCATAACATATGCAGGGGACCATCAGGTGAACCAAAGTTGATTTTTGCAATCAAGATTTTTATTTTTCAAAACGATTTTTCTATATTATTTTAGGAGGATAAAGTCTTCTTTATATGCCTGCCTCCTAGTTGAGACTTATTCCGAATTCAATGTAATGCACGTTTTGTAGGATTTCGCAATTACCTTAGGCTTATTTCTAGACCAACAATTGGAATAGGTGGAACAACCAAACATAAACAATGCCTTTAAACCAGAGGGTGGGACACCTTGGCTGAATAAATAAAATATAGTTTGATATTTTCATTTTCTTGACTTAGACTAGTATCCGTAGAGCAACAATTGTTGAACACAAAAAGCTCTACCTTTTACATGTATTAGTGTAAGAAAAAAAACTTAAATACTATCAAAATATTTGATGATATTTTCAAATATATCAAAGTTGTCTTGTCCCTTTCTTTAAACACAGTACCAAAACACACCCACGCAAACTAACAATGGCATTCGATAAAGGAAGGTTGATCTATCATATTCTGGTGTAAGGTTGCTTGGATGTGTTTTGATTCTCTAGAAATTTGCGTTTAAGGTGAAAGGAGACGTCATTAATTTTTAAAAAATCAAAATCATCATCAACTGCATCATCTTTTTGTAGGAAATCTTCAGAATCGTTATCAATCTTCTTTCTGTCTACTCAGCGTGCGCGCAGCTAGCCACAGCAAAACACAATCTTTTCTGCATCGTAGATAAGTCGTCCCCCTCGACAAAAACAACGTTATTGTCTCTGTACCAATCCAACGTCGATCGCGCGTAATGGCATGATGCCAGGTCCGGCCAAAATAATGTCTCGTCTCCGTGGGACCGCAGGAAGGGCAACAGACGCTTCTGGAGGCACTCGGTGCGGTAAATTTCGCTGTTGATGGTACCCATTGTGGTGTACGGTTTACTCAGTTTACCGCATTGGCATATGGCCTGCCAGAGCAAGTATTTTTTGGCGAATTTGTCCACTTTCTTCTTTCTTATGTCTTCCGGAACATCAAACCGTGATTTGGCAACGTAGAAATCCAGCCCCGGTATCTGCTTTGCGTCTGCCTTGATGTAGGTTTCGTCATCCATAACCACACACATCGGTTTCGTTAACCACTCTCGATACAGCTTCCTTGCGCGGGATTTCGCCGCCGTGTTTTGTTGATCACGCCGGTTCGGTGCCTTCCGGACCTTGAATACACCAAGCCCAGCTCGTTTCATGGTTTGCTGAACGAACCAGGCGGAACACTTTGCCTTCAGAGCCGCGTCGCGAATCGAAAAGTTCGGATTACGCTTGAAATAATCCAACACCTTCCGGGCCTTCACAGGGTCAGCTGTCTTCGATTTTCTTCCACTTCCAGCCCGCCGCTTGGTCGTCTGGGACTCCTTACACGATTTTACCACCCGAAACACAGTTGTATGGGTGACTCCCAGTTGTCTTCCGATCCATCTCATGGTCACAGTCGGATTTTCCATGACGGCGCGTAAAATTCTCTGGCGATTTTCTTCTTGTTTCGATGACATCTCAATAACCACTGAACCGATTGTTCTCCGAACTAGTTATACCCAGATTTTCATCAATTTTTACCCACGGATAAAAAAGTTACACCCGGATAAAAATGGTGCATTTTTTTCGAGTACAAGCCTTAATATCTACAGTGCTGTTCGATATTATAGCAGCGCCTGTCGATTTTCATACAAAATTGGCAACTTTGACATGTTGTAACTTTGTTCTCTTAAGATTAATTGAGCTGAAACATTGGCCACAGATCTACAAATATGTTCAATTTTACTAATACAAAATACCAAATTTGTGGAAGCACCTGCCGGAAAGTGAGATATGTACTACACACTTAGATTTTTTAATAAAGTTACATCATGTCAAAGCTGACCATTTTGTATGAAAATTGGCATGCCTCTGCTGCTATATCGAACAGCACTGTAGGTACTTTATTAAAGTGGTTTTTAGCCTAAGGATAGTTCATCATTTGCTCTAATTCACAAGGACTGCTGTTTATGTCAAACAGGAACCTAAAGTGGTACATTGTCAGTTGTTACGCCGCTATTGGAGGATTAATTAGCAGATCGATCACGGAAATATCTGATTCCTCATGGAGAGAGTTCCGATTCAAATGGTTTCAAAGAGACAAGAGAGTTAAAAAGTACGTTTTGAGCATTTCCAGGCCAAATAGCAAAACAAAAATTGAATTTCAGATTTGACCTTCTTCGATTTGCATGAAACTTTGCAACGTTTTTGCCATTTTGAATCTCGCAAAAAAACAAAGTGGCGTATTCGAGATTTATCAACAACAACTCGAAAATGTCACTTCCAGTCGTTTTACTGCAGAAAGTTCATTCTACGATGGTTAGTTCATGAGTTATGAATTTTCAGATAGATCCGAATAACCTCAACTAAAAAAACGATAACTTAAACTAAAATTTCCCGGCAAAATTAATCACCCAGAATTTTTAGATATTTTTTTTTTTTAGTCCATATAATCATAAACTCTACCTGTGGGCAAAATTTCATTAAATTAAATACCAAAGGCCAAAACCTGTCCTATTATAAAAAAAAGCCATTTACCACTACTACTGGAATAGTGTTCCTTTTTAATGGAGGACGATTTTTGCATGAATGTATACAATTTAATCACAATAAAATATGTTTTCATCAAAATAGAGGTGTAAAGGTCCAAACGCAATGTGGGCGGAAGCGGAACGGAAACAGAAAGTTTGACAGTTGTCACAAATGACATCAAGCTGCCTAACCGAAGTCGATCTGGTTCTAACTTGTTTTCAATCCGACAAGTAGGTTTACTCAGATCGGGCTTTTCCGCTTTCGCTGTCATTGCGCTTGGGCCTTAAAGAGATTGACATAGAAAGATTTCATGGAGCGCGTTTAGTTTTTTTTTTTAATAAATAAAAGGTCTTAGTTCCTTCTTTCGCAGAAAAAAAGACACTGAGGCGTAAACCAATAAAATATTTTGTTATTATTTAATACGAAATTTCTATTTATTTCAGTTCATAATGAAGTTTCAAATCAATAAAGAAGTCCATTCAAATCAAACCAATACAATTGTTAAAAAATCTTTTCTAGTATTGTGTGTGTGTCGCCGCCAAAAGCTACTTTCTTCTCCGGTTAGGGAGAGTCTTTCGCTTTCAGATCAGACACTGTTTCTCGATTCCAGGAGCTACTTTTTTCCCCGGTTAAGGAGAGGAGTTTTCACTTCTAGGCCGAAAGTTCTTTCGGATTCAAAAAAGAGAAGAATCTGGAGTAACCTATGAAACTTAATTTTATTCAACAAAATTGTACAAAGTGATCTTACAGCTACGTGTTGCATTAGCAACTTATAATTATGTAAAACTTTTACTTGGTTCGTCCAGGGTTTTACATATCCCTTTCAATACCGGACTTTTGACCTAATTTTGCCTATTCTATTAGCTAGGATTTCGATCGCCCTTGAAAGGGTAAATTTGTGTTATTTGGATCTTATATACTATGCCCTCTCAGATCTGGGATTTCTCGGGTTATCTTGTAAGTTTATTTCTTTTTGTAACTCAGATCTGATATGGCTCTTCAAATAAGAATGAGACATTTGTAACGTTTAAACATTATAATTATATCCTTCGTTAAGGATAAACAGAGAGGGAAAGCTAAACGTAACCTAGATGCGCAAGCATGCCATGCGTGGGCGTGTTTATCCTACTTGAACGCAGAAACGTTCCTAAGTAAATACTGCAGTTAGATTATGTAAAACGAGCTCTCGCTCCTTTTGCCCTACTTTTCATTTCATATTCTTGGCCTTGGTATCAACGTCAGCTAGGGCTATGCAAACGGGATGCAACTGTGAGTATCTTATGGTTTTGGTTTGAAATTAATTGCCTCGCGGTAACATTCCGGAGCCCGTAAATCCTTCTAGGTTTACTTATATATGATCGTTATTCCGCGAGTGTTTCGTCATTTACTTTGTGTATCATTCCCACAAAGCAATCTTTTTTAATGATAGTTTCAACATCTTGGTGTTTCAACACCCGTTTTGATGCTACTTGTTCTTTTTTATTGTCTTCATTTGAAGAAGCTTCTCCTGGCGACTCAACATCCATAATAGCCAATTTGACTACTGGTCGAGTGTATTCTCCAGAGGCTGTTTTCACAACAGCCGATCTTACCTGACCATCCTTGCCTACATGTGTTTTTAAAACAATTCCCTTTTTCCACTTTGCCTTTTGATCATCTTCCGCAATCATAACGATGTCTCCTTCCTTTACATTTTTCACAGCTTCCGACCATTTTGTTCTTTTGGCTAATGAAGGAAGGTATTCGTGTAACCACCTATCCCAGTAAGTTTTAGCCATAGACTGCACTTTCTTCCATTGTTGTCTAGTGGCCTCTGCCTTCGACACATCATTCAATGATGGTTCGGCACCGCCGGCACAACCAATTAGGAAGTGGTTTGGAGTGAGTGGTTCGTCATCCGTGGCATCTAAAGATATTTTCGTCAAAGGTCTACTATTTATTATATTTTCGATTTCTGTTAATAACGCACGGAATGTGTGTTCTGGCATAGTTTGATTTGGTAAAAGACTTTTAACTTCTTGAACCAACCTTTCCCATGCTCCACCAAAGTGTGGAGATGATGGAGGGTTGAAATGCCATTCAATTCCTCTTGACGCAAGTCTGTGCTGAATCTTTTTTAGTTCATTGTCAGCTCCTACAAAATTAGTACCGTTGTCGCTATAAAGGAATTTTATTCTGCCTCGTCTGTTCTGCACTGAGTTCAAGCATAATAAAAATGCATCTGCAGACAGATCATGGGCTATTTCAAGATATACTGCCCTTGTTGTCATACATGTAAACAATGCTCCCCATCGTTTTTCTGTTCTTCGTCCGATGGACACATTGTACGGCCCAAAGTAATCTACTCCGGTATGGGTGAATGGTTTCACGAACGGTTGCAATCGACACTCAGGTAGAGGTGCCATTTTAGGGGTATTTATCTTCGCATTTTCATTTTTACAATGTTGACATTTTTTTATTGTCCTCTTCATTCCAGCATCTATTTGGATAACATGATATTTTTGTTGCACTGCTGCTATCGTAGCCTTCATTTTTTTATGTTTAAACTGTTCATGTTGATTTTTCAATATTAAATCAACTACATGATGCTTTGCTGGAAGTATGTAAGGATATCGAGCCGCATAAGGAACGCACTCTGCATCCTTATATCGTGTTTCTGATTTTATTGTACCATTTTGATCTAGGAATGGTGTTAGCGTTCGTATTTTGCTAGATTTGTCAACCGTCTGTTTAACATTGAGTTCCGTTAACTCATCTGGAAATGCATCCCATTGAGTTTTCAGAATCAGCAAAATTTCTGCCCTTTCCATATCAACAGCACTGATGGTCTTATCGAATCTCAATTCTTTGTTTGTTTTAGACCTAAGCCACTCTATATATTTTATTGTAATGCATACAGACCTCTTTAAACGGTCCCAATCCGAACACCATTTAACGTTCAGCCAATCTAAATTTGGTTTGCTTATGCTCTTTATTGAATGTACGGGACGTAATTCTTCATGACTTAAGTCTGAACTATGATTGTCCCCATTCACGGATGGCCAATGTTTCTCGTCCAGCTTCAAAAACGCGGGTCCTTCAATCCAAGACGATTTCGATTGCCTTACTTTAGTTCCTTCATCAGCCGGGTTTGCTGCTGAACTAATATATTTCCATTGTGATTCAACGGTGCTTTCGAGGATTTCACTAACACGGTATTGAACGAATTGTTTGAACTTCCTTAATTCAGATTTGATCCAACTTATGACTGTTTTTGAATCGGACCAGTATATAACCTGGTCTATTTGTAGTCTTAATGCTCTCTGTACTGTATTAGATAATCTTGTCCCAAATACAGCAGCTTGTAGTTCTAAACGAGGTATTGACATTATTTTCGTGGGAGCAACCTTTGATTTGGCAGCAACAATCGTTACATCAATGCCGTCTTTGCTTACTGTTCTCATATATATAACAGTAGCGAAAGCGTTCAGTGAGGCGTCGCAAAAAACATGAAGTTCTCGACGTATCACGCCTTTAAAATAAGAGTAACATCTTGGGATTTTTATCTTAGATAGGGAAGACAATCTATTAATCCAGGTTTGCCAAGTCTTATTTATGTCATCGGGAATTTTATCATCCCAGTCTATACCACGTCGCCATAAATCTTGCATTATTATTTTAGATTCGATTGTTATATGTGCGATTAACCCAAGAGGATCATACACACTCATAATAAAAGACAACACTTGTCTTTTTGTCGGTTCCAACATTACTAAATTGGGAATGTTGATTTTAAATGTAAGTTTATCGTTTTGCGTGTCCCAATACATACCCAGGACCTTTTCATATACATTTTCGTTATCATCCAGTTTCACTTCCTTTATTGGAGAGATTCTATCATTTGGTAATTGCTTCAAGCAGGACTTCGAATTTGATATAAAATTCCTTATTCGGAAGTTAGCTTTATCATGTATCTGAATGATGTCTGATACAGTTTTTACAGCTTCTTTCACTTCGTTGAAGCTGTCTAAATAATCATCTACATAGTGATTTTTAATTATAGCCTCAACTGCTTTAGGTCTTTCATTTATGAATTGTTTAGCATTTTCATTCTTGACAAATTGCATACAAGCTGGTGAGCAAGTAGCTCCAAAGGTCATTACTTGCATTTCATAGATGTCCAATCTTGTATTAGGTTGCTTTCGAGATACCATTCTTTGTGATTCTCGATCTTCTTTTCTGATTTTTACCTGATGGAAGGCCTCCTGAATATCCCCGGTTATTGCTATTGGACCTTCTCTAAATCTCATCTTTATATCAAGAGCTGACTCTGTCATGTCAGGTCCTGCTAATAATTGTGAATTTAAAGAAACTCCATCAATCTTAGTTGCCGCATCAAATACCATTCTTGGTTTAGGCGGTTGTTTACTTTGGTTGATAGTTATAAAATGAGGTATGTAAAAGGTTCTCGCAGTCTCAATCATATACTCATCAGGACTTAACTTTTTAAGATATCCTTTCCTTACATACTCATCAATTTGTGTACTATACCATTCTTTTAAAGAAGAATCCTTCTCTAATTTCTTTTCTAATAACAGAAAGCGATTCAGAGCCGTAGAAAAACTATTTGGAAATTCGACCTTATCATTTTTCCACAAGAGGCCGATTTCGTAACCCTTATCAGTTGGTTTCCATGTTTCTTGCATAATTTTTAAAGCGCGTTCGTCTAATTTTGATATTAATTCGCTCTGAGGTACCTTTACGCCAAAGGCTTCTGTAGAGAAGTAATCTGCCATTATCTCCTTCATTGTTTTTTCTTCTTCATTCACCTCATTCATTACAAACACATGATTTTTGTTTTCGGTGTTATTTCGGCTGGTACCGAATATAACCCATCCCAACTTTGTTTTCTTGGCAATAGGTTCAGAAAATCCACGCGATCTTTCTTCAATACCCTTAAAGAGATATGCATGTGGTAATCCTAATAATATCGTTGGGACTGCCTTATCGTAAGATTGCAGTTCTATTCCCTTTAGATATGGGAACTGTTCTTGTATTTGTTTTGAATCAATAGATTGCATGGGTAAAGCCAGTTCATTAATTGTACGTAAATCCTTAAGCAAAAACGATTTCTCGTTTTCACCTTTGATATGTACTTGAACGGTCATACTCTTAGTTTCTTCTTGGACCTCTCCGTTTGTCCAAGCTATAGTCATAGGCTTATTAAATCCTGAAATATTCAATCGTTCAACTACGCTATTATGAATTAAGCTTACCGATGAACCTGAATCGTAAAATACGTGAGTTTTTAAACTGTCTTTTCCGTTGTTCAAAGTAACAGGCAAAATTTGATAATACACCATGTTGTGTTTTTGTACGTGACAGTTTACTTTGTTGGACGCAATAGTGGTTTCAAAACTTTTCCTTAATTTTTCTTTTTTATCAGTTCTTGGATGTAGCAATCGATTATGTTTACTGGTACATCCGTCAATATTGCATGGTCGTGCTACTCTACAATCCTTTAATAGATGATTTGGATTGCAACATGAAAAACAAAGTTTCTTCTTCATTATAAACTGTCTTCTTTCTTCGGAAGACAATCCTCTAAATTCATTGCATCCTGTTAATCGGTGATTTTGTCCACACTTAAGGCACTTAGGATACCCTGTACTGTGGTAGTTCACTCTATCGGGTCTTTCCAATCTGGAAAACTTTTCATTTTTAATCCCCTTATCAGCTATCAACATTGTAGCCAGTTTTTCTTGGGGCTTTAACCATTCATAGAAATCACTTAGCGTTGGAGCGATAAATGGATTTAATATAGTTGACAATGTCTTATTTTCATTTACATGCATCAACCATTGTTGATGCAGCCCATTGGGTAATTTTCCCGCCAGATCTCTAATTAATCTTTGATCATTTAGATATTCCTTATGATCAAGACACGTCATATTAATTACCAAATTCCCAATTGCAGAGATGAAATCCACCATTGTTTTTGGGGTTTCAAAACGAGGATTTCTAGTTGCAAGAACCTCTTGCAATAATCCAGAATAAACCAATTCTACACTTCCAAATTGGTCCTCTAATTTTCGTATTATCAAATCCACATTATCGGAGTCGAGAAGAAGTGCGCTAACCGCGCGCAATGCATCTCCTTTTAGACTTTTCTGTATACGGTGTAAATTTTCAAGGTCCGAAAAATTTCCCCGCTGTGTGGTTTCGAGGTATGTTTTTTTAAATCTTGGCCAAGCTTTGAAGTTTCCATCAAAATATGGCAACTCCAGTAATGACTGTCTTAAAATGTATTTTTCCGTTGTGTTTTGTCCGCTAGCATTGATACCATTAATTTTTTCAATGATCGCTTCGAAAGCTTCTACTTGGCTATCTGCATTAGTCTTGTATTCTTTCCTGTTTTGAAGAGTTTGTATTTGCTCTTCCTGTGTAGCCAAATGGACTCTAATCTTAGTACATTTTGTACATGTCCAAGGCTCTTTTTTCTTCGGTATGTGATCTAATCCTACACAGGTCAGGTGGAACCAGCGATCGCAATCGTCGCAGGCCACCATGTTATCACTGTCGTCTTTCTCAAAACAAAGACGACAGTGTCCGTTTTTATTAACAACAAATTTTTCACTCATCTTGTTTTTTTTTTTTTTTTAATTTATAAATTTCTACCTGATAATATAATAGCGTCAACTCTGATTTTACTCACACTTTAATTTGAACTTTGTTGATATTAATGGCCTAACAGCTCGCCATTGGTCTGCTCCTTGCCACTGGACGTCCTTCTAGGATTTCGGTTGGCCTATAGCTTTTGTGATATTTTCGGCCTTCAGCCGTGGGAGTCCGGATTTGATGAACTGGTAGCCTGGTTGCTTGTGGTCTGCTTCTGGCCTTCAGCCGTGGGAAAGTGCGGCGTTTTATTACTCTGGCTTGAGCTACTTCTTTGTGGCGTGGTGTAAAGTGAATTTGCTAATATGTTGCCGGAACACTTTTTCTTTATCGGTACCGCGCCACAAGGTCACTGGAAACACCTTGCTTACACAATACACTCCCTTTGGAAAGGGTTCATTTAGCCACTTTTTATATTTCTTTACTTTTTTAATTTTGCAACCTGAATGTCGATTTCGTTGAAATACTCGACCAATTCATCAATTTCTTTTTGCAAATCGTTCATGTCCACTTCCACCGATGTCCGGATTTTCTGAAACTTTTCAGATCACTTGGCTATAAGCCTACTTGGCTTTGACGAGCCCAAATGTTCGCACTATCTGACCTTTGTCAGATTTGCACTTTGGCTCAACGGCCCACTTAAAACGCCAACTTTGCGGTTCTTTGCAGTCAGATTTTGACTGACTGCTATTTGGCTTAACGCCACACTATTTGGCACAAAGGCCCACTGGAACTGCCAACTTGCGGTTCTTTACAGTCAGATTTCGACTGACTGCTATTTGGCTTAACGCCACACTATTTGGCACAAAGGCCCACTGGAACTGCCAACTTGCGGTTCTTTACAGTCAGATTTCGACTGACTGCTATTTGGCTTAACGCCACACTATTTGGCTCAAAGGCCCACTGGAACTGCCAACTTGCGGTTCTTTACAGTCAGATTTCGACTGACTGCTATTTGGCTTAACGCCACACTATTTGGCACAAAGGCCCACTGGAACTGCCAACTTGCGGTTCTTTACAGTCAGATTTCGACTGACTGCTATTTGGCTTAACGCCACACTTTGTCAGATTGACACTTTGGCTCAACGGCCCACTTAAACCGCCAACTTTGCGGTTCTTTGCAGTCAGATTTCGACTGACTGGAAGTTCGCGGGCTCAAAACGTCGGAAAACGTCCTCCAAGATTCCTCTCTGGAGCCACCATGAAATGTCGCCGCCAAAAGCTACTTTCTTCTCCGGTTAGGGAGAGTCTTTCGCTTTCAGATCAGACACTGTTTCTCGATTCCAGGAGCTACTTTTTTCCCCGGTTAAGGAGAGAAGTTTTCACTTCTAGGCCGAAAGTTCTTTCGGATTCAAAAAAGAGAAGAATCTGGAGTAACCTATGAAACTTAATTTTATTCAACAAAATTGTACAAAGTGATCTTACAGCTACGTGTTGCATTAGCAACTTATAATTATGTAAAACTTTTACTTGGTTCGTCCAGGGTTTTACATATCCCTTTCAATACCGGACTTTTGACCTAATTTTGCCTATTCTATTAGCTAGGATTTCGATCGCCCTTGAAAGGGTAAATTTGTGTTATTTGGATCTTATATACTATGCCCTCTCAGATCTGGGATTTCTCGGGTTATCTTGTAAGTTTATTTCTTTTTGTAACTCAGATCTGATATGGCTCTTCAAATAAGAATGAGACATTTGTAACGTTTAAACATTATAATTATATCCTTCGTTAAGGATAAACAGAGAGGGAAAGCTAAACGTAACCTAGATGCGCAAGCATGCCATGCGTGGGCGTGTTTATCCTACTTGAACGCAGAAACGTTCCTAAGTAAATACTGCAGTTAGATTATGTAAAACGAGCTCTCGCTCCTTTTGCCCTACTTTTCATTTCATATTCTTGGCCTTGGTATCAACGTCAGCTAGGGCTATGCAAACGGGATGCAACTGTGAGTATCTTATGGTTTTGGTTTGAAATTAATTGCCTCGCGGTAACAGTGTGTAATGCACGTTTCAAACTGTCAGTCTGTATCGACATCATAACATCGTTAATTAAAACGCAAAAAGTAAAATGATCATTTTCTTTGGCATTTTATAATATTCTATCATTACAGGAACTCCTCCTCTGCACCGCCGGAATGCGTCAACATCGGCTTCTACAGCAGTATCGCTACTAGCAGCACAACAATTGTCAAAATTACTACCATTAATAACATTAGAATCTACACCATGGTGTACAGAAAGGCGCACAAGGGAAACACGTTCTTCCACCCATTCACGCACCAAATAAATTAATAAACAAACAGTGGTAAGTTGGTAACTTGATTGAAACCATAATTGAAAAATGTGGGTTTATTTTTTAATAATGATTTAATTTGGTTTTGAAACAATCAAAATAACATTTCAATGCAACAAAACGACAATTACTTTAAATAATGCTTTAATTTGATTCAAGCAAACATTTTTTTATATCAATAAAAGTCGATGTTCAATTCAATAAAAATTAGTAGAAATAACCAGCTCAATATTGTTGTTGAATTAATCTATCAATTTTATTGATCCATATTCGATTCAAAATTTAATTTAAAATGAAACATAATTTGTTTGATTGCACTATGCTTTTTTCTGCGTGATACTGGCTCACCCAACGTACACTTAAAAAACACTGAAAACGAAACTAGCTCAGAAAGTGAATCACTTTTACTCAGTTGTGAGTCGCTTTTACTCATTCGTATGGAGAATTTCTAAAAGCGTAGGTCACTCAGCGCATGAGTAACCATACGCTTTTAAAAATGTCTCCATACGAATGAGTAAAAGGTAAAGCCCTACAGTAAAAGTATGGACGACTGTCACCACAAAACAGAAAAAAACTGTTCCAATCGAGCAAAGCGGTGCATTTTGACGGTTCGATTGGAACAACTTTTGACAGACGTCCATACTTTTACTGTAGGGCTTTAGTAAAAGGGACTTACTCTCTGAGTCTTCAACTGACAGTCTGAAAGCTTCTATAAGTATAATGGTTGGTGTGTTCCGTATCCAACAGGCGAAAACTTTTTTTTCCAACATGGTGTAAAGTATGATGCCTACATTTTGGCTGTTCGTGTTTTCATGCGGCTGGGGCCAAGGCTGATGGAAGCTTAAGGTTGATCAACACTGCAAAAAACACACAAGCGACCATTTCACCATTTTGACAGTTTTGTTCCTTTAAATTATGCTTTAGGTCTCATTATCAATGTATTCCAATACAACACCAAAGCACTACAGTAATAAAATTTCCATTGTTATTTTTATGTGTCCCACACATGAATTTTTGCAATGTGATGAATATATGATATATATGTGTAAATCCATGTGTAAACACACATGCTATTGATTTGACTCATAAATTTCATGTGTACTTCTGAGTGGATTCTGTTTATGTGTGGACACATGAAAATCATGTGGAATTAGACATGGAAATTCGCCAATAAAAATGTGTCGAATTTTATGAGTGTAATCGAGTTTTGTCTAACGATCTTCAGGTGTTCTAAGATCTCCATGAAGTTCTCTTGAAATATTTTCAAGACATCAGGTTGATCAGGTATTATTCGCTAAAGATCTTCAACTATCCATCATTTCAAATCACATTTATTGGATGTTCTCTCACATACCTGGGTTCCTCAGAAATTATTCAGTAGACCATCAGATGATCAGAGATCCTTATTATAACTTTAGGTTTCTTTTTCAAGACTTCAGATCAATCAGGTATCAATCTGAAAATATTCAACTATCCAACAATCCAAATCATATCTCTCATATGATTCTGGCGGCTCAGAAATTATTCCAAAGTCCTTCATGTGTTTTAAGATTTCCATAAAGTCCTCTGGATACTTTATCAAGACTTCATCTCCTCGATATTCTCTCATGATACCAGGTGACTGAGTATATCAATTAATAAACGGATTCTTCAAACGATGTTTTTAAAAAGAAGGTACAATTGAGACTGAGCTTTATTAATCGATCCAAATTAATTGAAACCTACCAAGTGACCCTAAAAGTCCTAACGTTGCATTTCTCTACCCAGGTAGCGGGGCCATAGTCCGTGTCGTTGTCCTATGTCGTTGTTGTTGCCAAGTGCTGCGTCTGCAAGTCCGAGGTTCACTCGAGGCTAGTTGCTGTTGTTGTCAGGTGTCCACGATGGTTCGATGGTGCCGATGTTGAATATGCTTAAGCCGGCAATTTGTTTATGATGCTGATGAGCTGTTCCTTGGTCACCGGTGTTTGTGTTGTTGGAAAATGTAGGCTACCGCTGTTAACTTATATTCCAAAGACCTTCAGCTGATCAGTCTTCAGGTTGAACAAGTATTATTCTAAAGATCTTGAACTGTTCACCAACATCACGTCTCTTAGATATTCACTCACGATACCAGGTCGCTTAGAAGATGTTTCAAAGACCATCAAGTGATCAGTGACATGACATCCCTAAGATATTTTCTCATTTGATACCAAGCGACTCAGACATAATTTCATAACCCTTCATAGGATCAGAGATATTTTTTCAAGTCTTCAGGTTGTTTAGGTACTATTCTGAAGACATCTGGTTTAATCAGGTATTATTCTGAAGATCCCAAACTGTCCAACAATTAAGGTAATGGCTCTCAGATATTCTCTCAGGAAACCCGATGACTCCTATTTTTTCCAAAGATCTTCAGGTGATCAGAGACCTTCAAAAATATTTCTGGTGGATCAGTTATTCTAAAGATCCCTTACTGTCCAATAATAAATAATATAACTCTAGGCAATCAAAACAACTTCCGAATGAGAAATTTCTAGCTCAACTCTTAAACCAGCTTCTTCTTGTTCTTCGCATTTCAAGCTTATTGCATATCGCATATCAGCTTATTGCGTGCTCTCAACTTAGTGTTATAGATGCACTTCCACAGTTATTAATTAAGAGCTTTCGATGCCTTTACCACAGACAAACAGACATAACACATTGAATATTTCTCACTGTAAAACATCGTCACTAAAACATTACCGCCATCTGTTGAATACAGTGTGGTGGGTAGCACGCTGAACAGATGGCGGTAGTGTGTAAACGTCAAACACAAGGGAATTGAATATGCGCGCCACAGGTGGCGGTACTACCAACTACGATACTTTTAAATTGACCGTTAAATGCTTGTTCGATGAACAACTTGCGACTGTTATGTCTGTTTGTCTGTGCCTTTACCATTTTTGCATTGGTATAATTGTGTAGCAAGTCCAATAATACTTCTATGCCCAGGGAAGTCGAGAAATTTTCCAACCCGAAAAATTCCTAGACTGGACCGGAAATCGAACCCAGCCACCTCCACCACTCAACACAATAATCTTCTGTTTAAGCCATGCTATATTCACCTTTTCTCTACGATGGGACCGGCAGCATTGCGACCAGTGCGCAAAACAGTCAGCTTCAATGAATCATTTTCATATGAAAAGTTCACTGCCTCGTGAGAGTTTGAATGATTGAGAAGTAAACGAGTCACTGACAGCCGAGCACTCAGTCAGTACGTTTATTCTTCCGTGATGGTACCCAATCCTTGTTTCTTTCATTGCCTCGTCCTTTACCGTTTGGTACAAGCGGTCTGGACAGAGCCATGAATTAAATAATGCAGTGATTTCGATTCTTTGACTGCTTCCGTCGAAGAGTCCATCAATCGGCTGCTGCACGGTAACCGCAAAATACCCAATAATGAATACAAAGTAAGCATTTCCGAGGGAAACTGGGACTATTTACTCATTAAATGAGTAAAATGTTACCCATTTATGAGTAATTTAAACTACAAATATATGTGTAACATATTCATTTGTGAGTAACAAATACTCATAAATGGGTAATATTTTTACTAATATAATAAGTGGCCCCAGTCTCCCTCAAAAATGGTCACTTTGTAGTAAATATCGAGTCTTTTATAGTCATGTATTGTTGGGAAACTAAAAAATTTCAAGCAGTTTTCCATTGGCTTGCAAATTAAAATCGATCGACTCCGCAGTACCCAGCTGATTTATCATAGAATATACGTCGACTACTGTGACCGCTTACACCACATTGTGAAAAGTACCAAAGTACCATTCTCCTCCATTTTTTTACATGACAAGAAAGAAAAGGATAATATTGTTGGATTGTTGCATATATGTCAGGCGCACAATATGCTTCAATTTCACCACAGCTCAACGTGTACATTGAAAACGAAACTAACTCAAGGAGTGAGTCACTTTTACTCAGTTATGAGGAACTGTTACTCATTCGTATGGAGAAAATTCAAAAAGCTTATGTCACTCAAAACATAAGTAACCTGCGCTTTTAGAAATATCTTCATACGAATGAATAAAACGGGCTCACTTTCTGAGTACGATTCGTTTTCAGTGTAGCATAAATTCCCTGATACTAACTCTTTATTAAGAAACATTGTAAAAAATATAGTTCAGTTCCACAAAGCTTCCTCATTTGAGCCTTGAAATATAAGAGATTTTTTAAAAAAACGATAGACGCGATAGGAAAGTTTTGCCCACCGCTACTATTCGGCTGTTTTCTATACGGACCATGAGATCAACTCAGATGAATTCGAATAAATTTTGCAAAAAGTGGATTTGCTCACAAAGTGAGTAAAATTTTCCGAGTTTTTTCAGGAAAAACTTTTCTAATATAAGGAAAATCGAGAAAATGTTCGACATATTCAAGAAGTTTTTCCTGGAAAACTCCGAAAAATTTTACTTACTGAAAATTCACTTTTTGCAAAATTTAGTCGAATTCAACTAAATTTTGAATGATTTGTGTATTCAATCGATTTGCTATGATTAGTTTCAACCCTAGACTAATCGATTGCAAAAGTTCAGATCTATTGATTAGTTAACAGTCCAATAATAGCGCTGGCAAAATCTTACAGGAATCCCCCGACGAATGCGTTGGGTGGCACTGTTCACCTTCAACTTGAGCTGATTTTCTAGTTTATGGTGGACACGTACAGAAAATCAGCTCAATCGGTTGGAAAACTGCCAATAAAAAACGTTGGGTAGATAGTGTATAGTTACGTTGAAGGTGTAACCAGTGGTGGCACGAGTCCTGGAGTTTAACATTTTTTCCTTAACATTTGATACATTTTGCGATAACCATTGTGACGACACACAAAAACAAACTGGCAAGCGGCAAAAATGTCATGACATTTCTAAACTGTTTTCTGCCAGCGACAGAACATTTTCGCACAAAGAAGCAGACAAGACCAGCGGCGCGCGCGACATACATTTATGTCGTGTAGAATTTTGCTGATTTCTGGCTAATTACTGCATTTATTTGATGTTTATTGCATGGAATTAAAAGATAAGAATGAAGACTGACCACTCATAAGCATTGATGTTAAAATTATGCGTAAATAAGGGAGTTGGTAATTTACTGTCACACGCAAGCCTGCAGCTAAAATTTCATTCCAATAAACTGTTTGGAAAAATCAGGCTGCGAGATTTTATTTATTATCTATCTCCGCTGTTCGTTTGGAATGTAGTTATACACGGTCGCTCGTGTGCTGGCTGTTTTGTTTCGCTCTGGACGATGGTTTTTCAAAAAATGTACTGTTGCCACCTCTGGGTGTAACTACGTCAGTCAGAAGTAGTTTAGCTGTGAGTGAAGAATAAAAAAGACAAAATATTAAACTATTCGTCACAAGGCTTTCTCTGAATTGTATTCACCAACTCCCAGCATTTTTCTCTTAAACTCAATATTTCTAAACGTTGATCATTGCTTAAACATACAAACTCTTCTAATCGACACTTCCCACCTTGGCGGCTAAAATAATTCTCCATCCATCGTTCCATTCCATTGTATGACTTGATTTCCGTTCTCCATCTTTCTAAAATCTACACAAACTTTTCTGTTCCGTTCCTCCGTCGATTTGTAAGTGCACTTCTTGCTTCTATTTAGTCTGAATAACGTTTAACATTACTTTAAAATTACTCATATTATCACTTCCACATGTTTTATAGATTTTTTTTTGTTTTGAGTTACTGTTCGTTCAATTTTAGCTACACATTTCATCATAAGTATTGTTCCGCTTCCAAATGGAATGCTTTTCAATTTCCTGCTGGTTTCGCCGTTAAGTCATCATTACAAAAGTAAATGCTATTATTATTAGTTCACAGTACTTGTCATTGCTTTCTTAGGATGAAATCAGGGAAGATGAAGGATTTTATCATAAATAAGCATACATTCATATCGTTTTAGTAGTAGTGCATCATCCTTCCGGAAAGCAATGAAAAGTGTTCCATGTTCAAAACTGAATCCAAGTTTTATTCTGTTGATTGGTGGTAATTTTTATCATTAGACGCTTGGCGGTAGGCTCTTGCTATTATTTTTTTGGATCGATACGCACGTACGCAGGTAGACCACAAAACGACAGACTTATCTTCTGTGGCGACCCTGTCGGGCGTCGGTGACTGCTCCCCACAGTTCGATGATAAAGTCGTCGGTGAATCCGAATGCTTCCAGGTCGGACGCGTCAATTGCCTCGGCAAAGTCCATTGAGTTAGTTTTATTGCTACCTAGGTCCCAGATCTAAAATAAAGCAGGAAAAATCAACGACGATGCTAGAAGGATACTCAGACAGACATAATTTACTTGTGTCGCTAGTTCGGTGTCGTTGATTCCCATGAACGAATCTAGCAATGTGTTGATGGCATCTATTCCACGCTGTGTGACGTCGTCATGCTACAATGTAGGAATGGCAAATTTAATCAAGTTGTTTAGATATTTTCGAAGGATCTTCCGACAAACCTCGTCCTCGATGGCTGCATTGCCGTTGGCCTTAAACCTAAGCGTCTCCTTTCCACTGCCATAGCCTGGCTTCGACTGCTTGGCACCTCCCTTGCGTGGTGCGATACCCTGGAAGCCGCTCTTCATCGGTTCGATCAATCGAATCGTGAAGGTCGCTCCGGTGGGGATGTCCTTGAGCATGCGGGCTACTTCGTAGTGTCGCTTACCGACCACGTTGATGCCGTCCAGTTTCTCGATGTGATCGCCCACCTGGAAATTCCAAACTCAGTTTAATGTTGATACACCGACAGCGGAGGATCGAATCCTAACCTGTATGTGAGGAAGCCGGTCGATGACGCTGCCGCTTTTGATTCGCTTGATGAATGCATATCCGGCACCGTTGTCGGTGATGGTGAGTCCGAGGGCGTCTTCTGATTTCACAATTTCCACCTCCTTCGGTCGGCCTTTCTTGTGTGCGAAGATGAAATCGTTCAAACCGATCTGACCGCCCAGCAGGTTGCTCATGTCGACCTTGTGCGAGTTTAGCGTGCAGAATAGAATCTGAAAGGTTAGGCAATAGAAGGGGAGGATGTGAAATGTACGTTTAAAATTTGACAATAAAAGCAATTATTGCAATAATGGTCAAAGCATGTTGTACAAGAATTTACAAATTACTGCTTATAAGCGCATATCAGTTCCAATTTCGCTTGATTTTCTATTCATAAGAGACAGAGTTGTGCAATTATGAGGGATTCAGATTATACCAAATATATCATATTAACAATATGATCCATTAATGCCTTTAAGATGTAAAATCCATCTGTTTTGAACAGTAGTGTGATTCAATGTGCAATACACTTGAATTGATAGAGAAAGATTATCAACATTTCCAAGTTTGAAACACTAGAAATCAACGTGTCGAACACATTGAAACATGGTGAAATACTCTTAAAATAAATTTTTTTGTGCATATGAAAAATCAAGTGCTTAAACACTTCGATCAGACGAGTGGAATTTTTTGAGTGTAAGCAAATGAGTGGATCATATTGTTATGCCTTAAAATGTTCATTGCGGTATTAAGCCACCGTACGACGGCCTTCAACGAAATTTTGTAACAGCCCCATTTAAGGAGAATAGATGACTGCATCCTCGTAGATTTAGGATCTTCATGCGGAGGGCAAGTTCTGCAGCCATTTTTGGCAGTAGAACCAGATCCAACTGTAGATTGATTATATGATCATATAATTAATGTAGCTTGAAATGACGTTTTCTACCAGTCGAACTTTATCATGGAGCAATACTATGAGATTTATTCTACTGTAACTGTTTCGAATTGCGAGAGAAACGCGTCCCGATAGCTGGTTGTACGATTGTACGTCAAAGATTTTCTTCTTCTCTTCGAACACGGCCCATCATCTTTTGATTCCGTGATTAGTACGGAATTACATAATAAGATCAACATTTCCCAATTCAGAAGATAGTTTCGGGCTAAAACAAGGAGAAGGAAAATTTTAAGTTTCTTATTTTAGAAAAAAATAAGGAGAAGGGTCTGTGCCTAGGGGCACAAACGGAAGTTTGACGTAGGACCGCTAGTGGACGGAACAAATATCTTGATCTTTTAGTTCTTAACTCTTTCAATTCTGATTTGTTGGCCTTGAAAAGGGCCGGTTGTTTTGACGTAGGACTACGTCTGTGATTTCTATATGGGGGTTCACTTTATGAAAACCAAAAAATGGAACATGTAACGAAATTATGAAAGATTTTGAACATTAATAATTCAGCTGCCCCTGGACCAATTTTAATAATTTAACACCAATCGATCAGAAATATTTCTACGCATCAATAGAACTGCTTCCGACTTTTCAACAAGAAACTATTGAAATGTGGTAAATGTCAAGCATTTTCCAAAAGCGTCGAAATAACTAACAAATCCACCAATTGCGTACATGCATATGCTGCTTCCCCAACACAGTCATCAGAGAATCGTTTCTAGACGAAACATGTCGATGTAGCATTGCTGCTTCCCCAACACTGTCATCAGAGAGTTGTTAGTAGACGAAACAAGTCGAAGTGATATTCGCCTTCGACCTTCGGGCGTGTGCGAAAAGGGAGGATGCAATTGCGTAACATTTTACACACTCATCGTCATATTCAGAACTACACGCCCTTAATGACCACACAAAATACTCTCCAGAGTTGTAATTTTGTAATCTAACTTGAAAGCAGGGGTGCAAGTGATTTTGATCCATTCTCTCCATCGACTTCCTGTTTCGTTAATAACTCGAAGGCAAACACATTCATTGATATGTTTGTTGTTCTGGATGATAGAAGAGCATAGCAGAAATATTGCGAAATAGGTTAGTGAAGCCATGATCATCAAAAGAGGAAATCGATGAAGAGAATTGACTTTCACCCCTCTGCTTATAAGCCCCTTAATTCAGTCATCGTCATAGCAATGAAAACTTGCATCGCATCGCTTTTGATTCTTGGGTTACACTTTCTTGTTGCAATTCTACTGTTCGATATTTTCGAAGGACCACCAAAAAACATGAAATTTAACTATTTTCTAGGGATGCCTAAAACTCAAATTATTCGATTAACGATTAATCGTAAAGATTTTTCCAGCTATTCGATTAAATATTTATCGAATTTTCAATTATTTGAGCGCGTTACCGACATCCTATCTTATTTCTACTCGTTTGATTTTGCGCAGTAGAGAAGAACCATGACGTGAAACAAGATTATAAATTCGCCGAAAAAGTGCTAAGCGTCTTTCTGCTAAAGGCTCAGATTTACCAACTTGTTAAGAGAAGGAGTTTAACGAGAGCATCTAAAACGGAGAGGAGCTTTAGCTGGATGGATACTGATATTCTGCGGTCTTCCAACCTGTCGCAGACACCAGTTCAACCTCTGTCCAGCAGCAGACGGGCAGAGACTCTTGTGAGTGCCCAATCATTGAACCGAATAATATGGGATTGTCCGGTCCGATTTGCTGATCCAGCTGCCTACACGTCATCATCATCTTCCAAAGGCTTTAAGCCTATGCTACCATCGGCCCTTTTCAGGGCCACCAAGATTTTCCAAAAGAGTTGAATTTCTGAACATGTCCCAAATAAAGTTCATATCAAATGGTTATTTTCAGGGCATAGTCATACTAAAGAGTAAAATCAGAGAGAACCCCACTCAAATTCCTATTCCTATACACAAAAAAACAAGTTCCTGCTGCAGTTAACAAATATCATTTATTATTTAAGAACACGTAGTCCTACGCCATCATTGCGTACAACCCCATAGGGCTGTCCCTTGAAGTTTTTCAAATGGTGGGCACACCAGTGCAAGTCGATGCCGACCGGATGACAGCGGCCTAGTCTTGACTTCCTATTGCGGGAAGCCTTTCCTCCGGTTGATGTGGGTGCTTTCCGTCGTCTTTGTATTGGTGCGATGCGTTCTGTTCCACTCATACGTCGTGTCCGACGCTTATCCGTCCGTTGCTCGAATGTAAATGACGAAGAAAACGACTTGCAGGGCTGTTACAAAATTTTCTAAATATGATCCGCGAAATCCGCGATTTTTTAAAAGAAATCCGCGACTTCAAATACTAATCCGTGCCAAAAAATTATTTTCATTGCCTAAAAATAGCATTTGTATACTACTACATGGCATTTCAAGCTTATAGCATATTAGATTTTCGCCTGCTCTCAACTTAGTGTTCTTTGAAGTACTTTCACATTTTAATTGAGAGCTTTCTATGCCCGTACCATCCTATGCCCAAGAAAATAGAGAAATTTTCCAAACCGAAAAATTAAAAGACCGGACGTGAATCGAACTCAGTCGCCTCCAGCATGGACTTGCTTTGTAACTGCGCCTTTACCGACTGAGCTAAAAGAGTATCGTTTGTAACCTTTAATTTTTTTTTTAATTACATTGTATCATCTTCAGTTATTTATGTATAGTATAAATTCTGATTAATTAGTGAATATAATAAAACACCCTTACATTATGAGATTCTATTGAATAATACCGGCCTAGGTTTGAAACATTATTTAAAAAAAATGCATTTTCATTTGAAATGCAAATTTTCTTGACGTATTTTGCTGTCCTAAATGTTGTAGTTAATTTGGCTCTAGTTTTCTCAATGTTTTACCGATTCAAACTAAACACCCTGCACATAATCGAGAAATTACCAGAGGTTCATAAGTCACACTTGTTGGACACGTCGCGGTTGTGTATTTACACGGATATTCCTTGGGTTCTGTCCAATGGTGAGACATTTTCATTTTTTTTTCAATATGAACCTAGCACTTTTTGTTGTCAAATCATAACCGAATCGTATATATGTGACTTTGTGGATCATGTATGTATATTCCGAAAATTATAGGTTTTTCAAATCGTCCAGGACATCAGTTGATTTGCTCAAAGTGTCTATGTGGATCATGCATGATCTATTTCCGAGTAATCCAGATGTTCAAAGGTCTTCAAATCATCCTGGAGTTCAGATAATTTGATCTACTACACCAACCGAGACTGGGACAATGTCTTTAGTATCGAAATATTTCTAGATAGATGCACAGAGTCTATGTGGATCATGCATGAACTATTGCCATGTATACCATATGTTTTAAGTTCTCCAAATCGATCTGGAGTTCAGATGATTTATTCTACTAGATCAACCATGACTGGGATAAAGTCTGTAGTATCGAAATATGTCCAAACAGATTCATAGTGTCTATATGGATAATGTTTAATTATTTCCACGTATACCAGATGATCTAGGTTTTTCAAATCGTCCTGCAGTTCAGATGATTTGTTTTACTAGATCAACAAAGACTAGGATAATATCTGTAGTATCGAAATACCGATTTAGAAATCCTAGAACATTTGACATACACGGAAATAGGTTGGCATGATCCACATAGACACTGCAAATTTGTGTGGGCATATTTCGATACTACAGATATTGAATTAGTCTTGGGTGATCTAGTAGAAAAATAATCTGATCTCCAGAATGATTTCAGAACCTATAACATCTTGTATACGTAGCAATAGGTCGGGTACAATCCACATTGACACTTTGAATCTGTTTGGACATATTTCGATACTACAGACATTATTGGAGTCTTGGTTTATATAGTAGAACAAATCAACTGAACTCCAGGACGATTTGGAGAACCTAGAATATCCGGTATACATGGCATTTACTCGCATATATACGATTCGTTTATGATTTGACAACGAAAAATGCTATGTTCACATTGGAAAAAAAGGAAAATGACTTCATTGGACAGACCTCATTGAGATCATTTCTCGATTTTTCACACGGTGTTTGGTTTAAACCGGTAAAAAATTGAGAGCCAAATGAACAACAAAATTAATGACAGCAAAATAGTCCGGGACGGAAAGGTTACAATGCATTCCACAATTTTTATGACAGCACATCAGTCCCTTCGCGATTTTCGCGACATTATTTAATGTTTCCGCGATTTTCGCGACTGAAGATTCAAATCCGCGACAAATCCGCGAAAATCGCGAAATACGCGAAATTCGCGAAATCCGCGCCTGTTGTAACAGCCCTGGACTTGGCAAGCGTTTTTGTTATCGCTGCTTTTCTCCTCCATTCCTTTCATTGGTGAAAAGATGCGCATGCACAATGTGTCGTTTGTTCGATTTGCGCTCTATCGTTGCGTCCGTGTTTGGGATTTTTCGTTACATGTCTGAATTTTGAGTTTTTTAATGTGACCCCCAGTGTAGAAATTAAAGACGTAGTCCTACGTCAAAACCTCGCCCCAGTGCTTAGCTAAAGTAATTGTCTAGTCACTTTGATGTTACTGGATCACACATTTCTTTGATTAGCCTAAATTTTAGAATCTACTAATTAACGATTAATTTTAAGAATTTTAACTTTAATTTTCCTGGTGTTAGTCCACGTTTGTCTTTCTGCTATGTTGTGTGCTGCATGTGCCGTTTCTCAATACGATGTTATGCTCCCTTTGGCGTTGACATCTGGATGACGTTGACACCTCCGAGTGGTACTAAACTCACTCAGCTCAGTGGTTTCGTAACAAAAACTTCGAGAAAAGATGGTTTTGTTTATAATAGGCTGAAACATTCAAAATTTACTGTCCCATTTTCTTAAAACTGTCATGCATCCTCAATGTTTTCATGCATCCTCAATGTTTTCATGCATCCTCAATGTTCAGTGCTAAAAATCTAATCAGATTGAAGCTGGAAGACTAAGGAATCGTATAAATATATATAGCGAAGTATTTAGGTGAGAAAATCCAGCGAGCTTTACATTTCAATTTTGGTTGCCGAAAACAGTAACTGCCTGCCGAAGCCGTCATTTACCCTAGATAAATTACGGCTCAGAATAAACGCTATTTTGGGCTTATAGGCTAAATGCCATTGATTCACTAGGCTGAACAGCATTAGTCACAATCATGGAAAACTTAAGAACTATGACAGGGGGAAACTCGAGTTGACATAGAACTTTCAATGATCCTGGATCGAAACATGAAACATTTAAAGTTAATATTTTACTTGACTTTGTTTTGAAGACACAAAACTTTAAAAAAAATCAACATTGTGTCACATGTGTCATCCCAGACATTGAAATTTGTAAAATCTTGAACTTTTAACATTTTCTTAAACTAAGAAAAATCATCAAAGTGTCCTGTATTTGGAAAAAAAAAATTCAAACGATGGAATTGTAAAAAGTTGTAAAATCTAATACAATTTTAAATTTTCAAGATTTAAAAAAAAAACACGGGATTAAACATTAAAAAAAGGATCATTGAAGGATGAGGACCAAAGGGTGAGTCGATAATTATTGCCACACTTTCAAACTTGCGTAACTTTTTTCATAATTGACCGAAATTAACCAAATTTTTCCTAGTTTCTCATTAGAGTGTATTGTTTACATCCGCACAGTTGTGCAATTGTCAGTGACATGGAAGAAAATCAGCAAACCGTTCGCGAAAGGATTTTGTTCACCCACAAGCAAAATCCTGGGTGGTCTCATCGCGCCTTGGGAAAACGGATGAATATACATCATTCGACCTTCTCAAGGGTTCTCCAAAGGTTCCAGGAACGGATGACAGTAGTCCGAGCTGAACGAAAACCGGGAACCGTGCAAAAAAAAACGAGAGAGCGCTGATTGCTCATGGAATTTCAACTTCTTTTTGAATTTCCATTCTTCCGGGTCACTCTTATGTTTAACCGAGGTATAAAATTCCTGCCCAGGAATTTGATCGAAAACTGTCAGGAGCGGATAGACCGGGATTTTCGTTTCGAGCGTGCAGGATCGAATCGCGACGTGCTTGCTTCCAGGGCTTTGCATTTTCGAAGCTCTAAAATGAACTCGAGTTTTGTTTCTCTCATACAAACGTGTTCAATGCTTCATTTCTATAACGGCTTGCTAGACTATCAGCAAGAAATGATAATGAAAAAGAAGCACGCTTAGAAGGAAACGCTGGCTGTGGATCTTCTCGTCGTTGCTTTGCTCATCGCTTTCAATGTAATGTCGTTTTCGTTTTTGCGGTGTAGCTACACCGGTGCTACACTGCCGTACACCGAAATATTTTAGGGTGTAGATATACGATGCACCTTTGTTTACAAGCAAATGCTGTTGAGCTGTCAAAGACTCGCGCTTATTCCTGCTTACACGACACCAGTGCTACACCGCAAAAACGAAAACGACATAAGTAACGTCGATTTTCTAGTTAAACGAAACCTCATTATGGCTTTCAATCCCCTTTCACGAACACTCTATCACCGCTCTTTCAATTTGTTTAAAATGCGTTATGTCCCGTTTTCGTTCAATTTTTTTAAATAAATATGTGGATGGAAAATAAATTAAACATATTACGTGTAATCTTCAAGTGTTTTCACGTGAGAAATGCTTTAAATATGTAATTTCATTTTCCGTCATATACGTCATGAAACCTCTGTTGATGGGTTTCATGAAAGAGAAAACTATCAAAGTCGAGCGCTCTTTCGCTCATCCGTTTCACCGAAGCTGGAAAGGAAAACCAATGGAGCGACGGGAGAAAGAGAGACAAGCGATTGAACATTTATTATTGCACGCCGACTGAGGTTCTAGAATGCTGCGAAGCTGTTCGACTTTAACAGAAAAAGAAAGCCAGCAGTCTCTTCGTCGCATCGATTTGGTCGATTGAAGCTGATATTGTGACGCCCTGCTTGCTTCGGTGAAGCCATGATGTAAACAAATGAGCTTATCCTGACAACCAATGCCTACTGTGATTTTATACACTCTTAGCTTGATACGGTGTCCGGATTTTTTCGTGTTCAATCTTTATCCAATATGGTATAGTTGTCAAGCATAAATTTACAAAGTTTCTCAAACAGAAATTGATTTTTTTACAGCACTCAATTCCGAAAGTTCATAAAAAAAAGCTTGAATGAAGACTTCTAACAAGTAAGGTATTGATTAATGCAAATGCCGATGATCTTCTGAGTATTTAATTACTTCTACAGTCAAATTGGTGTGTTTGCTGCAAAGTCAACAGTGGATCAATAAGGAAGTCTGGTGGATAAACAACATTGCAGTTTACTTTTGGTGCTACTATACATTTATGGTGGGTCCCATGGAAACTTTCCATGACATGATGTGAGATGTGACCATAATTGATGCATGCGGAATCAGGAGCAGTTTTCAAGTACATAGTGCCATTATTGGTGCACCTCAACTAGTCTATTTTTCATTCATCTTTACCAACCCGTTCTAAATTAATGCAAGGTGAGAATAAGATATCGTAGTGTAATAAATAATTAATTTTGCTTATAGTAATGTCCGTATAGTAAGTAATTGGATCTGACGTGTTTTGTTTATGCTGCTGCTTTATTTTTCGCGAATTTTACTGAGTGTTAAGTGAAAATTTAGTAAGAGAATTGAAAAACTCCGTCAACTGAAACTTAATCAATAATTTCGTGTGTAAGTGCTCGGTTGTTACAACAAATAGAAACGAACGGATTATTAGACAACCACGAGTGGACAAACCGGTGGGAGATAGAAGAGTGTTGTGCTTGTAGATGGAAGCGAAGAAATTTCATCCCGTTAAATTTATGGATTTTGCGTTGCTCCGGATTTTTTTCTAACATATGTGGATTGTATCAGACGGCCAAGACGTATTTCAAGACTATACATTCCGTGCAAGCTTTACCACAAACCGGATTACCCTGTGAAGCGAACCGTCTACAATTGCGACTTCCCCTCTAACACATCATGCCAGCTTGTTAGGTTCACTTGGCCAGATTTGGTGAGTTCGTTCCATTTTGTCCTTTAAAATATTTTCATACTTAATTTCCGAGTACTAGTACTAGTGATACTACAAACATTTCCAAATCATTAAATACGCGTCAATCAAGCAATACCGCTTGGTTGAAAGTCCCAGTACATTATTAATGATTCCTACATTGAAATGTATTGGAGCGGGGCTTATCATATACGAAAAAAGTTTCGGAATGCTTGCGTTCTTGAAATGGGTTTTAGGAGTTGTGATAGAGCTGTCACCTTCTAACTCCCGGATTTAAGCTTCTTGAAATTATTTATATAAAAGATGGTTCCAGGAGGATTTTATCCATAATGCCACTGCCAGTCAATGGACAAATTCATGAAAGAAGGATACATATGTGGTAATATAGTAACAGGTTTCCTAATGACTACTGACTACTGATATTAGGCAGAATATAATGTTTCAACAAACACGTATTGGTCGAATTAGGATTTATCCCAGGCTACTATTGTAGAAAAACGTAATTGATAGATATTGGGCGGACCGCGTCGGAATGTTTAGAAAAATAGGGCGCACGCTTGATCCGGTTTAAGATACATTGTTGACTGCTTTCGGGAACATGATTTCATTTTAATAACTTGTTTACTTGTTTAACCAGGGCTTAAGCAATCGTCACGTTGGTCATAGCTTGTTATGATAGCCTGAACAATGCGTAAAGAGCAAACCGCGAAACATTGAACGTCGCGTGAAAGTGGAACTTAATAAAGGCCTAAGTGCTTTTTCGTAACTTTTAGTTTTCGGATTAGAAAAATAATCGGTTGCAGGACAGTGTTACCGATTTATATTAGATAATTCAAGCTATGTTGATCATTATAACATTAAATTTTGAATAACAAATGATAAGACAATCTTATTCAAATGTCGTAATAATACCTCTGACCAAGGAAAAATGATTTATATAGTTTTCATAAAAGTTGACGATACAAATACTAATGAGGAAAGGAATTCCGCATTTCCTTTTCCCAAGTCCTTTTCCTCTCCTTCCCTTCCCTTCTTCTCTTTTCAGAAAGCGAGTAATGGCGCTATAACCATATGCCATATAGGGCTAGGACAAGAGTTAGTGCTCAGGTCCCAACCGCTAGAAGAAAATGGTAGCGAGTAAGGGCGCTATAACCTAGGCGAATACAGCATTCCCTCCGTATAGGTTACGTCCGCACACCGCTCTCTGTTGTCCTTCGACTGAGGTCGGCTGGATCGATTGAGGGATGGCAGTGGGTTGGCGGTGCCGTCCACGCTTGTACGGAGGGAGGACTGTTTGCTCGAACACAAGGGGTAAATACCTGTGTTCCATCCCAGGAGATCGGACAACCAAGGAGTGTACATTAACTTTCTTAGCTCTGTCACTCCCAACGATTTATATAGCCTATTTTCAAATCCAGCATACGGAGCGGTTGGTACGGTATGTCCCCGCTCTTTGATTACCTGTGGATTAAATGTTAACCACTGTCTATACTTATTAAGTAGACATGGTAAACATTCACTTCCACAAAAATTAACTAAACGCTACACAGTAGGCCTGGCCGCTTTATTGTTTGTTTCACATCCTTGATGTGCAGCAGGCATTAATAATGACAAGAAAAATGATAGATGTATCATTTTCCAGGATTCTTTCAAGTACTGGCTGTGTATGTGTAGACTAGACTAGACTAGACTAGACTAGTAATGTCCGTATAGTAAGTAATGTCAGGATGTAACTAAATAAGTTCGAATTAATGGAATCCCAAGAGCAGTGTGTAGCCTAAATCTCTAATTTTATATCACTCTCTAATACATGCTTATTTGTATTCACCTTTGGTAAAGCTATGTAATCACACAATCCGGACTATTCGGTAATTTTCAAAAATATTCTTCACCACATCCACTTTATTAGAATTTCATCCCTCTTCCTATAAAATGTTCGTCACTACCACTGGAATGTTTATTGATTAAGCAGTAATTGTATAATAACATCCTCCTATTTTAAAACGATGCACTTATGGTTTTTCCATTACGATTTTTTCATCATCGAAAAAAACAACTCTTCACACTGTTAAATTTCACCGCTTCACTGTGGACCAATTACATTCCTGATAACTACTCAGAGCCACTAGCTCGAACTACCAACGACCGATCAAGAGGCGGATCCGGACAAACTAACGGTGCCACCATCAGTCCGCCAGCCAACTTGGCCGAACTTTGCTCGTGAAGATCACACCGAACTGCTTGATAGTGTTATGCATGCGCATCACCATCATCGTCATCATCATCATCATTATCATCGTCATCGTCTGCCCCCAACTCATCGTCCGCTCATCTACATGCAGCCTCCACCAATCCATCATGATCGCGATTATGATCAACAGCATCGTACGAACCAATATCTCAGCATATGCACCTCCTCGGATTGGATAGATAATGTATCATTCAACCCCGCGAGGGAAATACGTTCAATCAACGTATTTTTTTTTATTTCCATACACATGGATATGGGAAGTGGAGATGATTTTGTTACGAGTTTTTTTTCTATTAATTAGATAAATAATAAATTAACTTCGGAAGCTCCTCGGTTGATGTGGCACATCAATCAAACCATTGCAAATTTGGTGGCCAACATGAATTGAGTTACGTTTCTGCATTCCAACAGCAGCGGCCTTGCATCAGTTTGCATTTTCCAGAACAGGTTAGTATTGCAAGTTTTTTTTTTAAATTACATAAAGAAGCATTTAACATTTCTTTTACGAACATTTCAATAGCCCCACCCAATTGCCATTACCGAATCAGCTCATTAACCAAATTCCACACAAAAACAAACTCTCCTGCCTAGAGCCAATTACGATCCCACCCAATTTCTCAGCACTTCCACGCGATGATCGGTGGTCTCCACCTGTGTACATTATATTAGATAGATATAAGATCATATTGCATGCAGACATGGGAAATGGCTGCATGACGCAACGGCCGTAAGCCCCCCTTGGAGGAGCCACATTATTTTGGCTCAATTTTTGAGGATTGAATAACCAAGCGCCTCTCTGCTCGGTTGGTAGGAGGTACTTAAATGCTCAGCCTCTATTGGTTGTTGTTTGGTGATGATGCTGCTGAGGCGATTGCATGTGCATCAGTTTTATCCGCGTGCAATGACTGCTGCATGTTGAGGGTTAATTTAGTAGTAATTCTCACCACCATGCACCAGCTCAACTGAAGCGAACACTTGTAAATAACGTGTAATCAAAAGCTTTTAGACAGTGCCGCCCGTTGGGTGATGATTTGTTTTAGCAACTGTATTATGAGCTGGTGGGAAAAATCTCACTATGCTCGTGTCTGAAACAATAATTGCGGGTGCCACTTGGGCTTGTAGCTTTAGTGCTGCTCCAATTATTCACCCTATGTGGTGCATTCCTGCTTGCTACATCGATTCGCGTACGACATCTGCACTATCGTCTCATTCATGGGACAGAAACCTGAGTCCGGTCACGTGACAGATGAGCATGATTCGTTTTACGAGTTGTTTGTTTCGTTTTGCTCCATTGGTTCGTGTGATGCTGGAACACGAGTAGTTGCCGTCACGTTTACGTATCGATGAGTATATTACACATGCCATGTATAAACAAGCACTGATGTAATTTCAAAACCCAAACGAATGCCCAACAACGGTTAAAAGATCCTGATTGATCCACCACCTACCGGTGAAAAAAGCCACGTTCTTCTACGCTGCAACTTTCTGAAATATCCGCAGCTCGAGTCTCAAGTTCTTCAACGAAAGACCTTCGATCTATTAAGCAAGCATTAATTATAATTTTAATTATATCTCAACAAATAATCGACCTGCAGATGGAATTCCAATGTCAACATATGTAATAATATAACCTTATCATTTCCGTACTAAATGAACGCCATAAACATTTACTAAATTTATCATTTCCACATGCCTAGTCTGTGCGAGAAGTCGGGATAGTAAATAGAGTGGGTTCACAAATTTACTCGTCTTATGTTAATGTTAATCTGTTGCAACTACAGTCAATGTCCGAACGCAGGAGATCAGCAATGAAGATAGCCTTAGCGACGTCAGGGCCAACACTGAGAAGTTGTAGGCTCATCAATTTACATCGACTTTCATAATAAGGGAGGTTTACAGGGTCTCTCTAGCCAACGAAGAGCAAAGTGAAAAATCTTCTCTGAAGAGATTTAAGTCGTTTCGTGCCATTGTAGTAAAATGACGCCCAAACTTCTGAACAGTATGCCAGTGTCGAATGCTAGTGAGCAATATAGCTTGAAAACGCACGAAATTTCTCTGAAATCTTTAGCAAAGCGAACATTAAAGCCAAGCTACCATTTCCATGTTAGGCTCAACAGTGGATGTTGCTGTGGCCCCTCGAAAATAGTCCTTGAAATGAGATTGCTGGTTGTTATTTTTTTTCAACTCGCTCTGAGTCACTGTTATGCAAAACACAATTCTCATCATTTTAGTGGTAATTTCACTTAGTAAATTGAAAAGAAAACGTTCTATAAACCGATGAACTTGTTGTTGTTGACAGCAAGACAAGGGTAGCGGCGAAAAGCGCAGTCAAAAACTGAATGTTACACAAATTCTTAATTTTGCCCAATTATTTTGACGTAGGACTACGTCTGGGATTTCTATATGGGGGTACACTTCGTGGAAACAGAAAATGGAACATGTAACAAAATTATGAAAGATTTTGAACGTTAATAACTCAGCTGCCCCTGGACCAATTTCAATAATTTTATCATCAATCGATTAGAAATATTTCGACGCAGACTTTATCATTTTTAAAAATGTCACTATTGAAAATTGCACAAATGTGCAACTGTTGCTATGATAATTAAAATTACCACCGATTGAGTGTGAAAAGCGATTTCCCTGATTTCAAAGTTGAATTCCATTAGATCTCACCAAACGGTGTTTATTCAATCAATGAGTGGTAGTGTTCTCCAGCACACAACGAAAGACTTCCCGCAAGCAGCTAGCTGTCAAGGCTGCTGATCGGATTTAGTTCCAGTAATGTAATATCAATGTACCCTGAATATTTCTGGGGGGAGGGGAAGGAAGGTGACTGTCAAATACGAACAATCGTTGCCTACCTCGCATAACTGGTTCCAAACGACAACAAAGCCATAAGCAACGAAGGTTTGTTGATGTTTGGAACGAAATTCACATAGGGAAAATCAATTAGCGTAATCAGGTGAGGCCCAGTTAATTTATCGTCTCTCGTTCTCCGGCTTATTAAATTGATGACGAAGTTTGACGCCACTACAGGTTGATTCGGAGTAACTGTCACCGAATTGACATGTATGGAATTCAAGTATTTTTGTTTTAAAGTGTGTAGAAATGTCAGCTTGTATTGATAATAGAATTAGATATTTCATTCGTTTTCGATTTCATGCTGCCATGGACGTAAAAATGGAGGATGTTGTATATCTGTAAACAATCGTTATCTTTTAGAAGCTGAAATATCTTCAATTGAATGAAATATTTATTCTTCGCAACATGGTATATAGGTAAAAAGGAACCATGCGTGGAAAAATCTGTTCAATATCAGACCATGCAGCATCGCCAAGTGCTGGAACTAAAACGTGCGTGTCAGCCGTGATTCATTTTCGTGACAAATTTGGGTGGTAATTTAAGTACACAGCAAAAGCTTTATAAATGTACATGTGCCACATTGATGTATTTTATGCACTTATTTGAAGCATATAACAATATAACATTAATTTTACATGACAGTATTTAATAAAACATTCATTTGCATTTTAGTATGTTAGTTTTTAGACGCAAGTCAAAAGTTCAATTGACAACGATATAAATTTAAATGAAATTGTAAATTTCAGCTTTAGTTCATTGGATTTCAGACTGTTAAATGTGTAATTTTATGCTCCACTTGATAGTTGGAAATTACAAAATATTTTTATCTGTGTGTAGGGAGAATACGCTAAGTTGAAGGGTACACACTTAGAAATAACAAATTTTACACGTGACGGAATCCATCTTTGACATAAAAGATGGAACGTAAACAAACATGTCATGTAATATGAAGTGCTCCGAGACTGAAAAGTTATTTGCTCGATGAAAAGTACGATTGATTGAGCTATATTTCGCGTCTGTTATGACTCATTTTTATGTCAAAACTGACGCTCTTATATGCCACTCTCAGAGCACCTAAATTTACATGAATTTTTCTAAGTGCGTATATAAAGGGTGTACCGTTTAAAATTTGCACACACAAAATTCATTCTCAAAATTCGAGTTTTTATCCGATTATCACCAATTTTTCAGGGAGTAAAAAGAACCAATTAAAGTAAGTTTTGGCATCATTCATTTAATTTATTCCACCTTTATATCCTAATACGCGAACCTTGACCTTAACCCTAGCCATAAGGTTCTGCATGACCTCAGAATGGTCAGTTCTTTTTTATATATTAACCCATGCTTTCTTTATTTCTTCTACATTCTTCACCACTTTAGGTCGTTTTAGAAAGTGCTCCTTCATAATGGCCCAGTATTTTTCTATTGGGCGCAGTTCCGGAGTGTTTGGGGGGTTCAGATATATTGGCACGAAATCGACATCATTTGCCTTATACCACTCTAGCACGTCCTTCGTGTAGTGGCATCATGCCTAATCCTACCAGATTGCGGTGCCGGTGGTGTAGTAGTAAGCGTGATTACCTCTCACCCCAGCAGGCCTGGGTTCAATCCCAGTCGGTGCCGCCGGGATGTTCTGAAGCATTACATCTCTGATCACGCCTTCCTTCGGAAAGGAAGTAAAGCCGTTGGTTGATGAGTTGATGGGTCGAAAGGTAGGGTCCAGGTGTGGGAGCTGCCTCCCTGGCGTCGGTAGCCATTGGTGCTCAGCAGGAAAAACAAGATCGACGGAAAACAAATCAAGGAAAAAATAATAATCCGGCCATAAGATCGTCGGACCGTCGTGAGCCTTCAGGAGAGGGAGAAGCCGCTGGTGTTTGAGGTAACGAAAGGTGGCGAACTTCGACATCTTCTGTGTCCGGAGGTTCTCGGGAACATCACAGTTGGCAGTCACATACAGGTTTCCTGGAATCTGGTTGAAGTCCGCCTTCACATATGTCTCGTCATCCATTACGCAGCAGTGTGGTTTCGTATTCTGTTTCTCGTCACGGTTTGGAGACTTCTGAACCTTAAACGTACGTAGTCCAGCTCGAATTTTGGTATTCTGAACGAAAGTCTTGCTCACATGCAACTTTTTAGCCACATCTCGAACTGAGGCGTTTGGTTTCCGTTTAAAGTCACCAACCACGCGTTGGTGATCATTCTCGTTGACCTGACGATTTTTTCCCCGGATCTTTGCTTCAGATTAACAGTCAGACGTTCTTCGAACCGTAGAATTCTCGATTCCCAACTTTTTTTTCCGATGGCAAGATGCGACAGATCCTTATTCTCAAAGTACTCGTGCAAAACTGTTTCGCGCACACATTGTTCTTTCGCCGCCATTTTGAAAACTTTTGCGCACCTGATGATATCAACTCACAGAGTGTAAACAATACACATTAAACTATGTCTACGCAAAATTTCAATCAATTTTACCCACGCGGATAGAAATCTCCTTATACCTTTTAGCAAATTTCTATTGCTGATTATTCATAAAATGTATAAGTCAACTAATAAGCAGACGCCTTGCAAAAAGTTAATGAAGATCATGTGACAAATGAATTGTATAAGCGGTCACACATACCTTTTATGCATTCTTATAGGACCTATGCGGTTCGTCTAATGGAATGTATAAGGCTGATGTTTTGGCAAAAATGTATAAGTGAAACACATGAATAAAATAATTGATTTTCGTTTCGTGCAACGGATCAAAAGTTAGAGCAATGTGTGCTAATTTTAAACAGTACCCCCTTCTATGTAGTACTAGCTGAGTGTGCCCGGCCTTGATCGGGATTCAATATTAGCTTGAGTTTATGCGCCAATTAAAAATAACTACTCCCCCTCTTATTTAAGGGCGTGTTACGTACTCCCCCCGTATTATTTAAGGGGCTACCCCCTATGACCTCCAAATGCCAAATTTGGTTCCATTTGCTTGATTAGTTCTCGAGTTATGCAGAAATTTGTTTCATTTTTCCTTACAGACGGGGAGGGGTCTCGAACCATCATAAGAACCTTTCCCTGTCCCAAAAACCCCTGCATACAAATTTTCACGCCGATCGCTTCAGTAGTTTCCGAGTCTATAAGGGTCAGACAGACAGACAGACACAGAAATTCATTTTTATATATTTAGATAGAAGATATCTGAAATAAAAAAAAAAAAAAAAAAAAAACATCACATCACTATCCCTTAAGTATTCTGTCTAAATTCGGTTGAAATCATCGTTAAAATGTTCATGGAAATTTTTAATCATTTCAAAAAGTAGTATTGATATGTATGATTAGAGTATTGACCGAGGGGGGCGACACATCTCAATCTCAATGCTAGATGTTCGAAAAATCTCACACTAGCGAATCAATCTTCTAAAAATCTTCTTTCAATTCTCGCATCTACTTACATCGCGCATCATCTTTTTGCAGGAAAGCTTCAGAATCGTCATCAATCCTCTTTCTATCTACTCAGCGTACGCTCAGCTAGCCACAGTAAACCACAATCTTTCCTGTATCGTAGGTAGAGTTGTCCCCCTCGGTATTGACATACCCTTGCTACTCTTAACATTGCAAAAAAACGGAAATTGATATTTAACTAATCGCCAACAAGTAGTTAGATACAAAGGGAAGAAATCGAATCCCATTCCAGTCACTTCAAGAGTCCCGCAAGGCTCTCGTCTAGACCCCCTTTTGTTTATACTATTTGAAAATGACATATCCTTCATTATTAAAAACATAAAAGTTTTAATTTATGCCGACGACATAAAGCTCTTTGAAATGACAAGGAAGACATCAGGGCATTCCAGAATGATATACACATGTTCTATATTTGGTGCAACAAAAGCCTTTTACAACTGAACTGAACGTAAAAAAAATTCAATAGTTATTGGTAGAAAACGAAGTACACCATATGCATGCTTGGCATACACAGTTTTCGTCAAGAACTGCTCATTTGCTAATAACTGTTGACGAAACATAGTTCTTTTTGAAGCAGTAGATAGAATAGAGTTTAAGCTTGTTATAACTACGTGAAAAAAGTAGATATCATTTTTAGTAATAAACTGTATTTGTTAATGCGTTGTAAAAATGAAGTGAGAAATGCTTACTGCACATCTCGGACTTTAAGTGTATAAATTCATTGATGTTGATTCAAATGTTAAGATTTGCCTACTCTTTCCATATCTATAGTAAACTATGATCCTAATCCATGAATTACTTTAAAGAAATGCAAATTTCAAAAACTGATTTAATAGTTATTAACAAATGAGCAGTTGGTGTGTAGAACTTTGTACAAGTTACATTGATCGATTCTCTTCATCGACTTTCTCTTTTGATAGCCACAGCTTTATAAACAAATTTTGCACTTTTTCTGCCACATAGTTTGATAAAAGAGGTTCTCTCTCATCTAGCCTCCAGAATGGAACACGTATCAAGGAATGTGTTGCAGCTGAATTATTAACGAAAGAGAAAGTCGATGAAGAGAATCGATCAAAGTCACTTACAGTTTAATCCCCTAAGTTAGGTGTTATTTTCACCCTTCAAATCGTCCAATCTACATTGATCAATTTTCTTCAGCGACTTTCTCTTTCGTTAATAACTCTTCATCAAAAACATGTTCATCTGTTCTTATCGTTCAATACGCTTAATATAACTTAATTTTAGCATACTATGTAAAAAAAATTGCCCTAAATATGAATGCAGCCAAGTTATTGCCGAAAAAGAGCGTCGCTGAAGAGCATCGATCAATGTAGATGCTACAATTCGACATGCATAAGGGCGTAACCGCAATGATTGGTTCTCTTTGTCGATTTTCTCTTTAAATTACTACAGCTAAGGGAAGCAATTTTCTGAAATTTTACCAATATAGTGCAATAACATGTTGTATCGGCTATCAAAGGCAACAACAAATGCTCCAAAAAATGTTAATCCTAGCAAGTTATTAACAAAAGAGAAAATCGACGAAGAGAATCGATCATCTCTTTGGCCATTTTATTTATTATTCCATAAAAAGCCTAGCATGCTATAAAACCTTACAAATGTGATTACAAAGCTCTTCGCACAAAACTACAACCTATATGACAACACATGTTACCTAATATTTACAGCTTATAGAATACAACTTATTCCTAATATTTACTAATTCAAATCTTTTCCCACAATGTTTACCGCCAACTCAATTGGAATCAAACGCACAGCGTTGAGATGGTTTAAATTTAGAAAAATATCAAAGCCATACGCGAGCCTCAGAGAAAAATCCTTATTACGCAAAAGGATAGAAAAGTTCTCTTTCCATTCCATAAAAGTCACCAACTTTTCCCGTAGTTCAACAACTCTTGTTAGCAGTTTACCTCTTGACAATCGTCGAGCTTGTGCGTTCACGAAGTGGATTCTTCTTTGGTAGGAGGAGATTCATGGAAGGATTTTCAAATTTGAGAGACATTTTTAGAAATAGAGGCGAAAAATATGGAACGTGATATTTTTTCGCAACCCAAAGTTTGGAAATCTATGGAGTAAAGTATCGATCATTTCGCTGCGACATTTGCATCAACTTTACAGTGACAATTTGTCGCGCAAGAAGGCCACCTTTCTATAGGAAGCCTCAATTAACTGTCAGAATTTGAACCCACCATTTCCGAAATGAACCTTGATTGCATACGTTTGACACAGCGAATCACAGCTACATATCTGCTTTAAACCACTCATATTTTTATATGCTAATTAAGAATAGAAAAAGACAACATTTTCGTTCGAATACTCTGGGATCACTAACGACAGGCCTTCCCTTATCAAAAATGTAAGAAGCTAATACTTACATTTAAAAAAAAAAAAATTAAAAAAAAAATAAAGATTTAAAAAAACTCACATTTAATGAATTTGACGATTGGCTTAGGAGAAGAATCATCACTCGCCATTGCAGCACAATCAAGTTGGACTGAAATATAGCTATGATAATCATCAATATCAATCTCGTCATTCAACACGTCAAGCAATCAATTCAGACAAGCAACCCAATCACGCCTATCCAAAACAGTGTACAACTAACCCAAAATAGAGATCAAAATGAACCGTTATCGCAATATTGCCGCTTGTACCATTTTTATTTGTTGCTTTGTCGGAAGCATCATCGTGCCTTCATTAGAGTCAGAGCTGTGCTGCAGCTACCCCACATTAGCCTATCAACCGATAAGCATGCAAATTTACACTTGTTAATTGAAAGCTCCACGCTAACAAACGAATAAAGCTGGTTGGCCGCGATATAAATCTATTTGTGATTGTTCCCCACCTGATTCCTCCGGAATTGAATATCTGTATCGGACCATTCATTCGTGCATAAATTAGTATGTATGTGTGCAAACAAGACGCTCCTCACTCTTCCCATATAACCAAACGACTGGCATTCCACAGATTGACTTCGCTGCTCGGTTGGTACGTACATGAACGGACATCCATTGGAAATGGTTTGGAATTTCATCTTATCGACCATTGATACAACTGCATTAGGGCCAAATGAGAGACTCTTCATGAGTCAGCTCACGTTTTGTATTTCTTCAACATTTAACACCATCGGAAACTCGGATTTTTCTCACAAACTAACCCTACGTTATTCGATCCAAGTAGTTGCACCCACAAAGCAACCGAACTAGTTACAGGTGAAAATGGTTGGAATGTAAACTTGTTCGTTGAAAGGCAGATAAAATAATCCAGTTACATACGTTTGCTATGATGTACGCTATATGAGCTGACGACCCCTTAATCCCATAAGCAGAGCAACAGCAACAGGCGATTATAACTCTCTAAATTGATTACACCACCACCGGTGCTGTTCCTTTACATGGTGAGCCGAGATTCTTAGCGTAAAAATATTCCTCTAATTTCCGTTTTGCCAAACTTTGCCTTCGTGGATGAGCTTATGAACTTTTCCCATAGGCCCCATCGGCTTCCACTAATGGCCTTTGCTCATAAATCCGCTTAACCGATGCATCAGCCATGAACTAATGAAAAGCTGCAAAACCGAATTAGGTCTAACGGAAATCGAAACTTTCTTAGAGCAACCACGGAGCGATCGTTTATTATGGGTATATTTAAACGGATGTTGAACACACATCTACTGTGGTTCAATTTGTTCGTCACTGCGTGGTAACCTTGACTGGCACTGACCACTGCCACACGATCGGTGGTATTTTTAGATGAAAAGTCCAAAAGCCATACATACATGGCTCGCGAGGTGACTACTTTCGTTTTGCTGTACAGCAGATCAAAGCACACGACACGTATGTAGGTAGGTACCTATACCTGCATGGGTGCCGCTCCGGACATTGCACCACAGGTAGGAGCCTCTTCTTTCGAATTTTCGATACATTTACACTTTGTTTTCAGCATTTTTCACCTACTACACCTGAGCTGTATTTGGATGTCCGCCCGGCGTGGCGCGGTCGTCCACGGATGGCACGTTGAGTTGACTCGTGTGAAACAGAGCGTGGTTCCCCTCGTTTCAATCAGTCATCGTAAGCCATCGACGCTCGGTGGAGCTCGCTGTGCTCTATGGTATAGGTAGTGAGTGTGCGCTTTTTTCGAGTTTTCGTTCAATCCTACCGAATTTATCACCTGCGTCTTCATCCAGTAGTGAGCCTCTCGCTGGTGTTGGTGGTAGAGAGTGAAATTTTTCTATGGGTTGTAAGTGAGCATATTCTATGGGAAGGGAATCTGCGGGTTTTTCCTAAGGTTCATTGTTGTTGGTGGGGTTTTTTTTTCCTTGTTTGCACATAATTAAATTCTACGCTTGCAATGATGTCTAGTATTTTGTTTTTCGTTACAAGTTTTCATGAGACCTTTTGCTGTAGCAGGGCTAGCAAAATTCAACCAACCATCTCGACCCCACGTACCAAACATAGCTCCATAGGGTAGAGAACAACTTTGGCATAAGCGTGAACGAATCAATCATAATTTTCCTACGATAGTTTAATTCAATAGCTTCCGTAAGCCGAATTGCGTCCAATGACATTTCAATTTATTTGGACGGAATTGGTTGATTGGTTGGTTGGTTGTCTTTATTAAGGAGATTTTCAGCAAGACACTGGCTCATCTCTCGAGGACGAATTTGAAATTGGAATCAAGAAGCAGAGTTAGATTTTTAACAATATGACTTTTTTATCAAATCTAATGGTAAATAAATTTAGATGTAAAAAAAACATTCCATCTTTTGTTCGAACCCGTATGACGGAAATTAGATCTCAACCCTACATAGTGTTGCAAGCACTAGACCTAACTAGGATGAAAGTAAAATTTCTAATGCTTATACGTTGTTTAGCTGTTTCTGCCCTCTCAGCCCATTCCTACAACAAGAGAAGTGATCATACAGCCACAAAAGACGGTTAACCTCAATTTTCTACTGATTATGATAATTATTAACAGACCTCTCACCGCTTAATACTCTTACATGAAGGAAAGGTGAATTTGCACAATTTGTATGAAACCTGTCTCAACTTGAGTTGAAACAGGAAAATTGTAAAAGTTCATCGTGTGGTGTTTGAAGTAGAACGTAGTAAAATAGGTAAACTTTGGAGAGATCTGCGGGAAAATTAACAAATAAATGAAACGAATAAGGTCAAACTTTCAGTCACAAACCATTCAAAGCACAAGAAATGTGCACAATGTTTGACCACCAAAAAACTCATAAAATGTATACGCTTTTAATTCTGTTTTTTTAGGATTTGTCCTCATTTAGAATGAGTACTGAAATTTCAATTTTGTGGAATTTCTAGCGATAACGACGATTGTTTGTACTTCCAGAACGTACGCGGTCTAAGAACTAAAATTGACGACCTTCCTGTAGCGGTTTGTGATTGCAATTACGATGTTATGTTGCTGCCCAAACGCTCTCGCATATGTTGGCTTGCGTCATTGAGCGACACGTTCCGAAAAAAGTTCCTAAACAAGGTAATCATCGTCCTTGGCAAACAAGTGAACTCCGTATGTTAAAGTCTTCCAAAAGAGCCGCGCTAAGAAATTACACCAAGTACCACACCCTACAACTCACGGACCATTATGCGAGGATCAACCATGCGTATCAACGAACCAGTCGAACATGTTATCAGCGTCATCAACGAGATGTTCAACGGAAGCGTCAATCTCACCCAAAAACTTTTTGGAATTATGTGAATGAGCAACGAATGGAGTCTGGCCTTCCATCGACTATGTTACTGAACGGCGAAGAAGCTTCATCCCCTCAGGACATTTGCCGTCTGTTCTCAACCAAGTTTGCAAGTGTATTCTCGGATGAGAACCTACCTGACGAGCACGTTTCTCTAGCAGACAGTAATGTTCCAATGTCTGGTCAATCTTTGGCAGCTATCAACATCGACCTCGCTATGATAACTAGGGTGGCTAAGCAACTGAAGTCTTCATTTAAGCCTGGACCTGACGGAGTTCCTTCCGTCTTTCTCAAACAACACATCAATAGCCTGGTGGCTCATCTCTGCCTTCTGTTCGAAATGTCCCTCTCCAGTGCATAAGAAGGGATGTAAAAGAAACATCGACAACTATCGCGACATCACATCGTTATGTGCCATATCTAAACTGTTCGAGTTGGTCGTTATGGAACCATTATTCTCTCACTTCAAGCAGCACTTGAGTGAAGACCAGCATGGTTTCATGACAGGGCGGTCGACTACTTCCAACCTTCTGTGTCTCACCTCGTACATTACGGAGAGTATGACAGACCACATGCAAACAAATGTCATCTACACTGACCTATCAGCCCCCTTCGACAAGTTGAACCATCATATAGCGATCGCCAAACTCGATAGGCTCGGTATAAACGGCAGTCTCCTACTATGGTTCGCATCCTATCCATCTGATCGTCAGTTGGAAGTGACCTTCGGGTATTCCGCAAGGTATCCACCTCTTCTTTTTCCTTTATTTAACGTCGGTCTCTGTTCCGCAATCTAGTGCCAATCACCGACGGACATCGATTGCCATCCATTGACGGCAATCGAATGTGCAGGAAGGCAGCTTGCACACCTGCGTAGGATATCGCACCCATTCAACACACATGGGCCGGGACCAACGGCTTTACTTCCCTTCCGAAGGAAGACGTGACCAGAGATTTTTATGCCTCAGAAAAATCCCACCGACCTCGACTGGGATTGAACCCAGACCCATTGGGGTGTTAGAACGCAGTTACGTGTACCTCTACACCACCGGCGTCGGCGAGGTAGCCACCTCAGCCCGTTGATATTTTTTGTGTATTTCAACAACGTCAATTTCGTCCCCGACGGTCCACGACTGTCGTTCGCAGACGACATGAAAATCTATCTCCGAATCCGAGCCGTCGCTAACTGCCACCTTCTCCCCGACTCAACGCTTTTGCTAATTGGTGCCAACTGAACTGCATGGTTGTAAATCCAACGAAATGTTCAGTAATCACGTTCTCACGGAAGAAACATCCAATTACATTCAGTTATATCCTAGAAGGCGTTGACGTACATCGTGTGAATCACATTAAGGATCTGGGAGTCATCTTAGATTGTCAACTTACATACAGCCAGCATATGTCGTACGTGATCGACAAGGAATCCAGAACGCTCGGCTTCATTTTCAGGATAGCTAAAAGTTTCACGGACATCTACTGTTTGAAGTCGCTCTACTGCTCCCTCGTCCGGTCGGTGTTAGAATACTGCTGCCCTGTATGGAATCCCAAATACTAAAACAGTGTACAAAGAGTAGTTCTATATTTGCCTTGGAGGGATCCTCATCGCCTTCCAAGCTACGAAAGTCGGTGCCAGTTAATTCACCTGGATCCTTTGTGGAGCCGAAGAGATACGACAAGGGTCCTGTTTGTGGCAGACATTCTACAGGGCAGAATCGATTGTTCTTCTATTCTACAACAAATCGACGTTAACGTTTAACCACGAGCACTCCGTAACAACGCAATGCTTCATTATTTGATTTTCACTTGGCACGCTAGACACTGCGTCAGAGATTCCGTGATATATTTTTAAGAATTAGGAATTAATTTGGACTTCACGGCCTTTGCAGCTTGTTATTGTATTTCTTAGTATTGATTAATCCATCATTAGGACTAAACCCAGTCTGTTGATGTAGAACCAAATAAACAAATAAACAGATAATTATATTGATAGAAACGGGTATTAACGACAGCATCAACTCGATGCAACTTTTTGGGACTGTATATTCCTCCGGATCGTAATCGGGACGTAGGTGTTATCGATGCCCATTTATCTACTCTTCGTGAATTACGCGACGCAATGCCTAATGGAGACCTTTTGCTTGCTTGTGGTGACTACAATCACCCACACATAGCATAGGATTGGCTTGATAATGCAATCTTAAGCCTCGATTCTTCCATGATGTCTGCCGCCAGCGCTGCTCTGGTGGATGGTACGAACTTCTTGAATTTCCGGCAACACAACTCTATTCGGAACCACCTGGGGCGTCTCCTGGATCTGGTTTTCTGTGATTCCGATAGCAATATTGTAGTTAACTGTGTCCCTATTGCTGGCTATTGATTTGGATCGTCCTCCGCTTCTATTCTCTTTACCAACGCAATAAGATTGTGATGTCCGTGTGGAATCTCTTAATGCTGGTCAAAAACCGCTCGACTACTCAAAAATCGATTTCGCCATGCTCAACAAGTTCCTGTTAAACTATGATTGGAACAGTATTTTAAAACAGCGTGAAGGCTTAATGAAACTCCTCCAACTCACATGTGGTTAGCAAATACTATTGCCAAGTTAGCTCAGGTAGCCTTCACCTTGAGTGACTACAGAGTTGCCAGAGCTTCAACGAATAGCGAATTTGTTTTTGATTCAGTTAAAATCTGGATTGGGTATCAAGATTGGCTCTGCTTGTTGTCTTTCAAACGTCAGTTTGAACGTTTGTTTTTGTAACCTGGATCGGGTTGGGGTTCGCACTGACAATAAGCTCGTGTTCGTACGGGTTGGAACTGGTTCCAACCTGGATAATAATCAAATTCGCGAGCAGATTCCATATGTTATCAAAGGATGCTTTCCGAAAAGTTTTCCGACTTTCAAGGAAGTTCTGCGAACTCTAGGGAACTGCAGTGAACTTTAGGAAAGTTCTGCAAACTTAAAAGATGTTCTGTGACCTTCAGCACAGTTTAGTGAACTTCAGTGAAGATTTTCAAACTTGAGGAAAGTATTGCGAACTTCAGGGAAAATCGGCGAGCTTTAGGGACATTTTGCAAACATCTAGAAAGTTCTGAGAACTCCAGTAAAGTTGTAAACTCCAGCGAAGAGGTTCTGAGAATTTTAAGGAACTATTTCAAACTTTGGGGACGTTCTGCATTTTTTTCGGCAAGTTCTTTGAACTTAAGCGATACTTTGAACTTCAGGATGTTATTTTTTGAGCTTCATGGAAATTCTGGGAACGTATGCAAGTTCTACGAGCGCCAGGAAAGTTCAACATACTTCAATGAAGATCTCCGAAGTCAAGGAAAATTTTATGAACTTCAGGGATCTTGCAAACTACAGAGAAACAGAGAAGTTCAGTTACCTTCAGAGAAGTTCTATAAACTTCGAGAGATTCTGCAAACTTTCAAGACGCACCTTGAACTTCAGAGAAGTTCTTCAAACTTTAGAAAAAGTATTGCAAACTTAAGGGAAATATTGTGATCTTCAGACAAGTTCCACGAACTTCAGGAAAATTCTGCAAACTTCAGGAACGTTTTGCGAGCTCCAGGGAAGTTCAATGTCCTCCGGGTAAGTTCTACGAACTTAAAATGAGTTCTGTGAACTCTAGCAAAATTATATGAACTTCAATGTACTGCTGGTAATCGCAAGTCAGTCCCATCTGCATTTTTATCAATTTTGAGTTAGCATCATTATTCAGTTTATCTTTCTATGTTTTTTGAGATATGCTATTGAAAAAAGGTGGTTTGTTCAAGGAAAATGAAAAACAATACCAAGTCAAATTGTCCCACAGCGAAAAGTATCCGCAAGTCAGTCCCATAAGAAAAAATATGTTAGAAATGTTAGACAACACATCGCATCATGAGATTTGTGTCAAGACAGATTTTGCGCACTTTCCCTATGGTATCTGGAATATGTCCGGATGTGGCTAATATAGTTGTTACGATACTCAGTTTGACCGCCAATCGATGTGGCTTTGAATTATCATGTGATTTGATGTATCGCTTGATGGAAAAAAAACGGATTTACCACTCCCCCGGGGATACCCGGCAGGGTGCCTTCCATTCATTTTGACTAAAAAAATGTTTTAGAAAATTATGGAATAATAAGATATTATGGTGGTATTTTGCATGTGTAAGGAACAAGAAAAGATTTTAAAGTTTGTGTTTGACACATAAAACCTGCAATTTTAGCTTTGACAGAGCCACAATGAGCGATTTTCTGATCACCTCTTCGCGAAGAGTGAAGAGCGAAGTTGGAGTGAGATAAATAACAAAATCGCTTATTGCCACTCTCATGCAGCAACATTGGCTGGTATTATGTGTCAAACACAAACTCCACAATCTTTTCTTGTTGCTTACACAAACAAAATATTATAATAATATCTTATTATTCCATAATTTCATAAAACATTTTTATAGCCAAAATGAATGGAAGGAACCCTGATACCCGGAACATGTCCGGGTGTGGCCAACATGGTGCTGGTCACTCATCATGACTCTTATTGATCTTATTTTTGAATTCTCATGTGAATTGATTTATCGCATGGGGGGTTTGGCTCGTTTATAAAAAGCTCTGGTCTGATGAAGACCCATACTCACCGGAGTATGTTTCGGCCATTGCTTTGGAACCAGCGGAACAAATCCAGAAACATTCAATAACGTACCATGGTATCTTTCTACTGTTCAATACTGAGCTAAACTAATGCAGCATCGTCATGGAATTGTGACTGACTTGCGGTTATTTTTCTCATTCACGTTGAATGTAATCGCAAGTCAGTCCCACTCAGATTTTGGACATAAAATAAAAATTTTACGATATTTTTCCAATATTTTTGGGTAAACATAGATGCATTCTATCACATTGTACGTTTATTTTTAAATTTATCCCTCCAACATAAGTGTCAAATCAGAAAACTTGAAAAATATTTGAACGTCGTTTTCTCATTTCCAGTTTTTTACAGATGTGACTGAATTGCGATTATGGGCAGTGTAGCTTTGCAAACTCCAGGACAGTTCAGAAAAGTTGTTCGAATGTCAGGAAAGTTCTGTAACATTTAAGGACGTTCTGCGATCCTCAAGGAAAATATAACAAAATTAGGAAAGAACCCAAGTAATATTTTTTGATTTAATGAGAGTTCTGTAGACTATGATTTAGACTTGTAGGATGCTTTAAAACCTCGATAAAACGTACAATGTTACTTGGGTTTGATATATTTATTTATGGATATTTACATCCACAGACCATTTCGGTCCTAATGATGTTTAACTTAAAACTCAAAAGATAAAAGGTAAAAGAAAAACTGAAGAACAGCTCCATAGACACTAATAATAATAAGAAACTTAGAGTGCTCTTCAATTGTTCGTTGCTTTAGAGAGGACATCGGTAAATCAGCGGTGTAACTTTGGGCGAGGGAGCTATAAGATATATCTGCGAGTTTCAAGTTCGACCTTGAATAAGTTCTAAGAACCCCAGATCGAAGTTCTACGAAATCCAGGAAAAATCTTTAAAAAGGGATTTGAATTTAAATGTAGCTCCTATGAGTTGTCTCGTCAGATCGTCGGTTAATTTCACTCCATTCAAGAGGCAACAAGGTATGTTTGTGAGAATTTATTGCGATACTCAAATCTTGTACAGTATGGAATGTGATGAGAACATCGTAAAAATAACAATTTACCACCTATAAATATCCTGAGTACGACTCATGTCATGTCATGTCTATTAGGGTGGCGGTGATTTTTTTTTAAATCATCGGACAAAATAGGCCGAAGGGTCTCATAATTATGACACTTTTCCGAGAGAAAATTCAAAAAAATTGGGGTGGTCAATTTTCTCGAAAAAAAAAATAGATGAAGTATTAAGATTTTGCAATACTCCCCAAATCTTCATTAGTTACTTGAATGTGTAGAGTTTTGATATCTTCGGCAACTTTTTTTCAGAAGTTTACATTCAATTAGAGAGATAGTAAACTACTAGAGCAAACAATAAAAAAAAAAACTACGAAATGTTATCCAGAGTGCAGTACTCAGTTGGCTCTAAGATCTCATAAAGTATCGAATTGATTTCTATACAATGGCCGGGAATCAGGAAGTTAGCGCAATTCTGACGGTTTCACCGTTTCGTGATTTATTGAAGTTCCAATAGCTCCCCGAGTTTCAGAAAATGTTAGTTCTATTGCTTGTATTTCTGGGAGTTTTTGGAGTATAGAGAGTTCGTAGAACTTCTGCTGCTCCTGGAACAGTGAGAACATTCGGAACTCCAGTGCCCTCCAGCACACTTGTCAATGTACAATTGTGGTTACTTGTGTGCAACTTATTCCAGTCACAAACAAATAGCAGCAATTTATTTCGATGAAAGTGTGCTACTCGGGGAGCTCCTATAATCCCGGAGTAATCAATAAATAAAAAAAAGCTCGTAACAGTGATGGCTCCAAGTTCCAATTTGAGAACTTTTAGAACTTGAAAACCGCCCGAACTGTGAGACTCCCAAAACTCGCATGACTTCGGTAAATTTTGGTTCATCGGGAGTATTCAAAACTCCCGGAAAAATTCGGAAACTTACAAAAAAAATTGAGTCTGAATAGGTCGTAGAACTCCGAGTTACTTTGATGTTAAAGATACTTTGAAAATTTTCAAAAGAACGGTCAGTTAGTGTAAAGTAAATGTTACAAACGTCGGTCAGGTCGTCGTCGGGATCGAAACCTAGTAATAACAACTTGAACGGTAACTTGATCGTAATTGTTTTGTGATATAAGGAGCTCGGTAGCCTAGTGACGACCGATTTTGCTTAGTGAGCAGAAGACCGTGGGTTCAAACCCAAGCTCCTTCGTGATATTGAATCACTAGAACATCCTGCTGCAATCCCAACCCTTTTATTTAACATCCCAGTGATTTCACGTGAAAGTGCTGAGGTATTCCGCCTTTCATTATTCGAGTATTACGTAAACATATTCCTACCCATTCCTTTCTTGACCAGCATTCGGACGTGGCTGGCGCTGGTATTGTCTGGATTTAGATCACTAGTATTTACACATTGAAGATCAAGCAACGTCTATTGGTTCTCTGTGTAATTACAGCTAATCTGGCAATAACGGAGTTGCATCCTCGGACGGTCAATCATGCTCATGCTCATGTAAATGTTACCAGCACAAATAAGGTGCACCGGAGCAAGTTGAAATAGCCAACTACCTAGTTCAAAAATGGCTGGGTGTATCTTTTAACGGAACCGTTATTCACTGATGATTTCTAACCTAGTAGTTTGCGTACAATGCCCTCGCAAAAATAACCTTAGTGAATATTCACTTAGATACGCGATTTGTTTCAACTTCCCCGCACATTTAAACTTGCCCCGATTTACCTCGTATCTAAAATATTCCATCCATATTTAATATATCAAACGCCAAAACAACATTTCTCACCTAACCTTAAATGAATCACTTTCGCTAAAATGCTAATTCACATTATGATCGTAAAGTACAACCCGTCCGACATCTTGCACGTAGTCCAAAAGACGTTCAACTTTTCACAAAACAGGTACAAAATTTCACCTTCCGGTGATTGATGGCGTGGGCTGCTTCTCGAATCACCCAATTAATTTCATCTCGCTCACATTTGTCAAAACTAGAGTCCACCACACTGAGATTGTCGCCACGTCTTGAGTTATCATCGTACGCTACGCTGTCGCTGGTCCAAGGTTGGGTAGGAGAAGAAGGGTCTTTCATGTCACCCGACTTGATAATGTTGGTGTAAAAGAAATGGACGAAAGATAAACGACCAACTGAAACTGAAAACATTCCCCAGCAAAATACAAAACAAGCTCATATCTGCATGGTCCGGTAGAAAGTGGTAGCCACCATCGTCGTCGTCATCGTCGTCGTCGTCATTAGAAAAGTTGTAGTGCAACAAAATAGCACTGGACTGACTGATCTTTGAAACTGGCTGACTGATACGGTGGCTGGTGGCTGCCTTGTAGCCTAGGTGAATAATGTAACGATCGTGCTTTGGTAACTAAATGAGCACTGGCAGCTGGCGGTTGGCCGATGTGTCGGAGATCAGCCGCTGGTGATAAGTGATTCCAATCAAATTGCAAAATAAATTACCAAGCTTGGTGGGGGAAGCCGGACTTTTGGCGACCTCCGCAGTTGAAGTTGCAGAGCAGGCCCGGCCTGGATTGTCTACTTTTGGAGTACCTATAGCTATGCACGGTGACCACAAACGGGTAAGATAATTTCACTTTAAATTGGACTCACTACAGTGCGGTGAACAGGTTATATGTGTGTTTTCACCGTGGAGCGCTGAGTGAAATTTCCTTCGCCGCTGCACTGTCTTGGTCGGTTGTGCGCCGATGGAGCGCGTGGGTCATTTGCAGAGATTGTGGTTTTCGTCACAGCTGCAGTTTTTATTTGGCGAGATTGTCTTCAAAAGCCATAAAGAGGGATAACACTGACGTATGATACAACGTTATAACAAAATCGAAGGCAAAGGTAGGACGTTTAAATATTCTAAACTCTGCTGAACAAACACTAGGACAAACTATTCGTCACAAACTGGTCCATCGGATGATGCGAAAACAACGGTAAAAATGGATAATATTTAATTTACATCTTATGGGTCATTCCGCGCCAAGTGCCCAAGGCACGTGAAATTTACCGCTTCCGATTTTGAAAAATATGGTTTATTTTAGTCAAAATTTTATGAATACAAATTTGTGTACCGATCGAGGCACCCCTCGGTACAGGGGAGTATTTTCTATTTGTCGTGATTTTCAAGAAAGCATTTCCTTCTTTTATCAATATCTCCGGAACAAATGCAGCTCCAATTAACATTTTAGAGTGTTTTTATGAGAAAATTGGACAATAAATCTAAATATGAATTTATATTTTTCAATAGTGTTGCAAAATATGTTATATTTAAAATAGCGCAAAATTTGTTTTGGTATCAAAAGAGAAAAACGATGAAGAAAACCGATCAATAGGACCTTTTGAAATGTTTATCAAGATTTGTTGCAATTTTATTTTATAATATTCTTATTTAAGATAGGGCCAATTAGGGAACCGTAGTCTAATCTAATCTAATCTAATCTAATACAAACGCAGACAGTACGAGAAAGCATACTGGAAATTGATTAAATTAGATGAGGTCTAATCATTTTTCTTGTCTAATTGATGTTTACAGCATATCTCAGATATGATATAAACATCAATACGACCAGGCCTACTGCGTTGCAAAGATGATTCTTGGAAATGAATGGGAACATTTCTTGAATCTACAGGGGTGGAAGGATGCGTGGACATACCGTACCCAACGCTCCGAGTTACTATGTGTAGTTGTGTGTAATGTGTAAATATTTGTACAATATTGAAGAATCATAAAATAATGCAATGGAAGGATCTTACCGAATTTTCTCCTATTTACCACAACACATTGCTTGTTGAGCAGAAAAACGAACCACTTTTTGATTCATCGATTTGGTTGCACTTTCCCTTCTGTTCTGTGATTTCGTGCTTCACGCGGCAATTTCCTTCCGTAGATCGTCCTTGGTCGGTTTTGAACTTTTCTTTAATAGGGGAAATGGATGTAATTTCGGCCTAAATGTCTCTAATTTGGGCCCATACATAAATTCAGCAATCGACTAAATTTGCAATAGCGCAGGGTGGCCAGTGAATTTTCATTATGAAATTCCCGGTTTTGACCCGGTTTTCCCGGTTCAAATCTTTAAAAAATCCCGGTTGATAACACTAAAAAAAACTAAACTGTACGCATTTTTAAGAACGTGCTGAAAGGAATTTGTTGAAAGAAATTTATTGAAAGGATAAAAAAAAAATTTAAGAAGATTCAAAAGATTCCGGGGCTTCAAAATTTGTGTAGAGTCTGAAACCAGAACTTTTTTTTTCAAAATTTGTGATAACATTCTTCGTGATGCAAGATTTGAAAAATAAATAATTAAAATGTGAGATTTCGAAAAATTTTCAAGATCACAGATTTGTGAGTTGTGGAGTCATAATTGCCAATCTCTGAGACTTGGAAACATTTTGAGAGTTATAACAAATTACAGAACAATAAACCCTGGAATTTTTAGTAAAATTTAAAAGAACCCAAATTGTTGATTTCAAACAAATATTGAGAAGGATTCACAGTTTTCGAAGGAGAAGTTCTGAGCAGAATTCCAGAATTATTCTGATATGAAATCCTTAGAAATTGTAAGATGAAGGAGGAGAATGCATGTTCTAAATTAAATTGTTAGGTAATTTTAGAAGATTTAAATAGGAGTTGTGAAAAACAAAACTTTGTGGAAAATTCCTACGTTATTCTGAGGATTGATTGATTGATTTCTTTATAATATTATTATGATTTCTGCCGTTTTGAATAGAGTTAAAAGAAATTTTTGAAAAGATTTTCAAAGGAAACAAAGTCTCCGGAGGGGAAAGGAAACAAAGTCTCAAGAGAATTCTAGGAAGGATTCCAATTAAATTCTTAGAAGGAGTTTGCAAGGAAATTTCAAAAAGAATTCAACGGTAATTATTACGCAGAGTGTTTTCTGATTTATTTCAGAACAATTTCAAGATAATTCAGAGCAGTATTCCAAGTTAATTCTGAAATTCATATCATGAGAATTTTGAACAACGAAAAATGGAAACCCCGGAAAAGAATAATTCAGTTTCGATTTTTACAAATATTTGTTTCCCAAGTCCAAGATCATCAATATTTTCTTTAAAGGACCACGCACTTTACATCTGAAATTGAAACAACAAAAATCTATTTGCAATATTGCTGAGTGATTAAATTGTAAAAATAATAAGACGGTAAACTGAAGAAAATTATGCAGCAAATAGATTGGAGGCGAACCAGCCTAAGGCTGAAAGCCTCCTAAATAAAGCTAAATTAATTAATTAATGCAGCAAATAGAGCAAGACATTCATTTGGTAAAGGATCACTCTGTTTTAATGATTTATTCTGAAATTCTGGTGTAAAACTTTGATCCTATGGTATGGTTAATTTATTTGTCCCTATTTTCTCGCTGAATTCGCGGGGTTTTCCCGGTTTTCCAGGTTACTTTTCAAATTCCCGGATATTTACCGGTATTCCCGGTTTTCCCGGTTTGCTGGTCACCCTGAATAGCGACCAAAAATATCCACTAGTACCGTTCCAATGACGCGTTCATCTAGATAAAATTGATAAATAGCAGATTTTTAGCGATGGGCCCAATGTTAGATCCATAGGCCAACATTAGAGCAATTTCCCCTATGTCCTGATTTTAGCACTTTTTGCTCGTTTTCACAATAATCAGATTCAGATCCTCCACATTTCTGGTCTGGCAGATTCTCTCGAACTTCTACCAGCGATCGATGTTGGCTAAAACACCGAAGGGAAAACTCGACACCAGCACTATTCGCAAACTTTATCAATTTAATGAGACCACCGCTAAAAATCTTCATTTTTCAAGTATTACACAACCGAAAAAGAGTTTTTAGACGAAATCACACAGACAAGCTAGTCAGGGCCAATTAGGGAACCCCTAGGGTCAAAAACTGGCACACTTACCCTACGATTGGAGTCTCATAATTAAATTCTAGCAAGAATTCTATTGATACCTAAAGGGTGTCCCACATCAAATTGCATCAAGGAAAAAAAGCTGTAGAAAATTACCCATTGAGTATTTTCTCTTGAAAATTTGGGTAGAAGTAGTTTAGAGTGTATTGTTTACACTGTATTGTTATCGCTGTCAGTTTTTCTAAAGTTAGAAAAAAGGCCTCACGCGAAAAGCAACATTGCGAATTGATTTTGCGCAAGCACCTGGAAAATCCTCAACTCCTCTCATCGGGACAACGGAAAACAACTCGGAATCGTGCAGTCAACGGTGAGTCGTGTGATTAAACGTTACTACGAAACTCTGACCATCGAGCGGAAGGAGATATGCGGTCAGAATGGATGTTCTATTAGTGATCAGGATCACAAGCGTGTCGTGAAAGCGTTTAAGCGGAATCCCAATGCTTCGGTCAGGGATGTAGCCAAAAAGTTGAATCTGTCCAAGTCTTTCGTTCAGAGAGCCAAGGACCGGGAGGGACTGCATACGTATAAAGTGCAGAAAGCTCCAAGTCGTGGCGAACGGCAAAATACGGTGGGAAAGTCACGGGCCCGGAAACTGCACACCCAGATGCTGACGAAGTCTCATTGTCTCATCATGGATGATGAGACCTACGTGAAGGTGGACTTCCAGCAGCTTCCGAGGCTACTGTTATTCACCGTCCAGCACAAGTTTGATATTCCGGAGAAAGTAAAGAAGCAGAAACTTTCAAAGTTTGCCAAGAAATACATGATTTGGCAAGCGCTCTGCTCATGTGGCAAACAGAGTGCACCGTTCGTGACTACCAGGACTGTAAACGGGAAGATCTGCCTCAAGGAGTATCTACAGAAGCGTCTGTTTCCTCTGTTGAAGCAACACGAGGGCCCTACGATCTTCTGGACGGATCTAGCTTCGTGCCACTATTCAAATGTTGTCCTGAAGTGGAAGGAAGCCAAAGGGAGCACTTTCGTACCAAAGGACATGAGCACCCCCAACGCATCGGAACTAAGGTCCATCGAAAAATACTGGCGCTACGCAAGCATCCCAAGGAGGTCAAATCTGAGGAATATATGAAGAAAAGGTAGGTTTCCGTACAGAAGAAGCTGCAGTCAGATGTGGTACAGAACCTAATGAGTGGAGTTAAGCGTAAGGTGCGAGCTAACGGTTATAGTATTGTAGTTGAATGAAATAAATATGCCAAAAATTTACTAATGGGTTATATTTTATTGTCTGAAAGTTTGAAAAGGATCGGTCAACGAGATTATTTTCTACAGTGTTTTTATCCGTGATGAAATTTAATGTGTGACACCCTATATCATCAACCAACCAATTTTACCCTGGTGATCAATTTTAAGCTCGATCACAGAAGAGATTTTTTTTTTTTTTTTCGTTTCAAGATAGACTGGAATTATGGCGTAACAGCTTTTGTAAACAATGACTTCTTTCGATGGTGTCTAGAAAATCAAGGCTCGCCCACGCAAATCAACATAATCATCAGGTAGGGTAAGACTTCCCCTACCCGATGGTAATTTTGGTTTGCGTGGGTGTGCCTTGAATTTCTAGAAATCATCGAGAAAAGTCATGGTTTACAAAAGCTGTTACGCCCTTATTCCAGCTCTATCTAGATTTTTTTTGTGGCGAAATGTAGATTCCATTTCTATATTTGATTTACTTCTAATTTCATTTTATGAAATGATATGAACCAAGATGAAAGACGAAAAATACGATCACGCATTAGAAATTCAAACATCGAAAGCAGATAATAGGGGGGTCCCATATGGATAGCAGCCCCTGGCCCTCGGAATGCTAAATCCGGCACTGGTAGCCATCGCGTAAAATCTTCCCTTGTTTAATTTTGAGCTATATCTAGTTGTCATATTGCTTACAAGCTTGCATACATCATTGGTGATTTATGCGATATCAAGCATAAATTTACATGAAATATTGAGTAAATTTAAGCCAATCAAAGTGTACGCTATATATCACAAAAATCAACACGAACTATACAAAAGGTTTAAGTGGAATAAAATCATAAATAATTCCCCTTTTAGCGCTTAGGATTTCAAATCATACTTCGGAATTGCAAATGAATTTCAATGAAAATTTAAAAAAAAAATGAGAGTGAAATTCCATGGGCTTCTGACAAGAATTCCAAGGAAGTAATGACTATAATTCTATGGTTATTCTGAGGATAATCCTTAGCGAATTACAAAGAGAATTTCCGGTGAATTTTAATAAGACTTCAAAGGTAGTTCTGCGAAGAATCTTCGGAGAATTCTTAAAAGAATCAAAACTGATATTTGTAGATAATTATAAGAGGGGTAGAAAAGAATATTCCAATTGAATACTGAAGGGAGTTTCGAGGAGAACTGCAAGGTTATACATACAAGGATTCTAAGTGAAATCTAAATAGCGTTTCAAGTTATTTTTAAAGACTGTTCTCGAAAAAAGTGAGACACATTTATTAATTTGTAACTTTTAAGCGTGTGGGTAAAAATTGATGAAATTTTGACTGAAACTAGCGAAGAGTGTTATGGTTATCAAAATGGCATCGGAGTAAGAGCAGATGGATCAGGAAACACCTGGGAATCCGTCATCCGACGATTTCCCGGGTGGTGAAGTAATTCAAGGAGACCCAGATGACCCAGCGGCGGGCCGAGACCCGATCGGCCGAATCTTTCGATCTTTCGAAGAAGGCGGATTTTTAAATCTGGTTTGTCCAAAAAACGTGAGCCGGCATCCACGTCTACAAGGTACGGAAGGTACCGAACCGGATCGACAAACAAAACACGGTGGCCAAAACCCGCACCAGGAAGCTGTACCAGTGGCTGACGAACCCGAGGTGCTTCGTGATGGACGACAAGACTAAGCGGACACAAAGTAGTTGCCGGGGCAGGAGTTTTATGTTGGCACATCACGATTGGCCGGTCCTGATGAGGTAAGGAAGAAAAAGGTAGCCGAATTCTCCAAAAAGCTCCAGACTTGAAGAAATTTGTTTCTAAGAGTTTATCACTAGAAAAATATCATTCAAAGACGATTTCTCCTCCTTAACAATTTGACCAGTGCAACGGAGACGTTAAAAGCAGGCTAACCCATGATTCACGTATAAAAGTATAAATGCATACAAACTTTTTATAATTTGTGTTCTGGCAGTCATAAATTTTCAGTACCACTTTCTTTAACATATGGTATTTTACGAGGCATAAAGTATTGGCACACAGTCAGCTACAACCGCTGCTATAGATAACCAACTCAACCATAACAAGCTAAGCGTTTCTGTTTTAACGTATAAATAAACACAGGTGACGTTGAAACGTGACAATTATAAGCTAACGTGTGTCGCAGTAAAAGCAATCCACTGATTTAAGGGCACATATTACAATTACTGCAAACTTAACACCTGAGTATGTGTAGCTGAGTCCGAAGCCGAACCTTGGGGTGGCATGCAACTGCCCAGCAGCAGCGCTCATTTAGACGGAGGCTGAAGAAAATTCAGGTTCACCCGAACGGTTCAAGGCAGCTTGTCAACCTCGAGCGCTAACGAATCGCTTAGTCAGAAGGTTTCAAATTCCAAACTGTAAACTGTGTCACAATTGAGCTTTGCTGGCGGTGTTTTTCCCCATGGCTGCATTCAGCCGTATAGATAGCCAATTTTCCATCACTTCAGTTCTCGATTCCCCTCCGTTCCGATGTGATTGTGTGCAGTTTTAAGCTTGTTAGCTGGCAAGCAACCGTAGGGGCTTTGCCATCGATTCGCGTAGCTAAAGCCAATTTTCTGTCAATTACCTTAGTGCCTAGGTATATAGTTTCTATTTTTGTTTGCTACTGCTGCTGCTGCTGCTAAAATTCGTTGACCTTGTTTCGGCTTTCGCAAAAACAAAGCATCGCGTTTTCCTTTTTTGTGTGTGTGATCAGCATGCCGCGGCATTCGTCATTCATCATCCAGGAAACGGTGCAAATGTGAGGCCATTATTGCTCAAGGCCTTAACGCGGCTTTTTGGTTTGCTTTTCTTTCCACACCACGAATCTCATCGGGCATCTTACGTTACTACATTCGTACCTACCTAAATTACTCGTACGGGGAAAAATGAATCACAGCACTTTTTTTTCTTTTACGTCACCTGATACGTGTGCGGAGACAGATGAAGTTTAATGTGCCAAATGATTCGTTAAAAATGGTTTCAAATCAGCATCTCCTAATTGAAGTATCGTTTACAATTCATCCTACATGATTTTCTCCTCCAGCTCACCTATCTCTATCCAACTGTAGATACCTACACACTAATCCAGGCCTCCGTTGTTCGGTATTTTTTAACTACGGAACAGTTCGGTAAAAGTTTAAAAACCAGAGAAAAAAATAGAAAATATATTCCGAACTATAGACTTTACTCAGATTCAGTTAATTCCATTTAATGATAAAAAATAAAAATGTTCAGCTGTTCAAAAACCCGGGAAATTTTCACCGACTCCGGTGATCTGAATTCAGTGTGTACGGATGACTTACGCTGAACAAACAAAAATCTCAAACTTCACATTGATTCGACACCCATCAGGCGAATTAAAATTTCTTTACTTTTCCTCAACTGCCTGCTGCGGGTTTAATGCTGTTACCTACATATAACACAATGTAGGCACACGAAACAAATGTTCATTCCACGCAATTTCTGGTAAGGGGAGCTCTTTCTGCCATCCATCCACCGTCGTTGCCACTGCCTTCTCTTCGGTGGCTCTGCTCTGATCCGTCCAATCCGCTATGGGTCTCCTCCGACAGTGCCTTTTGTCATTGTGATGCTGCGCGGTATCCCTTGCATATTTTAATACTCTTCACGGTGCTGATGGTGAAATCCAATTATTCCACCGAAAACCACAACACTTCATTATGCATCAATGCTAATTAAATTTTCAACGTTCAGCTTTCAGGACAAAGAAGACCAAAGAAGCCGAGGTGAACGCACCCCTAGAGCTGACGGAACCATGGCTTTGATCGTATTCCACGGAGTTGCGTTGGGTGCGATTTATGAATAAGTTTTATGTTTGCAAAAAAATACTTACACGATCAAATGATATCATGTTCGGGGCTTAATTCGATGAGAAAAAAAACTATCGATGCAGTCACAAATTTCATAAATTTACCACCCTTGCTCGATGTTCTACCTGACTTAATGGTCCATTTGACACCGAGATTGGAATAGTTAACTTAAAAATCAGAGTTTGTAGTAGCACAGAAAACAAGGAGTAGCCATTTCAAATTTGTATGTTTTGTGGAAGCTAACATTTGTGCCTTTAAAGTTTCACGTTAAGGCTTCTGTTCGGATCAATTATAGAATATGACTAAATTTTTGCAGCAACTTTTCAAGCAGCTCAACTGTAATATATTTTTTAATAAAGAACTATTTCACCTTGAATTAATTACTAAATTACTTACAAGAAATAGTCCCCTCTAATCCCTCGTGCTACGACACTGGTTATGCTGCTGTTTTCAGTTCCAACACTAGTCAATCAATCAATTAATTCAACTTGTTTACGGAACTATTCTGATAGTATCTTCAGCTTCTGGCAGGTAATCATCCGATTTAGAAAGTCAACCGGATTATTTAGCACTAAACTAAGAAAATACCACCTCCACAGAAAACTGATTTAAACTTTAGATTTGTTTGTGATTTTACAACTTTATTAAACAAAACTGAGCTCCTCCACTATCTCTTGGGTTTGTTTTTGTTTGTATCCTCCGTTCTACTTCTCCACGAATCGATGTAAACAATCAACGACGGTCCTACCGCTGTAGACCGGTGACGCATACATCTCGCTTCTCACATCTCACTTCACGGCAGGCCGGTCGCGAGTACAGCTGAAGCCCAGTGGTGTCAACACACCCCAGCCCGTAACTCCGGTACCCGTTCATCAGTGGTTCCGGATTTACCATCAAGAACTTCCAGCACTGCAAGGTTGGCTACTCCACGCCGGAATACGCCTTTGCCTGTCCGTACGTCCGCCTGCCTAACTCTGCCGTCTGATCCTACGAAGACTTCCTCGACAATACCTCTAACCCAGCTTTTCCGGTTCTGTCCATCTACTACAAACACGAGATCTCCCTTCTTCAATGACTTCCTCTCAGCAAACCACTTGGTACGCTTGTTGATCGTTGGCAAGTACTCCTTGTACCAACGCTGCCACATCTGGTCCGCCAAGTACTGCGATCGCTTGTAAATGTCGCGCAACGCTTCTGCTAAGTCCACCGAACCATCTACGTGAACATCGACGGACTTGACCGTACCTCGAAGAAAATGGTTCGGTGTTAGCGCTTCGGAATCTGCTGATTCCTGGGGTACGTACGTTAGCGGACGACTATTTACCATATCTTCCGCTTCAGCCAGGGTAGTTAATAGAATTTCGTCCGTCAGACGTCTGCCATCGTCGAGTGCCTTCATCGCCTCCTTTACAGATCGAACCATCCTCTCCCAAATACCACCCATGTGTGGCGTACCAGGAGGATTGAAGTTCCACTTCGTTGTGCTACTCGTCACTGAATCCGCACATTCACTGTCAATTCGCTTCACCCAAGCAATCAACTCCTTGCTGGCTCCCTTGAAATTTGTCCCGTTGTCGGAGAAGATTTCGTCTGGAACTCCTCGTTTGCAGATGAATCTGTGAATGGCCATGAGACATGCTTGCGTTGTCAATCCATGCACTACTTCCAAGTGCACCGCACGTATAGCAAGGCACGTGAACAGGGCGATCCACCGCTTCTCCTTTCTTCTACCAACCGTCACTTCCACAGGTCCTAGATAATCGACTCCAACAGCACTGAAAGGTCGAAGCTGTCGGGTGATTCGCTGAACCGGAAGTGGAGCCATCATCGGGACCTCAGCATAACAGCGATTCACTCTACACCAGACACACTTTCTCATCATTTGCTGGATTTCCGTTCGCAACTTCGGAATATAAAACTTCTGTCGAAGCTCGTTGAAGACCGTTTCCCGATTTGCATGTCCAAACTTTTCATGGTAATATTGTACCAATCGTTTCGTCACTGCGTGTCCTTTCGGAAGGATAATCGGGAACTTCATATCGAACGGGATTTCGTCTGACTTCGCCATCCTACCATTCATTCGAATCACGCCACACTCGTCTACGATCGGGGTGAGTTTGTATAATGGGCTCCTCTTTCCGATCTGCTCTGGCTTCTGATTCGCTTTGAGTGATCCATTTCCCAGGAGTACCATTACTTCATCTGGGAACGCCTCCAACTGCGCCTGCCTCCACAAAATCACTTCCGCTCTCGAAAATTCGTCCTGCTGCAGTGGTCGCTGTACAACATTGTATTCCGCCTTAAGTAGCTGTTGTTGCCTCTCGTTCGCCACCATCGTTCGTAACGGAAAGCCCTTTACCTTGCGTCGAAGATTTGTAATGAATCTGATTACGCAAGCTGTGATTCGCAACAACTTACGCCAGCGCCATGTCACTTCTGCATCGATCACGGGTTCTGGAAACTCCTTCACTTCATGGTGCAGCAAGTATGCTTTCATTTCCTGCTCAGTGTTTGCATCCGGCAACCCCTCGGTCGGCCAGCAATCTTCTGGTTGGTGCAGGAAATTTGGACCATTAAACCACTCTCCTTCTGAATCCAATGGAGGACCTTGTCCCCACTTCGTTAGTGCATCAGCCAGGTTCATCCGAGATCTAATCCATCGCCAATCCGTTGAGCTGGTTGTCTCCAAAATTTCTTCAACCCTGAATGCAACGAACTGCTTGTATTTTCGTTGATCCGAACGCAACCAACTCATAACTGTTTGCGAATCTGTCCAAAGAAAACAACGGTTTATGGAAAGCGAATGGTTGGATTTGATCGTTTGTAACATTCTTGCACCGAGGACAGCTCCCATCAGTTCCAACCGCGGAATGGATTGTAACTTAAGAGGGGCTACTTTTGATCGAGACATCACCAACAGGCATTTAATTTCACCGTCTACCATTGCACGAAAGTAGGCCACGCAGCCATATGCCTGTATACTAGCGTCCGTGAAGATGTGCAGCTCAAGCCTGTTAATTTCGGATGACCGCGTCTGTCCAAAATATGAGCGCGGAATGCGAACCCTCTCCACTAACGGCAAGAGATCCGTCCATTGCTTCCACTTGACCAAGCATGCATCGTCGACTTCTTCATCCCACTCGCAGCCCGTTCGCCATAAGTCCTGAACCAAGATCTTTCCATGTACGGTGAAGCATGAGAGTAGTCCCAACGGATCGAAGAACCCCATGACACAACTCAGTACAATGCGCTTCGTTGGTGTCTTATGACCCTGCAGGTACTCTTGTAGATCTTCGCGGTGTTCAGTCGAGAAGGAGGAAACGTCTTGACCTGGATTCCAAATTATACCGAGTACGCGTTCATTTCCAGTCTCTTTGTCCTGGTTGAAATGAATCGTCTGGACGGGTTTCGGTTCCCCAAGACTGACTAGGACTTCCTCCGAATTGGATACCCAGTTTCTTATCTCGAATCCCCCTTTCGAATGTATAAATCTCACCTGCTTTGCCCGCTGTATCGCTTCTTCGATGGTATCAACGCTGTCGAAGTAGTCGTCGACGTAGTGTTTCTTCACGATTGCTGCGGCGGCTTCCGGATACTGTACTGCAAACTCCATCGCGTTCTTGTTCTTTACGAACTGGGCGGAACATGGAGAACTTTTCGATCCGAAAGTAGCTACGTCCATAACGTAAATACTAGGTGCTTCTCTGGGATTCGATCGGAAGACGAATCGCTGTACTCGTCTGTCGGCTGGACGAATCTGCATCTGGTGGTACATTTCGCGGATGTCTCCACCGAAAGCGATCGGTCGTTCGCGAAATTGGCAAAATACGGTGAGTATACATACCAGCAAATCAGGTCCTGTGAGAAGTAAGGAATTGAGGGATATTCCTTTCACACTTGCTGCTGCATCCCACACGAGTCGTACTTTTCCCGGTTTCTTTGGGTTAAGGACGACGTTGAGTGGAAGATACCAAACTTTTCCCGGTTCGGCTTCTTCTAATTCTTCGACACTTGCCAGATGCGCATAGCCCTTCTGCTGATACTCCTTGATCTGCTTGCAAACGTTTTCGAACAGCGCTGGTGACTTCAGCAGTCGTTGCTCCAAACATTTCATCCTGTGCGTGGCCATCGGATAACTATCTGGAAGTTCTGGCTCTCCTTCCTTCCACAGTAGGCCGGTCTCGAATCGATCGCCCACTCTTCTGGTGGTCCGCTCCAAGATTTCACGAGCTCTTCTATCATCTTCCGATTCTGTCAGCTTCACCACTACGGAGTCCTCTAAAGCGTACTGACTTTTCAGCAGATCATGCAGCTCCTGATTGCTTACTTCATCGTGATGTCCCAGATACACTTCCGCATTTGATAGCTGCACCTCATTTGGACCGTACACTGCCCATCCTAGCTTGGACCGCACCGCTATTGGCTCACCAGGCTTACCAACCTTTGCTTCAGTCGGTGCAAGCAAGTGGAGATTGTTCAGACCGATCAATAACCCCGGGCGTTGGTTTTCGTACGAAGCAATCGGTAACCCTTGCAGTTTCTTCATCCGCTGACAGAGCACCGACGCACTTAGGGATTGCTTCGGTAGTAGCAGCTCGTCAACAGTTCGAACCGTGCCGAGTTGATGTTTCTCCTTCCCATCTCGTCCGGAAATGAACAAGTCCATTCGTCGGGATCCCTTCTCCACGCGCGTGATATCGGCTGTCCATTTGATGGTCAACTGTTCCTTCGTTCCTTGAACACCTAGCTGATCCGCCAGGGAACTTTCTATCAGAGTCACTGATGCGCCCTCGTCCAGAAACGCTAACGTATTAACCGACCGCTTACCGAAATACAATGTCACTGGTATCATACGGAACATGATGGTACTGGTGGTTCGAAAGTGTGCGTTGATTACCACGGATCCGGTGGCGGAATGCAATAGAGGATTGTGACGTTCCCGACATTCGTCGATGTTGCACCGGATCTTGAATTTGCACGGAGCGTTACCGTGATCATTGAGGCAGACAACGCAGAGTTTCCACTTTTCGACCAACTTCAAACGGTCCCGAAGTGTCCAAGCCTTGAAATCCTGGCAGAATCGCAGACGATGATCGGTCCGCTTGCACGCTTTGCACGGTCTCGGATGATTCTCGCCGACGCCGGGGTTGGCCCTCTCCACTGCACTGTGATTGTATAAATGAGCTCCCTTTTCCTTCGCTTTGCTCTTTCCGGCGTGCTCGTTGCAAACTGGCTTCGATTCTGCTCTGAAATCCATCTTCACGTTGGCCTCGCAAGCTTCTGCAACAATCTTCGACACAAAATCGGTGAAAGTACGCAGGTTCACCTTCCTTTTCCGATTTTTGTAGCGAACCCATTCACGCTTATCATGGGCCGGAAGCTTATCGACAAGATCCTGGATAAGAAGAGGATTAACCAGGTGCTGCTCTAAACCCGCTGCCTCTAGATGCTCGCATAATTGCTCCACAGCATTACCGAATGGAATGTATGACGCCAATTTGTCTGACTTCGGAGGATCCAATCGCCGCACTTTCTCAAGGTGACACTGTAGCAACTGTTCCGGGCGTCCATACAGCTGACGAAGTTTGCTTATGACTTTCGGCACCGATTTTGGAAACAGTAGCTGTCCTCGAACGTTTTCCAACGCCTGACCCTTTAAGCTCTCCTGCAGCCGAACAAGATTCTCAACGTCGGAAAACCCACAAGCATCGTTGGAGGCTTGATAGCTTCCAATGAACAGCGGCCATTCTTCAGGCTTTCCAGTAAATAGTGGAAGTCTCTTGCTGATTCCACTCCGGGCCGCCATTTGCGCTTTAGAAGGTGCCGCATTAGACTGTCCCAGCCCGTGAGATCTAACTTTTCCTGACTTATTTTTCTCATTGCTCGTCTTCTTGGGTTCTTCTTCCTCGTCTTCTTCTTCGGTGTCCTCATCCGAGTCGCTTTCAGACTGCTCCTCACTTTCATCGTCACTGCTAGATTCATCAGACTCTTCATCTTCCTCTTCCTCCTCTTCTTCATCCGATTCGACCTTCTTGGTTTTCTCCGATCGCTTTTGGCTACGTATTTCCGGATTCTTCAACGGTGTTCCCGCGGTCGACTGTTTCACGGCATCAGAAACTTTGTTCACCGATTCCTTTCTGTCATCTTCACCAGCGTTTAGCTTGGACAACTCTTGCTGGACTTGATCCATCCTTGCATTGAACGACTCCCGCATCTTCTTCATCCGGTCCAAATGATCTTGCTTGTCCTTGAGCGCCTTCTCCAACAACTGTTTTTGCTGCTGTAATTCCTTAGCCCGAAACTCGTTCTCCATTTCGATCCGCTGTTCTTGAAGGATTCGGTCGATTTCCATCCGCTTTTCCATCAGAACGCGTTCGTTCTTCAGCTCTTGCTCTTTCTTTTTCCGTTCCTTTTCAAGAGCTTTGAGCTGACGTTCCATCGACGAGCCAGACCTTCCGTCGGATTTCACGCTGGACTTATCCGAGTTGTCGTCGGTCGTTTTCTTCTTCTTTTTGGCACCCGTTTTGGAAGATTCTGCGTCCAGTTTCTTCTGGCTTTGGCAGTCTTCCTCAGGACAATACCACTTTGCGTCACTTTCGACTTCCTCCGTGACTCCCACGCACCGGTAATGGTACCAAACGTTGCACTTGTCACAACATACCATGCCTTCATCCTCATCGGACACCGATCCGCAGCCTCCACAGGCGGTCTTGGTGAAATTCGCATCTCCCGGCATCATGTTTGAGGTTAGATCCTTTTCTCAATATTTCTTTTGAGTTTTCATCGGATCTCGCTTCTCACATCTCACTTCACGGCAGGCCGGTCGCGAGTACAGCTGAAGCCCAGTGGTGTCAACAGCTTCCTTAGAGTATCACCTTAAGTGAAACTACTAAAACATTAATTTCACCATTGACCTAAAACTAGTGACATATTCGAGGATGAAATTTGAAACCGTGAACTTCAGCGTGAAAAGCATGGATGCAAACCACTACACAGACCTGTCCCAACGGTGTAAAATGCAAAAGACATATCAGAGCCAGGGCCCCCCTTCAGGACGTTCTAGACAAAAATGCATACTTTCAGGCGTGAAGAAACGTACCACTGTCAAAAGTCACATTTAAGGTAACTACCTTTGTTTACTGGTAAACGGTAAACGGCTGGACAATGCGTACCATTGATACTTCGCATATCTGCAGGTATAAAATCACCCCGGGAGCAACTAAACAGCTCCAGTGTAATGCTAATGTACCCCGAAAATTCTGGTACTCTGGTTCTGTCAAATCGAATAATGGTGGAGTAAATTTACAATTGGTCTTATTTTTTTTATCAATTTTTTTTTCCCCGTTTTTAAGTTTTTTGTTTTTTTTTTAACTTTTTATAAAAAACATTGATATTTTTTCTAAAAGTCTTCCAATCGACTCAGCATGACGGGATCGGAAAATGTCTGTCTATTTATGTGTGTGAGAGAGCGCGTAAGACAATTTTCTTATATGTATTTCTCGGCAACCACTCTACCGAATTGAACGCAACAACAACCAAATGAAAGCTACCATGATTCTATAGAATGTTAATTAATAGACTTTCAATCGATTAACTGGTTCCGGATATATGGACGGAACAAGACCCTAAAATCCGGGAACTAAGTGATGTTTGTCGGCAACCACACAACCGAAATAAACGAAACCCTTTAATCGGGTTACTGCCCAGTGCCCACATAGGAAATAACCATAAAAAGTGCAAGCGATGATGATGAATTTTGATATAATTAAATCGATTGAATTCCAAGATACAATACAACACCAGTAATACGTCTCACTCAAAATTTATTCTTGGTTTGCTTTCGACGTCCACATGAAGTGAAACAAAAACATGTTTTCTGATGTGAAAAAAGTTGTGCCACCAACGATGGCTGACCCCATTGTTTACGTACGGTGGAGACATCTACAATTTGCAAGTGGGTACGTGAAACTAAGGTTTGCTGTCTAGATGCTCGGGGGGTGTATAAAATAGACCCCACTAGCGGTCCTTAGCCTCTTGTCCAGTAACTCCTATCCCTACCTCCCCGCGGTGCCGGCTGGGGTACGAGTAACCATAGGGAAGATCGGGTAACCAACCCCGGTGGGACCTTGGTCGTATGCTGACAGGGAAGAGGGGGACTCCTCTTTCCGGAGAGTGCAGTCTTCGAGCGTCTGTTCACCATGGAGGTGCGGCTCAAACCGGCGTCTGTTCTCCATGTTAGGAGCGGCTGATCAACGTCCTGGTGCCAGCGTGGGACTCTAAACAGTGCTGTGCACGATAGACCCCCGGCGAGATAATGGGGGTTGGTGCAGGCCCAACAAGCCTGCCGTGAAAAAAACAAAAGTACAGGAAGCAAGCAATGTAAATACGGACCGGAACAATCGGCATAGACCCAAGCAACGGAAACGGACTAACGATTGGAAACTCGGAGCATGGAACTGTAAGTCTCTCAATTTCTTGGGAAGTACCCGCATTCTTTCCGATTTATTGAGGGTACGCTAGTTCGATATCGTAGCGCTGCAGGAGGTTTGCTGGAAGGGATCTTCGGTACATACGTATAGGGATAGTTATACCATCTACCAGAGCTGCGGCAATACACATCCCAAGTAGCATTTCTTGTTTTATTGCACTCTATTAGTGGTTTTTGAGATCAATTTTATAAAACCGTCAATAAAATTAATAGCTCCAGCACAACCTTTTGATAACCGCTATAAGATCGTCTCACAGCTTAGTGGACCACTCTTGATAAGGTTTATAAAGCATGTTTGAGAATCACAATAAAGCTGTCTTAAAACCTTTTGTCAGAAAGCCTCATACTCTACAAAAGGTTCTCATAGCCTCTTTAAGTGTAATATTGTATTCAAGCAGTCTTATTACGCTTTTGGGAAAATCAGCTATAAATCCAATTTAATTTATATTTGCTTCAAAGCAGCCGCCATAAATTAACTTGTTGTTGTTCTGTTCTACTGAAACTTTTTTTCTCCATATGGAAATCTTTAGCGGTAAACAGAGGTTTGAGTGTTGGTGTCAAGATCACCATGTAATCAATTTTGTTTTATGGCGACATTAGTGAAAATCTTAAAGAAAATATGTGACGTTTTAAAAGTTCCAAAACATATGCGCTTGAAATTTTATCGTGTATATTGAGATAATATGAGCGTTAAATAAATGCGCCTCCAAAATAATTCAAGTTAACAAAAAATATTGTTTCAGAAATCAAATTAATTTGATGCAATCATCTTAATTTTACAGAAAATAGATCTCAATAAATAAATTCATACCAATGCACACTGGAAATCATTTCGAATATCTAATTTAGCCATTATTTTATAGAAATTTCTTGGATTTTATTCCAAGGCTAATGGCATGTTCATAATGACAAAATGACGACAGAGGACAGCAGGCAAGAAAAACACCAAGCGCAATTTCTTAAAATGTCTAATGCTTACATTAATTTGAAGCTTAATCCAGTATGTTTCTTGACAAAAGTTAGCATTTGCATAAGAGAAAAATACAACATTATATGGTTGTAAGCAAAAAAACCGAAACAGAAAGAAAAAACCATATTTTCGTCATTTTCTTTAACTCCATATAACTTGGAACCAGTAGGCTGTGGAAATTTCACGTCTTTAAAAGAGCTGTTCATTTTGTCAAGATAAACAACTTTGCCGAAGACATCAAGTCTCCAAAACATCAGTGAAAGAAGTTAGATTGTGGCGCCATCTTTGCGGAAGAGTTTTGAACTATTTGTTTATGTCAATAGATGTTCCTTATTATGACGAGAAACTTTGCCCAAAACACCAAGTCGCAGAAATGCTTCGTTTCGGAGTTAATAATTTTGCTCCGGTAGGTTGCATTCCTGGCCCAGTGCCAGTGTGCATTGAATGAAAGCAGAACAGAAAGACATAATGCATGATTTGATTACGAGCACTATTTTATTTTTACAAGAGCGATTCATTTTTTTTTATTTGAGGGCAAATGTATATTCCTATTCTACGGGTGCAACCGATGAATTTTACAAACATTTGGAAATGTTTTGAATGGTAGATTAACCTTTATGAAAAGTTATGCGTGATTGCAACTTTTTTGTCCTAGAACTGTCACCATTCCATTTATTTCGACCAATGGAAGCACATTCTTTACAGCTTGTGACATCCGCAGAAAATGCAGTGGCATTTTTTTCATGGTTGGAGCTATTCACGAAGGTTTGCGGCTGACTGTAGCAAATAAACGGGCTCATGCTAACAATCTTGTTGATTTTCTTTGTGCTCCTCTTGGAAATACCGAAAAGTTTTGATTTTTTTCTATGTTGTAGAAATAAACCGCACATTTACACTTATGACAAGTTGCAACTGAATGCTTATAATTGTTTTAAAATAACTGTTTCATGGCCAACTAGCTTTATTGCGCTTACTTATATAGCAATATAAGGATTTATTTTTGGGTTTAATAAGGGCAATTCATATTGCTTTTTTTTACACTTCACTTTTTACACTTCAAGGCAATCCTAAAACCTTTAATAAGGGGAAATAGCATAAGCATCAGTTGGTTTTTTATAAGCTTTATAGGGGTTTTGTAGATAGCTATAAAATGTTCCATGACTTGCATTGTATATGACCGTCATAAAGCTGTAGGTAATGGTTGCAGCTGCAATAAAACCTTTATAAATTTTGAATATAGCCAAGCAGCTCTAGATTTGTTACTTGGGATGAGCTGGATACAGCTTTCATCGTGATGGGCGAAATGCAGAAGCGCGTGATTGGGTGGTGGCCAATCGATAGCAGAATGTGCAAGTTGAGGATCAAAGGCCGTTTCTTCAATGTCAGCATAATCAACGTGCACAGCCCTCACTTAGCAAGTGACGATGATGATAAAGACGCTTTTTACGCGCAGCTGGAACAGGAATACGACAGCTTCCCAAGCCATGACGTCAAAATCGTCATCGGAGATCTTAAAGCTCAGGTCGGCCAGGAGAAGGAATTCAGACCGGTTATAGGAAAGTTCAGCGCTCACCAGCTAACGAACGCCAACGGCCTTAGACTCATCGATTTCACCGTCTCTAAGAACATGGCCATACCATAGAGGTAACTCTAAGACCAGAAGGTCCAGGAGAAACGAGCTCAACTTTTTGGCTCAGCTCTGGTACTATATTCGGTCCCAAGCTAATCGATTCACCCCTCGAAACATAGGAAAATCCACTAACCCCTCATTCTATCTGTCAAACTTTCATAGCGAATCAAAACAAACATTGTGTAGTACTAGAATTTCGACTAGAATGGGGTGCGTTAATCGTTTGCTTGGGACCAATAGGCTAGTCAAGTAGTGAGTCAATTTAAAATCGTTAGTTTCGTATTGATTGTATTGATTGATTGCCTCCCATATCGGTACACCTGGAGATCACCGCAGTAGACAGAATCGCAAATCGACCACGTTTTGATCGACGGAAGGCACTTCTCGGACATTATCGACGTCAAGACCGCGATCGCGGCGCAAATATAGATTCGGACCACTACCTTCTAATGGTCAAGGTGCGCCAAAAACTTTACGTTGTGAACAACATTCGGTACCGACGCCCGCCATGGTACAATCTGGAGCGACTGAAGCTGCCCGAAGTCGCAACTGAGTACGTGCAATGCCTCGAGGCAGCGTTTCCGGATGAGGGAGAGCTCACCGAAGCCCCTCTTGAGGACTGCTGGAGCAACGTGAAAGCAGCCATTAACAGCGCTGCTGACGGCGCTGTTGGGTTCGTGTAGCGGAATCGACGGAACGATTGGTTCGACGAAGAGTGTCAGACGGTTTTGGACGAGAAAAACGCAGCGCGGGCGGCGATACTGCAGCAAGGAACCCGTCATAATGTGGAGCGATATAAACAGAAGCGAAGACAGTAAACCCATCTTTTCCGGGATACGAAGCGCCGCCTGGAAGAGCTAAAGTGCGAAAAAATTGAGCAGCTGTATCGTTCTCAAGAAACACGCAAGTTCTACAAGGTATTGCCGCGAGCCGAAATGTGTCGCGATAAGGAAGTGGGTATCCTAACGGACGAACGTGAGGTGATTGAACGGTGGAAGAAGCACTACGATGGACATCTGAATGGCGCAGAGGCGGAGGACCAAGGCGGCAGGCGGAATGGCTTCGTCGGTACAGCGGATGAGGGGGACATGCCAGCTCCCACGATAGGTGAAGTTAAGGATGCTATCCGACAGCTTAAGAATAACAAAGCAGCTGGGAAAGATGGTATCGGAGCGGAACTTATCAATGGAATGGACCCGGATAAGTTGGCCACTTGACTTGCCTGCACCGACTGATAGTCAGGATCTGGGATACAGTACAGCTACCGGAGGAGTGAAAAGAGGGAGTAATATGCCCAGGATTTAAAAAAGGTGACAAACTAGAATGTGAGAACCACAGACAAACAGACGTAACTCTTTGAAAAACTTGTTCTTGAAAACATAGTATCTCAAAACATATAACCTCAGTAACGACATCTATCTGGCTTCTCGCGGAAAACAATCTTGCTCGCTAACTCGTAAACAATATTGCATAAAATTTCTATAGAATATATAGAAACGTCAAAGTGATCCGATGCCAGCGCTGCGGCGAGTAGTTCGCGAAACTGATCATATTCAAATCAACCGTTAAATGCATGAACGAAGATACACAATGAAGAGTTACGTCTGTTTGTCTGTGTGAGAACTATCGAGCGATCACTATTCTTAACGCGGCCTACAAAGTGCTTACCCAGATCATCTTTCGCCGTTTATCGTCGCTAGCAAGCAGATTTGTGGGAAGTTATCAAGCCGGTTTTGTGGACGGGCGATCGACAACGGACCAAATTTTTACGTTGCGGCATCAAGTCCCTACGCACCACCTATTTATCGATTTCAAGGCCGCTTATGATACTATAGACCGTGAAGAGCTATGGAAGATTATGGACGAGAACGGTTTTCCCGGGAAGCTGACCAGACTGATCAGGGCTACGATGGATGGTGTACAGTGCTGCGTGAAGATATCGGGTGCGTAATCGGACTCGTTTGAAACTCGCAAAGGTGTTCGACAAGGTGATGGTCTTTCCTGGCTCCTGTTCAACATTGCAGCAATTGGATTAAAGGTGAATACGTCGAAGACAAAGTATCTGTTAGCTGGAGGAACCGAGCGGGATAGGGCTCGCATAGGCAGAAGCGTGACAATCGACGCAGAAGCGTGACTTCACCTCCGTACTAAATGTACCATGTACAAGACGCTGATAAGACCGGTAGTTCTCTACGGGCACGAGACGTGGACGATGCTCGAGGAGAACATGCAAGCACTGGGTGTTTTCGAACGACGAGTGCTTAGGACCATCTTCGGTGGGGTATGTGAGAACGGTGTATGGAGGCGAAGGATGAACCACAAGCTGGCGCAACTCTATGGCGAACCCTGTATCCAGAAACTTGTGAAAGCTGGACGAGTACGATAAGCGGGACACGTTTCAAGAATGCCGGACAACAATCCCGCAAAAATGGTGTTTGCCGCGAACCTGGCCGGTACAAGACGAAGAGGAGCACAGCGAGCAAGGTGGTTAGACCAAGTGGAGCAGGATCTTGGAAGTGTGGGACGGTCAAGAAATTAAAGACAAGCAGCCACGGACCGAGTGAATTGGCGTAACATTGTGATGCAGGTGCAATTCTGAGGGAATGTCGGACCAGGATAAGCCAAACCTTTATATTGAACTCAGTATCCCATTCTTCATTTATCATCTAAACAAGGAAGGCGCTAAAGTTTTGGAGTATATTGACCTGATTATCATTCAGATTCATTCCCAAGGACCTATTTGAAAATTCCAGGAACATGGAATTGATGCCATAAATATTTAAAGCTGACTATTGGAGATGGAAAATACGAAAATTAAAATTTTAAAGCAAATTCCATTTCTTTGTATTCAAACGCAAAGGGTGGTAGTTTTGAAGTAGCCTTTGACCTCATAATCATTCAGAATCACGCAACCCATAGATTGAGCCTTAAAGTGATGTTCTATGCCCAGAGAAGTCGAGAAAATGTTCAACCCACAAGATTCTAGGCCGGACCGGGAACCGAACCTTAGAGCCGTTGGAATTCACAATTACCATAATTTAGTTATGGTTAACTTGGATGACATTCAAAGTAAGATCGTAGGACCTACAGAGCTCACCAGTAAGATTCCCAAACAACAGCCATCATATTTATATTTTGTATGCAAGTAGCACCCATTTATTGCAGAAATTTGTAGCAACTTGATATCATGGATTTGTATATGTCCAGGCTTGAACTAGTGATCCGAGTAAAGGGTGTATTCGATAAAAATGGCACATTGAAAATCTTCTGTAACTTTTGAACCGTATGAGTAAAAAACCTAAAAAAAACCGGAAACTTTACACGAAGTTGTTCACTAAATCGTGTTGTATCGTGATGGATGACGAAACTTACGTCAAGGCCGACTTCTGTCAAGTTTTTGGGCAAGAATATTTCGTTGCCAAGTCTAAGTTCGATGTTCCGGAGGATGTTCGAAAGAAGAAATTACCAAATCTGGCAGGCATTTTGCGGATGTGGTGAAATAAGCGTTCCCTTCATCACTTCCGGAACAATCAACGGTGCGATTTACACGGAAGAGTGCCTTAAGAATTATCTCTTGTCATTCATAAGGAAGCACAAAGGATCAACTTTATTTTGGCCTGATCTTGCATCCTGCCACTACGCTCGAAACGTTTTGGAGTGGTACCGAGCCAACGGAGTATATTTTGTGCCAAAAGACATGAACAAAACCCACCAAATTTACCGGAACTTCGACCAATTGTTAAATTCTGGACAATTATGAAGACGGAACTTAGCAAACATTCCAAAAATATTAAAACAGAGCTGGAGTTGGATGAAATTTGGGTAAAAACAACAAAAACACTGGGAAAATCGGTTCTACAAAATTTGATGGGTGAAGTGAAAAGGACAGTGCCGGCATTCGGGATGGAAGACGAAATTGAATAAAACAAATTTTGTAAATCATAACTCATTAGTAGTTTTTCATTCCCTGAAATTTCAAGAAAAACCGATAATCGGTTTAATTTTGGTGAGTAAATATGTGTGTGCCATTTTTAGCGAATACAGCCTTTAATATATTATTTTGAGGAGTATAATTCCCTCTCACAAACCTCCTGCAACAGGAATTTGTTGTCTCGCTGTCAAATTCACTGTTCCATTTAAAAGTCATCGAATGAGATATATCTCTTCTAGATATGGGAGTAAGATGGCCTAACACGAGAGTTTTCAACTCTTTCGATCTCCCGTTGGGTCTCGGGTGACGTCATTTCTTGGGTGACTTGTCCGGAGTTGAGATTTGAACTGACTTTGATTTTGGCGTAAGAGGTATGGATGTTAAACACTACACCGGGGCCGTTGTCTTTCATAAAGATTGATTTCTGATTGAATGCTTATCAAACGTATCAAATTGTCAGCAACTTTCCGGTGTTACATGGTGTTAATTACATTGATGTACCTTGTCTGGTATCTGTCTAGTTGTGCTGGCCATGTTTTTGAAGCATGGTGATGAGATTCCGCACACTCACACGCGGGCAAGATAATAACATGACTCTACAAAGAAACAAGAGACTGTCACGTATCAGTGATTTTTGGTACGAGGTTATATGTAATTACAGTATTTCTCATAGTAACATTGATAAGTCCCATAAACTGGAGTGTAGGTATCGAGCACTAGGCTGTTTCCGATTGATAACGATGCGATTGTCTATCACTTTCAAGTGGTGAGTTTATATGAAATTCCAATCAGCATCGTCCACCTGAAGTGTGGAACCCATTTGCTCCGGTAGTGGTTAACAGATCCCTTAACCCACTTGAACCCACCATCATTGCGAACTGGCAACCATGGCAAACTACCTCACGGTCATCAATCACCGTCTTCGGGATGATTACCATAACAACAATAATCTTGCATTCTCCGAATCCAAACAACACCGAACCTAAACACATCCGACAAGGCAAGGTGCATCCAATTCTCCCAGAGTACCGCGGGGCTTTGTGAAGTGAAAAACAAAAACTTGTTCCACGGTTGCATCCACTCACCATTTTTTTTTCCAACATGCATACAAAATAATAACATAAAAAGTGGTTTACCATTGCAGCGGTCCATTCGTCTGGGTTTAGTACCTACAACCGGTCCGCGTCAGGGCGGTAGGGAAAATGGGAACCACCCGGAAGGGGGTTAAAATGCACATAAATGGTTAATGCAGAAATCGTTCACAAAACACATTATCTATCCATAAAAAGGGAATGAATTAGCTTTATTTTCCGCATTGTTTGCGTTTTCACTATCCTCCCGGGTGGATGAGGGCTGGGCTGGGCCGAGCAGCATTGTATCAGTCAGTCGTATGCCTACCTTCAATAACAAAGCCGACGACGGCAAGTGCATTCAGTTAATGGTATTTGCACTTGGCTGAAGAATTCATGGGTGCATCTTTGGTACAACCTGTTGCTTGGTTAGTTGGTGTTGCTCACTGGCGTAAATATTGCACACGCGTGTGTAACAGCTCTGTTGACGAGCCTAGCGATCGGTGTGTCAAGCGAAAATTATTTGAACAAGTTTGTTAGCGTTTGCGCTGCATGGATGATGGGTTTGAAAAGGAGTCTCTGCACGGTTGAGTGTATTTCAATGGAAAATGAATAAGGGAGTTGAATGTACAAAGATTCGATGCAGAAATGTTTGCGGGGTTTTGGGTGCCAGATTTATACAGATTTCGGGTGTACATTGTTACAATACTATGACGTGGTTTCATAGAGCCAAACCACATTTACTCGAAACACACGACGCACAGTTGTCCAGAACTGTGATGTGGTGTTCGAATATCCAGATCCAAGTTTAAAGTTGCAGAATGTATATGATAAACATACTTAACAGCATGTGTTTTTATGCCTAACGTCCATTATACCTAATGTATTTATGCCAAACGTTCATTATGCCTAACGTCCGTATGCCTTATGGGATACACTCAAAAAAATAGGCATGGCTGGAAGCTAAAAGATAGTTGAACAAGTGTTGATTCTACCACATATACTCAGAATTGACAGTAGTAGCATAGAGGTAACTCTAAGACTAGAAGGTCCCGAAGAAACGTGCTCAACTTTTTGGCTCAGATCTCGTATTTTCTTCGGTCCCAAGCTAATCTATGCACCCCTTGAAACATAGGAAAATCTACGAACCGCTCATTTTATCTGTCAAACTTGCATAGCAAATCAAAACAAACATACTGTAGTACTAGAATTTCGACTAGAATGAGGTACGTTAAGCGATTTGGATGGGACCAATAGGCTAGTCAAGTAGTGAACCAATTTAAAATCGTTAGTTTCCACCGGATGGTGGTAGAGCGAATCAGGTGAGCAGTGATGCAAAATATCAAGACACTAACTCGACACTCTTTTTTTTTCTTGATTTGTTTTCCGTCGATCTTGTTTTCTGTGCTGAGCACCAATACTAACGACGCCAGGGATGCAGCTCCCACATATGGACCTTACCAATCGACCCATCAACTCATGAACCAACGGCTTTACTTCCCTTCCGAATATCCCGGCGGCGCCGACTAATCACTTTTACCACTACACCACCGGCGCCGCATCACTCGACACTCGTCAACGCATCAACCGACTATGGCTGACAGAACGTTTTGTCACGCAGTGAGAGGTAGAGCCATGGCAAACAACAATCACCAGTAATGGTCACTGCTCACAGGCAAAACGTAACACTCGCTGCTGATGATGTAAAGCACAACGAAAACAGTGATGACTTCTGCAGTACGATGATGAGAAAAAGTGAAACGACAGAAGAAAATGAAAACAATGCCTACGCATTCCAAGTCCGTCTCGGCACGCGCGACTGTGTGAGTTACAAACAAAGCTGGCAAAATTGAACGGAAGCTGTTGGACTCACTCACCAACACACTCACATAAGCAAGCAAAGCAGCAACTGCTTCAAAACAAGCCTAGATGAGTGTCGTGATTGTCGGGAATGACCAGATCGTTGATGGATCACCACCGAAGACGACATTCACCAGTCGCTTTTTACTTCTTTCGTCAACTTGATGGATGGTCATGGAGAGAGCTTCGACGAGCACATTGATAGGAATGTACCAAGCGTTGCTACTATCTACTGTTTGACGATCATAATTGTTTTTTTGATTGTTTATTAATTTATTTGATAAGGCTCAACCGAATTAACTTTACAGAGCCGAGGATTCTTGTTCACTATACAATACATCTTAAAACTATAGTCAAAAGGTACAACACAATAAACATTTTAACTTCCGCTATCCATCCAAATAAGCCTCCTCCACCAGAACGGGAGCCGCTTCCAGTGGTTTCATTGTATGACAAATTCGCCAACGGGGGTCACAGCGCTTCCATTGCAGCAATGGACGCAAAACGTGGTCAGCAATCACACATTCATCACGAAACGGTTACTTTCCAAAGTCGACGACGCATCAACTGAAAGAACTGCTGATGAAGAACAATGAGGAGGACCCTAGGAAAGACCACACAATGGTTGCTGCCGAGTAAACAGACGATCTGTCGACAGCCGAGTGAACACTCCGACGATCATGATAGTGATAGGCCGCAACTCAGCAGGTGAGAAACTGAAAGAATATGAGAAACGTTCTCACCGAGTGCAAACTCGAAAATGATAGATTAAAGACTGAACGATTTAGATATAAAACCAGCGAGAAATTGTTCTTTACTGTTTGTAAAGCTAGGAAGAAAATGACTGATTTGCTCTACTAAGCGACCGCTTGACTAAAACAATCAAATGTACTTGAAAACGACTCAGCAATTAGCCACAGTATGCTCCAGCTGTCAATTTCAATCATCAGTTATCTTCACCGAATCCAATCGATTCGAAAAAAACATGAAAATTATATAAATAGGTAATAGGTCTTCTAAACACTTAAGCTAAATGTTGGTCTTCTTGCAGCAATTTTTTGGTTGCATTGAAGTTTTAACCTGAACGAAATGATTAGTTTTGACCTGAATATAAAAATAAACGATGGCGATACGTTTTGTTAAAACTTTTACCATTATCACCGAAGTAGAATTCAGAGCTATTTAAGTCATGAAAACAAGATTATTTCCCAGTTAAATTCATCAAATTCCCTAATTTTCCCGGCTTTTCCCGGTGAAAATAAAATTCCGGCTTTTTCCCGGTTTCTCAGGTTACCTGGTTCACTTGTCACCGTGTTATTTGCTTCTGTGATCTTTTGTCACTGGATTCTCTCTAAGTGAAGAAATATTGCTCCATCCCTACAGTGATAGACATTCGTTTAGCCGAGCGCTATAATTTTTAAAAATAGCTGAGAAAAATATCTAAAACATGTTTTGAATTCGGATATTTTCAGTCTTAGTGGTAATGTACTTGAACCGCTTTCATGAGAAGGAAACGAGTCGCGCACACACACACACACTCCGAACCGGTAGCAGCGGATGTAAACATTCAAACAACTTTTTGACCCTAGACATTCGTTTAGCCAAAGAGAGAATAAATAGAGTTTTCCTAAAAAAAATCACATTTTTCCAGTCGATTTTAACACGTATCGCCAGAAAAACTTATAATCAGCAAAGTGCGTCAATAGTATGGTGTTTAATTTTTGGTGATTGGTGATAAATGTTATTGTTTCAAGAATGGCGAAGGGTACTCGACTAACGGAGGAAGAACGGCGTATTATAAGGTTGTTCAAGGAGGAGGGTCAAACAGAATGGTGTAATGTTGTGTTTTCTGACGAGAAAAAGTTTAATCTAGACGGACCGGACTGTTACAGTTGCTACTGGCATGATTTGAATCAAACCAATGTCGTGAGATCGAAGTGAAACTTTGGGAGTGAAAGTTTGATAGTATGGGGTGCCTTCTCCTACCATGCAAAGCTCGCGATTTTTTTTCATATCAACCCGGATGAATTCCGAAATGTACCTGGAGCTCTTGGAAGATGTTTTGATCAGTCATATTGAGAACGAGGCGAATAACGACATCGTTTTTCAGTAGGACAATGCATCTATTCACGTCTCCAAGCAATCCAAGTCTTGGTTTGTTGAGAAACACATTCCGCTACTGGACTGGCCAGCTTGTAGTCCTGATTGCAATCCCATAGAAAACCTCTGGGAAATCTTCGCTGCAATGGTGTATGCAAAAGGACGTCAGTTTGACAGCATTTCCAGTCGTAAAACAGCAATTCAAGAGTGTTGGGCCAAAATCGACATGGCAACACTGCGAAAGTTATCTGATTCGATGCCAAACCGTATTTTTGAAGAAATCCGAAACGATGGCTGCCGTACCAAATATTAGCTATCGATTGTCTTCGAAATTCGCTTTTATAAGTCATCTTAAGGGATCGTCCATTAATTATGTCACACTTTTAGGGGGAGGGGGGTTTTGAAAACTGTGACGAGCCATGCAAAAAAAATTAAGGTCCATACAAAAAATGTGACAAAGGGGGAGGGGGAGGGGTTGAAATGGGCCAAATTTGCGTGACATAATTAATGGACCTTCCCTAACATTAAAATTTAACCTTTCGACTAAACGAATGTCTTACCATTTTCCAATGTTATTTCTATCTTGTTATCCAAACGTGAGCTAATGTTAACTTTCAATGATGATTTTGTTGAAAATAAAAGAGACCTATCCTACAAGTCCAAAAAAGGGAAGTGCGTTGTGCCTTATTTCCGAAATAAATTTAAAAAAATAGGTGTCGGTTAAACGACTGTACTGTACGAAACCACTGCAGTGATAAAACAAACGCTAAAAAAACTTCGCAAATTAATAATAAAATTGTTTATTGACTTGAAAAATTTACAATAACTTTCTGGAAGTTCTGAGAAACTCACGGAAGTCCAGAAACAAATGGAGAAGTGCAGAGCTCTTTAGAGCAATTTTAAAGACTTCGAAAATTTCAGGGGCCCTGAATCAGGCAGTTCAATTAACATCACAGATATTTAAAAAAAAACTCCAGTTGAGTCTCAATATTTAAATCTTACAGTTCAGAACAGTTCCATGCATATCAGAAAAGTAGCGAGTCCTACTGGGAAGTTCCAAAAACTTCAGGATAGATTAGGGAACTTCAGGGTGCTCCACAAAAAATGAAGGTAGAATTCAGAGAGTTAAAAGAAATACCGAGGATTTAGGAGACGTTTCATGACAAGGGGGAACAACACCATATTTGCATAATACTGGACGAACTCAACAACTTTGTTCTGGAAAAGTTTGGAAAACAGCAAAACGGGTTGTACCATTGCTTAAGAAGCAATGGTACGAAGCTAACTTAAAGCGCATTTTCTCGGCTTGCTGATTTGTGCTATGGGACGGACTTGGCATGAGGGCAGAACAGGGCAACTACAGACACTTGTAAGAAGATCAGTTAACTTGAGGAAAATTTATTGATGTTCCAAGAACCTAAGGGAAGCAAGGGCTGTTCTAACAATTTATGGAAAGTCCAGACATTCAGGAAAGTTTAAATATCTGTAAAGTTTAGTTTCGATAAATTAAGGACAGCTCCCTAAACTTAAGGAAAATTTTGAGAAACTTTAAGCAGTTCCAGAAATTTCAGAGAAGTCCATATTATGAGAACTTACATAAGTCCAGTGATTTTCAGGGAAGTTCAGAGGCATTTGGGACAGTTCCATTTATTTTAGAGCAGAACCAAGAACTTGAGGATATTTGTGAAAACTTCAAGGCAGCTTCGGGAAAATCACTCTAACTTGCTGGAAAATTGCTTAAACTTGAAAAAAGTTCCATAAAACTCAGGGAATTTCAGAAAACTGCAGGAAGTCCAGATAAGGAGTTAAGAGATGTTTAGGCAGTTTGATTATTTTCAGGGATATGCCGGAGTACTAAGAAGAAGATCATAGGACTTCATAGCAGTTGCATTAAATAATTGCAGGAAGTTTCAAGAAGTTTCGAAGCATTATGAAAAGTTCCTAGAATTTCAGGAAGGTTCCAAAAATTTCAAGAAAATAACGGGGTCTTCAAGGAAGTTCCTTGTATAACAGGAAAATTTTAGGAACGTTAGAGAATCTCCGGGTTTTTGGAAAAATAGGGAATTTCATGATGGGATGGAAAGTTTAGACAAGTCCAGAGAAGATCAGGGAAGTTTAATGGTTTTACGGGAACTTTCATGAGCTTCATGAAAGATTAAAAAACTTCAGGGAAATTGCGAGAACTTTTAAAAGTCCTGAGAAATTTAGGGAAATCTAGAGCAGTGCTGCGTGCTGTCAACAATGTCAGTTGACGTAAAATATTGTTCTAGCCAGTGTTGTGAAAATATCAAAAGATCTAATCTCACCAATGTGCATAATCTCATTTGAATATCGTAAACCAAAAACTCAACACGCAAAGAACAGCCGATGATATTACAAGCTGTGATACGGTTGCTATGATATCATGCTAACAAAACTCCCCGGCTACAATTCTCACCCAACTGTGTTGCTTTTGAGCTTCAAGATTTTTGCTGTACATCCGAACACGAAACGAAACTTCCATCACTGCTGGCAGCAGTAACTTCGTGTCTGCCATCTGTGAAGCGTAAAGAAAGATAGCAAACTATGCTTTCTCTTTCTAAGAAAACGATGTGCAAAGGAATCATTTTTTTGGTAAGTCAACTCGTGGCTGCAATTTTACATGTTCTGAATAGACTCGCAATATCAAAGGAGCTTGTAAAAACAATATCATGCTTGATGTTTTATTCCAATATCATGCGTGATATTGGGAGCCCTTGAGAGCGAAACAAAATCATTTGAGTGAGGATTATGCCATCACTGGTTCTAGCTCTGAATTTCACTTTCGACACTAATATTCGTAGTAAGCATGATATCAGGAGGTACGGCTTTCACATTACTGTCCATATGAATATCACTAGGGAAAAGTTGAAATACTTTTATCTCAATAAATCAACGTTTTTTTATAACCGTTGCATTGTTTTAATATTACTGATGAGTTTTCTAATGATCGGTGGCGTATATAACAAGCAAATGTGGCAGAAATTTGAATATCAGTGCCCCGATGTCAATGTCATTTGCATACTGCCATTGAGGCGAATGACATTGATATTATAACTGTGCGAACTGATACTGATATCCGGAGGCAGTTCAGCATTTTTTTGGCATTGATATTTTTTTTTTTTGCAGCCCTGGTCTAGAGAACATTATTGAAGACAAGCTATCTTTAGGGCAGCTCAAATATCTTAAGGAGAGCACCGAAAAAGTTTAAAGATCTCGAAGAATTAATATTTTTTTTTTCTTATCAGTCTTCAAGAAACATTTCTGATTACAGATTTATCATCGCTATCGCTAGTCCATAGACTGAGACGTCAAACATAAGACATGGTAGAGCATATGAAATTGAGGTGGGCTTGGGCGCACATATAAAAAATCAGTGAGTAACCAGCTCTTAATTTACTATGACAGCACTGGTCAAAAGTATCTAAGGATCTCGCGAATATTGCATTTTAGCGAAGACATCATATCAAGAAGACTGACAACTTTGCCAATATCCAAGCGACAGATACAATAGCGCTGCACTTGGGTGAAGGTGGAAGCAGCGCATGAAAATACGAGCAAATACTCAAACATGGTTGTAATCTTTGCTATCAAATTCGTTCGAAGCATTTATCTTTGAAAAGCCTCTGCTTTTGACATTAACAGATCAATGATTAATCCCCCTAGAAGAGAGATCCGAAATTTTCATTCATTGCCAAGTCACTGAAGTCTGAGCAATCTCAGCAAAATTCTCGGGTTGAACAAATTTTCGCAGTGAATGGATTTTAGCCAAATATGTTGCTTACAAATGATCTTTGTTATGAATATAAATAAGCAAAATTTCAAAGAATTTGTTTAATTGTATTTCATTTAATGGTAGTATTATTGAAAAAAGCCGATTTCATATACAGGGTGATTCTGAATAACTGTCACTTTTAAAAATGGTCATAACGATTGAACGCTTGCATGTTTTGATGATATCAGTATATTCCAGATATACTACATATACAACCTTCACCTTAGAATACTTTAATTCTAATCTCTTTCCCTTTACCACATTTGTCACGAAAATGAACCACAGCTGGCACGCACGTTTTAGTTCCAGTATGTTTGGAGTCCTGGCGATGCCTCAACCTCTGATATTGAACGGATTTTCCAACCATGGTTCATTTTTACCTCTATAATGATGCGAAAAATTAATGTTTCATTCTTTCGAAGAGATTCCTGTTTCTAAAAGATAATAGACGCATTTATACAGATTTATGACATGCTCCATTTTTACGTCCATGGCTGCTTGAAATCGAAAACGAATGAAATTTCAAATCCAACTATCAATACATGCTGATATTTGTACACCTTTTAAAACAAAAATACTTGAACATATACCCTTTTACCCTTTTGATAATTGCATATTTGTGAAATCGCTGACAGTTATTCTGAATCACCCTGTAACTGTTAAATTTCACACGTAATCAGGCAAGCTTGAAACATCACCAACATAACGCAAAAATCCGATCAACCATCAGCCAAGACGATTCGGCCAAACGGCATTCGGCCAAATGCCTTTCGGAGAAATGGCCAAATGGAGTGTGCCAACACAGCTGTTTCCAAGTTATTAAGTAAAAAAGCTGCACGAGAAATATCCTGATACACAGTCCACTCTCCACAACTCGAAGACTACTAACTCGATATCGAGTTATAGAACCTTAGTATAAATGAATTTCATGGCTAGTGATTTTCTATGGGATTATTGTTCTATAAAACGATATTTCTATTACTCGATGGTCCCCTGAATACCGAGTTGTAGAGAGCTCCCTGTACATGGATTTTCTTTTTCAAATTGAAAGAACTCACCAAATTAATCCATTAAACGGTGTCCAATGGTGCGGATACATATACAGTGAACTCTCTACAACTCGATATTGAAGGGACCATCGAGTTATAGAATTATCGAGTTATAGAATAACAATCCCATACAAAATTGCTATCACAGTAGCCATGAAATTCATTTTTACTATGGTTTTATAACTCGATATCGAGCTAGTGGACATCGAGTTGCGGAGAGTTGACTGTACTTTGAATCCAGCTTTGCATCCTTTTCCGAAGTGATTCATGTTTGGGGCACATTTGCTGTTGTAAACAGTTACTTAAATCGTATAAAAGAGGTACCATCCATTTTTGCAATGCCAGTTATTAGATTCTGATATCTGTGATAAGAAATATACAAAAAAAAAACAAAAACAACATTCCTGGGCTTGTTTGCAAATCGGGGTCCATAATTCACCCATAATTCACCCAAAATATGTTAACATATGCATTGGTTAACATATGTGTCCTTAGCGTATTAAGAACTTTTCCTCGAAACAAATTTCAACTGCTTTAGTCGTTTATCAAAACATAGAACCCTCATCTCGAGGCAAATTGTTTGAAGTATGTTTAAAATGATATAAACTCAGTTTTATCTTATGATGCAGTTCTCATGGATCAGTAATACCTTAAATTTGATTATTCTAGGAATAACACTCATGACCCAAGAAACATTTCTGGTTTTATGAGGGTTCTATAGAATGCTATAAAAATTCGATAAAACTTGAAATGTTGCTTAGGCAGTTCCTAGTCAGGAATGATATGGTTTATGAAACCAATCATCTTTTCAGGATTGAGCTTTAAACAACCAAATAAATTTTAATCTGCGCCTCACGCTATGTCTGAAGGCACTTTTTTGCAACATTCATGAACCTCAGATTTTTCTTCACTGGATGTTAGTGTTTATCCTAAAAATCAAATCTGTGATGGTTTTAAAATAATTAATCTTGGGTTTTTTTAGAAATCGTGTTTTGAAGTTTATAAAGCCGATTATGAAGGCGTATATGGACAATTTACCATACAAAACTATTACGAATCAAACACGCAGTTAAATAAGGTTTAAAAGTTGATTGAATTAATCCAAATGGCATTAAAAAAGTTCTCGTTGTAAGTAAGATCCATATTGATTATGTCGACTTTGCGCAAAATCAATTAATAGTTGTTGGTAGCACAACATCTTATTTAGTTTCTCTTCCCTCATAAGAGTAAAAAAGAAAGAAATGAGCAGAACAGTTCGTGACAGCCATGTAATCATAGTAGGCATTGATTGGTGTCCTGTTTTGAGTGTTTTTTTATAGATAAATCGTGTAGAAAATCTGGAAAAATTAAAAAAAATCTTATGAAGAAAATAGAGAGTTCAGTTGTGCTTCAAAAAAGCAACTCTGAAAAAAAATAATGCCACTTTAGTAGCGATTTTTACCAGTTCAATAAAGGAGATAGTAGGTATCCGAAAGTTTTGTATCCCCTACTCAACAGGTGGCGAAGGTGAAATTTGCCACCAAAACATCCTGAGGGATGGAAATTTTGCTTGAATTTTTAAAAATAAATTGAGATGTTTGACTCAACGGCGAGATCGAAAATAAATTCTGGCAACCATAACGAATTTGTTTGAAAATCTTTTATACGATAATGTCAATAATACAGAAATGAAACTCACATGAGATCAACTACTCTTGCCTAGTGAGTTTAGGTAGCTCTCACCTTGAATTACTACAAAATTGCTAGAGCTTCATTGCAGTTCCCATATTTTGTTTATGGAAACATTTTGGAAGTTTCAGCAACTTTCTAGGAAATTCTGCAAACTATATGGAACTGTAATGAATTTTAGGAAAGTTTTGCAAACTTTAAATAAGTTTCTCCAAAGAAGCAGAGAAATTCAGCAAATTTCAGAGCAGTTCATTGAACTTCAGGGAAGTTCTACAAACTTCAGAGGAGTTCTACAAACTTCAGGAAAATTCGACAAACTTGAAAGATGTGCTTCGAGCATCAGAGGTTCAGTTCTATAAACTTCAGGAAATTCTGCCCACTACAAGGACGGTTTGTGAGCTTCAGGGGAGTTCAATGTCATCCTGGATAGTTTTACGAACTTCAAGAGAGTTCTGTGAACTATAGCAACATTATATGAATTAAATGATGCTCTGCAAAAGTTCTTTAAACGTAAGGAAGTTTTTGCAAACTTTACGATGGTCTGTGCACCACAGGGAAAATTTAATAACGTTTGGAACGTACTGTGAACTATAAGAAATATCTGATAATTTCAGGGAAAAGCAATGCCAACGAAATTATGGAAAAACTTATGAACAGGGATTTGAATTTGAAATGTAAATTCTATAAGAGGTAACATCGGGTCGTTGGTGGAACAACTCCACCTCCATGTGTTAGAAAAAAGGTATAAAAGAGAGAATTTTTTGCGATACATCTTCCTCTTTTACGCTTCCCTTGTAAAATGTGATCGAAGGCATGTTTTTCAATACAAAACGATTTTTTATATCTTTTCATTTTTCTTTAAAAGTGTTTCTTATTACCTTTCATTTGATATTTTTATTTTTGAAATCGGCCTAGTCGTTCAAAAGTTTTGAAAAAAGTCATTTAAATAAAAAATAAAGAAAGATTTTTTGGACCACCCTAACGTTGAAATGGTCACCCTAATGCCAAAATAAAATTTGCACTAAGGAACAAATTACCTTTTTTTACCATATTCTGAGAAACACTATAATGTTTTGCTATGGAATGGCTGAATTTTAGTAAATTTAGAGACTAAACCATTGTTTAATTATGTTTTCAATTAAAACATTATGAGATCATGGCAAAGCTACGATATTGTATGGTACCGAAGAGGGAATCTTACTGTATCATTGAAACTTAGTATTTTGACTACTTTAATCCTTTTTTTTTAATCATTTTCAGCTGAATTTGTTTCGATCCGTAACAATTTTGTATACGCCTTTGTAAACGGCTAAGTATACTTCAAAACACTTTTTCTCAAAGAACCCAAGATGAATATTTTAAAACCTTCACAGATTCGATTGCTAGGATCAATACTAACTTTCTGTGAAGAAAAAACTAAGGTACATGAAAGTAACAAAAAAAGTGCCTTCAGACATAGCGTGCGCCTATGCACTACAACTGCAAAGTAGATGCTCCGAGGTTTCATTTTCCATATTACAGAAGCATTAGATATCATTCAAAATTCTTCAAAAGATATCTGCTAGGCCAGTATCTTTTGTTAAGCTCTAAAAGCTTTTTATTATTAGCATTTGGGATAATAAATCTGTTTGACTGGTTATACTTTCTGACAGCCAACCAATTGGTCATCTTTTTGTTCATCCCAGCATTGATTTTTTTTTATTATATAGTTTGATGTATCGCAGAATGGTTCTGGGCCAATTAGCTGTTAATTAGAACCTAATTTCGCAAGATCGTCTGCCCCTTTTATTCCCTTCAATGCCACAGTGTCCTGGAACTTAATACATATTCACTTAGTTTGTTTGACACAATTGCCACAATGAAAGTATTCACTCCCAGACAATTTTTGATGTACATTTGTTAGCACAAAATGCTTTCAACGCTGCTTGACTATCAAAGAAAATACAAATATTTGCATTTCTTTTCACGCAAACACTGACGCATTCTAGATTTGCAAAAACTCTCTTCCTGAAAAACTGTTATCCAAAATCTTTGGAAAAAGATTCCTGCACCAGGTTTTGTTAACTTGATTAAAAGTTAAAATTTTAACATATGTTCTAAAACAAATTTAGTACGCTTGTAGGGGATATGTTTACTAATCTTTTGTTCGGATATCTGAACACATCCAATCTTTTATAACTACCGTCGACCCACGTTAATCTGAACGACACTTCATGCATATTAACGGGGTTCATTTTCAATTTGAACTTCTAGTAACCCTTTGACCATAAGAAAATGCGAATTTCTGGTAAATTTATTTGCTGTTATGTTTAGATTCTGCGTTCCGTTTCGGATCGTTTCATTTCACTTTACTCCATTCCATGTGGTAAATGACGTTTGAGCAATTTTTAGTGTGCAGATCAAAAGTGTCCCGATTAAAAACGGTCAGATTACCGGGGGTCCCCGGTATTCATAACAAGTTTTGTTCTACATTCAAATAAATAATTATACAATTATAATCGCTGAAAAAAGTAAAATAATCAGATCACACGTTTCGTTGCATGAAAAACTATTACTCAACAACAACAAAATACGGAAAACCCAAATTGACTATTACAAAACTTATAACATGCAGCTATCACTTATCTGAGTCACCATTCAAAACTTCAAACTCAATCAAAATTTCCAACTCAATTGAAACGTCAGCAATAATATATATATATGTGTGTGCAAACCAAGTGAATGAGCAAAAAAACAAGACATTAGAGCCAATAAAACGGCTTTCAGGAGAAATCCCAACTGCTCAATAAACCGTCTTGAACAACGACGAAAGGATGGCGCGGGTATGGGTATAATCACGATAAGATAATGCGCAGCACAACGCTAAAAAAAACAGGCTCACACATCGAAAGATAAGACATTTTCTCCACTTACCTCATCCATCGCGAAGTCGTAGCATTCGGCGATCTTCTGGTACAGCTCCTTGACGCTGGCAAATCCGGTGATGAACCCGGTCGGACTGCCGTGGGCCAGCTGGCAGTTGAACACGAGCTGCGGCTTGGTCACGTTGCTCTCGTGGCTGCCGTTCAGATCGTCGATGTGGGGCGCCGTGGGCATCGTGCTGCCTGCCAGATTCTTGCCGTTGCTGTTGTAGCTATTGTTGTTCTCGTAGAAATGGTGCTGGTGACTGCTAAGTTGATGGGGGTCTTTCGTCATGGGAGGGGATGGGTTGGAGATTTTTGCACTCTTCTTGTTGAACAAAGGCATTTGGGTTCGGATGGGTCGCACACGCGCCTTCGACGATCGGGAAACAAGAAATCGGCGAATCCGAGAAAGAGGATCCGGAGAGGAATCGGTAAAAATTTCAAATTAATCCAAAGAAATCTCTATTTGGTTTGGTCTTCTTCCAGATGATGGCCTATGTCAGTACCCCACACACAGAAGCACACACTACGGATTGGATGATGATTTTTTTTCGGGTGGGTTTATTCTCCTTTGCTTTACTTTTCCTCCGATGGAAAACGGTAAAAATTAATGCACTCGCACTCGATCCGAAAATTTCAACCAGATAACGATACCGAACACCTCATCGTTTACTTGGCAAGCTCACTCTACAACCGAGTTGGCCTCTCCTTGGATCGAAGGCCTTCTTCTTCCAGAACAACGGTGGAAACGAGCTGATAACTGCGAGCTTGTATTTTTATCTTTCACCAACACACTCCACACACGCTGATAACAGAACCCCGTATAAACACACCATCAACTAAGAGAGTCGTGTATCAAAATAGTGTGACTTACTGAAAATCTATTTACACTTGAATTTGATAAGAGAGAATCGAAACAATACGGAAATCAAACAATTTAGAAAACAAACGTCACATCTTCTGTACAAGATCTAGATCGAAACACCCATCACCAATTCACGGCACACTCGGATATTGATATCTCACTAAAAAAAAAAGAAAGTTACAATCACTGCACAATGTGCTGCGGCAGGTTTGCATTCGAAATAAAAAATTAGGGTCACACACAATGTACAGCACGCATATTTTACCAAATCCTGAAGAAGAAAAAAAACTCCGCGTGCAACCTATGACTTTGTAGAGATATTACGAGGCAGATAAAATCAATTACAATTTCAATTCCCCGAACAACGGGAACACACTGCGCGCTATTGGCCACCCCACTCACGCCTTCCAGCTCCTTCTGCTGGCTGGTAGGTTGCTAGGTAGGAACGTATGCACACACACGGTGAATCGAGGGAAGTGAGAAAGTTCAATGAATTCCGCACTGACTGGATGCTCCACAAGTTGGTCACTGGCTGCTGCTGCTGTTGAACCACCGATCCGCGCTTACAGATCTTGGACTTGAACTCCAAGCAATAATAAAGAAAAACACACCGAAATGAGAATACACGAGAGCGAGTTCGAGAGCTCTTTCTCCGACTAAACCGCGGCGACGACGACGACGACGACCACGGAGAGCTCTCCACCACACAAACGAACGAGGCGAGAAAGTTTTCCGAGAAGAAAACTGCTGAAACTTGAAATTGTATATGGTATAGGTAGACTCCAAAAGCCACTTCTGAGCAGCTCGGTGCTTGGGACCGTTATGTTTGCTACTAAAAAGCTGGAAAAAATAAGCGCTTGTCGCTCGCTTATTACAAACTTGTGGGCTCGCTCTCACTCTCGCAGATCACCTCAACTTTTGTTCTCTTTTATTCTCCTTTCCGTTCACTCTTATTATCTCTTTTCTAGTGTTCCCACCCATTCGCTTCGCGAAGTAGCCGCGCACTTTCCACCATGCGTTCTCTCACTTTCTAGATCTACCTACTGTGTCTACTTGGTTTGCTGGCTGTGACTGATTTATAGTGCGAGCATAAATGTGATTGACGATCGAGAGAGAACAATATAGGTAGTAGGGTGGTTCGAAATTTCGGATTTGCTCCACCAAGCTCAATCGATTCTTAATCAGGTCCTGATCATTCTCCCAAAATTTGAGTGTGTTTCGATGCGAACACATACTCTACTGACCCTTTGTAGTTTATAGGTATGGGAATTACACTCTAAATTTATTGTCGTGTGGCTTCTGGAACCGACGAATCACCCAACACGCTCTGCGACACACAATCCATCTTACTTGTCCAGTCTCGCTGATCAGAATCAGCATTCCGTTCCGTTCTCCCCTCACAGTGTATCTCTGAGGATCAAACCGAGATTCTGCTTTCGCACGAGTTTATTATTTTCTAGTTTCTTAGATTTTATCTTGGATTCCCGGTCTCTGGTGCCCAGAAGTTCGTCATCAAATGTTACCTTCCCGCGACGTAATAGAGGAAGTCCTCGTCTTATCTTTCGTCCCATCAAAACTTCTTCTGGTTCTTTCATAACAAAATGAGCAGCTGCGTTGTACGCTTGAACCGCAACGTTTAGTTTTTCTACATAATCCGTTCCCCTTGAAGCTGCAGCTGTTATCGTTTTGTTGATTAGCTTTATACAACATTCGGCTAATCCATTCTGTTGGCGGCGCAATGCAGTGGAAAAGATAACGTTTATGCCACGCTCAGTACAATATTGCTTATAAACTTCGCCATTGAAGGGAGGACCATAGGTGTGTAGAAGTATCGTATCAAGATCAACAATTCAAAAGGCCTCAACTCCATTTTGTAAACAAACCTTGTAAGGCCATTTTCTCGCGAACCGAAGTCCGCCAACTCAAACCAACAAAACGAACAGGGGAAATTCTCCTCTACCCGATTGTGTTTAAGGTTTTCGAATGTAGGTTTCGGTTCGCGAGAAAATGACCTTCCAAGGTTTGTTTACAAAATGAAGTTGAGGCCTTTTCAGTTGTTGGTCTTGGTATCGTCAAATCGTCAAATATTTTGAAAAAGTTTAGGGAATTTTGTAGAAGATCTATAGTTCCATAAACTTCTAACAACTTCAGGGATCCTCACTCCAGTTTAGGGAACTTCGTTGCAGTTTGTCAGAGATCTTACTTCAAGAAAGCTCCATGAACTTCTTGGAGGTTATGGGAACCTCGTTAAATCTCAAGTAACTTTCCAGGTGCTCAAGAATATTTGTATATAATAGGTGTCTTTCCAAAACATCTTCGTAGAATTACGAGAGATGCAAAGAAAATATGGAGTTTGGAATAAATTCAGGGTACTTCGTAGAAGTTGAGGAAATTTTGTAAAACTTAAGGGAGTTTTGTAGATGATTAGGAAACGTTGTATAAGTCACAGGATATTCTTCGAGATATCCTTCCTAGAAAGCAGGAAATATTCAAAAGATCTGCATAAAGACGAAGATATTAGTAAAGTTCTCTTGATATTTTTCTAAGACTTCAAGTTGATCAAGTTCGGAGGTTCTCCAACTGTTTAAATATTATTTCAAGACTGTAAATTGCTCAGAAAGTATTCAAAAGTTTTCCAGCTAATTGAATCTAATGCTAAAGACATTCAAAATCTGGTATCTTAAAAACCTGATAAAACAATGATCCGGCAGACCCCGACATTATCCAGGACTTGACGACTTCTCTACATCAAGGAGAGGCACTCGTTTTTTCTACAAAACTGACACACTCCATAGAGGAAGAAAATAACGAAGATCACGACACTTTGCAGAACGAAACAAATTCGGAACATGGATCAGGGGTAAATAATTTTGATAATAGTTTTATGAATGACAGGTTACCATCAACTTCTTCACCTAATCTTCAGACCAGTACAGAAATTTTAGTATATTGCCAAAATGTTAACCACATGAGAAGCGCCGGTAAAATGAATGAAATTAACAAAAATATATTAAGTTCTACTTACTCTGTCATAATGGCTAATGAAACAAGTTGGGATGATAGTGTGAGAAGTGAAGAAGTTTTTGGTAACAATTATAACGTTTATAGAGACGACCGCAATTTTAAATGGTCTGGAGGTGGAGTATTAATAGCGATTTCGACCCAATTGAATTCAGAAATTATTATGGCTACTAAATTTAAAGAATTCGAACATGTATGGGTAAAAGCGCAAGTAGCAGACGAAACACATGTCTTTGCTTCGGTATACTTTCCTCCAAACAATGCTCATAAGGACACGTATGATAAGTTTTTTGGAAAAGCGGAAGAAATTTTGTCTAGTTTACCCCCTGAAGTAAAAGTCCATATATATGGGGACTTTAACCAACGCAATGTTGACTTTATTTCTGATATGAACAATGAAAGCATCTTACTTCCAGTCGTTGGGGAAAATGAAACACTCCATTTCATTTTTGACAAAATTGCAAATTTAGGACTCAATCAAATTAACCATGTGAAAAATCAACAAAATTGTTATTTAGACCTTTTATTAACAAATACTTATGAAGATTTCTGTGTGACTGAATCGTTAAGTCCCATATGGAGAAATGAAATGTTTCACACAGCAATAGAATATTCTCTATTCGTTCACATAAATGAAAGAACCAACGACTGCGAATTTGATGAAATCTTTGATTACAATTCAGCAAATTATGATAACATTAGAAATAGATTGAACATTGTCGATTGGCAAGCAATATTAAGAACTGCAGGAAATGTTGAATGTGCAGTTGACGTATTCTACAACGTGTTGTTTGAAATAATACTTGAAGAAGTGCCAAATAAAAGAAGAAGACGTCAGAGTCATGCAAAACATCCAGTTTGGTACAACAGGGAACTGAAAAATTTAAAAAATCGAAAGCAAAAAGCGCACAAATTTTATAAAAAATATAATAGTGAAGAAACTTTGGCATACTATTTACACACTTAAATTTTTTCGCCGAGATTCCAACAGCCGAGTAGTTCTGCAAATTATTTTGCTAAGATTCAGTAAAACAATTGCCGAGACTCAGCTAACAAATAACTATTTGCTGAAATATCAGCTAACAAACAAATATTTTGCAGAGATATTAGCAAAAGTAAATGCCGAGGTGATCGGCTCTGGAAGATTTTACCGAGCCAGATTAAGTGTGTAGACATTTGCGATCAGTTAAATTTGGCCGTGAATATGGCATTTGAGGAGTATAATTTAAAAACTGAACTTGAAATAAAATGTTGTCCTAGAAACTTCTTCAATTATGTGAAAACCAAATTAAAATCTGATAATTTTCCCTCAAAGATGCATTTGTACGATAGGATAGGTGAGAACTCGGATGATATATGCAATTTGTTTGCAAATTTCTTCCAAGAAATATATACTACGTTTTCAGAAGAAGACCGTGATCGTGAATATTTTGAATCATATCCAGAATTTTCAAGTGACATCAGCGTAAGTCAAATCAAGGTTCATGATATCTTAAAGGGTTTAAACAATTTAGATGCATCTAAAGGTCCTGGCCCTGACGGTGTTCCGCCAGTTTTTATGAAAACTTTAGCAATTGAACTTACTGCTCCCTTATTTTGGATTTTCAATATGTCACTGGAATCCGGAAACTTCCCTAAAATATGGAAAAACTAGTTTTTAGTGCCTATCTTTAAATCGGGTAAAAAATCCGACATACGTAATTATCGTGGTATAGCTATTATCTCTTGCATTCCAAAACTTTTCGAGGCGATTGTAAATGAAAAACTCTTTCTTCAATTTAAAAACAAAATAACTACTATGGGCTTCTTTAAAGGTCGAACAACTACGAATTTGCTCGAATTAATTAATTATTCCTTGAATGCAATGGATAACGGAAACCATGTAGAAGTGTTGTATACAGATTTCAGCAAAGCGTTTGATCGAAATGACATACCCTTCTTTTTAAACTTCAAAAAATGGGAATTCATTACGCACTCCTCAAGTGGCTTGAATCATATTTAACTGACCGTCATCAAATAGTAAAATACAAAGGAAAGATATCAAATCCCGTTAACGTCACTTCAGGAGTTCCTCAAGGCTCCCATTTAGGACCACTTTTATTTATTCTCTTCGTCAATGACATATCTTTCATTATTAAGAAATTGAAAGTTTTAATATATGCTGACGACATTAAACTTTTTTTGGAAATAAAAGATGCCAAAGACATCATCACATTCAAAGAGGAAATTCAAATATTCCATACTTGGTGTCAAAAAAGCCTGCTACAATTAAATATAAAAAAATGTAACTCCATTACCATTAGTAGAAAACAAAAGCTACCCGATATAACAGTCACTTTAGGAAACCAGATCGTAGAAAAGTGTGATAGAGTCAGGGATCTAGGTGTTATTTTGGACTCAAAACTTACTTTCACCGATCATTATAACACAATTATTAACAGAGCTAACAACATGCTTGGTTTCTTCATAAAACGTTTCTGCTATAACTTTCACGATCCGTATACGATTAAAACATTGTACATTGCTTATGTAAGATCGATATTAGAATATTGCAGCATAGTTTGGTCACCTTTTTCAATCACAAACGAAGAAAGAATAGAGTCCGTTCAAAAGCAGTTTCTATTGTATGCACTCCGCAAGTTAGGTTGGACTGTATTTCCTCTGCCATCTTACACAGCTCGGTGTATGCTCATAAATATCCAAACATTAAAAAAGCGTCGTGAATTTGCTATGATTTCTTTCGTAAACGATATCGTATCACATCGAATTGATTCAATAGAACTATTGTCATCCTTAAATTTATATACACCATCTAGGCATTTACGAAATAGAAATATATTTGCTACAAATCGTCATCGTACGAATTATGCCAAATTTGGACCCTTGAACCAAATGATGGATACATATAATAAGCACTGCGATAACATTGACTTTACAATGACAAAAAACCAAATTAAAGCAATATTTTAATTCGTCACATAACGTCAACTAGAAGTAATGTTTTAACTTGTTCTTAAGACATATTATAAAAATATAAACAAAGACAAAATTGTAAAAATAGCACTTAAGACAACAATTGTAAAACGGTCTACACTGATTGACGACAAATAAATAAATAAATAAATTAAATTATATCCTGTCCTACCAAATTTCAAGATTTTTCGAAATTTTTACATTGAATTTTTTTTTTCTTATCTCTAAGAATTTTTCTCTCGAAAAATGCTGTAAGTTTTAGAATCTAGGTAAATTTCCCAAGATCTTGAATTATTAATTTTGAAGTCCAGGAGATTCAAAGCTTGTCGAACCCTATGATATCAACACCTTTTTTTTTAATACCTAAAATTTATTTCGAACAAAATTTCAAGGACTTTTTTTTCAGGCTTATTTATTTTTTGGAGTTTTTATGAAACTTTTGATTAGGTTAAACATATAATAATTATAAAAATTATTTCATTTGTTTTTAATATTTATGTATTAGAATTTTTATGCAATTACTGTCTAGGAAGGGTCTCAATTTTATCTTAGTTTTAGAATTATGATAATTGATCTAATTGCGTTGGCTTTTATTATCATTTATATTTGAAGAATTTATGCTTACAATTTGTATCAGATATATATTTTTTTTAGTTACAAAATCATTCAATCATATGTGTGTGGAATCTCAAAACTATTTTTATTTTTATATTCAGAATGTTAAGAATTGTGCATCGACATATATCTTGAACATTGTCCTAAGTCCTAAATGTATCAAATTTATTATGCGAGCACTTTACTTGAAACATGGCCACAACGTTATAAAATTACAAAATTCAAACTCTTAGAATTTAATGTTGGTTCCTATGTCTGAGATTTAACTGATAATGAATTATTCAAAAGCTGAAAAACCTGATAACAAAATTCATGGAATTAAATAACTCTGATAATTTTCTTAAGTTTGAGATGCTATGAATGAAACTATGATATACGGACGCTATATGATTTCATTACAAAAAGCATGAACAAACGATCATTGCTTGTTCAAAATCAGTAAGTTTTTAAGGCTCCCCTAATCGTTGTTATGAAATAAATGTAATCAAATTTAATGTTTCACCATTAAAATAATAGCGAGGCTCAATGTCATATTGTTGGTCACACCCAACAAAAAGTTGCCTTGACGCAATTCGATTGAATAACATCTTCGCTAGTTTTTATTCAATCGTAGTTGAGCAAAATAAAAACAAATGCAACAGGCCCCCCTAGGCCCCCTCAGAATAAATTGTCTAGCTACGCCAATTGTCAACCTGTACATACCGTTCTCAGAAAAAAAGGTGGTTACATCTCTCGAATCTTCGTGTAATTCCAAGTGGTAGAACGCGTTTATCAAGTCTAGTTTAGAGAAGAACTTCGCCCCATGCCCCATTGGTTTTCATCTCGTCCACCAATGGCAAACGAAAGTACTTTCGCTTGATTGCTTGCTTTGCCCGCATGTTAACCACGTTCAATAATTCCTCGATTCATGTCCTGCAGTCTTGCTCGTGCACTATCCCTGTAAGCTGCCGGCACGCTGTAGTAAGCGTTCTTTACTGGTGATACAGACTCGTCGACACTAAATTTTACTGTACACCCGGTACATTTGGGAACACTTTGGTTTCTGGTGGTTGCGCCAACTTTCAATAGTCTCAAGTCGCTTTCCGTGGATTGACCAAGAAGAGAACGGCGTCCATCGGCAACAACTAAAAACTCAGCGGTGATCAATGGCTTGACGTACTCAACTACTTCGATTTCCGCTCTAAAACCACACTTCACTGATAAAGGTTTGCGTAACGTGTAGGATTGCAGGTTGAAACTGGCCGATAGTTTGATCGGTTCCAGTTTAGCAAGGCCTGCGCGGAATTGAAGTTTCCCATTGTCTCCAATTCACATCTGACCCCGAGTCTAGTAGAAACTTGATTGGGTTCGAAGATCCTATTCGACAATCAATAAGAACGTCTGTGATTGAGAGTGCGTTTATTTCCTGTAAACATGAGTATGAGGATGAGCATGAGCATGATTGACCACCCACGGTTACTACTCTGTTATTGCCAGACCAGCTGTAATTACACAGAGAACCAATAGACGATGCTTGGGACTAGCAATCATCCTCAATGTGTAAAAACTGGTGATCTCAAACTAGGCAATACCTGCGCTGGCCGCGTCCGAACACAGGTTAAAAAAGGAAGGGGTACGAATGTGTTGACGTGACACTCGCTTTGATGGAAGCCGAGCACGAATCTTCTGCTACCTCTGTTGGTCCGCTAGTGCCGCTATCCCTTCTGCTGGTGGACCTTTGCTGGCCGTCCGCTCTATCCACAGTCCGTCATAAGAATGCCGTCAACGAGTAGAAGTAGTAAAATTATGTTTATTTCTGTTGATTATGATAGTACATTGAAATAATTGATTAGCCTACCTGGCTCATCATATTCGTTTAATTTAATATTCTAATTTAATATTTGCGTTTTCAACTAGTTTACAGAATACCCCTTTGGGGGTGCATTTTGTTTGAATAGAAAAAAGTGACAACCTACCTAACTACGAGCATAACTTAACTTAACGTGCTAGACCATGTATGATCTGATGATTTGATCTTAGACAGGTGTCTCTGATCCTTTCCAGGATGAATACTCTCCGTTCTTCTAACGTCTGAATTCCAGCCAGGTGGATCTTTGAATTTCTAGTCCGCGGGGGACCATCCTAAGGATCTTGTTCTGGATCCTTTGGAGTTTAAGGTGATGGCATTTGACGCAACTCTCCCAGATTGGCATCCCGTATTCTATTAGGCGAAGGAGGATTTTTTTTGTAAAGGATAGGATAGACCTCCTGTTGATGATGGATAGATACAGTGATCTTATCAAGATGTTACACTGGATTTTGGTTTTGTCAACGTGCTCTCTGAAAATCAGCTTGCTGTCTAGTGTTAAGCCGAGGTAGACAACCTCTTTCGACCATTTCACCACTGTGCCGTTCAGGCAGATCTTATTATTCACCGACGGAACAAGTCTGGGAGATTTAGAGTGTGGGAATATGTTGATCTTGGTCTTTGCCGCGTTGATACGTATCTTACAGCTGTTGAAATATTCAGACAGGACGTCCAGGCCTCTCTGAAGTTTGGCAGTCAGAGCTCCGATGACCCTAACCTTGTAGACGATGGATGTGTCATCTGCGAATAGAGGAGACAACGATCCACCATCAGGGAGAGCCGGCATATCGGAGGTGAATAGGTTGAATAGATTGGAGCCTAGGATGCTTCCTTGTGGAACCCCAGCACCGATGATGCTGTCAACGAGCTTAGGTACCTTATATTTGTACCTCTAGCTGTATCAAAATTCCAGAACCAATCAGATTCCGTTTACATACGGTCTATCACGCTTTACACTCACTCGATTCTACTCATTTCTCTTCCACACTAACTGTATCTACTACACTCTGCACTTCCACTGGGATATTGGGTAACAGGGTTGGGTTTGCATCAGGGTTCGTTTTGGGAAACGATAAGCTGAATTGATGTCCTAACGACCATATAACCATATATACATTCTTCCCCTTTCCTACTCTGCGTAATTGAAGATCGGGGGCAATTTATCAACCCTCTCGAGGGAATTTCTTCTACCCTCTCGGAGGAATGTCTTCTGGCTTCCCGGAGGAATTTCTTTAACCTTCTCGGAGGAATGTCTTCTACCTTTTCGGAGGAATTTCATCTACCCTCTCGAGGGAATTTCAACTGCCCTCTCAGGGAGCGCCAGTAGCATCCTCGCAAGAAAGAGGATGGTTCTCACTTACCAAGTTGCGCCATTGTCGCGACTGGACCGATGTTTCCAGCCTCGTTTACGGTTCCACGCATCTACCGCTCAGCTGGTGGCCCGATGTAGTAACTGGACCGAGGTTTCCAGCCTCAGTCACGGTTCCTCGAATCTGCTGCTACCTCTGTTGGTCCGCTAGTGCCGTTATCCCTCCTGCTGGGGGTCCTTTGCTGGTCGTCTGCTCTCTCCACAGTCCGTCATAAGAACTTTTTTTGACTTTAAATGATCTTTATTTCTTGTGTTTGTGTGGTTTACATGTATGAATTTTCAAGTGACACAGATGCGACTTTTCAACTTTAGTACATTTGACATTTTATTTATTAATTACAGTTCCTAGTCCTATCAGGCCTGTTTTAGAGAATGACCACCTTGGTGGGATTGGTTTGTTTTAAATTGAAAAAGAAAACTACTTATAACTACTATTTACAACTACAACTACTATATACACCTAACCTACTATATACAAATTGCTTATCAAAGCATGTTCTGATAAATTACATTTTTGTGCAAATTGAGTCTTAATTTAGTTAATTTTGGAATCTATTTTGGCAATGCCTGCCTCTTCATGTAAATTTGTTATTCTAGTGTCGAAAGGACGATCAAGAACCATCCTCAGCACTCTATTCTGAGCGACCTGGATTTTGTTCCTGTGAGTTTGTGCACATGATTCCCACACCGGAGTTGCGTAGAGGATCGCAGGTGCTATGATTTGTTTGTAGACGGCCAGTTTGTTCACCCTTGAGAGGCGGGATCTGCGGCAAATCAGCGGATACAGACTCCTAACCAAGGCGGAACACTTGACTACGGTTTTCTCCACATGCGAGCGGAATAGGAGCTTTTCGTCAAACAACATCCCGAGATAGGTTACTTCGGCGGACCACTCAACCCTTGTGCCATCCATGATTACAGTACAAGAGGGAGCTGGTTTTAGTTTGGGAGATTGCCGATGGAGGAACATTATTGTTTGGGTTTTGGAAGCATTGATTTTGATTTTCCACGTGGTGGCATAATCAGCAAAGGCGTCAAGGCATCGTTGAAGCTTGTTTGTTATTTCACGAGGCATCCTTCCCTTGACGGTTATAGCAGTATCATCTGCGAACAGAAATAACACGCAACCGTTACCCAAGGGAGGAATGTCGGAAGTGTAGATGCTGTAAAGCAAGTGGCCCAGCAGACTGCCTTGCGGGACTCCTGCTGGGATCGAAAACGTGTCTGAGAGACAACCATTCAACGATACCTTAAACGACCTTTGCTGGAGGTAGTTACGGGTGATTTTAATAAGATGTAAAGGAAAGTTGAAGTTACAAAGCTTGTACACAAGTCCATCATGCCAAACATTGTCAAACGCCTTTTCAACGTCTAACAAGGCCATGGCTGTGGACTTGGATACAGCTTTGTTACTTCGGATGTTATTCATCACCCGCACTAGCTGATGATTGGTGGAATGCCCCTTACGGAACCCGAACTGTTCCGGAAGAAGAATGTTGCTTTCCTCGACAAACTTGAGCAAACGATTGAGAATGAGTTTCTCGAACAATTTGCTCAGCGCTGAAAGGAGGCTGATTGGTCTGTAGCTTGAAGACAATGTTGGATCCTTACCGGGTTTGCGGATCGGTATGATTTTTGCTACTTTCCAGATGCTTGGAAAGTAGTTTAGTTCCAAACATCTGTTGAAGATAGCGGTTAGAAGAGACTGCACTTTCATGCTGAGTCTCTTCAAGATCAAGTTGAATATACCGTCAAACCCGGGAGCCTTCATGTTCTTGGTGCATTTCAGCGCTGAGCAAATTTGTTGTACTGTAATCATATCCACCGGAGGCACGACACAAGGGGAGGTATCTAGGTTTTGAACGCATTGCGCAACCTGATCATCGAGCGGACTTTGGATAGTCGAGCCAAGCAAATGCGACGAAGCGACATGCTCGCCGATCGCATTTGCTTTCTCCTGTGGGGTAATTAAAAGCCGATCGTCATCATTTTCGACTTTGAGAGGTGGAACGGGTTTGGGATGATTTTTCAGGACCTTGGCTACCTTCCAGAATGGTCTGGAGCGGTCATCCAGATTCTGGACAACACGCCCGAAACTTTCATTTCGGAGTGAGTCCATTCTGGAAGCAATCTGCCTATTCAGATCGGCCATTTCACGTTTTTTGCCCAGATCTCCAGTCCTCTGAAACTGGCGTCTACGAACATTTCTCAACCGAATCAGTAATTGGGTGTGGGAATCAATAGCAACAAACTTACCCCTCACAGGAACTTGTCTAACGTATGCCTCGTCAGCCATGGATATGGCCTGTTGGAGCCCTTGCAACGTCCGGTCGATGTCATCTACGGTGTTGAGTAGTGGATTTTCATCGATGTTGCTGTCCACCATTCGTCCGTACTGCACCCAGTTGACATGGTGGTAGTCTTTACGCAGGCAGCTTCTAGCAGGAACCACATTGACACCGACTTCAGTCACCACCGGTTGGTGGTCGGAGCTGAGATCGTTGTGCGCCTCCGGCTTGGATAGTCCGATGTTTGACAGGAAAAAGTCCAGCGTGGAGGGATTTCCCGCCGGAGAGATGAAAGTTGGTTCGTCCGGAAATTGCACAGTGTACAGACCATGTTGTGCGTGGTCGAACAATAGACATCCGTTCCGGTTCCTCTGGTAGTTCCTCCAAGCTTCATGGCGGGCGTTCAGGTCGCCCCCAACGATGAATCGGGAGCTAGTACGGGTGATGGCGGTCAGGTCGTTCTTGAATGCCGTCAACGAGCTTAGGTACCTCATATTTGTACCTCTAGCTGTATCAAAATTCCAGAACCAATCAGATTCCGTTTACATACGATCTATCACACTTCACGCTCACTTGATTCTACTCATTTCTATTCCACACTAACTGTATCTACTACAGTCTGCACTGCCACTGGGATATTGGGTAACACGGTTGGGTTTGCATTAGGGTTCGTTTTAGGAAACGATAAGCTGAATTGATGTCCTAACGACCATATAACGCGAAGGAGCTCCTTATTAATCATCGAGTTGCTGTTATTACCATGTAGTCATATTAACAAACAAAACGATTGACGATTGAATGTGGATGGGTCAGTTTTGGTCACGAACTGCTCATTTGCTAATAACTTTGCACACAGCTGACGGAACATAGTTCTTTTTGAAGCAGTAGATAGAATAGAGTGTAAGCTTGTTATAGATATGTAAAAAAAGTAGATTTTAATGCTAGTAGTAAACTGTATTTGATTTTGCGTTGTAAAAATGAGGTGAGAAATGCTCACTACACATCTCGGAATTTAAGTATTAAATTGATTAGTGTTGATTCGAATGATAAGATTGACCTACTCTTTGCATGTCTACAGTTAACTATGTTCCTAATCTATCAATTACCTTGAAGAAAACAAAATTTCAACAACTGAGTGAAAAGTTATTAACAAATGAGCAGTTGGTGTGTACAACTGTGCATGCCAAGCATGGCTCTAAGGCCACTGAGCCCCTTACATTACATCACACCGTTACTCGAGTTGTTGTAACCATTCAAACCCGGCACCGACGACGACGACAAGTTTCGCAAAATATGTTTTTATCAATTTTTCGATGATTTAACCAAGGGCTACTCAATAGACGTATTATATTGAATGTTTGAAATTTTTAGGAATATTTGAAAATGGTTCAAATAGGTAGATTTCAACTTTTTACCCCCCACAGTAACACTCAAAACTAGCCCCGTAACGTGGGTAGATCACCTTTTTCTGGTATGTTACGGGCTGTAAGATCTAACACCGATTAATAGTCCTGGCTACTTCAAACTAAGGGAACAGGATTTTTCAGTAATCAAAGGAACATATCTTAGTCCTTATTATTTATTATGTCTTGTTAATAGGGACATAAATTTAGGCGTTTTTAAGGCCGTAGTTACGTTTTAACGGCCACTGTCCCGACCACAGTGGGCCAGGAATTAAATCTAGCAGGAAAAAATAATAACGCTCTGGGATTGCATCCAATTGGGTTGACGTATTCAGTGAAGTTTCTTGGATTAATTAGTACTACAATTGGTGGATAAAAATAGTTCAAATAGGTAGAGGTTGGCTGTCTTCGGTAAAGTTTAATTCGAAATAGGTTGGGTAAGCGAAACAGCTTTTTACCTAGGAGTTTCCCTAATTGCCCCTATGTTAATTTTAATTTGTGTTACTTGATTTACCAAACTTGTTTCCATGCAAGGTTAAAACATATAGAAAACAAGATCATTGCTGTCTCCCAACCCCACACGGAACAAGTGAGCGTTTAGACAATAGTGATTGGACGTGAGACGAGACATCACGCGTATGAAGTCTCGACTCAAGTCCAACCCTTTGAACCATGCAAACTTCGACACCTTAGGGATAATTGAATGTAGCCATCGTCCCAAGCTCTCTTCAAAAAAAAAAAAAAAAAAACCCTGTTGTAATCGATAGATGCTTGTCAACCTTGTTGTGTGTAGTAAATAGTTTGTTAACCTGGATCTAGAAGTGAAGTAATGTGTAAAAAAATTATCAATTGGGTTTTCCTTAGAAACGCAAAACTTTTTTTTTTTTTTCCTTTGGTTTGTTTTTTCCGTCGATCTTGTTTTCCGTGCTGAGCACCAATCCTACCGACGTGCCAGGAAGGCAGCTTCCACACCTAGACCCTACCTATCGACCCATCAACTCATGAACCGGGGACCAACGGCTTTACTTCCCTTCCGAAGGAAGGCGTGATCAGAGATGTTATGCCGCAAAACGTTTCAGCAGCGCCGATTGGGATTGAACCCAGGCCTGCTGAGGTGAGAGGTAATCACGCTTACCACTACACCACTGGCGCCGTTAAACGCAAAACTTTTCATTTTTTCCTTCTTGCGACAGTAAAAAAAATGATCGATTTTGACAGTTCAAAATGGTTCAAAATCCATTACGTCTCTGCCAGACCCAGGTCTCAACTACCAACAATAAAGTGACACCGGTGGTGTAGTAAGCGTGATTGCCTCTCACCCCAAAAGGTCTGGGTTCAATCCCAGCTGGCGCCGCCGGGATTTTCTGAGGCATAACATCTCTGATCACGCCTTCATTCGGTCCCGGTCCATGAGTTGATGGTTCGATAGGTAGGGTCCAGGTGTGGGACTGGGAGCTGCCTTCCTGGCGTCGGTAGCATTGGTACTCAGTATGGAAAACAAGATCAACGGAAAACGAAATTAAGGAAAAAATATCAACAATAAGGGAGCCACCTCTTGCTACTCCTTAGAGCTACCAATGTTTGTCAGGGATATCTAGGACGCCAATTCAGCGTTCTTGGGGGGTGTATGTTTAGCAAGCTGCTCCAAAGCGAAATCCAATGAACATCCGTTGGGATGTCAAATTCTTCTTTACATCTTCTAAGCATATTTTACAACATTTCTGAATAAGTAGCGCAATATTAATAATAACAAAAGACTTTCAATCACACTTTCCACCATGTTTTCTGAACAAATTAATTTGCAAGCAACGAACCCACGATCATCGACTGCACTGCTACACTCCTCACTTGAACTCATTTACCCATTCCATCGTTGCGTTCAATTTCTATCCTACCTTTGTTTAGTGCCATATCACTAGTCCAACGCGGGGCGAGAATTTACCTGTTGTTGTTGTTACCTCTCAATTTTTACATCGCCTTCTGTTTTCTCGTTGCACCGTGACTCACATTTTTTATATGCTCTTTTTCGTCGTTGTTTCTCTTCTGCTACATGATCGTAAAACATGATCAACATGTCTTTTCCTTTCCATCGATGTCGTCCGCCTGCTTCGGGTCTCGTTGAAAGGGTGGAAGACCCCACCACTACTGACAGAAGGCCTACTGCGCGCGAGGTATGAATTTCCCATTGTTGCTTCGGTGCACGATATTTGAATAATTAATGCCCTTGCACAGACATTCTGAGCTCGTAATTTCTCCAACAATGGGCAGTGATGACGACGACGACGGTTACAGGCTAATTTGCACCAAAAATAACGAAATGCAATAACAACAGAAGCATAAAATGCGTGAGTGGGTTAATTTGATCAGCCGAAACAGAGATACCCTACTAAAATGGATGGAATGACAGTTGTGGATCTGGGTGCCCGTTTTTATTCAACAACCATATGACACTAACTGGACGAGAAAAAGTATAATTTACCGGCATCGTTGTAATTACACCTCGATTCACATACAATCTAGGGGTAGGCATGCGAATAGCAGCAAGTGTGTTCTGTTCAGTTTTTGCAAGCTAAGCTACTTCGAAAGGGGTTCACGGTCGTTCTATAGTCTCTACAGTCTCGCTGCCTCTTTTCCGTTTTCATTTTCGTTCATAATTTATGCAAGCTCACATTCTAGTCATGGTGAGAAAGCTGTATGGGATAATGATTCATACATTTACGGGTATCGATAAGTGATTATTTTTTCGCTTTCTGCAAGTTGTAACAACGTAACCCTTTCACCAGTTTGAAATTATGAATTCGGAGTCTTGCAATATTGGCAAAATTGGTAATGTCAATCCAATCAACTGCAACAAATATCCGTTCACAGCAACTGAACCGAAAGCCTTGGACTCTCACGTTGGACAATATCCGTTGAATAGATTACGTACGCCATGGGTTGGGTTGCTGTTTTCCTGCTTTGGATCTTGCGCTTGCGTTTCCATAATGAGGGCTGTCTGTGTCGTATAGTCGTCAGGTAGATACCGGAAACGAGTGCGCCGGCCGGTAATGCTTACCATCGATGATCGCCATAATGTATGCGTAGATGTTCCACGCTTGCTTCCATCGTTGCTGGATTTATGGCACTAGTAAACGCTGTCGTGTATTATTTATTAGCGAAGCCTTGGTGTTGGTAGCCCAAATTGGCAATGTATTACTATAGATATTAGATAAGACATTGCACAGTGGTCCAGAATGGGAATTTAGCAGGAAAGATGCAGTTAGAGCCTGAACGTGAACATCCACAAACGTGCCCTTCGTTGCCATACGTTTCTCAATACAGCTAGATCTAGGGCTAATTATGGAATGCACGAACCCATCAAGAGTATGTGTCGTGTTTTTGACGTATTATAAAACATAATTTTGTGAGAGTCCTATCTGTTTGATGTTATTTTTACATGTTACTTAATTTAAGTTAGTAATTTAATCTATTGACTATATAAATTAAAAAATCAATATATTTTAAATATATTTGAACTTTGACGATCTCTGATATTCCTCGAAATAGCTCCAATTATGAAAATAATGAATCTGCTTAAAAATCGTTAAACTTTACGTTACTGATCTTCTTTGAAGATGTCGGAACTTTACTGAAGTTTTCGAAAATTCCCTCATTTTTTGGAACTGCTGTAACTTCTTCTTCTTCTTTGCCTTTCAAGCTTATTTCATATCGCATATTAGCTTATTGCGTGCTCTCAACTTAGTGTTCTAGATGCACTTCCACAGTTATTAATTGAGCGTTTCCGATGCCTTACCATTTTTGCATTAGTATAATTGTGTGGCAAGTACAATCATACTCTATGCCCAGGGAAGTCGAGAAATTTTCCAACCCGAAAAATTCCTAGACCGGACCGGGAATCGAACCCAGCCACATCCAGCATGGTCTTGCTTTGTAGCTGCGCCTTTACCGAATGAGTTAAGGGAAGCCCCTGGAACTGCTGTAAAGTCCCATGAAATTAATTGAGATGACCAGAGTTCCCTGTAATTTCCATGAAATTAATTGAGATGACTAAAGGAAATGAAACTATTCTAAAATCGTTAAACTTCCCTGAAAATCTCTAACCTTCTTTGAAATTCACAAAATATATCTAGAGTTTTCCCAAAATTTTCAGGACTTCTCTGGACTACCCTGAAATTCATTGAACTTCTTAAAGTTTCTCCAAATTTTGCTGACATTTATAGTGCTGTCCTGGATTCTTCGAAACTATCTTCATCTGGTCCTACTTCAATTTGTCGTCACAGTTTCTTCATCATCAACTCGTCGTCTATCGTAGAGCCGTGAACTATATATGTGTTTTCAGCTAGTTAAGTTTAAGCATGTTATATTTATGAAGAGCTTTGAGTGTGTTGGTTTATTTCCTTTAAATTCCGTTATAATTGCAAATATAATTGTTGTATACTAATCAATAGGTACTAAAAACAGCAGTATCCACTGCCATGTCAAAATTTACCTAACCAGGTACCTAAATTGTAGGTAAATTGCTGCAATTATTATGAACTTAATCGAACGGACTTGAAGTTTTCACAATTTTCCGGATATTCATGGAATTGCCATGAAATTCTCAGAACTTTGATCTTACCTGTAGTTTACTGAAATTTCATGGATGCCTTGTAATGTTCCTGGAATTTTCTTTAAGTTAATGGGTCAGCCGTGAAGTTCTCTGATCTTTATCTAAGTTCACGAAAATTTCCTTAAATTCATAGAACTGAACTGAATTTATCGGAATTTCTCCAAAGTTCAGGACTTTCCAGTAGTACTTGGAACTATCCTGCAAGCTTGCAAATACTCATTGCAGCTAAAATACTATTTTTCGGATTTATGAAGCTATGAGATATTTTAATGATAATTTTTATTTGCAAGATGCAAGAACAGAAGGCAAAGTGTGTGTATGACACATAAAACATGTCAATTTAGCTTTCAGAGGGTCACAATAGCGATTAGCTGTAACCAGTGTTGGGAAAATATCAAAAAATCAAATCTCACTAACGCCCAAGATCACGCTTGATTTTCGTAGACAAAAATCAACAAGCAAACAAATGTGGTTGATTTTGCAAGCTGTGATATCGCAGCTCGGAATATCAAGCTAACAAAACTCACCAACTGCAAATCTCACCAAACTGTGGTGAGATTGAGTTTAACGATTTTTGCTTTACTCCCGAATGCAACCGAAACTTGCATAACGGCTTGCAGCAGTCCCTTCGCGTCTGCCATCGGTGAAGATTAAAAATAGATAGCAAACTATGCTTTGTCTTTCTAAGAAAACGATGTGCAATAGAATCATTTTTGTGTCGAGTCAACTCTTAGCTTGATTTTTGCACGTTGGGAATAGTCTCGCTATATCAAAGGAGCTTGTAAAATCAATATCAAGCATGATATTTTGTTCCAATATCACGCGTGATATTGCGATCGCATGAGAGCGGAAATATATCAATTGTTTTCTGATTTTGCCAACACTGGCTGTAACGATGAGCAACGCGATAAGTGAGCAATCAGCGATCATAAAATCGCTAGTTGTGACCTTCTGAAAGCAAAATTGACAAATTTTATATGTCATATACAAACTTTACCACCTCTTCTTGCATCTTACAAATAAAAATTACATTATAGTATCCTATCCTATTGACCTATTGAAAATTAATAAAGTGTTCAATTTAGCAGATTGGTAGATAAATTCCCAATTCTTTGGCTTGTTTAGAATTAAAATTTATCTGCTATTGACAGAGGTATATGTGGTCAAAACCTGACCTGTTTTCGTCCTGCGGTCGATTTTGGTTTTTTTGAAATTGCACCCCCAATATGTTGCCGAAAGACGTAATCCTATGTCAAAAGGACTCCATCCACTTTCCATCACCAATCACTCGCGACACCAGCTCCTCACCGGTCGGATCAACTCGCGACCAACGCCGAAATCAGAACCAAAATCTCCAGCGACCGAAAACCCACGCGTCTAACAGCGGCCACGGTACACATCGATTGCATTTCTGAAACACAACCTCAAAGCGCAAACACGACGATGACAACATTCGTTCAGGAAAAAAATGCACACACAGAACACGGCACGAGCAGAACTGCTAACGTGGAAAGCCAAACGCGAACTGATATAAGGTAAATATATGTAGGGGAGAATGGTATACAACGCACCCCCTGGGCAGAACGCACCAGCTGACTTTCATTTGTGTTTTTCATGGCTTTTACGTAACTTTTTTGTTGTCTTATCAAGCAGCACTTCTAGCATAGCATCTGAACTCAAAATCCTGCATGATAAATCCTAGAATTGGATTAAAAATTCCAAGAAAAACTCAAAACAAAATGAAAAAATGCGTCTTACCCCGGGTGTGCGTTATGTACTGTTCTCCCCTAATGGAGAAATAAGATGTAGGGTAAATTATGGCTTCGGCACCCATTGACTATTTTCGGCAACCGAAATTGAAACGTTAATTTCACTGTATTTTCCCATCAAAACTCTTCGCTGAATGTATTAAGCCGATTCCTTACCTTTTCAGCTTCAATCTGATTACATTTTTACGACTGTGCAATCCTGTTATGCCATATTTTTCTTTAAATTAAACATACACACTACAAAATACGGCTGATTTCGAGTTGCTGATAATAGAACAGCTGGTTAACACGCAGTTCAAATGGAAAGGGTGCCGAAGAAAAAGAGACTGCCGACAATAGTCACACTCACCTGAGAAGTTTGGATCGTTGTAAAAACATGTTCAACCCGTTTTGATCAATTCTGTCGATTAGAATTGGTAGTACAGCAAGCAGCAGATAAATGTCAACAAACAAACCTGTCATGTATGTATGTGACGCTGAGAAATCGCTAATAGAAGTTCGGACGCTGCTTAGATTGACGAGAATACGTAAATTCCCCTATCAAAACATTTAAAAAATGAAATATTTAAAATACATTTATATGGATAAAGTTGTTGATATCCTGCAATGAAAATAATAAATAGTGTACATTTAAAAGGTGCAGGTTTATGTCTCCCCAGCAATGGCAGGGGGATGTAAGACTAAAATGTCAAGGTTATACAGTAATGCCCCGTTTTTGTCAGCCCCCTGATGAATTTAGGGCTGACAAAAACGGGACACTGACAAAATCGGGAAATTTTTTTTCGCTTAATTTTTTTAACATGATATCTTTAAATGCTGTTTGATAATGCAAGATTTATGTTTTAGGAATCATTAAATATATACGAGCCCATTTAGGGGGGGCGGAGGGAGCTGGAATTTCAAACTTTTCGTAAGTGTCATATAAGGAAAGACATTCTTACAATGATGGTGTGGAGGGGGGGGGGGGTGGTGTCTAAACGAACTTAGGTAAGAATTGAATGGCCACTCAATGCATATGTTGTTAAGCATTTTCAGTAAGGACAACAGTAATAGTACATAGTGCATAATGAAGACTTGCATAGGTTCCATGGACCGAGGGGGGCGACACATCTAAATCTCAATTTTAGATGCTCAAAACATCTCACACTAGCGAATCAATCTTCGAAAAATCTTCTTGCATTTCTCGCATCTACTTGCATCGAGCATCATCTTTTTGCAGGATATCTTCAGAATTGTCATCAATCTTCTTTATATCTACTAAGCGTGCGAGCAGCTAGCCACAGCACAACACAATCTTTCCTGCAGCGTAGATGGAGTCGTCCCCCTCGCCATGGACCCCATATTAAAAAATGAAAATTGTAGAGGTTTAGACACACACACACACACATACACACACACATACACACACACACACACACACACACACACACGCACACACACAAACACACACACACACACACACACACACACACACACACACACACACACACACACACACACGCACACACACAAACACACACACACGCACACACACACACACACACACACACACACACACACACACACACACACACACACACACACACACACACACACACACACACACACACACACACACACACACACACACACACACACACGCACACACACACACACACACACCTTTTTTTCATAAAGTTATTGAATATGGTTAAATAATCAATTGACCATTTCATCACATGGGCCGAAAATCGTAGAACTTGTGACCGAAAGTGGAAGACGAAGGCTTTCGACAAGGATCTGTTCGTTGAGGCACTTCGTGTGGACAGGAGTCCCGCAGATCTAAATGCGCACGAGCTGACAGAAACGTTAGTGAGAGCATGTGACACGACCATGCCGAGGAAACTGGAGCCAAATTACAGACGGCGTCCAGTCTACTGGTGGAACGAGGCACTTAGCACTCTCCGCGCTAGTTGTCTCAGAGCCAGAAGACGTGTTCAGAGAGCAAGAACGGAAGCAGACAGAGAGGAACGAAGAGAAGTGTTTCGAGCGGCCAGGGCCGCAGTTAAACGAGATATTAAGCAGAGCAAGTCGAACTGTGTCGAGACGCTGATGCCAACCCCTGGGGCGACGCATACCGAGTCGTGATGGCGAAGATCAGAGGTCCAACGATGCCCGCTGAAATGTGCCCAGAGAAGTTTAAAGTCATCGTGGAAGGATTTTTCCCAAAGCACGACCCAACAACCTGGCCACCTACACCGTACGGAGAAGGAGAGGGAGATAACGTCGAAGTCACCAACGAGGAACTTGTAGCAGTGGCGAAAGGATTGAAGGTGAAGAAAGCTCCCGGTCCAGATGGAATCCCCAAACTAGCGCTGAAAGCGGCGATCCAGTCATCCCCGGACATGTTCAGGATGGTGCTGCAGAAATGCCTGAACGAGGGTCACTTCCCTGACAGGTGGAAGATACAGAAGCGTGTTGCTGCCGAAACCAGGAAAACCGGCGGGGGATCCAGCATCGTACAGGCCTATATGCCTGCTGGATACACTCGGAAAACTCTTGGAGAGGATCATCTTAAACAGGCTGACGAAATACACGGAGAGTGAGCACGGATTGTCGGAGAGGCAGTTCGGATTCCGGAAAGGGAGATCGACGGTGGATGCAATTCGGACAGTGGTCGAGAGAGCTGAGAAGGCGTCTAAACAGAAGCGGAGAGGAGATCGATATTGCGCCATGATAACGATCGACGTCAAGAATGTGTTCAACAGCGCCAGCTGGGAGGCCATCGCCGAAGCACTGCATAGAATGAGGGTCCCTGACTACCTGTGCAGGATCCTGAGGAGTTATTTCCAGAACCGGGATCTGGTCTACGAGACAGACATGGGACTGAGATCGATTAGGATCACAGCGGGAGTTCCACAAGGCTCCATCCTTGGTCCAACGCTCTGGAATGGGATGTACAACGGCGTGCTAACGCTGAAACTGCCCAAAGTAGTTGAGATCGTTGGCTTTGCAGACGACGTCGTCTTGACGGTAACAGGCGAGACGCTGGAAGAGGTGGAAGTGTTGTCAACCGAGGCAATCGACATGATTGGTAACTGGATGCAAGGAGCGAAGCTGCAGATAGCCCACCACAAAACGGAAGTGTTATTGGTCAGTAACTGTAAAGCGGTACAGCGGGCAGAAATCACCGTCGGGGAGCACACCATAACCTCGAAGCGTGTGTTAAAATACCTGGGAGTGATGATCGATGACCGGCTAAACTTCAACAGCCACGTCGGATATGCCTGTGAGAAGGCTTCAAAGGCCATCAACGCGATAGCTAGAATCATGCCAAACAACGCTGGTCCCAGCAGCAGCAAGAGGCCTCTTCTGGCCAGCGTGTCATCATCGATACTGAGATATGGAGGTCCAGCCTGGGTTCCAGCGCTGGAAACGAAGCAGAACCAAAGGAAATTGAGCAGTACGTTCCGGCTCATGGCCATGCGAGTCGTTAGTGCGTACAGAACCATCTCGTCGGAAGCAGTATGCGCTATCGCCGGTATGATCCCAATCGGCATCACCCTGGCGGAGGACAGCGAGTGCTACAGGCGGAGAGAAGCCGGAAGAGTACGGAAAGTTGTGAGAGTGGAGTCATTGGCTAAGTGGCAACAGGAGTGGAACACGACGGAGAACGGTCAGCAGGGCAGTCACGCAGATTATGTCGGAGCTGCAGCCTAAATGGAGAGAAGAGCAGCGATCTAGCAACGTCAGCTAGCGCTGAGAGTACGACAAGTGCATGAGCACAGCCACCCCTCGAAGTAGTCGCTTTACAGTGGTCCCGTGGGGATCCAGGCAGAGGAGAGAGTAAGGAATGGGTTTTAGTGGAGCTGTACTAGGCAACTAGTGGATACCACACCGTGCCAACTACAGGCTAGGCTTCTTGAAGCTTTCCTAAACCTTACTATAAAAAAGAAAAAAAACACATGCATAACGTACATCATTTTCAACTAGCCCCTCAACCCCTGCTTCCCCTGCTTTGATTTTGCCACCACTGCACATTTAATTCTCGAAAAATGTCAGTATTGAGCTAGACAATCAATAAAATACGAATACGACTGTAAAAAACAGTCCACCTCAACCAAAACTAATTGAATCATATAGGCTGACAAAATCGGGTCAAAAAGCTGACAAAATCGGGGATAGACAAAATCGGGAGCTGACAAAATCGGGTCACCACTGTATTAAGGATATTAAAGAGACTAAATTAGGTAAAGAGGTGACATCTTATCCATTTGACAGGTCTTCTGCTCGATTGGAATAACTTTCCTATGACTTTATTCTACAAAAAGGTAAAACAGGGAAATCGCTCTCTAATGTCAGATTAGCATGATTTTTTTTCTACAATTAGAAGTTAATGGAAGCTTAACCATAATGAAGTAGTAACTACAAAGTGCGCAGTCAAAAAAAAACAATTCCGTAACACAGACATCAGATTTCAGGTGTTAAGACTCATTGGTGTGTCTCATGAGGGAGCTTTAGGGGCCAGGCTTCGCCATAGAATTACATAGTCTCCACGCCGAATGTTTTTTCGATTCGTTACGTTACTCGTTTACTCCCAACAAACAGAGATGAACAAAAGTAAACCTGGAAAGTCAGTTTATTTCCAACAACAAACGCCAGATTGGCATGAAATTTTTTCTACAAGTAGAAGTTATTAAGAACTGCCTTCTGTGAAAATTTCAGCTTGATGACATGTGCCGTTGATTTTTGAAAAGCCATAATAAAATTATTCCACAAAAAGGTAATTTTTTTGCGCAACGAAGGTAAAACGGGGAAATCACTCTATCTCTAACAACAAATGTTAGATTGCCATGATTTTTTTTTCTACAAGTAGAAGTTATTACGAACTGGGTCCTGTAAAAATTTCCGCTTGATGTTCCAATTTTGACATGTCGTCTCATTATAATTTCAGGTACTTTAAAGGATATAAATAGTTTTAATCGAGTGAGTACTCTCTCCTTACAATAATTCTGAAAAGTTAGATGTATAACTAACAGGGCTAAAAATAAAATGGAAATGGAATCTCATCTATAAGATATCATGCAAGATGGGAAATAACCTGAATAATAAATATATGCATCTAATATTATGTGGTGTATGACATAATGAAAATTGTTTTGCTTTATAGGATTACATACATATCAAAGGATGACACTGCCATCATCTAAATATAAGAGTCGAGTGATTCGTAAAACTCGAAAAATTCGTAAAACGAGAAAACTCCAATCAGGCCTGGATGTTCTGTACGACTATTTCAAAAGCTGGAAGATTTGTATCAATGAAGCTAAAACACAGACCATACTATTTCCGCTCTCCAATTCACCTCAGCTTGTCCCACCTGGTAACTTGACAGTCCACCTTTATAATACTCCCATTGAATGGTCGAGTGAAGTCGTCTACCTTGGTCTCACCCTTGATCGAGGGGGACGACTCTATCTACGATGCAAAAAAGATTGTGTTTTGTTGTGGCTAGCTGCGCGCACGCTGAGTAGATAGAAAGAAGATTGATGACGGTTTTGAAGATTTCCTGCAAAAAGATTATGATAGCAAGTTGCGTTCCCATGTGGACAAAACATCCACCAAGTGCAACATCTTGGTTAGGTCGCTACCCAAGCAACACCATTTGTTTCTCAGCGAGTATCAACAACCTTAGTGTAACTAATAGACGGTCTAAATTATGGACAACGCACCGTATATAAAACTTCATTGTACCTTAAAAAGCGCAGAAGGTGGAGTCTCTTTGCAACTTATGTTTGTGGCATAAAGTGTTGCAAATAAGGTGCATGTAACATGATATATGAATGACACAAGTTGTAAATGAGGTTTTAACTGACTTAGCTGCAATGTTTCACTGAAATATTTAAAACAGTACTGTGATGTTTTTAAATACATGTAAATGACATTCAAGTTAAGCACATATTGGATATTTTTGTGAGGTGATGCGGAAAAAGCATACTGATGTTTTTATTTAGACTGCAAAATCAAAGATGACAATCGTAGAAAAAGTCATTTGAATAAAAGTATGAAATTAATTACTTTAAAATATTGATAACTAGTCCGTTTTTTCAAACGCATCTAGTTTTATGGTGAAATTACACATTTTGCTTCGATTAAATATACACGCCTTCAAAAACTTACAAATTTATGCCACAAATTTGCAGCTTAAAAATATGTCGAAATAAAAAATTGATCTCTAAAATTAAATATGTATATTCAAACTATTGGAAAACATTACAGCTGTAATAAATATTTCACGTTTTTATGTTAATAGGGTGTGAAACATGAATAAATTGAAAAATAAGCTTATTATGTTTATTTCTGGTGGATTATATATGGCTGCCAGTCTTAACAACAGCATTCTAATTGTGTACATTGCGGGTCAACATGTTCAGAACAACCATATTTATCTGTATGTGTGGTTGTGTTTGCGAATGTGATTAGTTTTTGATTTCATTCTAACCGAATTAAAGTAGCATGATGATGAGTTCTTAAAACTCAAAATTATGTTTAAAAAAAGTAATAATCAATGGGATGGTCAGTGGTCACTCTACATAATGTACCCAGGCACTTTTTCGGCTCTCTAAGGCAAGGCAGCGCTCTGTTGTGAGCCAATCACCGACAAGATATTCTGACAAGCTGGTAGATGCCAAACCCCGTCACATCAGTGGGCAACTAAAACACTCCTACCAGACCCCTATTTCATGAAGTGTCCGACCCGTAGCCGCAAACCTAAATTCTAATCAGCATAGTTAATTTAAAATAAATACTTTACAAGTAACGATCAATCAAGGGCTAATAAGTGAATAGCTTTTTTAAACCATATAAGCGTTTTTTATGCAGTACCGATTTTTATTTATTTATTTATTCGTCAATCAATCAAATTGTAGACTACATATTAACATTAGGACTTATGTTCTATGACTTCGCAGGGTTCTGAAATATATTTTTAATTCTTTTGAGGGCATTTTTAGGTTAATCATTTCACAATGATGATTATAAAAAATTAGATCCTATTTATTTTAACTTTTTAACTGACAGAAAGTTTATTGAACGCAAAAATGCATGAACATATTTTTTTAAATAAATAAAGTAAATGGTATAGATTTTTATCAATTTCAAAAATCTATCAATCAATAAGTAAATAAATAAATGAAATAAAAACAAATTGAAATAGCCTGTAAGCCAATTGGAATTAATGACTTTAACTCGCAAATCCCCACTGTCTATTACTGAAAAATGCTAAAACTTTCATAATTTCGTCATTTTTTAACAGAATATTTTTATCTATCCATTGCAAACGAACCACAAACTTCTCAAGTTTGATGAGAATTTCAGTATTTCTGATTCTGATTCTGAAAATATTATGAACTGAAATAGTGTAAATTTTTTACATTGGGGGTTTGAAAATCAAACGAAAGTTTACCGGTTCGATTTTTTTCGATTCGTTTTGTTTTTTTCTAATAGGAAGCCATCCCCAAATTATGTAAGGGTTTTTGAATGATCATTTAATCCCCCTCCCGTCCTTGTAAGACTCTGTAAAATTTGCAGTTCGCAACCCTTCCCCCGAAAGTCTTTCTAAGATTTTAAAATTTTCAGAAGATCGTTAGATATCGATTTGGGTAAATTTTTACATGCATTTGCGCATTTAATGTATTTGAACGTGTTTTGGCATTGAATCGCTTAAGATAAAATTATGTTTTTCACGTACTAAATTTTATGAATGAAAATGTCAACCCCCCCCCCCCCTCATTCCATTCCATTACTAAATTTTTGGATGATCCCAAATGTTGGAAAAGATATAAATAATCCAAGAAAATAATTTTTTCCAAAGATTTCATCGAAAATTAGCATCATTAGCAATACGCTTTCAATTTTACCGAAGAAAGTTGGACTCCCAGTTGGACTAAACCGAAAGGTTGATTTTCTGCGGAGTCCATCTTTGTACGATGATGTCTGAAAAAAAATGTATTTACCCATCAATATTCTCAAAAAAAAAAATGAGAATACTTGAGCGGTTACGGATTCCGAAGACGGTCGTTGGAGATCAGTGGTGGGACTCGTATGACTCCCAGATACAAGAAACAAAAATTTAACTCCAAATGAATATGTGTGAATGTGAACATTCTCCATTATAGCAACATAATTTCGGCCGGTAGTGTACGGTTCATCCAGATATAATCCAGCTCACTGAGATGTTGCAAACATATTAAATAGTACGTTACAATAATGTAGTTATTTTTCAAGATATCATGAAAAGTTTACAACAAGTATTTTTTACGTTGCAGATGAGTGGATAATAAAATTAATGATTCATATTGAACTACAACAACACCGCAACGATGTGTCAACATAACTGCACCATTACGTATTATCGATGGTATCCATGTTCCAGTTATGTTGAAAATAAGTAGCAAATGCGTAGTTTGAACAATCATAGAATTTGGTGAGTATGTGCGTGCTTTAAACGTCACTTGTCAGTAGCAATGTGACATCGAGTGGTAGCGACATCGTTGCAGCTCCTCCGCCAGCAGTCATCAGGTTTCGGCATTATAAGCCACTAGTTCTGGCAAATCACCCGCTATTTGGTGCCGTTTCTAGTTCGCCAGCAGTTCCGGCAAATACGAGCTCCGTCTCTAACGGATCCTCAACGGCCACATCTCCGTTCGGCGGTATCAACATATTTGCTGCCCCCAGCTCATGCAACAACCAATCCATCGTCACCTCAGGCTTCTCACCGTTCTATTTAGTCCTTTGGAACACCCGGCTGGTTGATAGACTAGGGGTCGTCCATTAATTATGTCACACATTTACGGGGGAGGGGGGGTTTGAAAACTGTGACGAGCCATACAAAAAAATTAAGGTTCATACAAAAAATGTGACAAAGGGGGGTTTGAAAATGGGCTAAATTTGCGTAACATAATTAATGGACCATCCCCTAAGGTCAAGCCAGCCGCTATTGGCATCGGTTTTAGTCACCATCGTCCCCCGCCATCCGTAATCATATCGTAATCAGATTTCTCCGCTTTTTCCAATGTTGTCCAAAAATATTTCACAACGTCAAAGTGACAAGACATGTTTGAGCCATGGTAGATACTAGATGGTTACAACAAACCTTTACAGTGACAACTTGATTCAGTTGGTTGCAAAACAAAGTTTGAAAACTTATAGATTCATACGCTTAATTGGAACAAGATTGCAAATAGGTTCTTCAACACATCTTGGTTCGTAAACTTCTTAGCAACATTTTGAAACAGTTGCTCAATAGGTACAAAAAACATATAGTTCACACTCTGTTGCACCAAAGTTTTAAGAAACATAATGTTTTATGGAACTCTCATTCAACAAACACAACACAAGTTAGATTTGTTGCTCAAGTGTTTCATACAATATCACATAGCATATAACTTCATACCAGTTTGAGTGTAACATGTTTGCTCCTCCCATTTGAGGCATGATTCGACAGGTCATCCAAGCAGTACATTGAAACAGTTGAGTTTCATTATTGTGACCTAAAGTCAATGAAGCAACAAAGCTGAAACTTTGTCGTATCACGATGTATTTCCTGTACAATTTAAGGGATTTCTGGGCAACTTAAATAAAAAAAATAAAAGAATTGAGATGGTTTCTGTGTTGCTTGGGTACCCACTTATCAACAGAAAATCATTCTCCCGCCATTAAGTACGGAATGAAAATCTGGGAGAGCTGTGCTAAGTGCCATCACCTTAAACTTCGGACTCGAAATTCTGACATCCACCGGCTGGCTGTTCTTCAGACACGCTCAGCCACGAAAGGTTCAGAGACGCCTGTCTGATCTGATCAAATCACCAGATCATTCACGATCTTACTAATTAGGTTAGTTATTAGTAGTAATGTAGGATATCAAATTCTTTTTTTTTAATTCAAACAAAATGCATCCTGTAAACTACTTGAAAAACGTAAATTATAATAGCAAATTAAACCAAGATGAAGAGCCCTTCAGGCTAATCAATTGGAATGTACGAACAATGTAAAAATCATAATCAATGGAAAATAAACGTAATTTTGCTACTACAATATTGAAAGCACCGTCTTCTGATAAGGAACACAGAGCTGCCTGTTGCGTTATCATGAAATGCAAGTTTCACTCTCTTCTTTGCTTCAGAGACCTTTATTTTAAAACTAATAAATGCAACTGAAAAAAATTTTACTTATTTATTGGGAATTGTTTTATCATACAACATTCATTGTGGAGAGGTTCACTTGTTTTAGAGAAACACTTTTAATTAAATATTTTCTAAAAAAAACCTTTCAAAATGATGAATTAAGGTGGTCATATATTCCTATTTTAATATTCATATCTAATTGCAATATAGAAACAAAATTTAATTATGTATTCGCACTTTTATGAGCTCCTGAATTTGGCCAAGTTTTACTAAGCATGAAATCCAAGATATGTACATAGGACCGAACAAAAATGCACGAGAAGTTCACTAGAAAGCTTAACGTACTTTACGTCAACCATGCGGTCGTTTCTTGCACACAACCCCGCCAATTTGTTTATATATTAATTTAATTATAAAAAAATAATGCGTGGATTAAAAGACGGTCCGGTATTCGGTACATTACGCCAAACCCGAAAAAAAAATCCAAAAAACGTCCAAAAATATCGATGTAATGTCCAAAAAGCTCGAACATGAAAACACAAAGCACATTTAAAACACACCCAATACACTTCAATAAATGTTAAGGAGCCCTTCTTAACCAAACTAGCTAGAGCAAATGGGGCCAATGACGGCATTGGGAAATTAATCCACCCAAGACAACTCCAGTAAACTATTTTCCAAACATTTACCTTCGCAACCGCAAGTTGTTTACATTGCTAGCGCACGTAGCTAGAGGTACGTCACACCCATCTCACTCGTTGTTATGACAACGCATCTTATGTGAACGGGGTCTTCGTTGCCTCACCGTCCACTGTCGATGATGGACCCAATTTTTCGATTCACCTAATTGAATCGAAAACATTGCATCAAGTAGTCATCGATCGGGCGCAAAACATCATGAAACTGCGCCGCCATGGAGATTCTTTCCAATGAAGCACTATTAGTGACATGTTCTTTTTTTTTTTAATTTTTATCCTTAATATTTTCATCTTTATTGCAACGATTTTTGTTTTTCTCTGGTTCTGTGGAATTTCATTACATACTATAATAGCATTTTTTTTTTTGTTTTGAAGTAGATTACAGCTGATTACTTTTTTCATTCTTTTTTTTTTGCGGTTTTATCTTTTTTTCTGTTTGTCTTCTGTGTGTATGTGAGTGTTTTCGTATTATTCCATTTCTTCTTCTTTTGCTGGCTGTTGTTGTTGTTTTGTGGTGGTGGTGCAGTTGTTATTATCGAATCATTCGAATTCGTGCTATTGCTACTGAATGAAGAGAGAGATTTTAACCTTTCATTTATGTCCCATAATTGTAATATTATTATTTTTTTCCGTTTTTTCTGTGGTTGTTGTTTTGTTTTAGTTTGCTTTTGCCTAACAACTCCTGTTTCGAACTTTGAAGAATTTTTTGATCTGATTTCATACTGTTGATGTTGTTGCTGCTGCTGCTGCTGCTGTTGTTGTTGCTGTTGTTGTTGTTGTAGTAGTTGTAGTATAGTTTCCTAAATGTTGGTTTTCGATTTTTCTTAGTAGATGTTTCATTTCTTTATGCGAAAAATTGACAAGTTTTACACACGGTTACTCTCACTTTGTTTGCATTTGCTTTGCTTCTTTTTGGTTTTATGTTGGTTTTTTTTTTCTCAAGTTGTAATGCTTGTTGTAGAGTGGTTGTTTTCTTATTCATTTTTTTTCCATGAAGAAGGTACCAGAGGGGAGAACGAAAAGAGTTCTTCTACGTCATTGAATAGCATTTGTGTGTGTGAGTGAGTGAGTTTGGAAAGAAGGAAGTAGTAGTAGTAGTGGTAGTCTCGAGACGTGACCGGTGGGGTCGCACACAAAGTTGGCGATGACTTGATTTTTGCTCGCACGTTCCTCCTTTGTGTTTGTATTCAATGTTTGTGAGTGTTTGTCTTGTTTTTTTTTTGTTGCTTTCATATTCGTGTTGTTGCCTTAGAGACGGGGATATCTACCAGGAAGAATTTGAACGGTGTTGCTTGTGTCGATTCCTACGAGTGCGGTAAAATTTTCAAAGTCTTTCCGTTTTTTTTTTTATCATTTGTATGTGAGTGTGTTTGCTTGTGTCAGTGTTTTAATTTATCCTGTTCCTATTATCTTCATAGAGACAGAGAGAAGTGTAATTTAGTATTGTTACCCTTTTCCTAATCACTGGTTGTTGGCTAGCATTGATGTCTTGTACTTGTGTCTGTATGTGTGTGTGTGTGTCTTATGTGTGTGAGTGTGTGTGTTTTTGTTTAATGCAAAAGGCGAAAAATTGTTAGCTTTTATTAACTTTATTTATTTTTTTAGATTTTTCTTTTATATAATTTTGAAAGCCATCACTTGATTCTCCTTTAATCTTATTAACTTGTTTCGTTTTTTTATTAAATAACATGAAAACCAATTTTCAATTGTCCATTTTTCATCTTGATTTTTCTTCGTTAGTCGCTATTTGTTTTTCATTGTTATAGGTTATTGTTAATACATCTCTTTTCTATGTGTATATGGATTTGTATCTGTGTTTGTGGTTATGATCTTTCTTCAAGTGTAGGTGTGTGTATGTGTGAATGTGTATATCATTAAACTGTGTGTTTGAGTGGCTTTGTTTGATTTTCTCAGTTTTCTGTCAGTGTCTTGGATTGTGAATGTGTGTGTATGTGTGTGTGAGTGTGAGAGTGTTTGTGTAAATTGCTGTCAAAACGAGGGAGGGCTAATTGGTATTTTATTGTATTCTTTCCACTGCGCGTGTAGATAGAGATGAATGATTTACCTACGATTCTTTCAACACTATTTTGAGAGAGATTCTTCATTAACTTGTCAGTAACTTCAAAATGGACTTACGATTAAATGTAACAATATACACGATCCTTCTCTAAACATTGTTTGTTTATTTATACTCCTGTCAAACGCTTTTCCCGTTTCCTGCCATTACATAGCAACGCTTGCTTTGCCTTCGTTTTGCAATATTTTTGTTTTGTTTATCAACATCAAGATTTCAAGAAAAAATAAATGCCTTATCTATTACAAGAGAAAGGGTTAGGAGGAAAAATTAAAATTAACACGTGTCGATTTTGTTTGTTTCTTTGCTTTTTATATCTCACAATGATGCTGCTGCTGCTGCTGCTGCGCTTATATAGATTTGCTAATCTTCCTGCACCCTTGCCGACGCGCCCAGGGTGGTGCTGATTGCGGGCAGCGCCGTCCCGTCAGTCGGTTGTAAAAATGCTTCGAATCAACGAATGGGGTTAAAAGCAGTTTTTTTTTTATTTAATACAGATATGGAGAGAAATTCAGATTCGATAGCCCATCTGTCATTGTGTGATAGTAAAATCTCTACATAATCCCTCTACAGTGTCAAAGTAGGCTGATTGCGCACACACAGGATTGGATAGGGACTCCCTGCAGTGACAGCTCCCGCAAGCAGCGCCACCTTTGACCAGTATTGTTTATGCCTCGCGCCATCCAAGTAGCTTAATTATTTTTGTTTTATTTAAATACTTTGTTCTTAATGTTAATCTTACTAGTTATTAACTGATATAGAGAAATATAGAGAAAAAAATACTTTCTGTACAACAGAGCGCTTTTATTTGGTTTTGTTTTTTTTTTCCTAGATGACGTGATATTGTTTGTTTTTGTTTTTGTTTTTGTGTGCATTCATTTTTTGTTAGGACTTTTATGTTTTTTTGATCTTATTCGCCAAGTATTTTCTTTTTTTCGCTGTCCACGAGAGGAAGAAGATTGAATTACAATTTGTTATTCGCTTGTTTCAAATGTTTGCTCTTTTTGTATCTTTAGCGATTTGCAGATGTTCTATACGTGAGTGTTTTTTTTTTCCTTTACTAACTGACTATTTTTGTTCGGCTATAAGACTTTAATTGTTATTTTCACCTTTCTTATTACTTGTTTCGTCTTCAAGGTAAATAACTATTTTTAAATTAATAGGCTAGTTTTTTTTTTGTATTTTCATCAGATATTACCTTCATTAAATGCTACATATATAGACTTCACTTCTTGTGTAATGATGATAACTTGTCGTTCACTTTTGTTTTCCTCAATCAACCAATCAATCAATCAATCAATAATGCAAAACATGCGATAATGAGGATGTCACTACATATGAAAAACGTTTGCTTTTGATTACACTAGGTTGGTTTTTCCTCACTTTTCATCCGCTTTCTTGCCGTGTGTCCTCATTTGAATGCAGTACAGTATTAACTAATTATTCGCTTATAACCTAGCTTCTGCTCGCTTTATTTTACAATTGTTTTCAAGGTTGATGTTATTCTTGTTCTGTTACTTTTGAAACTCAACGATAGACATATTCGGAAAACCAATAAGGCTACAAGGGCACCTTGTGCTCAACGTAGAAAAAAAATAACTTTCTACCAAGAATTGACTCAACAGTTTACCGTTGTTGTTTGTTCCTAAAACAAAAGTCGTAAACATTCGAAACTGAAACCCCGAAAAAAAAAACAATCAACATAACCTCAACAAATAAGCATGCACTGTAAAACTGTACAGTTTTGGTAGCATTTTTTTTTTTTGCGTCAAGTATCCCTTTTTTGCTTTTTGTTTCCTATTAATGAAGAATCTTATCGTGAATTGTAAAATTCTTATATCTCACTTTCGTAAGTTTAATTTTCTGGGCAGTATAGTACGATTCATGTTTTCATTTTTCTTGTTTGTCGTTTCGCTTTGCGTCGATAATGTATATTTGTGTGTATGTGTGTTCATGTAACTTTGCTTTGTTTGTTTTGGGTGTCTCCATTTGTGGCAGATGTATCTCGGTTACCTCACACTGTTTGTTCTCAGTTGCAATTTGTGTGATTGAATTGAAACAAAGCGGATTGATGGTTTAAAACAAAAACTCGAAACAATTTAACTGTTGTTTGGTGGTTTGTTTTTCCAAGGTTCCCAAGATTGCCAGGGCAACCGACAAATACACGCACACCGTAGTTTCTCCCTCTCTGTGTGTGTAAGTGATTCGAGAATGGCGTGGCATAGGCTGTTGAATATGTGTCATTGATTGTGTCTGTTCAAGTGTCACGCGCGTGTGTGAGTGAGTGTTGCGCCGTTCTCAGTAGGCGGAGATCAAAGAAGCTTAATTGGGATTCAGCCTCTTTATGTCCGGTTTACACTTGTGCTGGTGAGCATGTTGTTGCTTTTAGAAGCTTAATAATATTGGCGCAAAAATTTCAGGCGCAAACTTGACTGGTTTACACCAACTTTGGTTAACCAGCATTAGTGTAAACCGGGCATTAGCGGAGATGATAGAGATAAAAATCTGTTGAAAGTACTACGGTCATCATTCGCTGGTTGAGAAGCATCATTTTTTTCCGCTGGAGCGGCTGTGATGCTGTAAAACTCAAACTGTTCATATAAACCTTCGCACTAACATTTCCAAGCATCAACAATGGAATGCTGATCGCTGATCAAAATAGGCCATGACTAATTGAATGGACATTCTGTCAATAGAATAAAGCATGAAACTAGGACCTAATCTTGTTTTTAGCTAAGACAACATATCAACAAGACTGGCAACTTTTCCGTTTTATCATACAACCGCTATGAGACGGGCACAATCGCGTCATCTGGCGCTCACAGGTAAATGCTCCGAAAGAATTTGATAACAAAGATTCCAACATCAGAAGAAAGGTTTGTATATTTGCTCATTTTTCATTGAATTGCTTCCCCTCAAGATTGCAAATACTCATTGTTTATACACAATGTTTTTCTTAATTATGAAATGATTAGATGCTATGATCATATTTTGTATTGGTAAGATACAAGAATAGATTGCAAAAAATGCGTTTGGCACATTAAACCTGTTTATTTCACTTCATGCCAGTCACAATCACCGTATTTTCACTCTCTCACTCACTCACTCGCTAGCTCAGCGTTGCTGATCGCTGATTGTGACTCATAGAAAGCAAAATTTACAGGTTTAAAGTGTCAAACACATACTTTGTTGTGCAACCCAACCAGATGAAATGAGTATTTGCAACCTTGCTTCCACCTTTGATCAAGCGTAGTGCTACCAACCGGTCCGCACTCGTGTTTATTTCAGTTACCATGAGGACGTAATTTGTGATTAGCCCCGGTCCCTTTCAAATTGTATTATTATTTATGTACGGCCTTAAATTTGAAATGACGTTTCACATTCATCTAGTGATGGCCGATTTTCATTCGAATAATCGATTAATCGATTAACGAACCGAAAAGTAAAATATGTGTAATCGGTTATATCATGCTGATTAAAGAGCCTGAATTTATAAAGAGACGACATGTCAAAATTGGAACAATCGATTATCTGTCAAAGTCATAGGAAAAGTCATTCCAATCGAGCAGAAGACCTTTCAAATGGATAAAATGACAGCGCAGCGAACAAAACATAATCGATTAGATGTTAATCGAATAATTTAAAAAATGGGACATCTCTGATTTTAGTGTGATTGTTTTGATAAAAAAGAGAGCAAAATTTCATCTCTACCGGTAAAGTTGCCCGTCTTATTGATATGATGTCTTCGCGTTTTTGTAATACATTGATTAAGCATCCCAGGCGATGGATTTAGGAAACAAGCCGCTCAACACTGACTGTGAAAACATATGTTGTGAGGTTTATTCCCCTTGTGCTGATTCACTACTGATAATGAGCCTGTCACTCTCAAAATTGGTTATCAGTGTGATGTAAACTGTTTTCCGCAGCTGGTTAATATTGGTGCACCAATTTCTGGCACAAACTTGACCGGTTTACACCAATATTGGTTAATCAGGATTATGAACCAACACTAGTGTAAACCGAGCATTAACAACATAAGTGGCCGTGTATGTTGCCTCAAGCTGTCAAATGCAAGGTACCAACATCGTAATTTCGCATGAAAGTTTACAATTTGAGCTTCCATAACTAGCGAAAAATGACTGCAGTCGTCGCTTAAGTGACAGAGTTGGCGAGAGGAGAAAAATTGACTGCCGTGGGCAACGAGGTTTAAGGAAGGTGTTTCCATAGTAACAGAGCAATTGACCCAATCTAACGTGAGGATCACATCATACACTCAAAAAATTCCACACGTTTGATCGAAGTGTTTAAACACTAGATTTTTTCAAATGCACAATCACATTTACTTTAAGTGTATTTCACCTTGGTTCAATGTGGTATACACGTTAAATTATAGTGTTTCAAATTTTGCAATGTTGAATATCTTTCACTAACTATTCAAGTGTATTGCATGTTGAATAACACTACTGTTCAAAACAGATGAATTTAAAGTGTTTTGCATTTCAATACGATGTGAATTGCTTGCTCAGAAAGGTAAACATCGAAAACAAGACTTGTGTCTTTATCCTATCAACCCGCCTCATATATGAGAACAACCGTGGCACAGTGAGATCGAACGAAGACTTCGGCAGCAGCACACCCCAACAGTCCATGATCGAATCCCAAATCAGACCCATTAAAAAGTTATGTGAAAGCTCTGGCCTCTGGCAGTTTTGTTTATATATTTGTCAATTCATTTTTAGAGTTTATTAAACTATGATGTGCAAAGCAATTGATATCACATCAGGCACATAGAATCCAAGTGTGTCACAATTCAAATCCATAGTGTTCAGACATGATTCATAGCATAAGATTCACACATGAAATGGATGTGTTTCACAATAAGGGCAAAATTAAGTGTGAGAAACATGAAGATGACGTGTGGAATTTTTTGAGTGGTGGCTGTCAAATACGAACAATCGTCGCCTACCTCGCATAACTGGTTCCAAACGTAAACAAGGCATAAGAAACCTACAGCGTTTGTTTACGTTTGGAACCAGTTTCATACAAGAATGATCAGTAGGCTGATTTGACAGCACGTCCCCCCCCCCCAAGGTTTAACCTGGATCAAGATCTACACTGAACGAAAACATCCACAATACTTCGAATGATTACTGCATTGCTCGAGCCCAACAATATGCTTTCGAATTTCGGATGATTGCCTTATGGTTGAATTCGTCATCAGCTGATGAGAATCCATATGACTGTCATCCAAATAAAGGATGATATTTATTTGAAAATTGGCTGTAAAACATACAGCGCTCAGAGGACAACAATTTAATAAAAGGGTGACTTGCAGATGCTTTAAATTAGATTTATAATTCGATTGTTTACATTTCCATATTGAATAGCCATGAACAGCCAAAAATTGTTTGCAGGTAGAGGTAATTTCCTCCACCAAGGAATCGGCAATTTTCGGTTTCCACGCTTTACCAGTGTTCGTACCACCTCTGATAGCAATAACTATGTTTCTACCTAGTTTGTCAGCTCAGATCAGCAAATGACGTTCGATAGAATTAATAACACCATCATTTTAAGATGATTTGCATTATAAGGTTGAACCAATACCATGCACCCAATTTCTAAACAACCCAAATTTGAGTAGAAAATGAGGAAAATTGACGAAAATTTTACTCATTTACTTTTCTCATATTCGAGTTTTTTTCTTGAACAAACCTGGAAAAACTTGGTAAAACATGAGGGAAATTTACTCATAACTGAGTTCCTGCCCTTTGTGATTTCTGAGCAAACTAAACTCAAATTGGGATCGTTCTCATTGGCCGTGTGTGACTTTGATAACCGTTTTCCGAATAATATCACTTGTAACCTTAATTCGTTAGGTGAACATTTTCTGTCCTGAATCTTCAGTGTTGCAAAGGGCCAACTTGAAAGACTTCCATCCTGGGCGGCTGCTTGCTTTTGCTTTAGCCAGGGCCCAGCTAAAATTCCTATCGACCTGCCTGATTTCGTTACTGAAGTTCCGCCAGCATCGATCAGATTAAGTTTCAAAAAAATGACACTTTAATGTTTTGCCAGAAACTAGCAAAATGGAAATTTTACAAACAAAATGTAGTCAATTGCTAACTAGATTGATCGCCAGTGTCAAAAAATTACACGACAAATCATGTAAATTTACGCCACGCCACTTTGATTGTGCTGAACATTGGAAATCCTATGCTGTTGTAGCAAATGTCATAGTGGTGAAATAAACGTTATCATGAAGCGACACATCTTAATCTCAATATTTGATTGTAGATAGATTCGGATTAAAAAAATCTTACTTTTTTTCCTTTTTCGCATCTTAATCTATCTACTCGCCTCACGCCCTATTTTATTCCGGGAAATCTACTGATCTGTTGCATCAATCTTCTTCAATCTACTTATCGCACAGGCGTCTCACGACAGTAAAACAAAATCGTTCCGGCAATTTTTAGATAGAGTCACCCGCCTCGAAGAAAACGCAATCTGCTTAACAATCAACGTCAAAATTTGACTCCAAAGAACTTCTTAATTCTTGCAAATTGATGTGACATATGGCTTATGCGGCTATACAGCTTGCAAGCTTGTAAACAATTGTATTGTTTATTCAGATACAATCCCAAAAATCAGACGAGCAAATTTATTATTGGGCTCAACTGTTTAAGAAAAACAAAACCATACGGAGCCGAGCAATATTGATTACAAATTTAACGATTTAAATCAAAAGAAAAGTGCCCCTGGGGGAGGTGCCATAATTTGAAGAGATCGATGAGATCATCTGATTCTTCCTGGAAGATGACATCTTTTTTCATGCTTCATTTTTCCTGTGCTCGCAACTTCATCCATTCATACATTCTCTTTTATTATTTCAAAGCGGTTCCTTGTTATTAGCTTCCATAGTTCCAAACTTGTTGTGTTACCCTCGTAATTCTGGTAAATGAACCCTTCTTCTTCTCATTTCAAGCATATTGCTTATCGCATATTAGCCTATTGCGTGCTCTCAACTTAGTGTTCTAGGTATACTTCCACAGTTATTAATTGAGAGCTTTCGATGCCTGTACCATTTTTGCATTAGTATAACCCAGCCACGTTCAGCATGGTCTTGCTTTGTAGCTGCGCCTTTACCAACTGAGCTAAAGAAGGCCCCGCACACAAGTGGTTGCTGCCCGTCCCATGACGTTCACCTCAAGGTATCCTCTGGACGATCACCCACAAGGTATCCTATTCCTCGATTGTGACTACAGTCGAGGGTATGCCAAAATCCCCTAAAAAGTTGCAGGTTTCCATGCAACTTAAGCAAAATTTAAAATATTTCTTCTTCCTTCCTTTCCTCTCTCACCCGAAGCTGCAATTGATTCCTCTTCCACCGCCAACCCACAGTTCAACTGAAAACAGTACGATTTCTTTTAGTTAAGTTTAGCCCCTAACATGTTACAGTCCCACCATATCGGTCTGCAAAAGAATCTACTACTTACACCTGCTCAGCAGCAGAGGTTCCATATTACGCTTATCCCGCCCAACTTTCAAACTGTGTCGTGTCCTTCTCTATAGTCTGCTGTTGTTTTTGATGTTGTTGTTGCTGTTGTTGTTGTTGTTGTTGTAGGAGCTATAAATATGCCATCCTGTGTTAAGATCTATCCCGTGAATAATAGTAATAATATATCTATAGGCTTCCTCTTGTATATCCTTTTTTTCCTCAAATTAATGTTAGAGATTATTAGTCATTAAATATTATCACACATTTTCTTGAACATTTTTAATTTTTCTTCCTCTTATAGTTTCCGTGTCTAATTTTTTTTTCTTGTTCTTTTCTAATCACTTTTCAGCCGCTGAATTTCCTTTACACACACGCTCGCGCGCATTAATCGCTAATGTCGAACTCACACACTTCTTCCACGCAATTTTTGCGCATGCTACATTTTGCTTGCATAGAGATTTTGAAGCCAATTTTAATTTCCATGCTTTTTTTTATTTTAACCCCTCCCGGATTCCATTCGACGGCGTCCACCTCATACTACAGATTCGAGGTTAAAAGTGCGAACGGAATCCAACGGAAAACCCTTTCCTTGTGTTCGTGTGTGTGGGTGTTTTTTTTTTCACCTTCTATTATTGCTAGGATGCGCCTCTTAACAAGACTTTTCCAACTTCACTCCCATATTATTTCCTCTGGATTTATCTATAAACGACATTTGCTTACGCAACCTTAAAACACGCCGATTTAGCAAGCAAAAATTGCAACTTTTAATATAACCTTGCGCGCGAAAAACCAGCTTCAGCTTCACCTCGCTTCTGACTTACAAACATTAGCCTTCGTTCAAACTGCTCTGCTTTTGTTTTTGTTTTTATCATGTTCGAATGGATAAATAGATTCAACGCAAAAAATGGTGAATAGTGAAGCTTGTTCTTTCTTGTTCCGAATATATTTACACAGAAGTAAACCTAACCTCGTATGATGTCTTGTGTGGCATGTGTGTGTATGTGTGTGTGTTTTTAACTAGACTAAGATTAGAGCGACTTGATTACAGCGTCGTCCTTCGTTACATACTTAGCATCATCAGTTTTTTTTTTTGACTAGTATAGATAGCCTTAGTAACTCAACAAAATCAAACCCAACGTTTCGATAAACAGCAACCGCACACGTGCGGGACGAAAACAAAACTATCCTAGAATCCTAATACAAACTTAATAAATAATCAACGAGCGGGTGGTTGAATCTTTTCCATGTAGCTATAGGGTTGTATTCGTAAGATAATCATCGAGTTATGAGATCGTGAATGGAAAAGCGAGGCGGAGATGGAAAGCTATCTCCACACCACCGATCTACGATTTTTGTTTTTTTTGTAAGTTTTGCACGATCGTCACATTCGCTACTATGTTCATTTTTTTTTTTCTGTTTCTTACTGTAGTAAATCGTTTGTCCATCGCAGGTGTTAGTGGGTTTGTGTTTGTGTTATTTGCGTGATACTGTTCACTGATTGTTGTTTTCTTTTCTGCTTTGTTCTTCGAGCTGAGATGTGTGCCACCTGATTTGTGTCCCGGTGAGTTGTAATGAAAGAGAAGGAAGCTGTGGCCACAGGTTGATCACCGTTGTGACGTGGATTATCTAAAATAAAGGGCAAAGATAAGCAAAACGTTCACACGATAATGTTCTGGAAGATATTGAAGCACCCAGGTAACCATTAAAGCTACTAAACCGTATTTTGGCTATACAGAATTACGAATGTACGACGAATATGTAAAGGCCTTTAAAGCTTTATCCTTTCACCGTACATAAGCTCTATATAATCAAAGGGTATATTAGTGGGCTTGTTGTTTACTTGGGTCATGAAGTAATCATAATGAATAGTTACGTACCTGAACAAAATAAACATAAATAATAAACAATCAAAAATAAAATAATACTATTCGAAACGTTTACTTCATTTTGATGTAACTCGATTTTCTTGTAATTTAAAACAGTCTGATTTTCTTGTTTTTGAAAAAAATATAAAGTTCGTTAAAATATCACATTCCATACTTCTTCTTTTTCTGCTTTGACTATTACGTCATAACCGGAGGTTTACCTTCAACATATTGTTCTGTAAGCACAACCACGGTTGTGAGGTTGAGAGCTTTCTAAGCCTATGCCATTTTTGCATTCATATTTTGTATGCCCAAGTAACAATACAGTAACCACTCTGATTTATGATGGTTTTATAACGGCAATGAACAATCCATTTAGTTTAAATACAGCATTTCAAAGTGTAAAACTTTCCTACTTAGTAATTCAGCTTTTTGCTGTTTAAAAACCATTTATAGTCTGGCAAGAAAGTCTGAAACTGTCTTGTTTCAAAAATAAATTTAAAACAGTTCTCAATCCCTCCTTAAAACTGTTCTGTAATTCAAGCATAAACGTCATTAGCAATTGTTTAATAATGTATAGATAAAATACTTCAGTTCTATTATTATAAAAGCAACCATAAAACCATCAGGTTTTGCATTAGAGCAAAAAGCATATTTTGATGTTTTTTAAGCCTTTTAAAATGCACCATAAACTCCCCAATTACTCTCTCCAAGGATAGACGAAGTAGTTTGAAAAATTCGAAATGCGAAATGTTGTAAAAGAGTATCGCAAACTATATCAGTAACTGCTCCCAATCCATCCGGTGAAAACCGCCAGAAAGAACCCTAAATCCCACAGCGCAACTATCGAAAGATAAACAAACTTTGACGTTTAACTTTTTGCAGGCAACTTTGTCTCAATAAATGCTGCCATTATTGTAATTTGGATATTCAACAAGATTTTAATACCATCAGTTTCTATTTTAATTATTTTGATAATATCATAAATCCTTTTCTATCTTGCAAGCGGTTTGGGGAAATGGCTCGGAAAGGGTTTTTATTGTTGCTAAATAGCTTTTATTGTACCTTTAAAATGGTTCTCAATGCGTTCGTCATACAACCTTTTGCAGTAAATCAATCTTGAAGAGCTTCGAGAATACACCCTTCAGAACCTTCTCCACATAGAAAAAAATCTGAATTTTAACTTTCGCGTAAAATCTCCCTTCGTTTAATTTTGAGCTATACTTGGCATAAACAGTGAAATCGTTTACAAGCTTGCATACAATGTTGCTAAGTTATGCGATATTGCGCTTAAACTTACACAAACTATCGCGTAAATTTATACCAAATCTAGCGTTAATTTTATGTGCGCTATACATATAGGGTGGGCCAACTAGACATATTCTAGTCTTAATGAGGTTTTGGTGGCAAAATTGCCATGATCAGGGTTTTATGAATGTTGTTTTATAGTTGCTTTGTACACAGATAAAAATTCTGAATTTTAAATGTGATGTATACATTCATTCACGTAGACTTGTATTTCATTTCACGCAACCGAGCAACTTGCAAACAATGTTGTTTACAAAGATGGGCTTTTGTATACAATATTTGCTACATTGCATGAAATGTGTCAGAACTTTACATGATATATAATGTAAACGTATATGATATGTGACGCTCCATTTATGTGCATCATATTGAACAGAAATTTACACTACTTTTTCGAACTGTGTAGTATTTCAAAAAACTTAAAATGTTACTTGGGTGCCAACGCATTTCTGATCAAATCTAAGCAAAAAAGACACCAACGTAAATTCCGAAACCCACGTAAAACAAGTGTGAATCCAAAAACCCGCGTAAACAGCGACTCCAGTGCACGTACAATCATGCTTGGAAAATCATTTAAATTCACTTCGTGCAATCATTTACATAAATTAGCTCTAACTTTTGATATCAACGGGATTCCTTAAAATGAAGTATGAAGCTTTTGTAGCTTTTGAAATAAGCTAGAACTTTTGCCAAGAACTCGAATCTGTATCTCATATGCATGAATAATCACAGCGAACAGAACACATCATTGTTTTCCAGTGAATGTAAATTACATTCACTGAAAAACAATAATAAGTTCTTCCCGGTCTACCCGAGAAAAGTCGGTTAACAAAATGAAAGCAAATCGATATTAAAGTTTGCAGCTCCTATCATAATGAAAACTCATTTCAATTGTCGCGACATAAGTCTGATATCATATTGTGTTTTCATTTCGCAGCCAAAACTTTTTAAATTAAAGCAACTTAACTTGATGTTCTGCTGTTAACGCCATGTTTAAAATTTCAATTTAAGTTCATCTGTTGTTGAACTAATGATTATTGTTTATTTGTTTTGTTTAAAACGTTTTAGGTCATTCGTGACTTGCCCGGGGTGAGATTTGACTCTTTCAGCCTTTCAGTCATTCAGCTTGAGAAGCATGGATGCTAACCATTTACGACAGGCCCGTATTCAGTTAAACATTATGAATGCAAAATGAGTAATTAAATTGATTTCATTAAAAGCAGGATTAGTTTTCCGTTTGATTCAACGGTGTAAAAGTTTGTTCTAATTTTTGCTGTGTTAACCGTTAAGTCAACCAAAATGAGATCAACTGAAGTATTCAAAATAAGTTACATCATAACAGCAAATTTTGATTTCAATTTGATCTCCAGCTTTCCCTGCGCTTCGGTCAGAGAGCGTATAGAGCGTCGTTGTGCCAATTTGGTCGTGGCACATTTCGAGTATGAGAGAGTAATTGCAGTTAGATCAAAAGTGCCTGAGAAAAATGCAAGTACTTTCGTAGATTACCCGAAGTTGCGATAGTGAAGGTATGATCACAGAAAAGCAGACATAACACTCTTAAAACGTTCATCAAAATCGTTTTTAACGGTCAATTTAAATGTTTCTTAGTTGGTAGTACTGCCATTTGTGGTGCACATAATCAATTCTCTAGCGTTTGACGTTTACACACTACAACCATCTGTTGAGTGTATTGCCCATCAAAGTATATACGGCAGATGGTGGTAGGGTTTACATTTATAAATTTTCAATGTGTTGTGTCTGCTTGTACTGTGAACACTAAGTTGAGAGCACGCAATAAGCTTATATGCGATATGCAATAAGCTTGAAATGCGAAGAAGAAGAAGAAGAAGAAGAAGAAGAAGAAGAAGAAGAAGAAGAAGAAGAAGAAGAAGAAGAATAATCATACCACATCCAGCATGATCTTGCTTTACAATTTCCCTTTCAACAGCTGAGCTGATTTCCTTGCCATAGAGCTCTCAATTAATAACTGTAGACGTGCAGCTCGTACACTAAGTTAAGCGTAAAAAGCCTCTAGAAGAAAATGAAGGTTCGTCACTTGCTTCTTGAGCATTGCGTTGAAATCACTTCTCTGCCAAATAGAGTTTAAAAGTAATTTCGGCAATTTTTACTAGATCTTGGCCTTACAAATTACACACAAAGAATTCCATCCGTAAACAACGGTACATCTAAAGGGTGTACCGTTTAAAATCAACACACACCCAAATTGCTCTAATTTTTGGGATAAATTAATTGAAATTTTGCGTAGACATAGTTTAATGTGTATTGTTTACACTCTGTGAGTTGATTTCATCAGGTGCGACGTGTGTGCGTGAAAAAGTTTTTCACGAGTACTTTGAGAATAAGGATCTGACGCATCGTGCCATTGGAAAAATTTGAGAATCGCGAATTCCACGGTGTCTAGTATCATAAAGCGGTTCGAAGAACGTCTGACTGTTGATCGGAAGGGAAGATCCGAAAAACGATCAGGTCAACGAGAACGATCACAAACGCGTGGTTGGGGCCTTTAAACGGAAACCGAACGCCTCAGTTCGAGATGTGGCTAAAAAGTTGCTTGTGAGCAAGACTTTCGTGCAGAATACCAAAACTCGAGTTGGACTACGTACGTTTAAGGTTCAGAAGTCCCCAAACCGTGACGAGAAACAGAATACGGTCGCAATAAGCCGTGCCCGGAAGTTGTACGACTAAAAGTTAACGAAACCACACCGCTGCGTAATGGATGACGAGACATATGTGAAGGCGGACTTCAACCAGGTTCCAGGAAACCTAAATGTGACTGCCAAGGATATTTGCGATGTTCCCGAGAACCTCCGGACACAGAAGATGTCGAAGTTCGAAAAGAAGTTCTTAATTTGCAAGCGATTTGTACTTGTCGGAGTACACCTTCCGTTACCACAAGCACCATGAATGGACAGGATGAAGAGTGTCACGGCGGTTCGACGATCTTCTGGCCGGCTTTGGCATCATGCCACTACACGAAGGACGTGCTTGAGTGTTATAAGGCGAATGATGTCGATTTCGTGCCGAAAGATCTGAACCCCCTAAACACTCCGAAACTGCGCTCAATAGAAAAATACTGGGCCATTATGAAGGAGCACCTTCTAAAACGACCTAAAGTGGTGAAGAATGTAGAAGAAATGAAAAAAAGCATGGGTTAATATGCAAAAAAAACTGTCGATTCTGAGGTCGTACAGAACCGTATGGCTGGGGTTAAGACCAAGGCTCACGCATTCGGATATAAAGGCGAAATAAATTAAATGAATGATGCCAAAACTAACTTTAATTGTTTCTTTTTACTCCCTGAAAATTTGGTGATATACGGATAAAAACTCGAATTTTGAGAATGAATTTTGGTCGTGCGGATTTATGTAATTGATTAAATGATTATCATGATTAGGCACTTTGTTGGATACCCAAGAACGAAGCCAATTAACGGTACTCAGTTCTAAAGAAGACAGTCAATCGTGTTAGCAACAACTGGCGATATTTGACTCCTCTACGATATCTCACGACGCCTGACAAGAATGAACAAAAGGTTGCCGGTGAAGAAGCGAGTGGTCAGTTGCTTACCGATGATGATGAAACGTTGATGGGAGCACTACTTCAAGATTCGATTATCAATTAGCCATCAACATCTCGCAAACAAGGCACCCAGCGTCCTGCATGCAGTGATGCCAACATTCCAGTTTAAACTGGATTGTTCCAGATTTTTCGGCCGCATCCACAAAAAACACTTGACCACATTGACCGCTCTCGGAACCTCCGGAATGCCCCGCAGGGAACCGGTAGCAGGGGACAATTGCATTTTTTTACTTAAAAATGCCTTGCGATAGCTCATTCTTCATGGGTCTTCATCAGTAGGCTTTCGATAGGCTTTAAATGTATCATTTACCACACTGGCCGCTCTCGGAGCCACCAAGATGCTCCCGGGGGGAACCTGTAGCAGAGAAAGACTGCACACCGCCCTTTCTTCGTGGTTTTTCATGAATAGGCTTTTGATGGACTTTAAATGGATCAATGACCCCCTGCAGGAGGGGAAAATTGCGTCTTTATACAAAATCATGCCGTACAACAGCCTTTTCTTCGTGGTTTTTCATCAATAGGCTTTTTATAGATTTGAAAGATCATTAGCCACATTGGCCGCTCTCGAAACCACACCGTATGAAATGTATTCATGTAAATTTCTGCGATATATAGCGCACACGTTATTATCGCTATATTTGGCGTAATTTTACACGATATTTCATGTAAATTTAAGCGCAATATTGCATAAATGTATAGAAGCTTGAAATCAATTTTATGCCAACTATAGCTCAACATTAAAGAAGAAAAGATTTTACGCAACAGTTTAAATTCAGATTTTTTTTCTGTGCACGGGATGCTCCCAGTGGAACCTGTAGCAGCGGACAATTGCATTTTTATACCAAAACTTGCCGTGCGATAACTCTTTCTTCATGGTTTTTTATCAACAGGCTCTCTATAGACTTGAAATACTATTGACCACATTGGCCACTCTCAGAACCACGGAATGCCTCAGGAAGATCCTGTAGTAGGGGACAATAGCGTTTTTACACCAAAACATGCCGTGCGACAGCTCTTTCTTCATAGTTTTTCACTAATCTAATCGTATAGCCACCTTCGATGGAATCTGTAGTAAGGGATAGTTGATAAAAAAAAAATCATGATAAATCATGGAGAAAGAGCTATTGCGCGGCATGTTTTGGGGAAAAAATGCATTTTTACGATGCTAGAAGTTCCCCGGAGGACATCCTGGAGGATCAGAGAGCGGCTAATGTGGTCAATATCCACTTCAAATCTATTGAAAGCCTATTCATGAAAAACCACGAAGATATGGCTGTCGTATGGCATGATTTGGTGTAAAAACGTAATTTTCCCCTGCTACAGGTTTTCCCGGGAGCATCTCTGTGGTTCCGAGAGCGGCCAAAGTGATCACTGATCCATTTAAAGCCTATAGAAAGCATATTCATGAAAAACCATCAAGAAAGAGCTTTCGCAAGGCATGTTTTGGTGTAAAAATGCAATAGGCCCCTGCTACAGGCTCCCCTGGGGGTATCGTGTGGCTCCCAGAGAGGTAAATGTGGTCACTGATCCATTTATAGTCTATCGAAAGCCTATTCATAAAAACTCATAAAGAATGAACTGTCGCAAAGTATGTTTTGGTGTAAAAATGCACTTTTCTTCTGCTACATGTTCCCTAGGGGGTTTCCCGGTGGTTCCGAGTGTGACCAATGCACACTGGGCTAGGAATGCAATCTAGCGGAGTAAAATTAATAACTCCGAAACGAAGCATTTCCGCGACTTGGTGTCTTGCACAAAGCATCTTATCATAATAAGGACCATCTATTGACATAAACAAACAAAATCGCAACCTAACATCAAGTCTCCAAAACTTCAGAGAAAGAAGTTAGATTGTGGCGCCATCTTTGCGGAAGAGTTTCGAACTATTTGTTTATGTCAATACATGGTCCCTATTATGATGAGAAACTTTGCCGAAGACACTAAGTCGCGGAAATGCTTTGTTTCGGAGTTATTAATTTTACTCCGCTAGATTTCATTCCTGGCAATTCCAGTGTGCAATGGTGTCAATAATGCATTCAAAGTTCATGGAAGGGCTTTTTTTTTTTGACAAACCATGAGAAAAGAGCACATGGCTCATTTTGGAGTAAACTTGCAGTTGTCCCCTACTACATGTTCTCCCGGGGGTATCCCATGGCTCCCAGAGTGGTCAATGTGGTCAATGATCCATTTAAAGTTTATGGAAAGCCTATGCATGATAAATTTGAGATTTTCTCTGGGAGTCCCATGATTTTTTTTAAACGGTGCTCTACACAACACTCGAAAAAAATTCTTGAAATTCGTCCTTATTCTCTTAGAATATTAAACATTTTCTAATAATTCACTGAAGCTTCCTTAATTTTTTTTAAATTTGTTTGATATCTCTTTGGAATTGTAACTTCAACATTCGATTATCTTGGTAGTTTTCACGGATGTTAGAATCCTACACAATCGCCATGGAATTTTCCACAGCGCTAATTCAAAAAATTACTCTGAGCTCACATAATTGAGTCAGGGTCCTTATTACCGATTTCACTTCACGGTGAAGTGATTCCCATTTGATTTATACGGCAATCACTTCACCGTGAGTGAAAAGAGGTCACTTCACTTCGTTGTCACCGTGAAGTGACACTCGTAATAAGGGCTCTAGTTAAAACTCCCTTAGAGTTCTGACCAAAAGCTCTCGAGCTCATACTCTCTGAAAAACCTTGGTATAACTAGATAACTAGAATTCATTCTAAAATCGGATCTAAATTGCTATGAATTTTTTAATGATCTCTTAGTAGTTTTTCAAAATGACTGTATCCTACAAATCTAGTCCAATCCAAGCGTCTTGTTGTTTTTTCAACATTGCAAAATCTTACTCTTTTAGAGGAGAGGATCGTAATGTAATCGAAATTCCTGGCTTTTTGCCGGTTTTCCCGATTTCCCGGTTCACTTGTCACCCTGAATATGTGCTTTGCGATGACCTTACATTACTCGAAAAGGTCCATCGATGAAATGGAGCGTCTTTCGATGCCTGTAGTACCCAAGGATCCAACCCCTCTAGCGTTCCCCAAATGCGTTAAATTGAAAATTTCTACTCGAATCGTAAAAGAATGGCCTTCTTGTTTGGCTTTATTACGTACCGCTATTATTATTTATTACGCCGGTTCTCAACTTAGTGTTCTTTGAACTCTTCTACAGATGTTAATTGAGAGCTTTCTATGTCTGCACACTAGCGTGCACAGGAATCTTGTTAAGGAGGGGCATTTTTTTTTCTATGGTGCATTTAATCTGGGGATGGGGAGTACTCCAAAGTACGTGGTAGATGGTGCTGTCCTACTCCCACTTTTTCCCTACTGTTCAATTTAGCTAATTTTATTTATTTTTTGCTCCGGTGGTGGTTCATCTTCTTTACATTACATTGTGCAACGACGTAATCATGTCATTTTGAATACGGTTACTTGTATACTGACAATTTTTCGCACCTTCCGCCAAGTGTTTTTCCAGCACAGGATCGTAGTTAGCCACCAACTGGGTGGCACACTTTCCGCTCCTTCGGAATGTCCACGAAGTGGTCGGCTACCTTTGCAAAGTATGCGCACAAAATCGATTAAATGTTCCATTATATAGCGATTTTGTAGCCGCTTTGCCTTACTAGCAGCAATCATAGCTGTTTTTTGGTGGTCCAGTTCTTCGTCGATAGCCTTCCTGGTTTTGAAATTCTTCCACGCTTCCATACTACCAACATGGGTATCACTGCGATTGTGTTTGCCCAGCAACACGGTCGATTTCTTCCAAATTTCTGAACCCTGTATGAATCGTTGTAATAATGTTTTCCGTCATGCTCTTCTTTACAGGTTAAAAATACAAATCAAAGAAAATATATTCTTCAAGGTACTGGTCTTATCTTTTATTCAGTTACCTTTCTGAAGTTTTGTGTAGTACGTTTTTGTATATTTTGAAGACATCGTTACAATTTTTGACTATTTCAATTCAGTATTTTTGAAAGCCCTTATATGCTGTTGCAGTCACTTTACTGTTACCGTTTCGAGTACGTTGAACTTGGTCATTTTCAGCGAAATTTTTTTTCAAATTTTCAAATTTTGACCTAAATGCCAAGACTAATAGGATCATTTAAAGTTTAAAAAAAATATAACGATTGAACCAAAGGCACACAAAACAATTTTGATAAAGGAACCCATTGGAATGTACGGAATGACGACTTGTGCGAAGGATTGAGCATGTCAACCACGGTAACAAATTCTTAGTAAGACAACAATCGACCAAGGTTCAATGGCAAACTTATACCTAATTTTCAATTAGGGAATCCAAAAGCTGTCTTTAAACTTTGTACAGTTGCGAAAAAGTCCATCCTCAGAATTTTTTAGGTTCTTTTAGAAATTTTTAGAACTCTATGAGCTCTTTTGAAATTCTTCTCAGAAGTCCTCTGGAATTATTTTGAGAATACTTCTTGACTTTTACTCAGAATACCTTAAAACTTAAATTCTTTCAGAGTTACAGAAGAATTTCCTTAGTACTATCTAGAAATAATTCCAGGTAGAAATTATTGGTACTCCTTTGAAATTTTCCTCAAAATCCCTTTGGAATTTCACTCAAAATTTAATTTTCTCGTTATTCTTTTCGGAATTATCTTGGATTCACTAGAAATTATTCGCAGGCATTTCTTGAAATACTCCCCAGAAATCTTTTGGAACAGTCCTCAGAATTCAATATCCTTGAGGTTCTTCTTGGATTTTTTAGAACTCTCCGAAGAGCTCTTTTGAAATTCTTCTACCACTGGAATTATATTTACAATTCTTCATAATTTTTTTTTTTCAGAACACCTTGGAACTGAAATTCCTTTAGAGTTTCAGAAATTATTCCCGGAATGAGCTAGAAATTATCTTCGGAATTCGTTTGAAATTTTGCTTAAAATCCCTTTGGAAGTTCACTCAAAATTTTATTTTCTCGGTATTCTTTTCGAAATTATCTTGGAACTATCTGCAGGATGCACTAGAAATTATCCGCAGAATTTTATTTGAAATCTCTCCAGAAATATTTTGGAACTGTCTTAAGAATTCAATATCCTTGAGGTTTTTCTCGGAATATTCTAGAACATTTTTTTCTCAGAACACCTTGGAAATGAAATTCCCCTAATGTTTCAAAAGAATTTCCTCTGTATTCTCCAGAAATTCTTCCCAAAATGAACTTGAAATGATCTCCGGAATTTCCTTGAACTTTTCCCCGATATCCCTTTGGAAATTCATTCAAAATTTGATTCTCTCGATATTATTTTTGAAATTATCTTGCAGCTATCTGCAGGATTTGCTAGAAATTATTTGCAGAATTTTCATGGAATCATCCCCAGAAATCTTTTCTTTTGGAACTTCGTTTCAGAATTCAATGCCCTTGAGGTTCTTCTCGGAAGTCAAGTTTAAGTTGCCCGTCCATTCACCAAAACATTATAGTTTTTCTACCAGAAATGTTCAATAAAGCTTGCCCCTCCATTCAACAGAACTGTGCAATTTTTACATCAGGAATTTTCAATTCAGCTAGCCCCTCCTTGCAGCAGATTGAATCTTACACCAGAAATTTTCAATACAAACTTGCCCCCAGAAAATTTAACAACAGGAAATTTCAATTGACCAGAACGATGCAAATAATTCACCGTTAAAAAAATGGTTCTCCAATCTTCTGATTGGTGCAGATTTCCTTTTTTCCATTTTCCACCAGACATTTTCAATATAGCTTGCTTCTCCTGTTATCAGAATGTTGCAGGTTTTCCACCAAATAAAACTTGCCCCTATTTTCGGATTTTTCAGCATAAATTTCCAGTAAAGCAGCTTCCCTCCAATCATAAGAATGGAGCAAATTTTACACCAGAAATTATAATTAAAGTTTGTTCCTCTATTGAGCAAAAGGATGCAAATTTTAGACCAAACATTTTCCGAAAAGCTTGCCCATCCGTTCACCAGAACGGTGCAGATTTTCCTCCAGAAGTTTTCAGTATAGCTTAATTTAAATAAAGCTTGTGCCTTAATTGACCAGACCAGTACAAGTTTTCCACCAGAAATTTTCTGTTAATTTCATTTATCAGAAATTTTCAATAAAGCATTCTCCTCCATTCACCAGAATGGTGCACCAACAATTGTCAGTGAAGTTTGTTTTACCATGCACTTTTGTGGTGCAATTCTCAGGCACCAGAATGGTGCAAATTTTCTACCATAAATTTTCAATGAAGCTTGCATTCATCAGAACGATGAAAATTATGCACCAGAAAAAATGAATAAACCTTGCTTCTACATTCACCACAGTATTCCGAACGTTCCACAAGAAATATTCAGTTAAATGTGCACCTCCAAATTTTTAGCGTGTTTCAATTTTTCCACCAGGGTTATTCATTTTGATAAGTCCCTCCATGATTGATGATATTTTTACACCAGATATTCAATAAAAAGCTTTCTCTTCGATTTACCACCATGAAGGTGAATTTTTTCAACCTTAAATTAACCCTCTTCTTTTATCCCTCCATGAACCGCCTTGAAAAAAAAAAATTACAACAGAATTTTTTTGTATGCACCACTGTGGTGCAATATTTTGACCAAAAAAATTCATAGAAGTTTGTCCCTTCATGTACCTTTATGGTGCAATTTTCAGACACCATCTCAATGGAATTGACGCAAGAAAAGGTTTACAGTGTCCTTATAGTATGAAATGAAGTTATCAAGAAAACAAGTTATTTTATATCGTAATTTGGAAATGTGGAAATGAACATCTTATTTATAAAAGGAGGGGCAATTGACCACCCCCCCTCCCCCCCCACCTTGCCCCACCCTGTGCACCCCAGTGTGTCTGCACACGGCGAATGAGAACGACCCAATTTGAGTTTAGTTCGATCATAATCGCCAAAAGTGCAGGAACTCAGCGATGAGTAAATTTGTCTCATGTTTTCCCAGGTTTTTCCAGGATTTTCCAGGGGAAAATTCCCGAATTTGAGAAAAGTAAAGATTGGATTCACTCAGTCTATTGGTACTACTCCGAGACTGGATCGTTCTCATTCGCCATGCACATTTTTTTGCATTAATATAATTTTGTGCCAGTACAATTATACTCTAAATACAGGGAAATCGAGTCAAGAACGAGAAGATTCCAGTTAACTGTCACGCAGCGGTCGAGAGAAGCGTGAACTCATTAAATAATAATCACTATTTGCAAGCAAAAATATCCATTTGAATTTATATTGCATTGAAGATTTTTCTAGCTCGTTTCGAAAAAAATATTTCAAGCGAGAAAATTAATCGAAATAAATTGCAGTTCTAGATTACGTTAAAGGGTGATACGGTCAAAATTTGGTCAAGGGAAAACGCGTGTAAATCGGTGAAATCGTTTATTTAAAAAATTAAATTAAATTTCTTTTTCATGTTCAATTAGTATAAAATTCAGGAAAAATATTCAGTTAGGCTTCCGCTTTTCCAAATCCGAATTGCCGGGCCTTACGCTTGACCCCTGCCATCAGATTTAGTACAGCCACCTTCTTCGCCGCAGAAAGCCAGTTTGCCTTGAACTGCTGCTCGCCCTTAGCAGTTTTTTTGGTCTTCTTTAGGTTCCGCTTGACAATAGCCCAGTATTTCTCAATTGGGCGGAGCTCTGGCGGGTTCTTGTCCTTGGGAACCACCTGCACGTTGTTGGCGGCGTACCACTCCATGGCCTTTTTACCGTAATGGCAAGATGCCAAATCCGGCCAAAACAGTACGGAACAACCGTGTTTCTTCAGGAAAGGCAGCAGACGTTTATTCAAACACTCTTTCACGTAAATTTCTTGGTTGACAGTCCCGGAAGCTATGAAAATGCTGCTTTTCAAGCCACAGGTACAGATGGCTTGCCAAACCAGATATTTCTTTGCGAACTTTGACAGTTTCATGTGCTTGAAAACATCTGCTACCTTTCCCCTTCCTTTTGCCGTATGAAACTCCTGTTCCGGAAGCTGCTTGTAGTCGGCTTTGACGTAGGTTTCGTCGTCCATTACCACGCAGTCAAACTTCGTCAGCATCGTCGTGTACAGCCTCCGGGATCGCGCTTTGGCCGTCGTATTTTGTTTATCAACGGCTTTCAAGCTCAACTTGCTGCTATCGATGAATAAACGCCATTCAGCTGGATCATATAGCTCACCAAACTATTCAAACAAGCCGTTTACGTCATGGCAAAAACATGCCTTGTCCTTTGTAGAATAATATTTGTCAAATTTCTTGTGACGATTCCTGTGACAAGAAATTTTGACCTCCTTGCTCAGCATGTTGTGTTCTTTCAAGCGTGATGCCAGCAATTCGGATTTCTCCTTCGATAAGTCGAGATCTCGCACCAAATCATTAAATTCGGATTGTGTAAACAGTTTTGGGTTTCTTTCCAATTCCACCTCGAAGTCTTCCTCGCATTCCTCCTTGAATTCCTCCTCACTTTTTGTAACGGTCGATTCAACAGAGGGCGCTCGTTTCCGCTTTGAATAAACAGGATACGGGACCGAACTTGAATGTGGAACAGGTTTTGTCATAGAAGCCACTTGTGGATACTCAACTGTTTTGTGACGTCCTTGTTGCTTAACTTTTGTCAAGCAGAAATAACAATCCGTTGCATGACAAAACGGTCGACGCCATATGGTGGGCATGTCAAAGGACAAATAGCGACTGACAGATAACAAATAAGTGAGTTAGTAAGTAAGACATTAACACTTATCAAAAATAGATGAAGTAAGATAATGTCGATCAGGAAAGAACAGAGCACTACCTTGCTGTACATAAATTGTTTATATGAAAGTTATTCAAAAAATCAATTTACCTTGCGCCTGACATCCACCTAGCCAAGCACGTTTTGCACGAACTACATAATACTTTTGGAATCCACGGTTCGTCAAAGTCTCCAAGATCAATTTTAAAATAAAGCCTGTATGCAGTTTGCAACGAAGCAGTGAAATTGACCGATTTTGTAAATATATAGTTGCCACACGCGTAACAAAACTTTTGAGGATCATTTTTACACTTGAATTCACGTTTTGTCGTATACATCGTTAAGCAATGTTAAAGAAAGAAAGCTGTCAAATTGAGTTGGTTGCGTTAGGTTCTCGCCGAGCGGTCTCACAAACACTAGCGTAAATTATATTGTTGAAAATATCCCATTCAGTTTTGCGTGACAGCTGGTAGTGTTAGTGAAATGCACCGTATGCGTACACGTCCGCAGAAAGGCTTACTGGAAGTGGTGCATGAACCTAGGAGCGGACAACGGCCAATCTTGGAACATTCAATTTCCATGATTTTACAAAAAATTTCATAACTTCGACAATTTCCAACCGACTTCATCCATTAAAGGCTCATTTTCTCCAGTTTTTAATGGACTTTAAGAATAAATTATGGAATGATTTTTTGAATTTTTTATCCCATTAAAAATGTTGATTAAAACAAGATTTTTATGGAAAATTCGCAGGAAAAATAAAACAAATGCTGTAAATTTTAAAATGACTTCAAAATTAAATTTTTAATCAAGACATAATATTCTAGTGAACGATAGTAAATTTATTTAGCTTCACTTTCATAAAAAGATTTAAAATTGGTGCACTAGTTCCAAAGATATTGACATTTTAGTAATCGTACTTTTGTCCAAAATTCAAAAAATCAAAATTTTTGTATATCTCAAAAATGGCTCTACTTTAATTTTTTCTGACCACGGCATTGAATTCAGCGTAGGATTTTGCATTAGAAACGTTGGTCAACCACTTAAGTTCACACTTTTTATGTTGTTTTGTAAACTAGTGTTTTCAACTTCTATTCAATTTTCACACTGCCGTACTCTAGCAGAACAATCAACGTCTTCAGACCTTTCTCTAGCTAATAAATTATCACACTAAAGCTTCATGTTAGATCGCATTTTTAACCAACTCTGATAAATATGTAATTCATTTTCAATCTATAGAATTTCACGAAGATTCGTAGAAGCTCCAGCTGCCATAGCTTAAGGTAAATCTTATTGATCGATAAATATCGAAATTTACTTTTCCTCTAAACTTGATACCAAACTACTTTTCGCAAAGATAAACAACTAAAAATTCAATAAGAAAATATATTAACTACAATAAATAATAGAACAAAAAATAAAACCTTGAACACTTAACCATCATACTTACGAATTGCTTGGTAACACTGTGAGTCCAATCGCCTTCCGAGAAAGAAGCGCGATTTCCGAGATGGGAGAATGAACTGCTGTTGCTACTACATGCTCGGCACCGATGGCAGCCGTAATGGAAAATTGAAAACAGTTTTTCTAAAGCTGGGAAGCTTGCCTTTCATCGATGATCAACTATTATCAACGGAGCACAATGAAAGATAAGCTTTGGACAACGCGGGTGTGTGAACACACGAGTGTATGCATGATTGCGGAGTTTTTAATTTGTGTGGTTTGTCTGAGATAATCATTACTCCTATATTAGTTTCTGTTCTTTCTTTTTTTTTGCTTTTGTTTGTATCGTTTCGTTACCATCGATGCTTTTTAAAAACCGACATATCCGGCAATTGTTGACGCAACCACTATCAGAAGGATGCTCACACATATCAGGATAATGATCTTCTTCTGCTCTCGCGCGGAGATAAAAAATAGTGGCGAATGTTTCGACGCACAATCAGTGTGGAAAAACAAGAAAGAATGAGAAGAAAAGAGAAAGAAACCCAATCGTAATTAGTTGTTATCGAACGAGCTAATGAGGGAAATGAACGGGAGAAAAATATGTCACTACAGTGATATTTATAGACTAAGAACAACACAAATCAGAACCGAGAATCACACAACGGAAGGGAAACGGAAGAGAGTGAAAAAAAAAACTAAAACATGTTTTCATCATTTATCACTTCGTTTATTGATGTTTTTTTTTTCATTGTTTTGCACGCTTATTTTTTTTTTTTTATCGTCTCAATGCGATTGTTTTTCCTCGAGCCAAACAACGGAGTGAGCCGATACGAAAGGAGGAAAAACTGTCGCAGTGAGCCATAGTTGTTTATGTAGTCTCAAGACTCATTAGCTTAAATAAACAACAATCTCTGCGGCGTCGAGGCGTATTATGATACAAAACAAAGTTAAATAAAAAGTAAAGATTCTTGGCCATTCTTTTTTTTTAACGGAAACAATAAAGCTAAGTTTCTGTAATTTACACATTTTTCCTCTGGCTGCTACTTTTAGCCCAGTTCTGTGTTCGGTATCACTTTCAACGCTTATTGCTCACAGATGTTACGAACCGAAAATAGTAATTATAAAATTGATAAAACTAGCATTCTTCATTCGTTCGCACAACACTTACTGATTTTGCTTTGATATTTGTTTTACTTACACGGTCATTCACTTATACAATAAGGTAGTGTGAATAGCAATTAGGGGGAAGGGTGGGAATAGTTTTACATTGGGCGAGACTAAAATAAATGGCGTTTCAAAGGGGGCCGATTTTCCGAAACAAAACTTAAGGTGATATGATGATGCTTTTACATATCTATACACACAAATTGGGCTTTGATTTAAAAGTATGATAAATTACAATATGTGACAATTTTGCGCAAACTGAATTTCAATTCAATTCAACCGGATCTAATTGACAACTAAACGCGGGCAAGGGGGTGGGGTCGGTAAGGAATTGGTAAGGGGTAGTTTTATACAATTTGGTCTGTGATTCAAAACATGATATAAAGGTGATCTCTTTATCGAATAAAAACTCAAATGTTAGATATTTAATATACAGGATGATGGGAAATGCTATTACCGTTTCATTTGAGTGGGATGTTAAGCTAGTCCAGTGTTTGTTTTTAAATGCTCCCTATAGGTCGCTCATATTGACCGGTGATTTATTTCATTATTAATTATGATTTGTCTACAATAAGTTATTAAACATTGCGATAAAATTTGAAAAAGTATACCTTTGTAATTTGTACGGATTTCGGCTATGCAGTCTGACGAGATCAAACGATAAGTTTTTAGCTGCCCCACTTTTCGACCGAAATCCGTACAAACCACCATTCCACAGTCCGAAAACCAAGTTTATACTTTATATTTTTAAAAAAACCTGGCGTTCGTAAAAATTACATCCACGAACAAATGTTTGGACATTTTTGGAGTTATCACCAGTCCCACTAATAAATCTAACCTAACCTAACCTAACCTGGAGTAAACCCATTCTCGAATGGAGTCTTAACAGGAAATGAATGATGGATTTTATGGGGCGTATCAGTTTAAGAATCAAATTCGGTTCGGTTTCCGGAGTTTTACCCTCGCAGTATTTAGAATACAGATTTATGCTTTTTTATAAACCTATACAGTAAATAACCAATTTTGATTAAGCATATTAATTGTAATAGCTTGCCAGAGGGTGACTCCCGGGATTTCCCGGAAAATTAACCAATGTCACCATTCCCGATCAAGTCAAACGAAAATTAGTTTTCGCGTGTGGATAAGTGTAAATTATGATCTATCACGTTTTAAGAAGCTTTTTAGTGATATTGCAATTAACGTGAAAGCTCTGGGACAAGACTTTGTTTGTGTGTCGCATTGGTCGGTTTTTCTGTTCGCTTGTTTTTGGTGCTTTGCCTCCCTCCCAAGAAGAATTTTACTGGTTTTTTTCTTTTCTTGGTGCTGGCGTTCTGCCTTCCGGAGGATGCACTCGAATGAGGTTTTAGGCAAAACATCGGTGCAAATAAAAAAAACTTCGAATGTGATTCAAAATGTTGTGTTCGGTTGTAAAAACAACGCGGAAGATTTTTTCGATTACCGCTAGTGCTTTTTTGGAGACAGGATTTGGGGAGATCCATCTGATTATAAATCATTCATAAATGCATATTTCCATATATTACTAAATACGCGACAGATTTCGAAACATCACATTTCGAAATCTGGAAGTGTGTTTGCAGTACCATTATTCATATGATAACGGTAGTGTTAACATGCGGGGTTTATTGTATGTGAAAGTAACCTCAGAATGGACGTGAATTACCAGGCATTCTGAAATGGGTAGCTGAATCTGCAATAGAGCTATCGCTTTCTAACTCCCGGACTAAACTTGCTTTAAATTATTACCAACATCAAGGTGGTAAGCAAATTTCTGCCATAATACCACTGCCGGCCAGTGGGGGTTAGATTGAATACATTTCCCGACCCCGAACTTCTATAAAATTCAGACATATTTGACACTAATATGTAATCACAACCGGATCAATTATATCTGATTCTTAAGCATCATTTTCTGACCCTTCATGTGAGGTTCTGCGGATATCAAAGAACTCTGTTGGTCCCGAATATCAAGCATTGTATCATGAAATATATTTCGGAAGTTTGACAGTAACAAATATCGTTTATTGCCCGTTTAAGGACAAAATGAACTGTTTTCCGCTGTCCCGCTAGATGGCTTGGTCGAACGTGTTGATTATAGCTGGATCGCTCAAGGATCGCTATTAAAATTTTTCCTAATTTAACTAGATTGCACGCTAGAATGCAGGATGAATATTTGGTATATTTTAGGCATGATTGGGTTGAACGGTGACTGGATTGTTAGCTGAATTATCGACTGCATCACTTTGTACATAAAATATTTTAAATCTTTATTTTCTTCTATCTAAATGATGCATCGGGGATGTAACGCTACAAATCCGCACACAAACTTCATTTATCTTCGATTTGTAATCCGAACTTTTTTTTGTTTTATTGATGTATTGTGATGCTTTTCGCGTTGTTATGAGGACATGGCCTTCTGAAAATTGTTTTGGTTCAGTGCTTCAAAGTTTCATTGGCATTGGTTGTCAGTGTCGATTGTCAATTTCGGTTGTCAAATCTGACGCCAAATGCTAATTTTTCTCTGAATTGGCAATATTCATTGTCGCTGGCGAGGGGGGCGACTCTATCTAAGATGCAGGAAAAATTTTGCTTTGTTGTTGTAAAATGCACTCGCGCTTAATAGATAGAAACACGATTTATTATGATTTTGAAAATTTCCTGCAAAAAGGTGGAGAGCGATGCGATTAGGTGGGCATAGATGCAAGAGATGAAAAAATATTTTTCGTAGATTGATTCGCTAGTGTGAGATTTTTCGATCATTTAAAATAAAGGTTTATATGTGTCGCACCCCTCGGTCGCTGGGAATATTTCTTTTCAAAACCTAATCAATACTCGAAGTTATTTGCGTGTTAGGGGGAACTCGTCAACTTGCTGCTATAACAAAACAAATTTTCGAAAAGAGGATCGATAAAATCGTAAGTTTTGCAGATTTAATCTAGTAAGAGAAAATATTTTCATTCGTTGTTTATATCAGGCTAAAATGTCAGAAATTTAGAAGCATTTTACCAAACATTCGACAGACAAGGCATTGTGTTCTCGTTGTTCAAAGGTGCTGGATTGCAAGGAATGCAGTACATCTGGACTGATTCCACATCTCGAATCAGCTCATAATATAAGCTTGAAACGACCATCAGAATCCCAGCTACAGCCGAGCTCTTCGAAAGGCTTGAAAACAGCAAAACAATCAAGTTTGTCAGGCTACCTAAAATCGAAGACTACAAATCAAGAAGACTGGCAACTGTTCCCTTCTCCCATACAAATGTCAAACGTCACTGATAACAGCGCCTCTGTCAATCAAAGGTGGAACTTTGAAACACAAGTGTTAGTGAGACTGCTTATAAACAGTGACTGTGTGTGTGACCTAATGTCACCGAAACGAATAATCATAACACGGTACTCGTTGTTGTTTTTGTTTTGCTTTACGCAATTTCACGGCAATTTGTATCTTAATCCCAGCAAGCCGATTGTTTTCCAACTTCAAACCGAAAAACATGTCATGGTGGATCAAGTAAAGGATTGAAACTTGGATCGATACCTAGTGAAAATAACTTTTACTTGTGATCGCGGAACCGAAATATTGTTTATTTTTTTTTCTGTTGGAAGCAATCAATTACAAGGAATTGGTAGCTTCCACCACCATTGGATGAACTACCATCATTCGGAAGTGATGAAAATTCAAAAATTGTTCGATGCCTTTCAGTTTATCCTTCTTTCCTTCTACTAATATCAGTTCTTAGTCGACCTGCAGAGTCACTTGGTTGGAAGAATTTACACTCGTTCGGCAATCTGTTTGTAGGTGATGTTGGCTATTTTGATTCTGTGACACTCGCATGAGTGAATGAATTTTCCCATGCTTGGTTGTCAGAACATGAAACCACCGGATAGAGATCCTCTGTATGCTTTAACAATTCTTGGGATCGACCGACCCCTTCCAGAGAATGATAATAACAGTGTCGGATTGGCCAGTGACATTCAAATGGTCAGCGAGTACTGTGCCAAGTTGCCGAGCGTCACAACTTAACTCCCCCCACTGTGGTCAGGTGCCAAAGCCATGCGAAACGGGCATGCATTTTACTAATGCACCATACGAATGTCCATACATGCATCACTAAATGGCTTAGGAAAAGTGGAAGATAATTTTGAGATAGCAAATTAATGATCGAGGAAGGTCCCACCATCATTGTGAATGGCATCATTGCCATAGTTTTAATTTTCAAAACAAATTTACTTACGCATTGGTTCAATTTCAGCTGCAATTTTACTCGTTGTCGGCATAAAGCAAAGAAAGAAACGTTTAATTTATTTATACCTATGTGTTTGAATGCACTCGTGAATTAACACACACCATCATACACAGGTTCCACTTTTGCTCAGAAGGGGCGTTGCCGTTACTGTCTCCTATTTTTTGGCAGAGTTGCCAGTCTTCTTGATTTGTAGTCTTCGCTAAAATGCAAAGAACAATCTGAGATAGTTGCGAGGCTCGCTGCTTTTGATGGATTCTCGATCGGTGGAATCGAGAAAAGTAATTCCAATCGCTTCAGAGCAGAGGATTTTCTTTGCCCACTGGTAGGACAAACGTGATGAATCTGATTCGGAACTTCTATGAAGATGCCAAAAAGCAGGTAAAAAGTAACATTGTTTTAGATAAATACAAAGATCAACATGTTTGATTTGAAAACAGGTTATCGAACAGATTCCAACTAGCCGTGCTGATAACTTCAGTCTCACTCTAGACGAGTGAGCTAGTCTCAAAAACAGGAGATATCTGAATCTTAACTTACATTGTGCAGATGGAACGACTTTCAATGTTGAATTGGCTCGAATAGAGGGGTCTTGCACTGCTGAACTTATGGTTGATTTGATTCAGGAGAAAGTTTGGTTTGGTTTCTAACAGATTACCTGCATCAAACTTGCTACAACCATAGAAGTAACTCTTAGACCAGAAGGCCCCGAAGAAACGTGCTCAACTTTTTGGCTCAGCTCTAGTACTCTCTCCGGTCCCAAGCTAATCGTTGCACCCCTCGAAACATAGGAAAATTCACGAACCTCTCATTTTATCTGTCAAACTTTCATAGCGAATAAAAAAAAAACATAGTGTAGTACTAGAATGTTGACTAGAATGGGGTACACTTATAGATGTAAAGGGACCAATAGACTAGTCCAGTGTGAGCCAATTTAAAATCGATAGTTTGTAACGGGTCGGGAGTTGTTTTAGCGAAAGAGGAAAATCACGGCCTTCACTTAAGCGTCAGGTAACACTAGGTTACCGTGAAGGGGCAAGTTCTCAGAAACCGAATCCCGTTCCGACTGGAGACCTCAGGGCAGGTTTATCAAAATCCTACAAATGGCGGCAAGAATTGCACTGAACCCAACAAACGAATAAATTACCAATAGGAAGAAGACAAAAATCATCGGCAAACGGGGTTTCCTATGATGGTTTTCCCCACATTACCTACAGGGATCTACTAACGAAAAAAAAAACTATTTGTTCCAAATGTGTCTCAAATGCAGCCTCGCACTACACAGATTCCGCGGCTTATTAAGGACATGCAGTTTAAATTAACGAATTCGTTTCAACATTATTTATTGATTCCTAGCTAGTGGGCTTCACTTACTGAATATGTCACTGCTCAATGTTGCTGGGTGATGTTTTGTTGCGCGCGTTGTTGCATGCTGGTTGGTGTCTGCGATGATGGTGACAGGTAGGTGTAGCAAATACCTTTTCGACTTGATTTTATTTGTGGTATAGCACAAGATGGCGAGACTGATGTTAGCCGATGGATGGCTCGCAGCGGGGAGCTTTTATTTCTAAATATGCCGACTTAGCGCGATGACAACGAGGTGGCGGGGTTTTATGCTCGTGGACGACGGGATTCGACCAGCTAAGCCGACAGAGCGCTGTCGAGTGGGGTTGCACGTCGAAAGTCGACACGTGCAACACACAACTTTCTACCGAGGGTAGACGGTAGGGTTTTACGGCCTAAGGGTAGGACCTTCGTTTGAAGGATTGGCCTTCAAGCGAATTTTAGCGTGTTACTATTACATATTATGTGTTTTTTTTTGCTGATTGTTATTACCTGGAGTATGGTGGTACATTAAACAACGAAGGTGCTAGTATTCCTGTAGCTATTGATATATGTATATATATCGCTCTCCGTGTATGTTTTTTACGTCACTTTAACTGCCTGGTATGTCTCACTGTCTAACCGTTAATTTTATTCGTTGACTTATACTTTCAACGTGTACTTTCCCTACTTGCCACCTTACTACTGGTCTACTATGTCCTATGTTCACCGTGTTCACTGTTTCGTAGTTGGAAAGCTTTTCAAGAACGCATCTGGAACAATCATGGCTCTACACTATAGGGAGCTACAATACCCGAGGACATTCGTTGGTTCGGCTCGGACTCGGACGTATTTTTTCCGGTGGGCTAAACAAACTCCCATTTTTAATCTGTTTGACAGATCTGCCCTAAGTTACCAACCGCAACTGAACTCAGTGACCAATAACGGTTTTTTTTTAAATAATTGATGCCAGATTATATATAGGATAGGTGGGATACTTTTGTATCCTCGTTACAAGTTTCCACCGGTTGCTACAACCATGGCCTTCATTTGGCTGTTTCCGACGTCCTTTATAAAGATTCAGTTGAAGTCGAAAGAGCACATTTCCTCATCAATACTCTCAAAGACCAAACAAATCACACCGGAAAACGGCTTTTCCAAGCGGTGGTCACGCGAATCTCGGAAAGACGCAACGTTGAACTTATATATTTGCTTCGTTTTCTGCAGAACAAGCATTGTACCGGAGCAAATGAACTTCCACTGGCATCTCGGACTCAAGTTCTGAAAATGGCCAAATTGGTAGCATCAAGAGTAATCGACTTGACAAGTGATGAGAAAAACCTATCTTCATCGAATCATCCCGTTTCAGAGACGTATGTACTCATTATTCTTACACTTATAATTAAAGCTACCCATCTTAGCACACCAACACTTAAGCAGTCAAAAACGCATACACCTGAAAGAATGCATTAAATGAGCGTAACATACTAAATGAATCACCCCAAACTGCATGACCCTCCTGGAGTTCTCGCAACAAACCTTAACATTCCTGGTTGTTTTCTGAACTTTCATGGATTTTCCAGACGTTCCGAAAATTTCCCTGACCTATTTGCTTTTTACAATTAGTACCCCTGAAAAAAAAACTTCACCGCTCAGTTTTTTTTTTTTTTTTTAAATGCAGACCGTAACATTTCAGGACATCACTTAACAACCCACCCACGATGCTTAAGCCTACATTTCTTTCCGTTCATTTCCGGCGATTAACTAAAACATGAGATGGGATCCACTAAAACAAACAAACGATCTCCTTCTCTAAATCAATGGGTGACGATATTTTCTCATTTGTTACTTGAATAAATATTTATATATGTACCTGATTAATTTACACGGGGTTTTGACTTGCTCAAAAAGAGTGGTAGTACTAGTAGTAGTAGTAGAGTAGTAGTTATAGTAGTAGTGATGGTGGTGGTGGTGGTGGTTGTGAAGGGAGGGACATTCGCTACTCTGACACTTCTATCGGATCTTTTGTCTGCTGCTGTCATGGTGGTGATGATTTCGTCTGTTCACTGTATCGTGAAATTGCAACAGGAGACATTTACAGACAGACACACACACACACACGCACAAAGAGATTACAGGAGACGGGGGGCTTGTGCACTTGTTGGTTTTGGTTGTTTTCCGTTCGGTTTGTGGTTGCGCTGGGCTGATGGTTTTAGTTTCATTTGTTGGTGGTATTGGTGAGATTGGTGCACAGATAGCAGTGAATAGCAGGGAGAGATTCAATGGCAACGTCGGTTGCTCTGCTCCATCACAGATAATCGTGTTGTAGTAATAGTTGTTGTTGTTGTTGTTATTGGGGGGTGTCATTTGTTGTTGTTAGTTGTTGTCCATTGGTTTGTTCTGGTGACAGCGCGATACTCATTCGAAAGTGTAGTGTTTCTTTATACAAATGCATAGTGGCGGTAGTGGTGATGGTGGATTATTCTATATGATTAGTGGTGTGAGGACGCTCCATCTCACTGGTTGTCATCGGCACACTTCTCTAACATTGACTCTCTTCGAAGCTCCCGGGATCAAGCGAAAAACAAACAACTTAAATGAGGGGTTAACTGAGAAAGATTTGCTTCGACGTTTCTTCCTAAAACCAACTTGCACAAGACAGGGTGAGAGAGTGAGACACTGTTCTTAATGGTAATACGACCTTTCTCGCGTATTTATGATACTATTCTGCTGGTGATGATATCTTGTTTTGCTTCTGCTGGGAGCACTGCTGCTGATGTAGTACTAGATTTGTTCTGTTTTGATAGTTGTTGGTAGTGATGATGATGTTGTCTGCTACGATCTTACACCGTAGTCTACTAGAATTCTTAGTTTCAGATTGATTCTTCGTCTAACAATTTCTTCCCTCCCGGATTTGATCAGGTCGTAATAGTAGTAGTAGTAGTGGTTGCAGTTGTTGTTGTTGTTGTTGTTGTTGTTGTTGCTCTTGTTGTTGACGCAGCTGCTGCTGGCACCATTTACATAAAGTAGCTACTGACGTACGAGGCCGCAATGAGACCCAGTACGGTGAGACATATCAGGATCATGATCTTCTTCTGCAGGGTGTGCAACGAGAAAAGGGAGAGAAACGCACGTTGAACAGTGAGACAGAGAATAATAAAACGAAAAATAGGAAGAAAAAAAACGAAAAAGAAAAATGAAAAAACAATTGTGTTGAAGATTATTTGCTATAAGGTGGAGAACAAAACTGATGATCCTCAAACGAAGAAGGAACCATCGAGAACAACTAAAAAAATGTATTGATAACCGAAAATAAAGTTAGTAGTACTAGACTGCTGTACTAGATCTAGTAACACGATTAGTAAAATATGAAATTAAATCGTGCAACATTTTAGGAACAAGAAAACTAAATAGTTACTCGACCTCATCAATGAAAAGGTGCAAACAAATTAAGCAAGGTTTGTATTTCCAACGTTCTGAGTGCTCTTGATCCAATAGTCGGTTTCAAATCAAGCTCAATCAGAAAAATTTAAATACTGTACGTAAAATCGTCGCACCGTAGTCATCGATAAGACGATTAGTAATCGAGAGAAGCTTAAATTAGTAGATGTAAGTACGTAGATCAATTAAAAGACTGATAGTTAATAACGAAACAACAAAACAAAATCATGCAAAAAATCCAGAAAAATTAGGATGTGGGGGAAAGAGAAGAAAATCGAACGCGGGCGTGCCCCGTAAAAACCTATCTATTTAGTAGTTCCAAATATAACGACGATACTCCAAAAAACTGGACAGGTGATATTTGAAAGAGAATAAACGAAGCTAAACGAACAGAGTCTATGGTTTTATCAATTTGGTCCTTGTTGTTGTTTTGGTGGTTGAATTTGACTGAGCTAGTGGGTGGTGTACAGGATGTTTTGCTGCGATTTCGAGATTTGTCTCTGTTTTCATTCTAGTTTGTGGATGTTTTATTATTGTGATTGTGTGAGTGAAAAATATGAGTGCCAATAAGCGACATTCGTTGGATGATTTGACGGAATACTAAATTGTGTTTAGCATCCAATGATACTACTTCATGACAATCAATATAACCTCAAATATATTAGAATTCATTATACTATCTACAACTACTTGTATAATAATCTTATATTAGGGTTGAATTATTATGCTCATGCAAATTTAACGCAACTACTCATGCATCGCTCTAAATAAGATTCCCATTCTCATCGCACTATCGCTCTCACACTAAAAAAAAGGCATTCACAAAGCACACTTTCTTTCAATCCTACACTGTGGGCGTCTTTGGGTGACAAATTCAGGCAGCTCGGTGGGCGTTCCCATTTTCCCCCACTCACATCCACGGGAGCTAACCAGAAGATAAGCCTCGTTTACCGGTCGTTCCGTATATCGATTAAAGCGACCATCATTTAAAGTGTGATTTTCCCACACCCACCTCCCCCTCGTTGACCACACTGATGCTGCTGGGAAACTACCCACGCCCACGGGACCACGTGACGCGGCGCGGTGACAACAATGCAACGACAGAGAAGACAAAAAATGGGGAAAAAGCACGCGCCTACTGCTAGCAGAAACTCTATCTGACAGCAGTAGTAGGCCGCCCGGAGACAGAATCTCGTTGCTCATCGATATTGCTCTTCCTGCGGCTTCCTTAGGTTGGATCACTTTGGAACAAAAGACAAACGATACGGCGGGCGGAGGGCGGTTGGATGACAGAACAAGGGTGTCTGCACCCACTCATCGTGCCGTCGTCAGTGGTGATCGACTGATATAGTGTGTGAGAGGACGAGGATGATGATGATGATGATGGAGCAGATAAAAAGCGAATCCTGGACGGCGATGATGCACGTACGGGGACCACCACGGAGAGCATTTTCATTTGGCATTAGCTAATAATCGATTGGTTCGGCGATTGAATTGAATAAATCGTATGAGAAAGGATGATAAGGGCATTCCCATTGTTGTTGGGAAGGGAAACGATAATGACGGACGGCATCACTCAATAAGCAAATGTAATCTTTATGCTCGCATTTTTGCATCAACGGGTATTTCGGTAGCGATAATGGTGTGGAAGTAGTTTGATTTTGACTCGACTCAAATTTTCGGAAGACATATTTTTCTCAACGAATGTCGGGATGTCATCAAATATTATAAATGAACAATATGGTTCACTCTTCTATTATCACCAAGGCACGATTTTTCCCGACACTAGCGGCACTAGTGACACGAAAGGTGACTAGTACACTGTTAATTGAGCACTTCGCAGTTGTCAGCTCAATATCAACAAGGCTATCAAAAACAACTCACAGTTGAGTAAAATTTTGATCGTATGTACTGTGAAAAATTGCCTATTTTAAATTATATTACAATTTTATTCAAACTGGAGGTTATGGCAAAACATAATATCATATGTAATGTAAAAAAAAACAAGTCTTAGCCTTATACGATTTTTTACTTATTATTGAGTATATTCATAGGGGAAATGGATGTAATGTCGGCCTAAATGCGCCTAATTTGGGCCCATACAAAAATTTAGCAATCGACTAAATTTTCAATAGTGACCGAAAATATCCACTAGTACCGTCCCAAAGACGCGTTCATCTAGATAAAATTCATAAATAGTAAATTTTTAGTGATGGGCCCAATCTTAGATCCATAAGCCAACATTAGAGCCATTTCCCCTATATACTCAAAATTGGGTAAAATGGGGTGGATGCTTTTACCCAACACTGCACTATGAGCTGTTACCTAATTTAAGGAACTATTTACTAATGTGTTGGGTACTTTTTTCAAACCATGTAAGATGGTTTTGACGTATGATAGAGGAAGCTAGTAACTAGAGCAACATGTGAAACGGGCCTAGGTACCAAAAGTAAACAATGACTTTAAACGATGATTTCTCGTACATATAGACTTATTATGGCAACCCGACACGAGCATCTGACATATAATTTGCTCTATCACATGATATATTAGTTTGAGTGGGCGTGTTGTAATTCATGAACAGCCGACGTTTAAATGTATTGTTCAAGCTTGGTTTGTATGCCTTTTCACATGTTGCTGGAGAACGTTCTGGTGACGTAAAATATGCACAGTAAGAAAAGAGTACCCAAATTTGAGTTCACTTTCACTCAACTTGTGGCTTCCGTGGGGCTAGGTAAAATTAAACTAATGAAGATAACTAAATTTTGAGTAATCCTGACAAATAATCCACTGAGTGAAAATTACCTAACGATCAGTCGAATGCAATATTGGAGCACACAACAATGACAGCATCGACAGCAGCGCAGGTTGCTATGACTTTCATCCAAAAATAAGTTAAAAGTTCCCAACGGTGAAAACATGATGGTAGAGTTCTTTTCACTGGACATTGAATTCTTTTCAACTTTGAGTCGCAGCGTGTATTACTTAAATGAAATATATTGAAAAATAATTCGATATATTCTTCTTATTTCTTTTATGCAACACAATTTACAACAATTTAAAGTAGTATATCAATCGATAGTGAAAAATATTACGATTTGAGCTTAACAATGATTACCAGAAAATGAACTTTAATTTGAGTTCATCTATTACTACTCAATAGATGAGTTGAGCTTTTTTAAACTTAATTTTGAGTGTTTTTTTCTTACCGTTTACTTATTCTGATTACCCAAATTTAGGTTAACGATTCTAAGTGTGTTGAAAGTTTGCTTCCTGTCAGTTGACAATGTGGTATTTTTAAGAGGGATGGCAGATATAATCTGCCTTTTCTTTTATTTGTTTGGTTCACATTTAAGCTAATAGTACATTCAGACTATAACTGATATTTATCACGTAATATAGGCTTTCTTGATATCACATTACATTACGTTATTGATATCAACTATAGTCTGAACGTAGTATAATGTCATGACCTCAGAGTAGGCTAGTAAAATGCACGACAAAGCTAATACTGTATGCCACACCTTTTATTTTACTAAACTTATGAATAGATTATATGCTTAAATAATAATGCCACGAATGGTTTTAGTCACCTTTCTCACCGGAAGAGGGTATTACCATAAAGGTAACTCTAAGACTATAAGGTCCCGAAGAAACGTGCTCAACTAATCGATGCACCCCTCAAAACATAGAAAAATCCACGAACCCCTCATTTTATCTGTCAAACTTTCATAGCGAATCAAAACTTGCATAGTGTAGTACTAGAATTTCGACTATAATGGGGTACGTTAATCGATTTGCTTGAGACCAATAGGCTAGTCAAGTAGTGAGCCAATTTAAAATCGTTAGTTTCCACCGGTTAGTATTACTGTTGCGTCTTTTCAGAAACATATGGAAATTCGGGAAGTGAACCACATTCTTAATTTATAATATTTGGAAATCGTTACTAATGAACTCGGACGGAACGATAAGGAAAAAGTAATATGTTTAGAAAAATATGACGTACGATTGATTCGGTTAGGAAAACATTGTTAACTGCTTTCGGGAACGTCATTTCATTTGAATATCTTCTTTTACCCGGGCTAGAACGATCGTCTGTGGTAGCATCACAAGTAAGGGGCACGGTGTCCTCAGAGCGACCGTTTTTGCTTACTGAGCAGAAGATCGTGGGTTGGAACCCAAGCCCCTCTACATTTTTTTTTCATCTCCGTGACGTGGCTGGTGCCGCACAGTGGGACAACGATTCAAGTAGTGTGGTCAAAACCTCTAGCGCCGTGGGTATGCACCCTACAGATTGGCAGTCTTCGACAAAGTTGTTTAGTTTACAAAGAGCCAGCTTTTGTTGATTTCTGATTAGTTTGAATTCCAGCCGCATAGGATGCGCTGAAATCTGTCTTTTGAATGAAGCGTCCTACATGGATGGTTTCTTGGGCAAAGTTGTGCATTTTACAGAAAATAAGATATCGGCTTTCACAAAATTCACTCAAGAAAATAATTATCACAATTTTTTATCGTGTTTAGCTCAGAAGTGTGACCTTAATACGTAGTACTTTATAAAAATGCTAAAATTTTCCCAATTATTATAAATTTTGATAAACGTATTTTCTAAAATATTTCAAACTAGTGGTGTATAAAAACGCCATTTGCTCAAATTAAGACAGAAATGGACGGACAAATTTATTCAGAGTTATAAATTGTAGACCTAGTTGGACATTTCAATGTGCATAGCTCAACGGAGATCACCAAACATGTGTATAAGCCGTCATTAGAATGTCAAATTAAAAAAAAAAATATTCAAATGAGCTTTTTTATTTTTAAAAACGCCTGCTGTTTTCTATTGTACTATGCCAATTGAAATGTCTAACTACTACAGAAAATGATCATTGAACAAATCAATGCTTTAACAAAATATTTCATACAAAAGGATTGAGCGAAAATTCCATACCCAAAATAGCTGAAATTGACCCACGCATTATGTATATATATAATTATATTTTCCTCATGACTCTGGGGAGAGTTTGAACCCCCGTATGGTAAAGTTTATGTGTTTTCCCCGGTTCTCTCGTCAGATTCCCGGGATTTTCCCAGTTACTTTTAAAATTCCCGGTTCGCTGACCAATCCTCCGCAATCCGATAAGTTGCTTCCATCTGCACCGGACCCGCATCCAGTCCTTTCACGAAATTGGCAATGTTACCCATGTACATCCATTGGCCAAGCTAAGCTTGATGACAAAGCGCACCGAGGATAGGTGATTGTACAACTGGTGAATTATTTCGAACATCTCGGATCCCTTTTCGTCCTGCTGTATTTTAAGAACGTGAACTTTTCTCCGGAAGGTTCTAGGATTTATTTTTAGGAGCATCGAAGTTGCATGATTTCTTCGACTCCAACTGGAGATTTTCGCTTAAATGGTGTTACAAGGTTGAAAACCCCTGTCAATGGTCGACCACCACCACGAAGGAGCCTTGTTGAAACACAAATTGAGGATCTAGGAAAATTGCACCTTAACAGTGTCAGTTCAGCGAAACATTGTCCGGTCGCTCTTCGTAGTCTACCGTGGAGCAATCCACATCATTGCATACAGCTCACCGGCCTGAACTCACTACTTGTACGAAGAAATCTATCGCGTGGCATTAGGGAGCGTTTATTTTTGTAATCGTTCGGGGCATGTTTTCCTGTGTGATTATTGGGACTAATTATGTAACATGTCAAAAATTGAGCGTTGACATTTAGAGGTTTTTTTTTTTTAATGCTTTATTAAAGAGATTTTTAGCCTTAGACTAGTTCATCTCTAGTCAGTTGTTGAGGTCTCAGAAGGAGAACGACATTTAGAGGTGGCGCGAGGGCTCTAAGTCCAAAATGTCGAACGATGAGCTTTTTCAAATAAAACATATGCTTTTATAAGTAAGCACGTGATTTTGTGTCCAATTTTGTCCATTTTACGATATCTTCTTCACTCGTTCTTGTGATATTGCCGTTTTGCCGGCTCTCAACTTAGTGGTTGGTTGGTTTGTTGTTTGTCTTTATTAAGGAGATTTTCAGTCAGACGTTGGTTCATCTCCGCTCAACTTAGTGTCCTAGATGCACTTTCACAGTTATTAATTTAGAGCTTTCTATTCCAAACAATGCATGAATTTGTATATTGTGTGAGACAAGCACAATGATATTCTATGCCCAGGGAAGTCGAGAAAATAACCAGCCCGAAAGATTTCCTCGACCGGACCGGAAATCGAACCCACCTTCGGCTTCGTAAAAACGTGCCTTTTTACCGACTAGGCTATCTGAGGCCCATGAAAAACATGGAGACCTAATAGAAGATCTATGCTTTGCATTGCGAGACTTGGATCTTCTAGAGATATGATTGAATCTGATGCAGAAGATTACATTTGCTTACCAGCGACAACGGAAGGATTTCGATGCATGTCACTTAAAACATGTATGCCAAAAACCATGAATACGCATGAACATTTCAAATAAATAAAACTCTTTAATTGATACCAAACTTTAAGCCCACTTTATACAATTAGTACATTCAGTATAATAATACTTATTCCATAATAGAACACCTACATAGCTTCCTACAATCCTACACTTCGTTCGGTAACGGTATCTTGCCTCATAATGTTCCTGCAAATACACTGATATTTTAACGACGGCGATAACACGGGAGGAGAAAACTATTGAACACAATCAACATGTCCGTGTTGTAGAAGTCCGGCTTGGCTCCCGCGTGGAGCTCAATAGTTAAAGATCTTCGCCTCGAATCCTACTATCTAACTTACTAACACAAACAGTACCTAATCCTGTTTCGTGCCCCATTCTAATAACTGGTTCGGCTGACTAGTGCGAGGAATGTCCAAATCTAACAAAACTATGCTATTCAATTTCTCCTCGATCCTACCTAAGTTTTGGCGGAAAATATCTACTGTTGTTCGCGTGGACTGCTTACACTGCTAGTACAACTAGAGGTTTCTTTCTTACTATATTTACAACTAAAACGAAACAACACAATCGATAAACAAGATACTAAATAGTGGAAGGTGTTCCTTAATTGTCATATAAACATCTACAGTGGGGACCAACTATTGTTCGCTTGGAATTCCCGATTCTATATCAATCTGATGTGCCCCGATAGATGGTGGAGCTGACATCTATATTTTTTTTTGTAATCTATAAGGAGATTAAAACTGAACCAAACTCAATAACAAATTGTGCGCGTAGCTGAAAATCACCCCCTCGAACTACACACATCACTGTGATCTAAAAAAATGCGCACATACCGCAAGAAGAAAGGAGCATTTTTCAAGGGGGCATTTTTGTTTTAGAAATTGTTCGTCCGATACACGTGTAGTATTATTGTTGGTTTTTTTTTTGGTAGTAATATTTTCTTATGATAAGTAGATTGCTAGAAAGACTATTAAAATGATGAGTGTTATCGCAACGCACACGGCAATCAAGATTTTTTTCTGCAAAGAAGTACAAAATAGAAGAAAAACGAAAAAGAAAAAAATGAAAATTTAATTAATGGCTCCTGATAAGAGAGTGCTACACCACACAGTTTCTTGTTAGCGAGACGTCAACGACCAACCAGAAGGCAATAGAAGGTAGGTACACCAGAAGGAGCAGAAGGAACAACAGAGAGACAGACAGACAGACAGACAGACACAGAAGAACAAGCCCGGGCCCGAGAATGGATGATTACGTCGATGATGATCGTCCACAGCACATGAAGGGAACAAACACCGGGGAAGGAGTACAGAAGAGAAACAAAACGGAAGCATAATTTACAACATTGTAGCACGAACCGTCAGCGAAAAATCTATTTACACTAGCAGCGGAAAAGAGGGCCTGTGTGCGACAGCCTATCTAGTCACCACCACAACGAGCGATGAGTTTTCCACCAACCGGCGAAACGCACTGACGCGGTGCGGCGGCGAACAACATCTAACAGAACAAAGTGTGAAGATGATGATGGGTGGTGGTTGGAGGGAGGATGATAAATATACAACACACAGAAAGGAGGCACCCACACGCACACACAGAGCGAGATGAGACACCACGCGCCCAAACACAACAACACTAGGCTTTCGTTCAATTTTCCGACTGAACCTGCATCGATTTGGTCCTTCGATGGAGCAAGTCGCGATTAGTAGATTTGCGCTGTCATCGTTCATATCGCTAATTATTTTGCAAACAGACACATCCAACCTTATTCCTGATCAAAAAGCCTTCAGAATATATACTGACACCCAACACCGAATAAAATCTTGTTAGTAGGTCTAATAGTGACGTTTCACGTTTTGTAATGTAACTCGTGACAATCCCAGGCGAACTTCCATGCTTTTAACATTTTTTTTTTGTATGAACTGGAAGTTCTTTTTTTATTATTAGAACATATAGAAACACGTCAGCATTCATCCCAAAACGCTTCCCAAAATATATGATTCAACAGTAGAATTTATTTTCTAAATCTAGAAAAATTTTGTATGTACAAGAATCTTTAAAAAAGAAAGTTAAGTCTGCCACTCGGCACAGTCGTGTTTGATGCTGTTTCCAGCCATCGGAGCCGTCCTGATCCTGCGGTTGAAATCGGTGAAGGGATCTTTCAGCCTGTGTTACTAGGCAAGTATTCTTCATATCGAAACCTTACTCTGCCTGACATATATTCTCGTTGCAGTTTACCTGAGCGGAATGGTGCATCTTCTGGTCTCACCTCACCCAACGTCGCCGATATATCGTAGCTCAGATCTGCTGTACTATCAAAATGTTAGTGGCCTCAGGACCAAAATTGTTCAAGCTTTTCTTGCAACCGCTGAATTGGTTTAAAAACGACGTGTACGTATGCACAGTAGACTGATGCAAAATTTGACTTTTTCGCTCCACAGTGCTTAAATGGTTTCAAATCGGGTCCTGATTAGCCTCCCAAAGTTACAACTCATTTGGTTAGAAACAGACTTCGCACAAACCATTTGAAGTTTAAATGCAAATTAATATGGGAAATCTCAACTTTTTGTTCATTGCCTTCTAGTCTTTTTCCATATTGAGCAGCGAAACAGTTTGATAGCCATTATTAATGAAAATTTTCTCAGCTACAACTTTGCTGAAGATCGTTTCTATGAAAAACGAGACAGGAAAATGTTATTAATTATTTAAGAGATTGGTAAACTTATGACATGATCAAGCAGCTGCTCTGTAGGCAACACTGTATTTTGCAGTGTGACATAGTAGCCATGATTTTTGTGTCCTATTCAACGCCCCAGAAACACCAATGTTGCCTGCTGAGCAGTTGATTGAGCATGATCATTAGACATCAGCGCATTGAACCATTGATAACTTTCGATCCTTGCATTTAATCAAAAAGTGATCTTCAGCAAAGTTCTAGCTGGGAAAATTTCCTACAAGTACAGTTGAAAGCTTTTAAAGCAGACCGATATGGTGAATTATTAGATATACATGAACAAAAATCTTGGTTTTACCATAGTAATTCCCATACAAACTTCAAATGGTTTGTGCCATCTCAGTTTCTCACCAAATGGGTTCAAATTTTGAGAGGTTAGTCAGGATCCGATTTGGAATCGTTTAAGTATTGTGGAGCGAAAAAGTCAAATTTTGCATCAGTCTAATGCACAGAGACTTGGCTGGACGATCGTATTAAATCTTGCCAGATATTCAACAACGACTACGTTGCGCCTTCAACAGCTAGCGTCAACATGACGTACTAATAGCCGTGAAGCGAAAGTACGCGTCTCCAGTTGTCCAGCCTACAAGCAACATTGAGCAGCTGCGGGTGAAAGTCGCTGTCAAACCACTGCCTCTGTTTGTTGGTGCACTGTACTGCCGGTGGAAGCATAACTGTCCCATGTTACAAAACACAAAAATGAGATAACTGTAGTTAAAGTTTGAACAGACGTTTTGCTGCTATCGTAAAATTTCACGGAAAAATTTGGTTCTACTTCGAAAAACTGACGTAATATGGAATATAGAAAGTTAGTCAAAATTTTGCAAAAAATAAATTTTTCCATTAAAAAATCTTTTGTGAAAGTTATGCCGCGAATTTCTCTGACGTGTTGAAAAATGTACGCATTTCTGTCCCACTGTGAACAACTTCTCAGTTGCTGCTGTTATTATGTTTAACGCTTCGTGGGTGACGGTTGGAGTTTTTTCTTTAAATTGTTGATTTCAGTGCCAATATTTCAAAGGGGCGTAATTGCGTTTGTAAACAATGGATTTAGCCGTCGATTTCTCGCGGCTAAAAAAGCTCACTCATTAAAATTAATGATACCACAGAGACACAGGCTAAGGAATGTTTCATCTAGCATTGTTAATTTGGAGGGGTGAGCATTTATTTGCGAGATATCGACGGCTAAAGCAATTTTTTTACAAAAGCAATTACGCCCCTTTGAAATGTTGACACTGATTTAAATGTGGGCCCGAAACGTCTGCCATAGAGTATTTAAAGCAGTACGGTGGTTCCAGTGATAGTGATAGCTATTAGCATTTAACGAGACATTTGCTCCCTAGGGGCATCCCACTCTAAACTTCATATCTAATATCAATAAAATATTTGTAAATCCCGCGTAAGTATTCTTAAGTATTTTTAAGTATTTTATACCATTGCTATGAATTTCCATCGAAGTAACACTTATTTTTTAATGACCGGTTGCTAGTGCATGTGTTTGTTGTTGACTTGTTGTTGTCGGTCGTCTTGTATTTATAAAAATAGGAGTGTTAAGTATTTTTATTATGAGTATAAATTAGTATTATTTAATTTATATTTTTCAGCGATTCAGCATGTAAAAAAGCTTCAAGGACTACTTACAAAGAATGATGTTTTCAGTACAAGTTTAACGGTGTTTACCGATCGACTGAACTCAAAGTGTGTATTGGCTCACATATACCCTTTCGGTGCACAAAGATCCTGCGATGATGAGTATTGGTATATTCAGATATGAGCGTGCATTAGCAGACCGGAGTAAAATTTGCGATGGCATGAGAGAGACAACTAGTACTTTTCTTTCTCTCTCTCTCCCACTCGTACCTTCGCAAAATCTCGCCTTGCGCGTGAAACTTCGCTCAGGACGGACTTCACCTTATTTCTAAACATGTTAATTGCCGTTGACCTACCTAGCAGCGAATCATCTGACTACGATTTTGTTTTTGCAGTATCGAGGATCTGAAGCCGTGAAAACGTGTTGTAGGCCTGAGCAAATGCAGGAAGAAAAGTTTGTCGATCTACCGGGTGTTGAATGGGAATGATCGTGATTCGTTTCTGACCGGAAGCTTTTGGCCCTTTTGACTCTCCTTTTGAATAAACTACTATATTGATTTGTTTGAAAAAATAATGTTATTATTAAATCACATTGAACTCAACGTTTTACTTGTTTAAATTATACGTAGGAAAATAAAGAAAACTAAATCCGTTCATTTAATTAATTCTGACTATGTTGCTTATACTGTGTCCAATGGCCTTTATGGTTTATTATCTACTGTAATAAGCATGTTTTGCGTTTGGAAGGTGGAAAGCTAAGAGATCTGCGTTTCCGCAATACCCCCCATATTCTCGTTTAAAATGCTATCCGGACGTAAGCGAGAATATGGGTGATAGTATGGTCACATGGTTTCGTACATCCAATTATGTTCTTATCAGGCATTGTCATAGTCACACAGCCAAGAACCGAGCGGAAAAAGAACAACACAAAACTCACTATTAGATTGGTTATACAAATGATGGAACTCGAACGAGTAACAACAAAAGGTTCCAATGCCTATCAGAATTAATTCTTTCTGGTACATGGTGAACAGATTACACCGAAAATGGTCCGGGACACCTAATCACGCTCCTAATCAAATGAATGCTAATTGCTTAACAAATTAACCAATATCCACACAAAACGCCTGACATTGGATAAACAAGCAAATTAAATTGACATAGAAACCAAGCAAATAAACTAACGCTAGATATTTCTTGAGTATTTTTAAGTATTTTTGGGTATCTTAGATATCACTAAGATTTTTATATGTATATTAGGAAAAATACAAAGTTTAGAGTGGCATGCCCCTAGTTTGCTCCTGTTGGCGCATACGCACGATCATTTCCAGTGTCTGCATGTATTAGGCTCGAGTCGATCAGTGGTCGCACTGCCAATGACATTCTTAGTTGTTTTTTTTTTTCAGATTAAGGGGGTATTCCCGATCTTTTTTTTTTTCAAAAAATCAAATTTTTTTTTTTTCACGTTTTTTTGTACTTTAGACTATATACTTTCATCCCCCCAAGCCGTTTTCCGATCAGCGAATTCGGTGTCCAGGCATAGCTGACTAATGGTAAGAACCCCCAAATGATTTTAACTAAAGTCAAAACTTTAAACGCGTTTTTCTCGAAACCACATTTTTTTATCGGGCGAAGATTTTTCTCAGAAACTATAAGAGATATTGACTTGAATCTTTGCGCATTTGGTTCCTTATTAAATTCTTTGGAGCTTCTCCCACTTTCAGCCAAAAATATTAACATTTAACATTGTTTGAAGCACCTTAAAGCTGCAAAAAAGCGGGCTAAAAATCGCCTGTTTTTTCATATGGCCGCCATTTTGTTAATTTGCAAGATTTTTTGCTGCCAACGGGAGAATCTTATGCAGATTATTAATTTCATCATGAAATCTGTTTCAGATGAAGCCGTTCCAGAGAAAAGTCTTCGCCCGTCCAGGCGTTTGCGGCGAACAGGGGTCTGTTTGCCGCCATTTTGTGACGTCAATAATGTCTTTTTTATGTCGAAAAAAATTTATTTGTTAACTTTAATATTCAATAAACAAGAATCCCAAAGAGTTAGGCGCATTACTATTCATTTTCCTTGAAAAAAAATAATTGAAAAACAGGCCGAAAAAAGGCAAAAGATTGGGAATACCCCCTTAATTAATAAGCATGCTCACCTTAACAAACTTACATTTTAGTTGGACAGTTTCTCATCCCAAAACAAGAATTGGAATTTGTTTCAACACATCATCCTTCTGATAAACAGTACGGAAATTCAAGCTGAGCAAATACTGTTCAAGTTTTTTGAATCAGGCCATACTTTTATGGCCGCTCATTCATTTCACGCAGCGGTTGAAAAAAATGCGTCTCGAACGTGTCGTTCCAAGCCAAGTTTAATGTCTCGCAGTACACGTTGAACTAATTCAAGCCATCGTGGACATCATGAGAAAATTGGTTTTTCAAAAAGGAAGTTATGAGCTAGGATACGCAAGCAACATCAACAGTGAGGACCTTAAATACTGCAGACTGTTTTCCAAGAAACAACTCCAGCTGATCGAAAAGGAAACGTTCTCTACTGAAGGTAACGTACTCTGGCAAAGGTCTCCTCTGTTGGCAGATGTCGTACCTGTTATTGGAGAAGACGAAACATCATGCATCGGAATGATAGTTATTTAAGGTTAACCGTTGTATGCATTTCTTTTATTTTTAAAATAAATCTCATCATTTTACTCGATAGTTTTTCAATACCAAATAATGATATGTGTCACGAAAAGGTAAAAATAGGGTAAGGTGTTGCAAGTTGATTAATACATTTTTTAATTTATTTGTTTGTAAATAGTAACAGAACTCAGAATGATAACTCAAATTTTCCTTAAAAAAGTGTTAATGTGCTTACGACGTTATCGAGGGACAAAATGACTTCACATTTTTTTTTTTTTCTAGAATAAACAGCATGTTTGAATATAATATTTCAAAATAATGCATTGATTTATCCCTTTAAGCATCATAATCCCAAAAAAAAATCGAAATGTCACATGGGACAGTTATGCTTCCACCGGCAGTGTACATGCCGCCAGATAAAAATCAGGACCAGAATTTTGCGCAGCTTCATTTAGATGCCATCTTTGAAGCAAACAGACAGCATTTCAATATGGATGAGCTTTTTTGTTCGGGGATTTCAATCAACCTCGTCCGTTCCGGAAAAGTTCGAGCAGTAGATACGCCTTCGCTGATCCGATACTGTCACAGACTTCAATGGCCAGTTAAATTCGTCTTGATAGGGGAAATGGATGTAATATCGGCCCAAATGCCCCTAATGTGGGCCAATACATAAATTCTGCAATCGACTAAATTTTCAATAGCGACCAAAATATCCATTAGTACCGTCCCAATAACGCGTTCTTCTAGATAAAATTGATAAATGGCAGATTTTGAACGATGGGCCAAATCTTAGATCCATAGGCCAACATTAGAGCCATTTCCCCTAGTATGGCATTTATTAGATTGAGGCAGCGCAATTTATTTCGAAATTGTTCTGACCGAGTACTACATCTCATATTTTCAAACGATTCAAATATGACTACCGTAACATTAGCATCTGAAGAAGTTGTGCCAATCGATCGCCATCATCCAGCTCTCTCTTTCTCTGTGGTTTGTGTGCCTCCTGTATCGTTTCATGAAGAAATTGACCTTTCTGAGCCTGACTTTCGTCGAGGGGATTATGATAACTTGAATGAACTGCTGTCGCAAGTTAATTGGTCTTAAGTATACCAAAGCCATGACGACGATAGCACTGTCAGCTCCTTCAATCCTTCAATCGTATTCTATTCAAACTGTACCGCGCTAAAAAGGCCCCCGAGGAATCCTCCTTGGTCCAATGCGCATCTTCGCACCCTGCGTCGAAGTTATTGCAGCGATATTGTTGTCAACGATGTTTGTATCTAAAGCACCAGTTTGACGAAGCTAGTCGCATCTATCGTGGATACAATCGTATGCGAACTGTGGAAGAGATAGTTGTAGCTGTTGATCTGGTACCAAGAGACGCTGTGGATCTTGATGTATTCAACATCAACACAGCGACGGGTGAATCAGCTCTACAGAATCTCAAGCAGTCTTATCAACCTGGCGCGGATGGCATTCTTTCGTGTGTATTCAAAAAGTGTAGTGCGCTTTTGGTTACTCCTCTCCAAGCAATTTTCAACCAATCATTGCAGCAGGAAACAATGGTTTCCTTCTGCTTGGAAGACCTTCCATATGCTTCCAGTGGACAAGGAAGACGATAAGACAGATATTTCTAACTACCGTGGGATAACTTCCTTGTCAGCTGAATCTAAGTGCCTCGAAATCATCGTTAATGAAGTACTGTTCAGCTCATGTTGGAACTACATCAGTGCCTCTCAACACGGATTCTACCTCCAAACGATCCGTGGAAAGAAATCTGTGTGAATTTGCGTCTTCTTGCACCGACACGGTGGACGATGAAGCTCAGTCAAGAGACTTCGACTAGGCGTTTCCAGCAGAGTATTGGCTTCGTTCGTACTTAAGCAACAGGCAACTCTTTGTTAATTAATTGAGGCCTCCCTTAGCTCAGTCGGTAAAGGTTCAGCTACAAAGCAAGACCATGCTGGAGGTGGCTGGGTTCAATTCCCGGTCCGGTCTAGGAATTTTTCGAGTTGGAAAATTTCCCGACTTCCCTGGGCATAGAAGTATGATTGGACTTACCACACAATTATACCAATGCAAAAATGGTACAGGCATCGAAAGCTCTCAATTAATAACTATGGAAATGCATCTAGAACACTAATTTGAGAGCACGCAATAAGCTAATATGCAATAAGCTTGAAATGCGAAGACGAAGAAGAAGAACTCTTTGTTAAAATCGGATCAACAGTGTCTGCTCCGTTTACTCCGTGCTCTGGTGTGCCTCAAGGTACAAACCTCGGTCCATTGTTATTCGTATTATTTTTCAATGCCGTGACGATCCTTTTAGTAAATGGGGGACTGACCATTTATGCGGACGATTTGAAAATTTATCTGGTAGGGTAAATGACGGCTTCGACGATACCTTATTCTATTATCGTCAGGGGGGAAAACAAAGTTCTTGAGAGCTCAATTTTGACATGTGGATACATTGTGTTTCAGAGCATCTATTAATGAAATTTTAGTGCTCTACACAGAAAAAAATTTGAATTTTAACTATCGCGTAAAATCTCCCTTTGTTTAATTTTGAGCTATACTTGGCATCAGGCATGGAAAATCATTTGCATTCATTTCGTGCATTCATTTACATTCATTTGCCTCTAACTTTTTTTCAACAGCATTCCGCAAAATGATGTATAGAGCTTTTGTAGGTTTTGTTATTAGCTACAACTTTTGCTCATAACTCAAATCTGTATCTCTTATGCATCACGAACTAGAGCGGACAGAACTTGTTACTGTTTTTCAGTGAATGTAAAAGACATTCACTGAAAAACAGTAGTGGCTTCTATTTGCTCTGGTTCGTCATGCATAAGAGATACAGATTTGACTTGTTAACGAAATTTGTAGTTAATAACAAAACCTACAAAAGCTCTACACATCATTTTGCGGAATGCTGTTGAAAAAAAAAGTTAGAGGCAAATGAATGTAAATGAATGCACGAAATGAATGCAAATGATTTTCCATGCCTGCTTGGCATAAACATCGAAATCGTTTTCAAGCTTGCATACAATATTGCTTATTTATGCGATATTGCGCTTAAATTTACATGAAATATCGCGTAAATTTATGCCAAATCTAGCATTAATTGTATGTGCGCTATATCTCGCAGAAATTTAAATGAATTTTTCGAACGGTATAGGACTATCGTCAGGGAGATAGACGATAATAGGTTAAGGTAGTGCCGAAGCCGATGTTTACCCTGGTACGAAAAAAACCGATTGCAGGCAACTTCAAGAGTTACTGGATCGATTAGCTCATTGGTGCAACTCCAGCTTCCTCAATGTGAGTGTATCTAAGTGTTGCATCATCTCGTATCGGCGGCGCATAAAGCCTATTCTGTACAACTACACGATCGATGGACAGGAACTTGAGCGCGTTGATAAAGTGAAGCATCTTGTAGTGTTGCTGGATCACCAACTCACGTTCAAGATGCATTATTCAGCGGTTGTTGGCAAAGCCACCGCCAACTAGAATTAATTGTAAAAATCGCGAAAGACTTCAATGATCCACATATTGCTCTCTAGCTAGATCAATACTAGAATTTGCATCGGTTGTTTGGTGACCGTATGAAGCTGTGTGGATCTTCAGGATCGAATCTGTGCAATGTAAATTTGTCCGGGCTGCACTGCGAAGTCTACATTGGCGAGACCCAGTCAACCTACCGCCTTATGCGCATCGTTTTGCATTGCTGAGTATCGAACCGCTGAAAAATCATCATGGATCAAGCTGTATTTGGAGCTAAGATACTTCGCGCAGAGATTGATAGTTTAGCCTTACTGGATCGTATGAGGATTTATGCCCCAGAGCGAGTGTTGCGGTCACGACGACTAATCCAACCAACTCCGAGGAATACCTTTTTTTTTTCCTCTGTTCGGGACCTAACACCACTGCGACCAGTAATTTAATCTATTGTAGTATATCCCGTGTCCTTAGTTTATTGCATGTCGTATAACTCCATCACTATTGAGAAATGATAAAGTATTCGATTTTTTTTAGAGTTGTCATTCTTGCATTTATCGCAAGGATCCGACTATAATTGAAAGGTCCCGCTATTTATACCCTTCGGAGTGTTGGAACACCCTCAAAAGGCGCGCCCCTTTGTCAGTCAAAATTGGATTCCTTAGCAACAAAATTAAGGAATGACACTGATAATGACCATGCATCAGAACCCTAGGGAACAACGAAAAGAAGATTAGGAATCACATAACTGATTTTTTCCTTGTTTCAAGATCATCCTCGGTGAACAAAGCCGAGTTTTGTCACTATCAACAAGGCATAAAAAGTAACAAGGACTAAGATGTGCTCCTTTGATTACTGAAAAATCCTGTTCCCCTAGTTTGAAGTAGTCGGGACTAGCAATCGAAGGTAGATCTTACATCCCGTAACGTTCCACGAAAAGGTGATCTACCCACGTTATATGGCCCTAATGACCCCGTGAACTGCATAAGCAGACGATTCCAAGAAGGGTATCATGTTTTTGAATTTAATATGTCTACAACACTTTTAAACAACGTTTACGATCCCTGCATATATAGTAGAGGAAATGGCTCTAATGTTGGCCTATGGATCTAAGATTGGGCCCATCGCTAAAAATCTGCTATTGGGACGGTACTAATTGATATGTTTGGTTGCTAAAGAAAATTTAGTCTCTTGCTGAATTTCTGTATAGGCCCAAATTAGGGACACTTAGACCGACATTACATACATTTCCCCTATTTAATAGAACTAGGATTAAGAATGTTTCATTAAGACTACGATGTCAGATGATAAATAACAGCAATAAATAAATAAATAAATATTTGACTCCAGGTGGCGCTGCAACATCAAGAACTATTGGGGTCTGGGGAGCAAGTTTGCTGAAAACCGGATATAAATTCGAGTTAACCCTGAACACTGAACTAGTTCTTCTGAATGAACGAATGAACGACCGTTCTTTAAAAAAGAACGGTAGTTCTTATGGAATGAATAAACTAAAAAGAATTATCGGGTCTGGAGAACAAAAACTACATAGGAGAACTAGGGGAAAAAGTCCTATTGTTGCGATACTTTAGAGACCTCCATACACAACAATAGGCTTCTAACGCTACAAACGTACCGCAACAATAGGACTGTTTCCCCTAGTGCCTACGAGAGCGCCCCACCGGCTCCTAACATCTGCCGAAGAAAACAATTTGTTACTCGAGGAACAGTTTGGTTTTCGGAAAGGTCGTTCGATCGTCCACCAGCTGACTCGAGAAACAAACATTCTCAAAAGGAAAAGAACAAAGTTTCGAAAACATCTGCCATGGCGTTATTGGACGTTGAAAAAGCGTTCGATAGTGTCTGGAATTAGGGCCTGGTATTCAAAATGCAGCACTACGATCTTCCGATCTTCCAATCTTACTAGTGAAGATAATTAACAACTTTCTATCGAACAGGACGTTCCAAGTCTCTCTGAATGGCATCACCTCGGATGCTTTCAACATCTGTGCTGGGGTTCAACAAGAAAGCATCCTTGGCCCCATTCTGTTCAACCTGTTCACCTCCGATATGCCGGCTCTCCCTGATGGTGGATCGTTGTCTCTGTTCGCAGATGACACATCCATCGTCTACAAGGGTAGGGTCATCGGAGCTCTGACTGCCAAACTTCAGAAAGGCCTGGACGTCCTGGCTGAATATTTCAACAGCTGGAAGATCCGTATCAACGCGGAAAAGACCCAGGTCATCATCTTTCCACACTCTAAATCTCTTAGACTTATTTCTTCAGTGAATAATAAGATCTGCCTGAACGGTACAGTGGTGGAATGGTCGAAAGAGGTAGTCTACTTCGGCTTAACATGTCTAAGCTGATTTTCAGGGAGCACATTGACAAAACCAAAATGAAGTGTAACATCTTGATAAGATCACTGTAGCGACTCATCAACAGGATAAGCTTGCTGTCTACAAACAAATCCTTCGCGTAATAGAATACGGGATGCCAATCTGTGAGACTTGCGCCAAATGCCATCAACTTAAACTCCAAAGGATCCAGAACAAGATCCTTAGGATGGTCCTAAACAGTCCCCCGCGGGCTAGAAATTCAGAGATCCACCTCCTGGCTGGAATTCAGACAGTAGAAGAACGGAGAGAAATCATCCTGGAAAGGTTCAGAGACACCTGTCTGAGATCAAATCATCAGATCATACGTGATCTAGTAAGTTAGGTTAATTCATACTCGTAGTTAGGTAGGGTTTCACTTTTTTCAATTCAATTAAAACACACCCCCAAAGGGGTTTTCTGTAAACTAGTTGAAAAACGAAAATATTAAATTAGAATATCAAATTAAACAACGATGAAGAGCCAGGTAGGCTAATCAATTAAAATGTTGAATCAATGTACTATCATAATCAACAGAAATAAACATAATTTTACTACTAGTACGAAGGAGCCGTACGGAATGCAACGAACGGCGAGAACGGTTCTACGAACACTTCTGAGAAGGTCTCTTACATTTTTACATTTTCGCTCTCGTTCTCGTTTTGGAACTCACTCCCGTTTTACCGCATTGCAACCGCAACCAGGCTGGTATGTCGCACGCAAAGGTTAGAACGAGCATGTGACACTGATTCTAGGACCTGGCTTGTAAGGCTGTGTTCCATTAGGTGAATTTTTACTTAAATTTGACAGATGGAAAATTTTCAAATAAACCTGCTATTCCAGCAGACTTATTTCTGACAGACAAGGAATCAATTTTGACAGACGCTTTCTCGAAAACCGGCCGATCAACAACAGAGGGATTTTCGAACATCTTAATTTATTTTCGAAGTGTCAAATCTAAGTGAAAAGTTTCCAAATGGAACACAGCCTAACTCTCGTCGAATATATTGCGTTACATCTGGAAGTTAAGCTCAACGCACTGAATCATCGATACTTATTGTTTGAAGCTGGGAATCTAGGTCTAGGAAAAAAACTCCACTTTGAACTGAAGAGTTACCATTTGCACACATGAAAAGGAAGGCATCTAAAAATAGAAAATGACTAGGAGTCCTGCACAACAATAGGAACCTAACGCTTCTAACGTACCACAACAATAGGAATGTTTCCCCTATTATAAACAAATAAAACCGCAAATAATAATCAAAACAAGTATTTCCCCATTGTTTCTTATCAAGTGAAGTTTAGGCATTTGAAATAGATTTTAATTAGAAACTGATAGCAGATATTTAAAGTGCCTGAGAAGTTTTCAAAAAGAACGGATGAACGGTTCCAAAGAACTAGTCCTTTTCAGTGAACTGAACGACTTGGAACCGTTCCATTAAAAGAAATAAGTAACAAATGTGAGAGACCTGATAAGCGTTCATGGAACCGATCTCGTCATTGGTTGCATTCCATTCATTCCCGTATGGTTCTCTTTACAAGTTCATGCTCGTAGGTACTAGTTCTCCTATGTAGTTCTTGTCCTCCAAATCCGATCATTCTTTTTGCTTTATTAATTGAAAAAAGGACTACCGTTCATTTTTAAAGCACGGTAGTATTCGTTCATCCAGAAGAAATAATTTAGTTTTCTGGGTTAATTCAGATTGACATCCTGGTTCAGTGTTCCGCAAAATTGTTCCTAGACTCCAAAGGTACTTCATTTTTTCATACCTGCAGCGCCACCTAGAGCAAAAACTGTGATCGATCCTCAATTTCGTATCCGCATGTCAGCCGAAATGGAGCGCCCTAGTGTCACATTCTTCCCCTCTACCGTAGAACCATAATCGCGTACATATCAAAAAGCATCAACACTTTTAACATTTCACAGCAGCACCTCTATTGGCACTAGATAGGTGTAAAAATAGCATCCCCGCCTACACCTTCCTCTCGGATGACACACATCACAGAGATTAGCCATCCAGAGAGTGTCTTTCGACTTGTGGTGTGATAGCAACCCAACGTTACTAGCAGTTCCAAGTATACCACCTTTCATGGCTACATTGAGACCAAGCCTGACCCACTACACGACGGCCGGAACAGCCATCAGAGTGAATCCAGTGAAAATAATTACCGCCTGGAGATGCCTTTTTACTGCCATACGGAACAACGTGCTCCTGTTTTTTTTTCTAACGATGCTATCAACCTGCTTACTGGCGGGAGTGTTGATCCTTTTACAGAAGAACTGCTGCGGTAGGCACATGACATTTACTTCAAGAAGAAACAAAAAACAAAGCTCCCCAAGCTTCGAACTGAGGCGGTGGTGGTGGTGTTGTAGGAGGCACGCAGCAAACACGAGGTACTAATTGTAGCTAAGAGGTCAGACCTTTCGAAAAAAAAAAACATTCTTGTAGTTAGGCGGCTGTAGGCGCACAACAACAGCAAAACCAAAAGCGGTAAACAGGAATAAATCTCGGATAATTTGTACCCTTCAGTTTCTCTCGTGTCGGTTGTCTGGCAGGATAAACTTTGCAAATGTCATGGATGGCTCGAGGATAGCTGAACCGTGTAAAGCCCATGTTGTTTTTGTGTTGCGTTGAATCCTAAAGGTGAGCAAACATCTGGCTGGCATGTGGGGTTGATTTAAAACATCATCAATTTGCTTTCTACTGAAACTTCTATGTTATGGCGCTTATGCGAAAAATTAAGAGATTATAGGTTCTGTCGCCCTGCTACAGTTGGGGCTAATAAATCTTGACACAACAAATAATGACCCAAAAGTTTATCGTACTACAGTATGACCTACTAACACGCAGAAAATCTATCACATTCCACGAGAGTGCACTGCAGCAACCAGGTTGGAGCACACCAAAATCACAATGAGTGGCGAAGTCTGAAGGAAATGAGAATCCCGGTCGGTAGGATGGCGGTGTCTCATCCCCTCGAGCCTGTTGTCGTCCCTTGCACCATGCGTGTTGATGGTGCTGAAAAGACCCATTATCCTCCTGGGTGGCAGGGAGCGAAAAAGGACAAGCGAATCAAGCGGCCCCTCTACCAGAATGTGTGTGAAAATACGGAGAAACAGCAAGGCCTCCGGCACTGACACCGATCTTGTTAGGCAGAAAGATGTGCGAACAGCTAAGCCTATGGAAAGTGTGAGAAAAGATCAGTCACCCACCTTCCGTGATCATAAAGGGCGAAGAGGACCTGAAGCAATTTATATTGAAACCCATCTTAGGGAAGGCTATTTTGTTCCATCAAAATGACACAGCTACTATCAAGAAAAAATCTTAAAATTGCGTTATTTTCACAAAAAAAAATTGTCGTTAATTGTTTCATTGGTACCTTTGCGTCGGACTTAAAAAAAAAAGAAAATTCTGAGAATTTCTAGATTGGAGTTTTCTAAAAATACGTACAGGATCCGGGTATTGAAGTGACACATAATAACACAGGCAATGCTTGAAGTAGAATTTAAATTAAATTTTTACTATTCATAAATTAAGAAAAGCATCACAGCATGAGCATTCTGATTCTCAATTAACAAATGATTGCATCATTCTATTAAACAAAATGTCAAATTTGTTGCAGTTCAATGGCTGGACTCTGCCACATCTAAAGCCGGCCATAATAAACAAATATGTACCATAAACGAACTGTATCCCGGACGGGTAAACTATCAAATAGTTTGGATGATACCCCAAATACGTCGTTAAGCTCTCCTTAATGGTTATTTTTATTAGGGTGGTACGCAGCTGAAAAGAAAATGGAACAGTAATTTTTGAGGATTATTCACAAAAGTAAATTTGACAGCTATACTGCCCATAATCCCATATCAGTCCCATATGGAAAAAGTAGGCATTGAGAAAATTTCAGTCAAGTTACAAAGTGCGATTCCTATGTTATTTACATAGGAATCGCACTTTGTAGCTTGACTGAAAATTTCTCAATGCCTACTTTTTCTATATGGGAAAATTTTTAAAAATCATAGTAAATTTATTAAAAAAAAAATTCAAGTTAAAATCAGTTGCATTGCAGCTCCCATGTTGTGTTATATCAGCGAAAAATATGTCAACTCGAAAAGCAGAACTGTAACCTCACCTCTGGGCGATTGAATTTAAGGATGTGACTGATATGCGATTACTTTGCTTGATGGGACAAACCGACTTGATGTTGTTTTCACATTTGTCATGATCTAAGTCCATAGTTTTATCATATAATATGAAAGTAGATAATTGATAGTGGATAGCGCTGTTATCTCAATATTGACGAAAACCTATATGGGACTGATATGCGATTATAGGCAGTATAGGGAGGTGTCTTTTGCTAAATTTGAGATAAACGTTCAAATTACCTAACGGAATAATTGATCACACCATTATTCCGCAAAGTGAAATTTCATTCAGAATGCGCCACCTTCATGTTGATCACGATACTAATGAAATCGATCTTTCCTTTTGAACTGCGTAAAAAAGGAAAGTAATGTCCTTAGCATTCCGTGTCCTATCCCGTAGCACGTATAAACGTCATTACTTTTCAACTGCGTACCAGGCTTTAAGGGTGGATGGGTGGAGGTGCGGCAGGTGTTCTCAGCTCCTTAAAATATTCCATAGATTGCACAGTATTTTTTTTATTCCATTGATTTAAAGAGATTGTAAAATGGTCACGACGCATGGTAGTCTAGTCGCATAGGAGTATTGAGCGAAAACCAAAATTCAAGAACAACATGTGAAAAGGGCATACAAGCTTTTTGTAAACAAACCTTCTTATGCCCTTTTCTCGCTACCCATATAACAACACCCACGCAAACCATCAACATCACCCGGTAGGGAAAACTTTCCCCTTCCCGATGATGTTGTTGGTTTGCGTAGGCGACCCTCGGACCTTTTTACATGAGGCTCTTGAATTGATCACTTTGAAAAATATATATAACTCAAAAACGAAATAAAAATACTCATTGCTGATTTTTTGATACATTGTGTAAAAACCAACAATCCTAAATTTTCAAGGAAAAATATAAAAACATATTGCGACTCCTGTCTACAAATCATGATAATCATAAAAAAAAAACAAATAAAATCAATGTTTTTCAATACAAAATCCCAATTTTTTTATATCATTTTATTTTTTCTAAAATTATTTTTTAATACCTTCCATTTGATGTTTTGATCATTGACATCGGCCGAGTGGTTAAAAAAATATTTTTTTCAATAGTCATTTTGAAAAAAAAATCGATTTTTGGACCACCCTACTAACAGAGAAATGGTCACCCTAATGACAACATAAAAAAAAATACGGATCTAATATTTTGCGATAAGGAGAAAAAACTACATTTTTTTTTAAATTCTGATAACCACTATATCTTTTTGCTATGGAATGGCTGTTAAAGATCATGCAATTATTACGTAAGCACTTCTTTTATTTTCAACCCTTGCATCGAATACTTGTTTGGTCAATGTATGACTTATTCACGCTTACTTATGATATTTCTGAGACCCACCCCCATATAAGAAAACGTAAGAAAATATTTAAATCATCCCACATTTTGCACTCTTGCCATGCCGATTTATTTGCTTCATTGCTGAAGGAAGTGTTTCTGCTACCTAAAGCTACAACAAATTTAAACAGCACTTTTCAGTGCTCAACCAAAAAAAAATCCTACTTTATTTGACTATTATTCTTCTGCGATTCTTGTTTGGACACCACCCGAGGTAATCCTGCTTGGCCATCGACTTGGAAAAATATTCATCGACCCTTCGGATTCTTATAGTAATCTGCTTAGAAGTCGATTTGGAGAAACTTGGGTCTGTCGCCATGGCGCCTAAGCGCAAAAGAAACGGGCAATCACTTGATCCCCCTTCTGATGAAATTCAAATGGGGAAACAATTTCATATGCTTACGGATGATGAGAATGATCCATCATCCATGCAAAATTAAATTAAACATGCCCGGCTTAATGCCAAAAAGAAACAGGTTCCCCCTATTGTTGTAACCACTTCCGATTTCCATGCTCTTCGCAAGGAACTTTCGAACAACATTAAATTTAATTCAATGTGTTATTATGTTACTTTATATGAGAAGTTTACGATTTTCAGAGTTGGTTGGAAATGCTATCTAACATGAAGCTTTAGTGTGATAATTGATTAGCTAGAGAATGGTCTGAAACGGGTAGGTCGATAGTTCCACTAGAGTACGGTAGTATGAAAATTAAATAGAAGTTGAAAATGAGCGAAGGGCTATTATGCGCAGGACTCGTCAAACGCACACTTATTTACCTAAATCGTACAATATACGAGGAGATTTGAAGTATTTCTTCGAATCTACAGGTCGTGTATCCACTTCAGACCATTCTCTAGGCAATAAATTATCACACTATAGCTTCATGTTAGATAGCATTTCCAACCAACTCTGTTCAATTTAAGTTTTTACTTCAAATTGGCCGTCGAGGTGAACGCCGTGTATTTGTTGAAACCTTGGACGGATTAAAACGTCTTCTCCAGTACATTACTGAGAAGTAACACACATTTTTTTACTTATGACACAAAAACTCAAGGTTGTCTTGAAATAGCCCAGTGGTGAATCCCTGGATAAGACCAAAGATGAATAATTGACTAAATTACTTGGAGTTTAGCCTGTCCAAGTAATCAAAATGAAAATGAAATCCCGTCCTTCATTTAGTTTACTTCAAGTCTAGTAAATTAAACAACCTCAAGGCCTTAGAAAAAGCTAGGCTTATTCTCCATGTCCCAGTGAAGTGGGAACACTGGAGAAAATTTCCCGAACTTCACCCAGTGCCGTAAGTGCCAGAGACGGGGTCACGGAACAAAACATTGCTACATGTCACCACAATGCATGAATTGTGGTGATTCCTCTCACGCAAAGGACTACTGTGCTACGAAGGAAGATCCTAAGAAATTTAAATGGTCAAATATTGTGGGGAAAACCAATCAAATTTTTGGGAATGTAAAACTTGCAAACCCAAGCAACACACATGTGTCATAATAAGTTGGTGCAACTTGATTGTGATTGAAATAAGTTATATACAAGTAACCACAACTGTTCAGTGGCAAATATGCTGCTTGGGAAGCGATCTCACAATTTCGTTTTAAGTGACAGGTAGGAAACGCTCCACGTTCCCTGCCAGGTACTAATTTCTCTACTGATAAAAACGGTCAGCGAGGAACAAATGCTACATTCATACCTGGAAGTACAAACAACTCCCCTGCTTCAAATTCTTCATCTATATTGTATAAATTGAGCTGCCTATGCTATTGCAGCTGGTAGAAATCGAAATCAAAATTCTAGCCAATATAATTCTAACGGGAATTTGGATAATTTTGACTTTGGAAGCATTACTGAATATTTGGTCTTATGTAATTCTCGGTGCATTACTTATCCTTTCGCTTGAATTAAATTGCTATCCACATAGTTTCTGTAAAAGTGTTGTTTATCGCAATTACTGCACGGAAGGTACCAATAAAAAAATCAGTAAGCAATTTTTGTTTGTAAATATGTTTCAGACTGTATGGTGGTTGATATACTAAAGATCAGAATTCATGGATAATTTGGAGAGCTTAGAACATGTTTTATCCACGAAAGTGGAACCTAAATGATGCGCATAAACTCTATGAAATTGTGTGGATAATTGCTGCTGAGGATGTCGTGAAAGTTTTGGTTGATCTTAAGGATTCCATGATATGATCTTTAGTGAGATTTGCCGAACCTAGAACGTCTTAAATACACGAAAATCGATCGAAAGAGATGCACTTCGGCTCCATGAAATTGTTTGGATATGTTTTGTTGCTAGGTACATTGTCTCAGTCAATGTTGATCTAGTAGATCAATTGATCTAAACTCCTGTATGATTTGGAGGACCTAGAACATCTAATATATATGCATAGAAATTGTTCGTAACTGATGCGTATAGATTCCAGGAAACTGTTTGGACATGTTTCGTTGCTATGGACTTTGTCTTAGTCGTGGTTGATCTACTATTCATTTGATCTGAACTCCAGGACGATTTGGAGGATCTAGAACATCTTATATACATGGAAGTGGATCGTAAACTATGCACATATACTCCATAAATCTGCTTGGATATATTTAGATGCTAGAGTCATTACCTCAGTTGTGGTTGAAGTACTTAATCTAACGATCTGAGCTCCACGACGATTTGGAGAACAGTGAACATCTTATATATGTGAATAAATCGTAAATGATGTGCATACACTCTATGGAACTGTTCGGAAATGTTTCGATGCTTAGGGTGTAGTCTCAGTCGTGGATGATTTAATAGATCATTTGATCTGAATTTCAACACGATTTGGAGAACCTGGCACATCTTATATACATGTAAATGGATCGCAAATGATACGTATAGACTTTATGAATCCGCTTGGACATGTTTCAATGCTATTGAAATTGTCTTAGTCGTAGTTGAACTTGTAGATCATTTGATGTGAATTCCAGGACGATTAGGAGAACCTAGCACATCTGATATACATATGAAGGGATCATAAATGATGGCATATTGACTCAATGATTATTCTTGGACATGTTTCGGTGATAGGGACATTGTTCCATTCTAAAGTTGAGGCCCCGTAACGTGGGTAGATCACCTTTTCGTGGTACGTTACGGGATTTAAGATCTACCACCGATTCCTAGTCTTGACTACTTCAAAGTAGAGCAACAAGGATTTTCCAGTAATTAAAGGAACACATCTTAGTCCTTATTACTTTTTATGCCTTTTTGATAGTGATGATCTTGAAACAAGGAAAAAATGAGTTAGTTAGTCTTCATCTATGTGATTCCTAATCTTCTATTCGTTGTTCCATAGTTTGAAGTGGTTAAGACTAGGGTTCTGATGCATGGTCATTATCGGTGTCATTCCTTAATTTTGTTGCTCCAATCCAATCCAATTTTGACTGACAAAGGGCCGCGCGGAGGGAGTTCCAACTCCGAAGGGTATAAATAGCGGGACCTTTCAATTAGAATCGATTCCTTGCGATGAAGGCAAGAATGACAACTGTATCAAAACCGAATAATTCATCATTTCTCAATAGTGATGGAGTAATACGACAGTCACTAAACTAAGGACACGGGATATACTGCAATAGAACAAATTACTGGTCAGTGGTGTTATATCCCGAACAGAGGAATAAATTAAAGGTTGAACTAATAGATCTAATGATCTAATCTCCAGGGCGATTTGAAGAACTTCGAACATCTTATAAACAAAGGAATATGATCTAACTGATGCGCATTGGCCACGAATATGTTTGGAATATGTTGCTGCTGCTGTTGCTAAGAATATTTTGCAAGCCCTGGTTGATCAAGTAGATCATATGATCTGAACTCTTGAACGATTTAGACGACTTAGAATACGTTTTAGCCATGAGAATGGATCTAGAATGAAAAATCTAGATTTAATAAACATGGCATAGTACCATACCATACCATAGAGAAAATCAGTGCCCAGATGATTTTAACGATATACCTAAGAATAAGCACTCCAGGATGGTTTGTATATTTGCCTTTTGATTAGAGTTTCTATGAAACCTTTTTCGGTGGTTCATTATGCTTCAATCAGTACTTAAAATATGTAAAGAAAAAATTCTTCCCGAAAGAGATAGAGGGGCGTATCATACCAGTTTACCCTACTCCAGTGTTAACCGGACTAGTAAGCAGTACAGCGTTTTCAAGCACGAAATGTCTCTGAAATATAAACCCAAGCTGAGAAGATGCTCAACTAGCGACATCTTTGAAGATATTCTGCATTGAACGAAACAAAAAAATCTACCATTCGTCTCCATAATTATCCTGCGGGTTACTAAATAAGTAAATACGTCGCCGAAAATTGTGAGTTGGAACAAGATAGCCTCTTCCCAAGAGCATAAGGTAGGTAAATAGCCAACATTCTAAATTGAGACAAGAAAACGTACGAGAACAGAGAGATTTTAGCTGCCACCTAATCAACCCAGTAAAACATCCTGAACTTCCGGACGAGACCCGTACCTGGTGTTAGCTTTGAGTTAGTTTCGGTTAACTACAATCTACACAGCTCACAGCAGCATCCTTTTAGCTGTAGGTAACTATGTACAGTTTGTGTGCCACTATAACCAATCCCGCCGAAAATCGACCTCGGAGGACACGGGATTCCCTATCGTGTGAGAGTCAGGAGAAGCAATTTCACTTTGCTTCTGTTGTTTGCTGCTGATGCTGCTGTAGTAGCAAATTTTGTGTTTATGTGTGTGCATACACACACAAGCACACACAAACACGCAGATAGAGAATGGGGGGTGTAGGGAGTAAACTCATAAATACCTTTCTTGCTTTGGACATGTACTTCTTCGCCTGAACCAGTTCCTGTTGACCTTGTGCCACATAGTTCCCGCTTTGCTCAACATGGTACTCAACTCGGTCCACCAGATCGCCCTTTCGTTCGGCGATAGTGATGATGATTCGGGACGTTCGGTGATGGTACGGAGATCCGCAGTTGATTGCGATTTTGCAGACGGGGAGGCAACGGCGAGGAGATTCATTTTGCGACGGGGCGGTTGAGGGGTTCGGTTTGATTTAGGAGATTTGGGTGTGGTGAGGATTTCACAGGAACGGGAATGGGATCGATTTAAGCGGTTATTTCGAGAAGAGCGAGCAGGAGGAGCAGGAGAAGGAGGATATTTACAGTATCGAGAACCCCCGCCGGTAGCAGCCGAAGATGAGGAGGAAGAGGAGGAGGCGGCGGCCACGTGACCGTGTTCCGAGGAAGAGAAACTCGGTAGGATCCGTAGGAGAAATTAAGAGAGAGAAAGTTGTAGCAGTTGTTGTTGTTGTTGGCGAGGTTTTGTTTTTGTTGGTTTAACCATGGTTGAAATGAGTTTTAGGTTAGATCAGCATTGGCGCAAGAAGGGTTAGTCAAATTGGGTTAGTTCAGATCGGAAATCGTCAGTTGGTTGCCGTGATAGGTTTTTGCAGCCAAGATATTGTTCGATAGGTGCAGGTTACCACCATTCCAAATAGATGCAGAACACGGTTTTATCGATACAATCCCACAGCATAACAAAGGTAACAGTGGTACCAAGTGCACACAGATGAAGACCATCCATGATTGATGACACGCGTGATATTGTGATAACCATAATTTCCCGTAGATTAGTTCCACCGAGCACCGAAATTGTCACACATACACCAACATTAACCCATTTAGTGTAGTGATATCAGGTCACATACACACACACACAAACACACACATCGCGCACATACAGATTACGCAGCAATAGTAGCATTTATTTAGTTTTATTTAAAAAGCCAGCATGCAATTTACACAAAAGAAAAAACATGCAGTTATCGCACGGACAGTGTAGATATTTCAACAGTAACCATCCCATTCATAGCCAAAACATGCATGTTTAGTTTAAGTAATAACATTGATTTATGTAAGGTTAATATTTATAAGCCAGAACAGAAAAACGGAACGGAAAATAATTAATATTTATTTTCGAAGTCACACCCGCACGCGTGTGTTGGTGTGAGTTAGAAAAGCGAAATCGTAGGAAATATGGGATAATTTGGGATTAAGGACGGATGTAAACGATTTATGTTTGGTTTTTTTTTCGTTGGTCACATGACGACAGGATGAAGGGGAAATTCGCAGGATTCGGATCGAACGTAAAAATGGAAAGAAAAAAAAAGAAAAAGAAAAACACACATTAGTTAAGAAGTCGTCAAGTTTACTCACCCGGCGGGCTTTGCTTTGATATTTAAGCGCTTTCTTTGTGTCTTGTGTCGCTGTTTGGACATAATCCATTGCGTGTTCAACATGATATTCTATACGATCAATCATTTCACCCTGTGAGTGGTAATAGAGAAGAATAGGAAACGGCAAACGGTAGAGAAGGGGTGGCATTTTCAAGGGGTGTGAGTTATAGATCATACAGAAGACCCCCGAATAGCGCGGTGGGTGGTGCAGTCCACCCACCGTAATTTCTCAGCTGTCTTCCAACCAACTGCGCTGATTTCTGTAGGTGATTTATGGCTGAGCCTAGTCACATACGAAAAATAAGCTCAATTGGATGGAGGACAGTCGAGAAATTGCGGTTGGTGGACAAAACCTATTCGGGGAATTCATGTACTCTGTTGCGCCGCTATTTGAGATTTCTGCTGCTTTTGAAGGGTGTGGGTGTGAACAGTTAGTGAAATGTAGTGGTTTTGGTGGGTTTCCTTTCGCTGACCAGACCACATGCTTACTGAGCTATCTTAACACCAAATAAGGATGAATTCATTTCTGGGTCTTCTTAAGCAGTAACTAGCCTGAGTTGGGAAGAGAGCTTCTCCTAGCATAGAATACAGGAAAGTGACAAACGTATTTGTGACTTTCTTTTTACAATACACGCAGGAGTAGAACATTTATGCAACATTATTTACAGGACTAGCAATGGAGAGGCAACTTGGAAGAGCAGTAATGGGGGTGACTGCGGGACCGATTTTCCCCCGGTTTTCGTAGAATGATAAAACATTGATTTTATTTCAATAAACAGACGTGTTGTAAGAGGATTTCTTTACAGAATTTCCATTTATCAACTTCTAGTTTTCTAATTTTCACTACGTCAAGAGCAATTCACATTCTCAAGTATGACGCAAAGCATTTTCGCGTCAAATGGCGAATCGATCAGACTCGACCTTCTCCGATTTGTATGGAACTGTGCATAATTGTTTCTTATGGGCATCATTCACATTTGGTCGAGATTTCACTATTTTCAAGCATTTTGAGGCAACGTTTTCTTGTGTTGTGTGTAAATGTAGTTCCACGTCAAATGACAAATCGGAAAAACTCGTCCACTTTGTATGACTTTATCAAGTACATACCTTGTTGTATACAATTTACCATTGTATGAAGGGCCCAAAAACGGAGGGTGGACCCGTAAGCATAATAGCTTACGCGTGATCCACGAGAGCAAAAAGGATCTTATTCCAATGATAAAAATGTTCCAACCCGATACAGAACAAGCCATCATGCAAGGGGATGTCCCAATGAGGGGGCAGAAGAGCCCACCTTCAATTCACGAAATGTTAACAACAGGGAGTTGTAAATTCCACTCTCCCCATCCAAATTGCTTCAATTAGGCGCCATTAGGCGGGTTACTAGGCCGAAAGCCATTAGGCCGAATGGGTCATAAAGTCATAAGTAATATATTGAACACAGAATGTTCTTCGAAACAATCTTCCAAACACTCTGGGAAGAATCTGTTAGAATTTTTTATCAGAGCTCTGTCCGCGGAGGGGTTTTGAAGAAGGCAATGGAAGATTCTGTTAGATTTTTTTAAGATCTCTGTCCGAAGACTATAAAAAACTTGAACTTTGGAATATTTCCAAGTTTTTCATTTCTTATCATTCTATGCATTGGCTGAATGATTTATTAAGCTGAAAGCCATTAGGCCGAAAATTGAAAAATTATAGAATGAATTCAGAATGTTCTTTGAAACAATCCTCAGAACACTATGAAGATGGCAATGCAAGAATCTGTTGGATTTTTTTCAGACTTCTGTTCGGCGTCCCTTACAAAAATCTTGAACATCGGAACAATTCTATGATTTTCAATTCTCGTCATTCTATGTATTGAAACAAACATTTAAGATTGCAATCCAAGGAAAAAAAATGGATCGTGTATTTGATCATGATTATAAGATAAACTTGATAAACTTAGATTCCAATTTTGAAAACACTGGGCCGAATTGATCATTAGGCCGAAAGCCATTAGGCCAAAAATTGATAAATTATAGAATGAGCTCAGAATGTTTTTTGAAACAGTCTTCAAAACACTCTAAAAAGAAACTGTTAGAATTGTTCAGCGCTCTGTCCGATGTCCCTTACATTGAGACTTTAAGAATTTGAAACACATCCATGATTTCCAATTCTCATGATTCTATCTATTTAAACAAACCTTTGAGATTTCAATTCAAGGAAAAAAGTGGATCGTGTACAATCCTGTGTAAGATTCCAGTTTTGAAAACACTAGGTCATTAGCCCGAAAGCCATCAGGTCGAATGAATAATTAGGCCGAAAATTGAAAAGATTGAACTCAGAATGTCATTGAAGATTTTTCATGGGAGATTTTTCTTTCTTTCAAGGAATATTGAAGCAATAATGTATTGCTGATCATTAATATCTTAGACCAGAACAATACAGATGTCAGATGATGAAATGGGAACAATTATTCAAATTTCGGCCCAATGGCGTTCGGCTCAATGACGTTTGGCCTAATATCACCGTGCAGCAATACAACTTTAATTTTACGTGAAAGTATTTAATAACCCATCTGTCAATTGAAATACACTGACAACGGACAAGAATATAAATTTACATGAACGTGAAAATTTCAGTTTTAAATTAATTGAACTACTGATCGATAAACGTATAGGCTATATTCAAAAACCTGCTCCCCTTTGTAGTTAAAAATTACAGAATATTTATATGTATGTGTTATAACAGCAAAAAGGTGATTATTTTTCATTTAATTCCAGATCGTAATTTGTATCCAGGACAGATACGTATTTCGACTACAATGTGCAATCACTTTATAAGTGTCATTGTCACTTGGGCTACTTCGGGCACTTCGACAACACTGTGCAGTCTTCGTCAGTGTCGGTCCCAAATGGGAACACTGATGAAGACTATGCATTAGGATGGGTCAAGTTTGTACGGTGGATCACAACCCCTGTTCCACACTGCTCCTCCGATGAGGTCACCAACAACGGTTTACAATTTTAACGAATTTCGTTATGATCTGAATTTGCGGGAAATTTTCAAATTGTGTATGTGAAAATCGTAACGATCCGATTCATTTGCAAAAAAATAAATATCGCCTAAATTTATGCAAATCTCAGAAATAGATTGGGATTACTATGAAGAACAACTTTTTCGAAGACTGCAAATCGATTAGACTTCTGAGAGAAAAAAAATTTGTAATAATTCAAACCTATTGCTCGGCGCATACCTACAGGCGTGTATATGAGCTTGTAGGTATGTGTGGAACAGTTGGTTTAAAATGAAAGATTAATAATTTATTGTACAAAAATCAAATCGATTTGCAGTCTTCGACCAAGTTGTTTTGTATAGTATCCGTAGTAAGTCCTAAGAGGGTTGGTAAAATTTGAGATTTTTGGACAGCAAATGAATAGGGTCGTTCCGTTTCCCATACATTTACCCATTTCAAATTTAAAATTCTCCCACAAATCGAGATTATAACCAAATTCGTTCAAATTTTGCACTGAGGGTTTTAAAGTTGACCCACCTTACTGCACGTTGTAGTTAAAATATGTATCGGCCATGGATACAAATTATCTGGAATAAAATGGAAAATAATCACCTTTTATTGCTCTTGTGAGTACTTCACTAACATCCCAATTCCAAACATTCATGTTTGATATGGAGCTATGATCAATCATTTACATTTGTGTTGAAGTTCGGCCTTTTCGAATCTCGTAAAAAATGGCTCGATATTCTTCAACAAATCATATTTCGACAACGTCACTCCCAATCAAAATGACATCTGAGACAAAGTTGCAGGCAATATTTTTTTTCTGGAAACAGATTTCTAGTAATTTGGGTAAAACATCCAAAAAATTACCATCGTTAATATTTTTTGGAATAAGGTTCATTTCATATGACAAATGGTTTTATTCAAATTGAGTCCGTTTTATCATTAAAAAAAATGCTTCATCCCAAGTTTTATCATTCTACGAATCGTTATCGAGAGCAGTTGAACGAACCTACAGCTGGGTTATATGATGAGTAGTACTAGCATTATTTGTACACTTTCAACAACAAGCCAAAAGGTTTTAACAGTTAGAGTCGATATCACGACTTGGAAAACAGTTAGTTCAACAGGATTTGATACTTTTTGTTTCTTTTGTTTTAATTCTTAGCAACAATGACAAGGAAAGAGAGACAGATAGTCAATAAGAAACAAACGGCCAGCAGTCACAAGTTGATACACAGGTGTGAGAAAAAGAGACAATACAGATCTACGATTACGACGGTTTACATCACTAGACAAACGCGTGAAAAGATCTAATGAGTCAACTGTAAACAATTACTTTAAATGTCGATTTCTCACCAATGACAACACATAGACGCAAACTAACTACACCATCTGATAGAGTAAACTTCTTCTACCAAATGCTGCTTTTGGTTTGCCTGAATGAATCTCCATCCGCGGGAAATCAACGTTTAAGCTGAAAGGGGCCACCATTAATTTAAAAAAATTCAAAAGCAGTTTTTTACGTTCAAACCCAAATTTACGTTCATGAAAATGTATTCATTGAATTCAGAATTTCAGTTTCCAACGATAAAACTGCTTTTGAGTTTCCAAAAAAGAATTACGTCCCCACTCCGCTCAAAGTAATTGTTTACATGTGGCTCATTGGCCCTTTTCACGTGTTTGCCTAGAATTTGTTTGTTTTGCGTGATTTGATTTTTTTTTTCAGCGATACCACATCACACATCAACAGAGAGAAAGAGACAGCGAGGAAATATAGGACAACACGCACACAGAGAACATTCCGTCGATACTGCTCGGGCGTTAGCTTCGTTAGCGATCGTTTAGCTTCTTCGGGCGCTACCAATAGATGCAAGGGTGTCGTGTGGATGGAATGGTTAGCGGCCTAGTCGTCATCGTCGTCGTTGGTAGTAAGCCTCCAAAGTAGCGCTTGAGGATCAACGCAAAGTCCTGGACCCCGCGGAGGTGTGAACCTCTGGGATCGCGTCTGTTTTTAAGCATTCTGATTCTAGCATCAGGGTAGGAGCTGTGTCGAACAACACCATCGAACCGGTCCGGTTTAGGGTGAATTCGATGGTATTGGAACAGCGGGTTGGAATTTAAGTTTTTTTTTTCCTATGTATTTAACTAAGTTTTGGATATTGAAAAAAAAAAGCTATTCTAATCGGTTGCGAGAGTAAACGGGAAAGCATTAACAAAAAAATCAAATGTAAGCACACTAACAGAAATGATAGATTGCAATACTAGAACTAGAAGCGAGAAAGTTGGTAAAGTTTTTATTTAAAAAAAAGTACAAAGTTGCAACATTTTCGGTTTGTTAAAGATGATGTTAAAGCCACTTCCGTTGCACAGCGGAGAGTGGCAGCATTTGTCGAAGAGAGGGGGGAATAATATTTCTTTTCAGAGGAGCCATTTAAATCGACGGATTAGTGCAATAAACACAATTGAATAAGGGTGTGAACAGACTACAATTCGCTACATGACTACAAATGGAAGGAAGGAAGGACGGAGGAAACGAATGGTCACACAATTTCAAATGATGGAGATCTGTGTGCGGAATCCGTGGGAAAGGGAGGCGGAGGAGGGTGGCACATCTTTTATTATTCCGTGCTTTAAATGGATGTGCGGACACAACATGGGATGATAAATAACGAGTAAATTAAATTAAACCAGGAGATACATTCGCCAGTTCAGAGCAAGCAGTTATGGCTCATAGGCGCCACAGACCAGTCGGAAGCTGGATTACATTGGGTAAGAATCAACAAATTGAATGGATCCGACGTGGGATCATGACGAAGCCAAGTCAGAGGATGGCGAAATTAGGTACGTGGTCACGTAATTTCAGATGAAAATTTTCAATTTGAATTACGATACTGATGCTCAAACATTTTCATGCAAAAAAATGTCCGATAGTCTATTTAGTTGAATCGGAGCCATCCTCGCGCAATATATGTATTATTGCTATATAAATAATTTATGAACTCGTGAATGAGTTTGATAAGTTAGTGGTCAGAATTCAGAATTAATTGATATCGAAATTCATAAGTTAGAGATGTGATAAATTTCTGACCGAAAATTCCCGGTTGATTTTCAACTTAAATTCCTTTGGAATTTTTTTCGAATTTGCTCATGCGAAATGCTCTCATCATTCCTAATGAAATTCCTCTATAATCTATACTGAAATTTCTCTTGATTTTCTTCTCAAATTGCTCTGGGAACTCCACCTAAAATTCAACAAAATTAACCTGAAAAAAAATCTTCTACAACTCACATGAACTCTTCTGAAATTCGCCAGACAATTTTTGGAACTTATCTTGAAATTACTCTTAGATCTCTACTGAGATTTTTTCAAATATCTCCCAGACTTATTGTCTCTCCTGGAATTTCTAATTGAATTCGTCTGGTCTTATTTTGATATTTCCCTGAAATTCTTCAGAAACTCTGGAATTTCTTCAAACAATATTCTAAAATTTCTCAAGAAGTACCTGTAGAAAAGCTTAGTTCATCTAGATTTTTTTTTTTTTTTTTTTTCCTTTATTATAGAGATTTTTAGCCTGAGGCTAGTTCATCTCTTAGTTCATCTAGAATGTCCAGTGTAATTTCTCTGGAATTTAAATTCAAATTCACCAGAAATTTCCCCAGAATTCCTCCGAAAAATTCTACTAAAATGTTTCTGGAATGTCTCATGATATTCCTCTTGTTCCTGCTAAAATTCCGCAGGAAACTTCCAAAAACTGGAATTAATCATGAAATTCATCTGAAATCTCTGCTGAATTGTCTTCTGATATTTCTTCTGAAATTCTTTAAGAATTTCGAAATTTTGCTAGAAATTCTTCTACGCAATTAAATTTATATTCAATTTCTCTGGAAATTCCTTTGAAAATTTTCCAGATACTTCTCTGAAAATTATCACGTAATCATTATGGAATTTCTTTTAAAATTTAACTTAAAGCTAAAAGCTCTGGAAATGCTTGTGAAATTCATCTGGAATTTGTGATTTCTCTGGAATTTTTGCAAACACTTCTCGAATTTGTCTCCAGAAATTCGTCTAATATTGATCCTGGAATTCATCTGCCAATTCTTCAAAATGTTTCTACAATGAATCATGATATTCCTCTGGAATGAATCATGATATTCCTCTGGAATGACTCATGATATTCCTCTGGAATTTCCTTTGAAAACTCACAGGATATTCTTTTAAAATCCGGCTGCAAATTATCCTATAATTCCAGTAGAATTTCTCCAAAATACAACCGAAATATAATACCAAATTAATATCGACTCATTTGAAATTCCTTGTATTGACATTCCTTTGCATTTTCTTCTGATATTGCTCGAGAAACTTGACGTTCTTCTGAAAATTCTCCTGAAATTATTAAGGCATTTCTCTTTAAAATTTTCGGGAATCTCTCTTTCTTTCGAACAAATTCAAAAATTAATTAAGAATTTCTCCTGTAATTTCACCGGAATTTTTGCTAAACCTCAACCGAAATTGCTCCAGAAATTCGTCAGATATTTATCCTGTAATTATTCTGCAAATTCTTCTGGTGGTTCTTCCATTTGAAATTACTAAGAAATCTCTCATCAAATTCTTCAGAAAACTTCTCTTGACGTTCCTCTGAAAATTTTCGTGATATCATACAGCAATTTCTCTTAAAACTGTTCTGTAATTTCTCCTAAAATTCCTCTGTAATTTCTCCTGAAATTCTTCTTTAATTTCTCCTGTTATTGCGCTGGCATTTTTGCTAAAAATTATTCTGAAATTTTCCAGATATTTATCCTGCAATTCTTCTGAAAGATCTTTAGAGTTTCTCATGAAATTCGGCTGGATATACATCTCAAATTCGTATGGAAAATTTCCTAAAATTCAGCAGGAAATTTCCCTAAAATTACTGAAGAATTTTCCCAAAAATGTATCCGAAATTTCTGCTAACATGGAATCTTCTGAAATAACTCTGGAATTTCACTGGGAATTCATCACCCATTTGCTGGAATCTTGAATTTCCTATGAAATTTCTGCTGATTTTTTTCCCCAAATTATCATCTCCTCTGCAGTTTCTTAATAAATTCGCCCGAGATTTCACTGGATATTCATCTGATATATATCTTCAAATTTATCAGAAACTTCCTCTTACATTTCTATAGAAATTCTCCTAAAATCATTCCAGAATTTCTACTCAATTTTTTTTTTGTAATCACTTCTGAAATCTTTTGGAACTATTCTGGAAGATCACATGAATTTTCTCATGTAATTTATCTGGAATTTTTGCTTAAATTCCTCAAAAATTTGTCCAGGAATTTGTTTGATATTTATCGTAAAATACTCCGGTAATAATCCTGGTATGTCTCATGAATTTCCTCTCAAATTCCTCTGTAGATTCTTCTAAAATTCCACTGGGAATTCTGAAAAAAAACGCCTGTCGAACTGATTTCTTTTTCAGATTTACAAACTTTCCTAACATTCCACTGGAATTCTACTCTAATTTTTTACACTAAAAATCGATAGATTTTTTTCTGAAATTTCCCTGAAAACTCTAACTAAATTTCTCTAGAAATTCGTCAGTCCTAGAAATTCTCGTGAAATCGTTCTGAAGTTTCACTTAAAATTCCCCTGGAACAACTACATGAAATTTCTTGTGGAATTTCTTCTGTAATATTTGCAAAAAATCCTGAAGAATTTTCCCAGAAACTTCGCTGATGTTTATTCTGGAATTCTTTTGAAAGTTCACCTGGAATTACTTCTGTAATTTATCTGTATTTTTAGCCAACAATCCTCAATCATTTCTCCAGAAATACCTCTGATATTTATCCTGGAATTCATCTGTAAATTCTCCTGAAATTGTTCTAGAATGTCTCATGATATTCCTCTAAAGTTTCATCTGAAATTCCACTCAATATTCATACAAAACGGCCTGGAATTTCCCTGAAATTCTTCTGAAATTCATATTGGCTCCTCTGGCATTTCTACTGAAGTTCGTCTGATATTTACTAAAGTTTTAAATTTCTTTAAAAACTATACCAAATTTTCTTCTGATATTATTTCCAGAATTCTTCGGAAATTTATACAGAAATTTCACAAGAAATTCTTCAAAAAATTATCATGAATTTTTTACTAAAATCTTATGAAACTTCTCTGAACATTCTCATCAAATCTCTCATGAATTTCTCCATAAATTGCCCTCGAATTTTTCCTCTATAACTACTTCGCAAATTCATATCATCCTCTGAAATTTATACTAGAAATTAAACTTTAAATTATGAAAAGATTTATTTTGAAATATCGCAAAAAAAAACTTTTATATTTATCCCGGAATTTCTCTGTTAATTTATTTATTTATTTTCTAAAATTTCTCTAGATTTTCATTAGAAATTTCTTTTAAATGTGTCCCAAAGTTCCTTCGAAATGCGTTCTGAAATTGATCTGAAAATTTTCATGAAATTGCTCTGAAATTTTTCATAAAGTTCTACCAAAGTATGTATATACATGAAATTACTCTGAAAGTTCCCCAAGAAGTCCTCAGAATTTCAGGTTACATTATTATGGAATTTTTCATGATTTTCCTCTGAAATTTCAGCAGAATTTTATTGTACTCCTTTGTAATTTTTCCCTTCAAGCCAATAAAATATCTGCTGAAATTTCTCCGGAAATTTATCTGATGTTTCTCCTGAAATTCCTTTGGATTTATTCTGAAATTCTTCTAAAATGTCCCTAGAATTTCTCTGGAATTCTTCCTATAATCTCTCAACCATATCTAGTGAATTTTTCAGAAATTCCTCCTTAAATTCCTATGAAATTTTCCATCTAAAGTTGCTATGACAGTTCTCAAGGAATTAATCTCGGATTTCTTCAGCAATTCCTTCTTCTGAAATTCACTGGAAATTCTCCAGGACCAGACCTTTGAAAACTACTTTGACCACGTGCTCCAAATATGGCTCCAAATAATAACGGCTCGTCTCTCTGGCGCATGCTAGAATAAACAAAATATGTGTATGGAATTGTGAAAATGAAAGGAAAAGTTGACAACAACAAAACACTCTAGAGGAGTCAGTTTTCCCATCATCACCATCATCGAGAACTGTCTGAAAGCAATTAAAAACATTCAAACCGAGCCGATACAAATCAATCGATCGATGGTGGTGAAAGGTGGCAACTCACTCCTCTTCGGTGTACTTTTTTTCTTCTTTAGACCACGCCAATCTAATCACCAACAGGAACAAGGAAATATGCAATGTGGGGGAATGGGAAATTGTATCATGTAGAGAACACACGCTAGGCTCATTTCTATTACTACACAACAGGCTAAGATCTACGACACACTACTGCTGGGATTTAGTAAGTACTTGCTGCTGTATTTTTCAAAACACTCTCTCGCTTCTGTTTTATGTCTGTTGGACACAAACACATACTCTGTATACATGTGGGCTGTAATCTGACTGGAGACTTTTCTAGTATTTTTTTTATCTCACGTATCCTGATATAGGTATAGTTGTTTCCTGTTTTGTGATAGGTGCGCTGTGATATGCCACTACTACCGACTACTGTCACTGACCTGCATGCAGTTTCCCCCTCCTCGCCCGATCAGATCAGGAGTAGAAGAAGGATACTGCCGCCAGGATCGGTTTTTGTGTCGGTTGCTAAATCATCGTCGTCATCATCAGCGAAGGTATACGGTACGGTAAGGGGGGGGTGTAATAGTAATTGAATTCCACTTTACCTGACTCTCGACGAGCATTGCCATATCCATGAACATATCATGTAGCTCCCTAATTGAATTCTCCAATTTTATAATATCTGCATGCCGTGCTTCGATATCGGCGAGCGTTTGTTTAGCTTGTTGGGTTTCCATGATGATCTGGCGATGAGGGGGAGAGACACAAACGGGAAATTGAGATTAGTTCTACACTGTCACCGAGGCTGTGTGTGGTAGGAAGACGGAATTACCCCTTGCGTGAACACGGCGGAATTGCCCTGCTCCAACATCTCCTCCAGCTCTTCATTTGTCGTCGCTCTACCCGCTGCAAAGGTAATCGGAAAGTAATGTTAGAATCGACAGCAATCATTGGAAAACCGACGACGACGACTCACTAATTTCCAATTGTCGTTGTATTCTTCCTTTGCATCGTTCTCGGTAGTCAGTCTGAGTCCGGTTGTACTCGGTCATCACTTCGACGAATTTGCGCGACAGCGCCGAGTGCTGTGTCTTCCGTATCCTAAGATCGGCATTGGACTTATTCGTCTGCTCTTCCTGCTCAATGTTCTGTTCGATACCCTGGATGGTGGCGGAAAAGATGATGGCAATTAGAAAGTTACAGGTACAGGCTAACTCTGAGCAATTCTCACCTTGAGCTTCCCTCTTACTCTGTTGGCAGTTTTTTTAATATCGGCCATAAGGTCTTCGAGTTCCTGTTTGGTTTCTGAAAGATGGGGAGAAATTAAAATTCTGTTCGAAACGGAAACGGTTATCGTGGGGTGTAAGACCTGTGCGTCGATTGTAAAGGCAGTGGCATAAAATGGCAGAGTTTTAGGTCAGATGTCCCTCTGTTTCGACTATTCGGAATAACATTCCATTGATACCAACGTAGGAAAGTTGGATTTAACGTAAATTGACACAAAAACGATCATAGGGGAAGGGAAGGTCTGTTAGTATGACAGACATTGTTTATAGAGACCGAGAACACCTCTGCATCTCCACATCTATCAAAACCGGTCACCACTAGGCCACCGAGCCCCTTATAACAAATTTCACGCCAACTCTCAGATGCCAATGAAACATAAAAATTTTGTCTTAGAAATAAATAAATTATGAAGGTCGATCATCAGCCCTGGTAATAAATTAGGTAATAAGGGAATGATGAATCACATCCCGCTTACTAGGGGAATTGGACCGTCTCTATCGCATTACCGTTTCGTAAGCATCAGGTCTACGGTAGCATAGTGGTAGAACGCCCGTCTAGTGTACTGGGAGGTGGGGGTTCAATTCCCACCTGTAGGCAGTGGGTTTTTTTCACCATTTCGCAACATATCTCACCAGATAAATACATGTTCTTGCCTTCTAGTATCGGTTCATAACAAGTAGACTCAACATTAGTAATTTACCCTTGCAATGTAATGCATTAAGAAATTTAAAATCACAGCAAAGTGCAGAAACAGCTTGCTCCGATATTTATTTCCTTTGAGACTTTGAATTTCATCGAGTAAGCGAAAATACCGAAACACAGAATATCAAGTCAGGGGCAGTTGACTGTACTTAGAAAAATCAATTTATGACATTTTAAGCTTGTTTCCAAGCCCCAGAATATACTGATAGATTTGTGTAAGGTCACTTGGCTATCGCGCTGAATGAGTCTAGGACTGAATTGTGAAGAGTGATAGATTGAATTAAGAAATTATTTTAGAAATCTTGAGATCTAGAGATTTTCTTGAAAATCTAGGTGCAAGAAAATGTTTAAACACTCCGTTGTCTGTACTAACATTTTTTCATATTTAGGGTTTAAAAAAGATTCTATGATTCTGAGGCTTTGACATTTGTTTAGAGTCGAAGACATTTTTACGAGATTTGTGACTTATACAAAGTTTCGTAGGACTGAATTGTGAAGAGTGATAGATTGAATTAAGAAATTATTTTAGAAATCTTGAGATCTAGAGATTTTCTTGAAAATCTAGGTGCAAGAAAATGTTTAAACACTCCGTTGTCTGTACTAACATTTTTTCATATTTAGGGTTTAAAAAAGATTCTATGATTCTGAGGCTTTGACATTTGTTTAGAGTCGAAGACATTTTTACGAGATTTGTGACTTATACAAAGTTTCGTAATTCTACATTTTGAGAATTAAAAAAAAACGGAATCAACAATTTGGGAGTGAGAAAAATACTCAAAATGAGGAATTTAAAAAATGTCTATGATCCCCGATTAGTACAATTACTACAAATATTATTATAATCAGCATTGGAAAACTTTCAACTCTCGGGGGCTAGGAAGAATATTCAGGTTTCAAACAATTTAAAAAAAAAATGTAAAAAATTAAAAAAAAAATTAAGTGTTGATTTAAAAAAAAATGCTTAAGAGAATTCCTACAAAAATCTTGGAAAAATTGAAAAGATTTCTGACAAGACTTTCAACATATTTCTGAGACGAATTCCAATAGATTCTAGGTAGAATGAAAAAATAAGCTCTGATTTAAATTTGTATGGTATTCTAAGAAGAACTCCAACGGAGTTGTGAGTTGAACTTCAAAGAAAATTCCAAGGGAAATATGTTGAGAATTGTATGGGACTCCTTTATGTAGTTCGTTTATTTGGAAGGCTTAATCGCGTTAGCTTTACGGAAAGAGATCGCGAGTTCGGCTCTGAGAGGAACATACCCTACACGCAAACCAAAAATGTATTTCACTCAATGTTAGTTGCATTTTCTATCATCCTCCGCAGCGAATACCGCAGAGAATTATTTGAGTTGACCATGCAGACGATGCACTGATTTTTATCTTTTTTTATTTCGTGTCCTGTCTACGCTTTCGACTATACCACCAAGCTTCTTATTTATAACATTGTAGAACGACTCACACACTTGCTTCGATTCTCTCCAATTCCCGGTCAGCAGAAAAAGCATGCGAAATCAAATTATCGTACTAAGAGCGCTTCTGATTCGTGTTTAGCCTATCCATGTACCAAAGCATAGAGAGAGCAGTGGAGAAAGCACGGGTATGATAATCGCAACGGTCTGGGTCATAATTAATTTCTATAACTTATATAGTACACATTTTTCGGTCTCTAATTTTCTTGCATTGGACCGCAGCTCGGTATATCTCATCCTCCATTCATGCGATCTCCACTAACATCCTGCGATGATGAATCCCACATAATTGAACACAAATCTTACATCCCGCGGTTGGGTGTTGAAGTAAGCTATATGTGATTAATGTTTGTGTGCTGCTTGGGTAGGGTTGTACATAAGTAAGGGGATCTTGAGGAGAACAGAAGGTTGATTTTAATGAGAATCCTAAGGGAATTCTCATGAGCATTCAAAAAGAATTATAAACAGAATTCAAGGAAACAGATTCGTGGGAATTCCGAGAAAAATACCAAAGTGATCGTATTCTGAGAATAGTTTAAAAAATTGAGGAAAATTAAAAAGAAATTCATAGAAATTTACGAGAGAATTCTAAGAGAAGATTTTTCTGATAAATCTAATCATAATTCCACGGTAATTCTGGGATTATTGTCTATTAAGAATTGCATGGTAATTTTGAAACCGTACAAAATCAAAGCCCAAGTTGAATTTCGGTTTTTTTTCTATTCTTTTTTTTTGCCAGCATTTTGAATTCTTTAATTTAAGGCTAATGTAATTTACATCCGGATTGACGTAGGGACAAAAATCAATTTGAAATATTGTTGAGCAATTAAAATAAGACGAAAAACTGATAGCAATTATGCAGCAAAAGATGTAGCCATTTTCTTTTTTTGTAAATACTTGCTCTGTTTTATCTAATTGACTCTGAGTATCTGGCGTAAAAATTTGGCTTTTTTCCCTCGGTTCTCCTGTTAAATTCCCAGGTTTTCCACGGCTACTTTTCAAATTCTCGGTTATTTCACGGTTTTACCGGATCGCTGGCCACCCTAAATATTTCCAAAGTTTTTTTTCTGGGCAGTGTTTCTAAACCGAGGAATATTCCAAGCGAATTGTAAAGAAAATTATTGAGAAATTTAAGAAAATTCTCGTAATAATTATTAAGAATATGAAGATAAATGTAGAGTGAAGTGCGAGAATATGTTTAAGAGAATTCCTTAAGTATTCTAAATTCCTGAATTATACTGTTATGGAGCAGATTTCTAAGGAATACCAAACAGAAGTATAAGATTATTGAGGTTAATCCAAAAACAAAAGTAATTAAAAATAAAAACAATATGATCGTTATATAATGTAATCCTTGAGAAATTTACAAAGATATCCTGAGATAAATTTAAAAGAGAATAATAAGTCAATTAAAAAAAAATCAGGTTCCGTACACAATCCAGGATTCACAAAAATTCTCAAGATTGTTAGACACAACATGGGAACAAATTTCATGATCCAGGTCTAAGACAACTGTTCAAGATAATGAGGCTAGAAATTTCAGAAAATGTTTAGGTTCTCTTTCAGGGGCCTCCGAACAATTTCTGAAAAGTGTAACCAGGCTTGCAACCGCTCATTACACCTAAAATGCAATTTTTCCTTATTATGAAACTATAAGATACTATAATGATAATTTTTATTTATAAGAAGCAAGAAGAGGTTGTAGAGTTTGTGTATGACATATAATATTTGTCAATTTTGTTTTCAGAAGGTCACAACTAGCGATTTTATGATCGCTGATTGCTCGCTCATCGCGTTGCTCATCGTTAGAGCTTATCACTGTTGTGACCCTCTGAAAGCTGAATTGACAGGTTTTATGTGGCATATACACTTTTTACCTTCTCTTCTTGGATCTTGTAAATAAAAATTATCAATAATATATCTCATAACTTCGAAAATCCGAAAAATAGCATTTTAGCTGTAATGAGCATTTGCAAGCTTGAGTGTAACAATGAGAAATGTGTGATCTCAAGCTTGGCAATATCTTTTCCAGATTCTGTTACGCGAAAAGATGCCAACGTTCTAAAACGTCAGGCTCTGGGAGATGGCTATTTTTTCGACCTCAAACTTATTTTTGGTATCCCATACTATGGATAGGTAAAAAAATCTGTGCTTGAAGAAATATTCAAGATTCTAAGAGAAATGTTCGAGATACCGGATTTAGGATAATTATTAACGAAATTCGATTAACCTTCCAAATGCATTAGGAAACAGTTACACATCGTGCATTAGCGGTTCAAAAAAGGTCCAAACTGCAACTCGCTCCCAAAAATCCATTTTAAACCGATTCTTGATCTATTGGCCTCAAATGAAAGGCGAAGGTCCCTAGAATGGCACCTTAACCCGGATTTTTTTTTCAACTTTGCCATTAGGCTACCTGGCAGTGTTTGACACATAAAACCTGTCAATTTTGCTTTCAAAGCGTCACAATAAGCGATTTTAAGATTCGTGAGCGTTCACTCAGAGTGTGCGCTCACGAGTCGTAAAATCACTGTTTGTAACGCTCGGAAATCAATATTGACAGGTTTTATGTTACTTCATACACGAAAAATAATTATACCATCGGTGTACCCCCCTTGTCTTTTTCATCAGTATGTCGCTTAGTTCGAAATCAAGAGCACATTGCTCGAAAAAACCTTGTGTTCTCAATCCCTACCCTGCCATCCGTTTGTTACCATTTGTTGCCCCTAACCTCGAGATAGCCGCGAGTAATCGGCCCCCGCTTTACTAACGTTAGTTTTAAGTAATTTTGTAATCAAACGATGAATACCAGCTCCGTAAAACTACGGCAAATGAGCCTGGAAAAATAAACGCATTATAAAAAATAATAATAATAATAATTATAATATAATATCCAATGGTTTCATAATTGCAAAAAACAATTTTTTTAATAGCAAGTGAGTTTAAACAACCTAACCTGGCACCGGTTCCGATAGGGCACAAAAGGATACCGTAAAACGGGGTAACATTAATAGTTTTTTAAGTATTTTAAATATTTTTTTTACAACGATGAATGTTTTTCAATTTTTTTAAACAAGTACTGAGGATCCTAGAGTCAATTCGTTACTAATATGTTTAACAGAAATTATTGCATTTGCACATTTTTTTTTTGGTCTTGCGACCGACATCAGTTTTTTTTGTTTTGGGGTTACTTTGACAATACTTTATTAATGTTGAAAAAATATGTGTGAAACTCAAACAATCTAGTTCAAGAAATATGAAACTTTGAATTAGGATTAAATCAGAAACATCCTAAGCAATAAGAAGACAGTGATGTGATGTTTGTGATGGCTATTTCAGAAATATATTTAATACGTGATTGTTTGAGTGCCTTTTCAAACAGGCGAAAAACAAGAAGATTTATTTTTTCAAACATTTGGCAATATATAACACATACTATATAAAAACTCTATACGTCAATATACGTCTATATTAAAGGTAGAACCCTAAGCTACAAAATGGAACCAATGTTTTCAATTAGGAAATAGTGCAGAAGGTAAATTTAGTCATTATATTATACTATCAAAGTTACCCGCATTATCAAAGATACCCCGTTTTACGGTACTTCCAAAACCTAATGTACTCCGACGGCTCAAAATTGATGTTTTTTTCATCCAGAAGTAAATAAACGTCATGCCATGGACGTGGTTCTGACCACATCGTGATACCCAGGGCTGGTTCCGGCAGAGCCCCAAAAAATGCACACTTCCCAACCCTTACGTACTGGTACCGTCCGACGGCCCAAAATTTATGATTTTTCATCCAGAAGTATACCTTTTACGTCGATTTTTCCTTGTAATTCTACTACTAAAATTAGTAGAATTGAAAGTAAAAATCGACGTAAAAGCAAGGTTGGGTGAGTGAACGCTCACGAATCAGAAAATCGCTGATTGTGACACTCAGAAGCCTATTTTCCTTATTAGAGAGTTGTATCAGAGGCGTCGCGTGCCTCATTTGTTTACCTGTGCACCAAACTTTGTTCGCTATAGTCTACCACCACATATTAGTTTTTGTTTTTTTTGTTTTCAATGCTCCATGAATTCGAGGAACATATTCTCATTTACTATATTAATCACTACCTAAAGTAACATTTGAAGGGTCTATCATATTTTGTAAACAAAACTTGTATGGCCCTTTTCGCGTTAACCGAATTAGGAGGAATTGCAAAACTTAACTAATTCTCGATTTTATCACAAGGCTAACTCTTTCGACTGAAATGTAATGAAGAATATCTTTCAAACACTTCCGAAAACATTGTTCAATACAAAACAGTGTCAAAATCTAGAGAAAATTCATGAAGTCCCCAGGGTAGCAAACTTGAACTAATCAACTCTTTATTCATCAGGACAACACTATCAGAATGAACCAGGGGAAGCTCATAAGTTTTGACAGGCGCACCGGCGCAACAATCGGTGATTGAGAGATTTACAACTGACAAGAGAATGAGAGCGAGCCTTTGCGCTCTCCTTCTCCATTAAGCTGGGTTTAGACATGGCAAGTCAATTGATCAAGTCAGTTGAATTCAACTGACTTGAATGCGAATTGAACGTGTAAACCATGCCATTCAACTGACTTGATCAACTCACTTGAATTGAAAAAAGTTGAACCAGGTTCAACTTTTCAAGAAAAATTGAATTCAACTGATGACTTGCCTAGTCTAAACCCAGCATTACTCTTTTTGCCTGCAATCAGATATCCAAGTGCACAGCGAGAAATGCACGCTTTAGGCACTCACACATCACAAATGTGTCTGCAAGTATGGTACACGTCCAAAGCGTACCAGACTGCTGTTTCCGTGTTGCTCCCGTTTGACGCGTGACTGCTGAATGCTTCTATTACAACTAGCGGTGCAAACCGCCATGCATTGTGGAACATTTGTGGTATATTTGAAGAGGTGATAGAAGGTCAGCTTGGCTTACATCAGGCATTTGACCATTCACAAACTTGCCACCCGCCACCCAAAAAAGATTGGTTTTAGGTGCACTATTTAACGAGTATTGTCATGGTAGTGTTATCGACATGCTTAGAAATCAATTCATAAGGGATTAGGCAGACCATCTGAACTGAATTTAATCCTTATTTAATCAAACCAAGGTCGAAGATTTATAGGAGCCACACTATCACTTGTGGGCTGGAGTAAAGAAGTACAGCTATAATGTGACCATAAAATCTATAAAAATCTAAACGCATTTTTTTTAAATTATTACACCTGTGTTGTGCACAGGTTGCACATGTGGACGCGACGCCACCGAGTTGTATAGATTTTTCTCCTTTAGTTTACTTAAATCTTCGGTTTTTATTAGTTAGGTAGGTTCCGATTCAACACATTGTAGTTTCATTTTTATACCTGTGATCTTGACTTTTTTACCTAGGGATGAGTACTTAAGGGGGTTAGATTTAGATAAGTTCTTTAGTGGGAATGACACTGATGAAGACTGCACATTGTAGTCGAAATACGTATCTGTCATGGATACCAAAATTAATTAAGTGGAATTAAATGGAAGATAACCTTTTTTGTTGTTTTATTTAAGCATTCCGCTAAAAACCCAATTTCATTACTTCAGGTTTTATTTATCAAACGCATACTTTACAACCTCTTCTTGTAACTTACAAGTACAACATATCCTTATAACATCTAATGGTTTCATAATTCAGAAAAACATTTTTTTTATAGCAAGTAAGTGGAAGCAACCCTGCGTAAAAGGTATCCAATTCTAGATAGACATTTTAGAAGGTCCTACCTGCATTGATCGATTCTCTTCATCGACTATCTCTTTCGTTAATACCTAAAAGCTATCCTTTGCTGAATTCTAAGTTCTAAGCGCAAGACAATAACTTCTCCTATTAAACTGTGCGGCAAAAAAAGCACACTCGTTACGCATCATCTTCTCCTTCTGCCGTTGGAGCTTCTTCTTGGACAGCTTCTTCTTCGCTGGTTCGTTCTCGGCGGCCTTGGAGAAAGTCGAGATGAAGAGAATCGATCGAAGCAGATAGGACCTTTTGAAATGTTCATCGAGAATTATTCTACTAAAACGCTCATCAATCAATTTAGATCCAGAAGTAAATAGACATCATGCCATAGACCAAAAGGTGAATCTGGGTTCATTTGGATACCCAAACTGGTTTCGATAGGATACATCCGCCGGTTGGTTCATGGCATGATGCCTATTTTTTAAATGTCGGACGGTACTAGTACATGAGGTCTTTCCGGAACCAGTTCCGGGTATCCGAATATGGTTAGATCCACTTGATGGTGACATGATGTCAATTTACTTCTGGATGAAAAATCATAAGTTAAGGGCAGTCGGACGGTACCAGTACATGAAGTGCTTTTTTGTGGGCCCTGCAGGAACTGGTACCGGGTATCCAGATGTGGCCAGATCCACATGGCATTATGTACAAGCACATATCGTCGATAATAGGCGATTGTTGTGTATCAGAGAACGCTTGCTCAAAAAATACTAGGATGGAAAACGCATTCGAAACTCTAATGTCATTAGCCAAATACATCCATAGACCATATTAGACTGATGCAAAATTTGACTTTTTCGCTCCACAGTGCTTAAATGGTTTCAAATCGGGTCCTGATTAGCCTCCCAAAGTTACAACTCATTTGGATAGAAACAGACTTCGCACAAGCCATTTGAAGTTTACATGTAAATTACTATGGGAAATCTCAACTTTTTGTTCATTGCCTTCTAGTCTTTTTCCATATTGAGCTGCGAAACAGTTCGATAGCCATTCTTATAGAAAATTATTCTATGTAAAACGAGACAGGAAAAAGTTATTAATTATTTAAGAGATTGGTAAACTTATGACATGATCAAGCAGCTGCTCTGTAGGCAACACTGTATTTTGCAGTGTGACATAGTAGCCATGATTTTTGTGTCCTATTCAACGCCCCAGAAACACCAATGTTGCCTGCTGAGCAGTTGATTGAGCATGATCATAAGACATCAGCGCATTGAACCATTGATAACTTTCGATCCTTACATTTAATTAAAAAATGGTCTTCAGCAAAGTTGTAGCTGGAAAAATTTCCTACAAGTACAGTTGAAAGCTTTTGAAGCAGGCCGATATGGTGAATTATTAGATAGACATGAACAAAAATCTTGGTTTTACCATAGTAATTCCCATACAAACTTCAAATGGTTTGTGCCATCTCAGTTTCTCACCAAATGGGTTCAAATTTTGAGAGGTTAGTCAGGATCTGATTTGGAATCGTTTAAGTATTGTGGAGCGAAAGTTTCAAATTTTGCATCACTCTAATATAGGTCCACCGTTGTATAATTGGCAATGCACCCGTGTACTGAATGAGAATAGTGGGTTCGAATCCAACCGGTGTACTTAGATTTTTTCGTAAATTTTCTCACACACACGTCTCTTACCGATGATCAGGCATAGAAAATCATTTGCATTCAGCTCGTGCATTCATTTACACTCATTTGCCTCTAACTTTGTTCATCAACAAAAATCCTCAAAATGATGTATGGAACTTTTGTAGGTATTGCTATTACCTATAACGTTTGTCAACAACTTAAATCCGTATATTTTATGCATGACGAACCAGAGCGAACAGAAGCCACTACTGATTTTCAGTGAATGTATTTTACATTCACTGAAAAACAGTAACAAGTTCTGCCCGCTCTAATTCGATCTCTTATGCGATACAGATTTGAGTTATGAGCAAAAGTTGCAGCTAATAACAAAACCAACTAAAGCTCCAAACAACATTTTGCGGAATGCTGTTGATGAAAAAAGTTAGAGGCAAATGAATGTAAATGAATGCATGAAATGAATGAAAAATGATTTTCCATGCCTGCCGATGATATGTGCTTACCTCTCAGTATGTTCAAACTTTCTTACGAAAAATCATAAATGTTGAGCCGGTACATGACGTTTTGGAGGTGTCATTTTTAGGGCTCTACCTGTACCGGTTCCAGATATTCAGATAAGGCATGATCCACCCTCCGGTTCATAGCATGATGTCTATTTACTTCTGGATGAAAAATCATTAATTTTGAACCGTCGGACGGTACCAGTACATGAGGTTTTGGAAGTGTCCTTTTGTGCCCTATCGGAATCGGTTCCAGGTAACCTAAATAGTAAAATTAGAAAAATCATGGGCATGGTTCCATTCTAGAAACTTTCATCTTTCGTTTGAGGTCAATAGATCAAATATCGGTTCAAAAATGGATTTTTGGGAGTGAGTTGCAGTTTGGGTCTTTTTTGACCCACTATTGCACAATGTGTCATTTTCTTGTAGTGCCACTCCAGAGGTTGTTGAAAACTTCTTTTGACAGAAAAATGTTTGTTTCGGAATATTACGAAATGACAGGAAATTTCAGGCCTCTATCATGTTTCGTTACAGAGTTACAGCTTTTTTGAAGTGACGCCGGGTCATAAAAGACCCTAATGCGTTGGGGTTAAAGTACTACAAACAAAACTAAAGATCCAATCAAATTCCCGTTCGATTTTGATTCCCGTTTAATTCCCGGTCTAGTGGCCACCCTGATTAGTGTTCATTGTGTCCGTCTTTACAAAAGGCATCTTTAAGATGAATCGCTGTGGAAGCCTTTATTCTTATTAATCTCATTCACACCTCGCAGTTCCAACACGCTAACTTGAAAGTACCCATTAATGGTTGAAAAAGACCCATTTTGAAGAAAAGTGGCTTAACTCATTAAATGAGTAAATTTTTTACCCATTAATGAGTATCTGTTACCCATTAATGAGTAATTGTTAATCATTAATGGGTAACAGATACTCATTAATGGGTAAAATTGTTTAATCATTAATGAGTTAAGCCACTTTTCTTCAAAATGGGTCTTTTTTACTCATTAATGATTACAAATATCGGCTCTCACGCAACATACAGTAAGGAAACTGGAACTTAACAGGGAGTTCTACTTATAAACGATGTCGCAATCCGTGATTTGTGCTCTAGAAAGTGATAGGGATTATCAACCCTCATGACCGTCATCTTTGGATTCTTCAAGAAATCACCTTAACCCTGGTCATCACGGCTGGTATAGAATCGGTCTCCGGAAAATGTATTTTTCATTCATGATAAAACACGCCGCATGTTCACAGAGCCACAAATTCAGCCAAACTTATTGACCCTAAACTATGAATAAACGGCTGCGTCGACTCACAGATCATACTGGAACATAAACCTTATACTATACTTACTCTCATCTGACTGTGGGGCCGACAGGATGGCACTGTGCTTTTTCTTCACTTCTTCCACGTTCGCCTGGATTTTGTCGATCATGATACGGATCTCTTCCACCTCGTTGAAAAAATCCTCCATAAAGCTGCCCTCCACCGGCACGACCACATCTTCTGGCATGTCCTCATCGTCGCTTTGTGCCTGTATGTGTTTTGATTTCGATCATTCAAATGATTTCGAAAGAACGAACGGAATGAAGGGAAAGAAGAAGAAAATCATTAGTTGCGTTTTTATTGGTATGATGAACTTTGCTTTATAAAACAAAACGAAAATCTAAGGAAAATGAGAAAAAGCCAAGGCAAAAATAAGCATTCCGGCTGAAAAGAACGAATGCCGATCATTGACCTGGATAATAGTTTTCAAGTGGAAACAATTTGGAAGCTAGCCAAACAAACAATCCGTACTGCTTAACAAGGGAAATGGGAGTGAAAAAACATGGAAAACACCTTACCAACTATACCATGCGTTGGGTTTTCTCATCCTCACCGAAACCTGGAAGAGGAACTGCACGAGGAAACGCCCCTCGGGCACACCAGTCATAAATCCGTACGATCAATATTTTTTGCTCTCCTTACCTCACATCGGAACACGCGGGCAGGCTAGCAGCAACAGAAGCATCCCAGGAAAACAACGCAAAAATAAAAATCCTTTTTTCGCATCGTTCTTCTTGCCGACGATGAAACACATAAAATCTTCTGAATAGTTTTCTTTTCCCAAAACTTTTACCCAACCCAACTCAGAGGGACTGATGAGGAACGAAGTATCATGTTTTCCTACCGCAATATTCACGATGAGGAAAACGTTAAGATTGGTTCATTTGCAGTGATGGCTGTTTATTTTTTGTATGAAAAATAATTTCAAGCCGATTTCAGCATTTCCAGAAATTGCAGATTTCATCATTTTTTTTTTCAAATATAGGTACTTCAACAAAAACGTGAAACCCACTATCCGGATTTCGGTCCCTCAATACAATAATGCAGCTGGCACTCAAGTCGCAGTGCTGCTAAAAATAAAATCAATAAATTTGATATTATCGAGTCCCGCAAACACATTACCACCGACCGGCATTTCCACGGCACACAGAGCCTGTGAAAATCAATGAGAAAGTTACCAAACGAACCCCAAGAAAGGCTAGTCGTGCGGAAGACGTCCATCGCATCAGCAGCAGCAGCAGTAACTCGGTTCCAAATATTTACATTTCACTGGGTCGTAACGTATCACTCTTTTTCGTTGTCGTTTCGGAAGGAAACCGAATCCGGACGCGACTTGTACCCAGTTGGTACGTATAAATCACCATTCGCCTCCATGGGATCGCTTTCACTCGGGGTGGACCTGAAAAGGATGCTGAATGGTGGTTGTTGAAACATGCATGCGTTGCATTTGGCCACCGGAGGACAGCCGAGGACGAAGAGAAGAAGGTTTGCTTCGCGGAATGGATTGATGGCATTTTCGCTTTCCGTTTTGCAGCAGCCATTCGGCACACATGCTGGCGGCGCTCTTTAGTTGAGTAGTGGGTACGTATATATTTATATACATATATGTGTGTGTGTGTGTGTGTGTGTGTTTGTTATCAATGCGGGACTTGGGTGATGCTGATGGAGCAGGAATTTGAAAAATCCTCATTTAATGAAAGTTTCATTATCTGCAACTGCTAGAGCGAAAGCCTGCAACAAGACTCTGAGAATTGGAATGAGCGTCTGTCAAAATCTTCATGAGATATGAGCAAAAGAGAAAATGTTTGCAGAAGTTTCAAGAACATCAAAAATTTACATAAATTGACTTAAAGAATAGAAAACATTTAAGATTAAATTGTGATATGCAATTTTTATCGGCTGGGGATTTGTTTATTATCTTAGAACATGAGCCGAAGCGACTCAAATTAAGGCGTACCCAGAGGAAGTATAGTACACGCAAACCAAAAATCTATTACAATGAATGTTAGTTCCGTTTCCTATCATCCTCTGTTCATGAACATCGCAGCGAATGTTAGAAGTTGACCTTACAGGCGATGTAATGGTTTTTTGTCTTTTTCATTTCGTGTTCTATCTACGCTTTCGACTATACCAGTAAGCTTGTAGAACGATGCACATTGTAGAACATTGTAGAACGACGCACACACTTGCCTCGAATCTCTCCAGCAGAAAAAGCATACGAAGTCGAGTATGCGAGAAAATGAGCGCTTCATGTTTGCTTTTAGGCTATCCATATTCAGGAGCATGGAGAGAGCAGTGGAGAAAGCACAGGTCTGATAATCGAAGCGTTCTTGGTTCGAGTCCAGTCGGCAATCGGATTCCTATTTTTTTCGACATAACTAATTTACCTCACTAATACACTCTACATTTTTCGGTCTCCAATTTTCTTGCATTGGACCGCAGCTAGGTATATCGCATCCTCGGTTCATGCGGTCTCCACTAACATCCTCTGATGATGAATCCCACATAATTGTAAGCGAATCTTACATCCCTCGGTTGGGTGTATAGTATCCCCTAACTTAGTAACAAAATAAATTTCTTAACAAAAATATTGTTCACGAATCTTCTTCTCAATAAAGTGATGAACCAGCTCACGGCTGCATTTATTACTTTAATAAAGCTTTAAAAAAGTCTTTTAAATAAAATAAGGTTAAGCTTCAGGATCAAATTGTTTGATTCCCTTCTTTTCTAAAGGCCTCAAAGTATTTATTTCAGTTGCACAATCATTCTTGTTATTATCGAATGTTATTGGGCTGCTTAAGGCATTAGGTTAAATTATTTGAAACATTTTTTTTAGTATTATCTTGCAGTCAGATTTTCAGATCGTTTCAAAATCACGGACCATTTTTTTTTTATTTGTAGATTGCAGGCAGAGAAAAATATTTTAAAAAATTGAACTTTAAAATATGTTTGAGTAACAAAATCAAAATTTGCAAATTGAAGAAATGTTTCCTTAAATTTGGAAATTTGGAAACAGAACAGATAGCATTTTTGACGTAGGACTACGTCTTTGATTTCTATATGGGGGTACACTTTGTGAAAACCGAAAATGGAACATGTAGCAAATTAAGAAAGATTTTGAACGTTAATAACTCAGCTGCCCCTGGTCCAATTTCAATAATTTTATCACCAATCGATTAGAAATATGGAATGTTGATTTTCAACAAGAAACTTTTGAAAAACTGGTAAATGCCCAGCATTGTCCAAAACCGTCGAATTTACTAACAAATCCACCAATTTCCTACATGCATATGCTGCTTCCCCAGCACAGTCGTCAGAGAGTAGTAAGTAGACGAAACAAGTCGAAGTGGCATTCGCCTCCGATCCTCGGGCGCGTGCGAATAGGGAGGATGGAATTGCGTAATATTTTGCACACTCATCGACATACTCAGAACACACGCTCCCAACAACCACACCACTGTGTGGTGGTGTTCGGTCGTCGAAATTAGTAGCAGCAGTAGCAGTGCTTTCGGCGTGTGGCGTTGAAAATTGTTCTCCAGTAACAACGAAAGGCTGCCTGCAAGCAGCGAGCTGCAGAGCCCACATAAGCAACCATCAAAGGAGGAAGAAGCTGCACCGCTATTCTATGGATAGGAATCAGTAGCTCTTCGTGAGTCGCTGCGGGTCGGTCATCTATGCCAAGCGTGTCACCCTCGCTCCAAACGACATACAGCTCGACAGGCTCATCCGTGTTGAACAAACAGCTCAGAATTACTCAACCATCACTACAAAACGGTCCTTTTCAGGGCCACCAAAACTTTGTTAAAGAGTATTATTTGGACATTGGTCAAGGTCATCAGTTCCCGCAAGCAGCTAGCTATCAAAGCGCAACCTGTCTATAGAAGGTGTGGAATTGTAGGCCTGAATATATTGGTGCAATTAGTTTTTCCTCGGCTTTCATTCCGCACGATTCGTTTCTTTCTTTTAATCAATCACCCTTGTAGTGACGTCGAAAAGATTGTTTCAATCGGCGCTTTATGAATGGTTTGCCACTAAATGTTGAGATAATTTATTGATTATTGAATTATCACACTGTATACCATGAAAAAGCAGCCTATTTGTGAGTTTTTGCCAGTTTTCAAGTAAGGAGTTATCATAAGAAAACAAATCGCCAGCTGGTATTTCCCGGCGACTTTACAAATAAATAAAATCAAACAAAATCATCATGCAGAACTAGCTAGGATTTGTTTTACTTCATATTTCTCAAAATTTCTTTCAAGTGTTAAGACATCGTCTCCTGCAAAGTTTACATTTTTCCCTCTACCAACACATACATCAGGGCTAGATTCGTATCTATAGAATGCACGCAATTTCAAAAAACCAAAATGCACAGCATTACGAAAAGAGGTCAGGTTTCGACCAATAGCAGATAGATTTTAATTCTAAACAAGCCAAACGATTGGAAATTTATGTACCAATCTGCTAAAATGAACACTTAGTTAATTTTCAATAGGTCACTATAGAAAAATACCAAATGTCCAACTGTTGCAATGGTGATCAAAATTATCACCGAATGTCTGAAAACAGCGCATTCCCTAACACAGACTTAAAAATCGAATTCGATGCGGTTCCACTGAACGGTGCTCATTCAATCACCGTAAGTGGTGGTGTCCAGTCCAGCAGCAGCAGTAGTAGCAGCAGCAGCAGCAGCTGCTACGCTTTCAACAACAACAACAACAACGAAAGGCTGCCTGCAAGCAGCGAGTTTCAGAGCTCATATGAGCAACCATAGAGAAGGAGGAAGAAATCCCACCGCTAGGCTAGGATCGGAATCAGTAGCTCGTCGTGCTCAGCTCAGCATTACTACTCAACCATGACTACAAAACGGTCCTTTTCAGGAACACCATAAATTTGTTAAGAGTATTATTTGGACATTTGTCAAGGTCATCAGTTCCCGCAAGCACCTAGTTATCAAGGCTCAACCTGGTCTCTATAGAAGGTAGGCCCGAATGTATTGGTGAGATTAATCATCATCCGACCATTTTCCAGAACACGCTGGTAGGAAGTGTTAAAAATCCAATAGAATTTGGGAGAAGGGGGAATAATTCGCTTTGGGTGTGTATTCAGTCCCCAGAAAGCCAATAAAATCAAATTTGTGAGAAAATTAGCTCTCACAAGTTCAATCTCTCGAAGTCCCTCCTTTTTACATATTCTGCACAAACGATACATTCATATAATTCGGAAGGAAATCCTGTGAGGGGTGAATTGAATACACTTTAATACCAAAATGCACAAAACTTAAAAATTCACAAATAACAAAAAATTCAAAATACACCTTTTAAAGGCGGGTAGATGAATCGAAAATACTCAAGTTGACAGTCCCTTCGATTCTCTTCATCAACTTTCTCTTTGAAACAAATACTACAAATTTGATACGCTTACAAATAAAAAACGGAAAGAGTTAAGATAATTGATGATTGATCAATTAAAAGAACTAAATGTTCACATTTATTCCGTCCACTAGCGGTCCTACGTCAAGCTTCCGTTCGTGCCCCTAGGCACAGACCCTTCTACTTTTTTTTAATAAGTACGTTTATTTACTAGGCTCAGTCATTTGTGTCACCTTGCGTAGCCGAAAATCACTTTAAACAGCAGTTAATCTAGGTAAGTATTGGGTACCAATTACTCGAGGCGGGCTCGAGGTTATCGAGTAACAATTTCGATTGGAAGGATCTAGGTAGGGAGCTGCTTTCCAAAGCCTCCTTCAGATACTACTCTCGTACGGTTAACCAAATGCTGACTGGACAGGGGCAATTAACACAAAAACAGGAGGATAATAAGACTGGAACACAAAGACAGGAAATTGTTTAGAAAGGAGGGTATGATCACATCAAACAAACAAAGGAATTCGTAGATCGCTTGCATGTATGGAAGATCTTGGGATCTCAATACATCTCTTACTTCACGGAAGGGTTATCTACCTGGGGCCACTAGGGTATCCAACAGTTGTGCTCTGGAGGCGTCATTACCCGGGCAATGCCAAACTACGTGATCGGTGTCATCATAACCGGTACTACACCTACATATATTGCTGTCGACGATGTTTATTCTGTAGAGATGTGCGTCTAGCGAGTAGTGTGTTTCGACATCACGCGAATGAAGCCTCGACATACATTCAGACCTTTGAACCACGCTCTCGAAGAAACATTTGGAATAATGGAATGTAAGCACCACCCAAGAGAATTACTTGTTCAATCGGTTTGCCAACTTAGAAGAGAACTCTGACGTACTAATGAGAAAAATTCATCATGTGAAATTCTTCTATCATAAATTTCGTCTTCTTGAGCGTCCACCTTTGCTAGAGAGTTCGCCATCTTATTGCCTGGAATTGAGCAATACGAGGGAACCCATACAAACGTAATTCTAAATAATCTTTCGAACAATGCTCACATCTGCTCCCTTGTTTTTGTAAGGAAGTAAGATGAGTGCCTCACTGGTTTCGTCGACCGGAGGGCCTCTCAATAGAACTGAAGATGAAGTAATAGTCTATGGGCATGTCGGAAATCATCCCCAATGCAAAGTTGATTGCTGCCAGCTCAGCAACATAAACGAAACAAGGTTCAGTGAAAAATTTTCTATTGCAATTGACTTGTTGGTACTTTTCAGCAAAAATACGGGAAATTGAGATAGGTCGAATCTGATCTGGAACTCCTTGAATAGCCTGTTGCATGGAGAGATCATAGTCAATGGGGGAACTGTAGTTAGTAAAGCGAACACGAGGGGGGTTATAGCACGGAAGGCTAATATCAGGGCTGGTAGTGGGTATGTGATGTAATAGTAGTGACTTTAGTGACTACAAAATACGAAAATAGTGACCAAATAGTGACTTTAAAGCAATAATAAAGTGACCAATAGTGACATTTATTGATCGGAAAGGCATGGTTCCAATCTTCCGTTGATTACGATTGCCAATTCGAGAAATTTTTTAAACTCACAAACCCAAAATGCGCATTTTTCATGTTCTAAAAAATAAGGTTTAAAGTATGAATTGAATAAGCAAGAGCACGGTCCAATTCTAACTTCCATTTCCTCACTCTGCACTCTTTTGTCTACCTAATTTGATATTAGATGCAATTGGCGAGTAAATCGCAAAATTGAGGCACAGAGAAAAATGTTTAAATTCAAGGATTTGGACAAATTTTGACAATTTAGGGCAGTACATTTTAAACATCTAGGGTATATATAAAGCGAAACGTTTAGCAACGTGAATAACTGCAGTCTAGAATTAAATGTAGATCTAAGATAGCCATGAGTATTCTAATAAGCACGTCGTGCTCTTCTTTGGAGCGCGCAGTCTAAGTAAAAATCTCATTATTATGAGGAAAATTATCCCAGATGGAAAGATTACGGATAGGGGAAATGGCTCTAATGTTGGCCTAAAAATCTGCTATTTATCAATTTTACCTAGATGAACGCGTCATTGGGATGGTACTAATGGATATTTTTGGTCGCTATTGAACATTTAGTCGATTGCTGAACTTATGTATGAGTCCAAATTAGGGGCATTTAGGCCTATAAAGCATTGGCATTTTCCCCTATAAAACAAAATTAGAACTTAAAATTTCGATCGTAAAAATGAGAGAGTTTTGGACCATATATTTTATTGCTGGGACTTAAACATCCTAGACACAAAAAAAATAAGAAAATTGTGCAGCCTGCAATAATTTTCTTTATTTTGAACATTTTACCCCAATCCTTGAACATTTTAAATGCTCTTGAAACATAGAAAACATTGTATGTCATGGACATAATGTTTTTTGTTAAACAAGAACCAGGAAATTTATTTCTGTAGTACCGGATTGTTAGTACGGAAAAAAATACAATACAATTTAATGGACTTAAAAAAGAACTCAAGATTCTGTGACATGATTTTTTTTTTCTTGGTTTTTGGATAAATACTAAAGCTACCAGGTGTCAATGATTTTTAAAATTTCTGGCCTTTGAAGAGATTTCGAGTGCTTGAAAATTTTTCTAGACTATTTTTTGAGATTTTAGGCTAGGAAAAAAAAATCAAAATCTCGAAGTAAAATAGTCAGAATATTGAGCCTAAAACTTTTTTCGGAACCTTTGACAGTTTGTGACCGATCTATGACAATTTCGAGATAAAAAAAATATTAGTGATTCCGACAACATTAATTGAACAGTTAACATTTCCGTGTGTTCGCAAATCTTCTTGTCAGTCAGATTTACACACTGATTTTTAATGAATCTTTCTAACACAAATGTGTTACCAATCAAGCTGTGATTTGATGTGAGTTTTTAAAGTCAAATTCTTTACTCGCATCGTAAAAAAGTAACTTTAGTGACTAAATATTAAGGAATAGTGACTTTAGTGACTTTTTGATGAAATAAGTGACTTTTTAGTGACTGACTTGAAATAAGTGACCAAGTCACTAAAAAGTGACTTGCTACCAGCCCTGTAATATCCGATGACAAACAATCAAGGTAGATTCGCACGAATCTAGATTGGGTGCTCACTTCGTGCATTACTTCGAAGTTTCCAATCACAAGGTTGCTACTGACACTACATTCAATCAATACTCTTAACGAGAGCTCCCACAAACGGTTCTGCAGGGGTTTTACTCCCACTAGAACCTCTAGGCTCATATGGTGGTTCAACACATACAGCCAAGGGCAATACTTAAACAACGATATTGAATGCGTTCCATTTTAATTAGGTGGCTTTTTCTTGCCAAGAAGAAGCCAAATGATCCATACTTTTGAACTGAAAGAATAGTTGTTTTATACCGTTTAAGGCGGTCTTCTGGGTGAGCAGTTCTAAGCAGTTATCAATATCTTTAACCTATAAATTATAAAGTAAGGGACTCAAACATGAACCTTGGGGTAAGCCGATGTAGCTAATTCTAGAAGTTATCAGTTGACCTAGATTGGAGGTCATTTGTTTGTCTGACAGCAAACTATACAAGAAATTATTTGTAGTACCGGGTAATCCACTAGCACAGATAGCATTGTTTCCTAAGTCTATAGAATTGAAACTGTTTTAAAAGTCTGGCTTTTCGAAGAGTTTCTTAGATGATTTTATGAAGAATTCAAAAGAAGTCTGATGATAATTCAAAACAATTCGAGGAATAATTTGTAGGTGTTCTGAAAACAATTCCTATGGTATTCTGTGGGGAAATTCTGGTACATTTTAAGAAGAATTCCAAGATAGTTCTGAAGAGAATGCAATGGTGATTGTGAGAAGAAATCCATGTAAGTTCTAACGAGAATTTCTGCGGCATTCAGAAGGCACAGCATAATCTCAAATTTCCATTCCTAAATCCTTTTTCTAACCAGGCAGCAGTAGGGAATAAGTATAAGTTAAAATAATTATACAATTACTACTAGATTCGCTTCTACAGTTGTTAATTGAGCGCTTTCTACACCTATACCATGTTTGCATTAGTATAATTGTGTGGCAAGTACAATCATATCTGTATCGTCTTGCTTTGTAGCCGCACCGTTACCGAATAAGCTAAGGAAGAGGCAAAAAAACAAACATCTCAAGATGTCACAAGACGTGTTTAGGAGTTGAAAACGTTCTAACTAAATCTACACATTTAATCAAGATTTCAAAACTCAAATTCCAATACTGATTTGGCATAGATCAGTATTATGTGTGCAAAATAACCATCGAAACACGTGCTATAAATTCGCTTTAAACTCTAGAACCGACCATGATACACAGCTTCCCTAGTTTACACAGCCGATTAGAACGCCCCAGAAAACGATATCAGCTGAGCAGTAGCGGCAATTAGTACGCTCTTGATAAGCGATTCATGCACTTTAAAGTTACTCGCGTCACGACGTCGAGTCGAACAGACAACCGTTGCCCCCAAAGCAAAAATTCTCGCAAGCGTGTCTCATAAGCACAGGAAAATTTTGCAATCGTTCCAATTTTCCTCGTCGTCGCCGTCATTGTTGTCGCCAGTTGTCCGAATGACGTCAGCTGAAAATGGCAGAATACTCCTTCCACCGAGAAATTTGCATCCGTCCACTTGTGCATTCGAGACACACATACAAACACCAGACCGACGATGGTTGTGACGGACAACGCAATCGGAGATTATCCAACAAACAAAATCAAAAGTATTCCATTTCAGGAATTTGCTAGAATCGATTTCCCCGACAACGTAAAGTGTCCGTCCGTGCCAGGGCGGGACGCTAAGGAGAGTCTGCATTCCGTTGCCGGGGTAGAACCGATCGAGATCCGCATAAAAATAGCCTCATTTGGACTCATTCAAAGTGCTGATGACGATATGGCGACGACGCAGCAAGAAACAGCAACCTGTCTCCTTCGGATATCCTCCTGGATACTGCTTTGCTGGGTGGCGCCCAACGGCAACGACAACCATGAGGATTGGGACCCAAAAATAGCCCATCGCCAACGGAGTGGAAAGCCGCTGACGATGACGGAATCGAATTCCATAGTTTCGAAAATAATCTCCGATCAGCATCATCAGCAGCGCCGCATCGCAAACCGGGTGGATGCGCGTTCCACCCAATCCCGTTCCGTTGTTGCGGGTGGTTGAAGTGAATGGAAACAATGTAGCTAAGGACTAGGATAGTGAAAAGCACAAATCAAACGAGGTCTATGCTGACGCAGATGGCTGGTTTTGATAGTCAGTGACTACGGGGGTTTCTCCGTCTGATGAATGAAAGCATTTATGAAAGAGCGTTTGATTTGAACGTTTTTCTGTAAACAATGACAAACTGGATTGTGACCTTCTTACGATTAGCAGCTGTGTTCGATGATTAAGCTTCGGTGATTTTTCTATTCCTTATTCTTCACTACGAGAAGCATCTGTTCTACCAGACGCCAGCTACACACTTTGTTCAGCGCCATTCTGGCACACAGAACTTCATCACGTATTGGTCGTATACACATCAGCGTGTTTGTGTCCGGAAGAAGCAGTTTGTTCCCATCTCCTCTTTTTATGTGAAATGACGTGTCTGCCTAATGAAAATCTCGAGAAGCTATGGAAAATTCCGTACTCATCCAGCCTGAATTGGAAAAACTGTGACACACTCTTTTCGCCATTCAAAACTATTCCCCTCATGATTCGACCAATAAGGACGCAGGAGCGTGATGGAGTCACATCTGGCGCCACTTCAGCATGTCCCACTGCTACTGCTGCTGCTGTCCGTGCGTGCCTCCAAGAGCCCGCACCCTGGAAGTCTGCTCCAGTCAGTGGAAGGAAGATAACGCTTCAGTCTTGAAAAGGCCTCTCGGTTCTATTATTCGTCCCTCGCATACACGTACACGTCTCTCCATCTTTTGTGCGAGCCATCCCTGAGTCTGTGGGTGCCGCTTCTGGATTTGATGTGGCGCTGATGTTATTTCTCTGGCAGAAACCAATAGAAGTCGTTCGGTCAGGCCACATGCTGTGCAGGGAGCTTTCTTCGCCGGTTTGACGACGACGACGTTGACGCTGCACATTAAAATGTCTTGAGCAGAACAATAAGCACGCGCTCCCGGTAGGATGGACGACAACGACGTGGTGCTAGTGGACGACCCAGATTATTTAATTTGCCACTGCTGAATGGGAGCTTTCGCTTATAAATCATTCATCTGTGCTGCACCAGTAATACGCGCGTATTCGATTGGGGAATTCGGGTAGAATCGCAGCACAGATACCTACGCCAGTAATGGATACGTATTGATCTCCATCGCCTGTGACCTTGACACAACCAATTAGTGACAAATTGCCATAGTTGCGTGATATGCACAGTACACAGATTGAGATGTTACGGTTTTCCCTGTTGCATTGCTATTTACAAACAGCAGGAAGGGTGAAGCACAAACTTTCACACCAGTTTGACTTGCATTCTGCAGGGAAATTTTACGTGGAACATAAATTGATTCGCCTGCATATTTCATCACAATTACGATCTATAATTTCCCGAACTGTCAGAAACGGAACGAGCGGTACGCTAACATTAATATCAAATTGGTTTACTAACTCAATCATTTCAGTGGCGTAGCTAGAAATTTTCGCTGTCTAAGTGCAGCTAGGCTAGATGTAAAACCTGTATTTATCTACCGTTGGTAAGATTCGACCCTTCTTACTAAATAATATACTAAGCAACTTCCCCGGTGGTATCCGGAACCAATGCACTGCGGTCCGAAACGGCAATTTAGCGGGGAAAAAATATTTACTACGCTTCTGATCATTTTAGGGGGTTAGGGCTAGAAGTTGTTTATAATTAAATGGTCTATAATTTTATGAAAATATTCATTAGGGTCGTCCGCATTTAAATTGAAATCAAGAATAACACTTTTTTGTTAATACAAAATCTGGTGCTATTTTATTTTTCTAAAAATATTGAAAACAGTTATAACAAATTCAAGAAAATCAGTTTCTCCCTTCTAAAAAAATAAATGTAAAATGTGTTTCTATCTCATCATGAACAAAAGTTGGACTCTAAACAAAACCGAAAGGTGATTTTCGTGTTTTTTGACGTAGGATTACGTCTGTGATTTCCTTATGGGGGTACGCTTTGTGAAAACCGAAAATGGAACATGTAACAAAATTATGAAAGATTTTGAACGTTAATAACTCAGCTGCCCCTGGACCAATTTCAATAATTTTACCACCAATCGATCAGAAATATTTCTACGCTCTGTTTAATTTAAGACTTTATCATATTTCAAAATGTCACTATTGAAAATTGCACGAATGTGAGATTGTTGATAGTTAAAATTATCACCGTTTGCCTGCGAAAAGCGATTTCCCTAACACAGATTTCAAAGTTGAATTCCATTCGGTCTCACCAAACGGTGTTTATTCAATCACCGCGTGGTGTTCTCCAGTACACAACGAAAGGCTCCCCAACCCTCAACCTCAACCGCTGATCGGATTCAGTTCCAATCACCGTGTGTGGTGGTGTCCGGTCGTCGGCATCAGCAGCAGCAGCAGTAGTGCTTTCGGCGCGTGGCGTTGAACATTGTTCTCTAGTACACAACGAAAGACTGCCTGCAAGTAGCGAGCTGCAGCCTACATGAGCATCCATAGAAGGAGGAAGAAGCCGCACCGCTATTGATCGGAATCAGTAGCTCTTCGTGCGTCGCTGTGGACCATCTATGTCAAGTGCGTCATACTAAAGAGTATAAACAGAGAGAATCCCGCACAAATTCCTATTCCTACACTGAAGCAAATAGAGTTAAGAATTTCATAAGGCTCGACTTATGAACAACACATATAAATTTCATAAGCGTGACTTATGAATGATTTTCGGGTAACATCATTTTTCATAAAGAAAATCAATGAAATTCATACTGATTTATTGTGGCTAAAATTCATAAGTGTTACGTTCTTTTGTCTGCGTGTACACAAAACACAAGCTCCTGCTGCAGTTAACAAATAAGATTTATTATATAAGACCACGTAGTCCTACGTTACCATTGCGTACAACCCCATAGGGCTATCTCTTGTAGTTTTTTTAGTCCAACTTAACGTCATGACGACTAAGAAAAAATGTTTAGACGTAATTTTTTTTAGAAAATGGAGGAGAGACTGATATTTTTATATTTTCCAAATTTAAAAAAATCAAAATGTTTTCTTTTTTCGGGCGGTAAGCTTTTCCTTAAAATTAATAAATACGCTTCTATTGATTCTTTTGTTTTTATTTTTACCAAAATTTGAGAATATTTTTTTAACACATGTATTTTTTTCTGGAAAGGCCATCAATTTAAACTTTTAATCGACTTTTTCTCAGACATTTTCATGCTGATTTATTGAAAAATATTTAATACGCCATTTTTTAAAAAGAAGTGCGGATCAAAATGGTCGAATTTCAGAACAAATTTGAATGATTGTCCATAGCAAACAATTATGCACGAAAATCGGAGAGGGTTAAGCCTGAATTTCAATTTATTTTTTGTTATTTGGATTTGATCGTATGTCATGATTAATATAACTTAGAATTACAAGAAATTCTCATTCTAAAAGGTAGGGGAAATAGCTCTAATGTTGGCCTATAAATAAATATTGGGCCCATCGATAAAAATCTCCGGTTCTCCGGTATTCCTAAAGTTTTCCAGAGAGAAATATTGAAGATTTATGAAAAATTATATGAAAACTTTAAATGGATTACCAGAGAGACCCAAGATTATTTTAGGAAGGTGAATTTCGAGAAATTTCTTAAGAAAAATTCAAAGAAATATGAATAAAATAAAATTAAAAAAAAAATAGCCATGATTTTTTTTTCTATCGTTTACATAAAACGGTGTAGGGCCATTAGGCCAAAAGTCATCAGGCCGAATGGGTCATCAGGTAAAATAAAAAAAAAAGATGAAACTTAGAGCAGGGTGGCCACTTAAGTTTTATTTTGCGATTCCCAAGTTTTTCGTGATTTTCCTTGTTCAAACTTTAAACATTCCTCGGTTATTGATATTCAATAAATTTTATTCGAATATCTAGGAACATCACAAAAATATAGTTTGTACTTGTGCAGAAACGTTATGCTTCAAGAAAGATTGATTGGAGAATTTGTTTTGAAAAGTGAAAGTTTTTCAAATTAAATATAAAATCAATAATTCTCACAAGTTCCCTCAATTATCTTCCTTTAAATTGTCTTTGAAAATTCGTCAGAATTTCCATGGTGTACCCTTCAGAATTACCTAAATTGATTGATGAACGTTTTAGTAGAATAATTGTATACGTTTAACGCTGTTTTTCCTTTTAATTCTACTACTATTGTATCACTTTCACTTTCATTCAGAATTACTGTAGTAGTCTTCTCTTAGTGATGAACCTACTTGAAATTCTCATGAAAATTGCTTGGATAACACACAGAAATTTATTTAAGTTCTCTTCAGCATTTAATGGGACTCTTCTCTAAATTCCTTTGGAACTCTCATCAGAATTTAATTCACATGAAATTGATTTCCGTATTCTCTCAAAAATCTTTTATGAATTCCCATGTAATATTGCAAAAAGTCCTTGAAGTTTTGTCTAGAACTTTCTAGAAACTCACATCAGAATTTCCTCCGATATCTCTATGAATTCTTTGCATAATTATTTTGAAATTATCACCTCAAAATTTAATAATCCTGCGGAAAAATTTATAAATCCAACCCAACCTTGATCTTTGTTTTCAAATCTGGAAACATGAAAATCTGAAATCAGGAATCATAAAAATCAGACTCGTAGTTAGGCCGCAGAATTATTGCACTTTACGGTAATTCTAATTACAGGTCAAAAATCTACCTTAAAGGGTGATACGGTCAAAATTTGGTCAAGGGAAAACGCGTGTAAATCGGTGAAATCGTTTATATAAAAAGTCAAATTAAATTTCTTTTTCAAGTTCAATTAGTATAAAATTCAGGAAAAATATTCAGTTAGGCTTCCGCTTTTCCAAATCCGAATTGCCGGGCCTTACGCTTGACCCCTGCCATCAGATTTTGTACAGCCACCTTGTCCACCTTCTTCGCCGCAGAAAGCCAGTTTGCCTTGAACTGCTGCTCGCCCTTAGCAGTTTTTTTTGGTCTTCTTTAGGTTCCGCTTGACAATAGCCCAGTATTTCTCAATTGGGCGGAGCTCTGGCGTGTTGGGAGGGTTCTTGTCCTTGGGAACCACCTGCACGTTGTTGGCGGCGTACCACTCCATGGCCTTTTTACCGTAATGGCAAGATGCCAAAACAATACGGAACAACCGTGTTTCTTCAGGAAAGGCAGCAGACGTTTATTCAAACACTCTTTCACGTAAATTTCTTGGTTGACAGTCCCGGAAGCTATGAAAATGCTGCTTTTCAAGCCACAGGTACAGATGGCTTGCCAAACCAGATATTTCTTTGCGAACTTTGACAGTTTCATGTGCTTGAAAACATCTGCTACCTTTCCCCTTCCTTTTGCCGTATAAAACTCCTGTCCCGGAAGCTGCTTGTAGTCGGCTTTGACGTAGGTTTCGTCGTCCATTACCACGCAGTCAAACTTCGTCAGCATCGTCGTGTAGAGCCTCCGGGATCGCGCTTTGGCCGTCGTATTTTGTTTATCATCGCGATTTGGAGTCACTACCTTCTTGTAAGTCGAAAGTCCGGCTCGTTTTTTGGCTCGATGCACGGTTGTAGACGATACACCCAGCTTATTTGCGGCATCTCGGAGAGAGAGGTTAGGGTTTCGCTTGAAACTACCGGCAACTCTCTTTGTCGTCTCAGCGGCTTCCGGTTTTCGATTTCCCCCCGATCCAGACTTCCTGGCTGTCGACAAACGTTCCCCAAACACTTTAATTACATTTGTAACGGTTGATTGGCAACTTTTAGCGATTTTGCCAACTTTGCGTGCGAGTAGCTCGGATTTTCGCGATGCGCGAGCAAAATTTTGATACGCTGCTCTTCTTGCTTGGACGGCATTTTGACAACTGAAGAGCAGTGTTGGAAAAATCATTTTCAAAAAAAGTTCTATCACAGCTCATTGCAGAGATAAATCCCAAAGGAACTTCTCACAAAAAGTTCGCGAACGAGAGATGATAAAAAGTTCATGAAAGCGTAGAGCGGGAGAAATTTTCATTTCGTATCGCGAAAGATCTTTCGTCTCTCCATCTCACATCATTTCACACGTACTCGTGATTCGAACCAACCAAATATCCCCTCAGCTTTGTTCTTTTTTTTCCAGCGAGTAAAGGTAGGCGATGATTACGCGAGAGTGTCTGTTTGTTTTCTTCTCGTTCTCCGATATTTTTCGCATCCTTCACATTAAATACCATTTCCAGAGAACTTTGAGATTTGGGCGTAATTGCTTTTGTAAACAAACACGTCATTCAGCGATTTCTCACGAATCAAAGCACAATCTAGCGAACTATACTATACCAAATGAATCATTCCTCTACCTGTCCGTGTTGTTAGTTTTTTAGATTGAACTTTAATTCACGAGAAATCGGCGAATTAAGTGTGTGTTTACAAAAGAAATTACGCCCTAATCTCAAAGATTTCCGGATTTATTTATAGTTTTAGTTCTCAATGCAACCAGGTAATAGTAGATACTTGTAACTATTCACCAAGAGTCTAATCTTTGCTGACCAAATCATCATTTGTGGCTGTACTCTTCGACAAGAAGAACTATGCTATTAGTGCGAAGTACAGTTAGACCACTGAGATTGGCGCTTAGAAATGTTTAGTGTTAGCTAGCAAGCATTCTGTTGATTAGTCTTACTGCATTGAGAACATGCTTATTAGGGTGGTTCAAAATATCGGCTTTGCTTCACTAATTTCAATCGATTTTTAATCTGGTCCAGATAATTCTCCCAAAATTTGAGCTTATTGGGTTGTGATCTCATTCTGCAATGGCCATCTAAAATTTATAAAGGTATTACTATGGGAAAAGTGATTATTTTGTTCACCTCGTCTTTAAATTTCGCCATAATGATCTACCAAGAAATTAGCCTTGTGTACTCATAGGAAATTTTTCTCAGCTACATTTTTTTTCTAAAGACCACTTTTTAATTGAACGTTGAGGAAATTAGTTATTAATTGATTTCTAATCTGCTAACATTCTGATTTGATCACTCGACTGCATTAGGTAGAGGACAGCAATGTAACCCAGTCAGTGCTGTAAATTGTCAAAATCATTTGAACATTTTTGATGAAAATGAGAAAAGTAGCTATTCGCTATCAAAGGGGACCTCCTCCGAATGGGTGATATCAGTTGCTTAGTCATTTGACGAAGGCATGGATCATTCTCATTTGAGAAACGCTATACATATATCATTCGATTGAGTGTAACCTACACACAAACGGAGCTCTGGTCGACATTCCGGCGAAAAAGCTAAGCCAACCCGACACCAACCTGACTTCTATCAAACCCCAACCCGATGTTGACCCGACATTGACCCGACATAAACCCAAAATTGACCCGACATTAACACGACATTGGGTCGACATCGACATTAAATTAGCCTTACATTGATCCGACATCGGGTCGACTTGTCTGTTCGGGACCATTTTCCTGGATTTCTTCCATACTCCACTGTCGTATATCAAATGATACTGAGTGACTCAATTGACAGTGACAATGAGCTTCGAATGAGAAAGGGGCTCTTCAAATTATGGTCATGTGAGAATTCGTTTACACAGAATTGATTGAATGGTTGTAGTGGTTCATCTTCAATCGAATGATATGAAAATTTACAGCACTGAACCCAGTAGCTCGCCCGGTAGCTTGAATTTCCACACAACCTTGAATGAAAATATTAAATTTGCTGGTCACTGGTGCCATAAAGCTACTGTACCTTTTGTCATGGATCTCAAACTGCAAAAAAAAATCTATTAAACATCGATTCTAAAAAAATAGTTTACTAGATAATTTTTATTCAGCAGGTGTATTCACTTGGGAATCTATCACTTCGCAAGTTGAATGTATTTTGAGATTGTCTGTTAATTTCAAGTCTTGCAATACTTGTGGATGGAAAATTTAGATCGTTCTCAATCTGTCACTATATCAAAAGCTCAAGGTACATACATGGTACTTTGATTAATTTTGTGTTCATTTCCAGCCAACTGGTAATAATTTTTTGTTTTCTTTTTTTTCTGCCTATATTTTTCACAGTTTTAATGGACATTGAATAACCTGTTTAAATTTTTTATCATCCTAAATTGCACACTAAAAAGATGCTTTTGTCAGATCCTTGGTCAGCAAATAAAGCGTTTTGAAGTTCAGCAGTGCAGCAGTCCCGCATACCTTATGGTTTTACATAGGGAGGGTCTAGACCCTTTCTAGTTTTACATTGTTTTACAGGATTCCCAGTCATGGGAGAGGACAGTAATAGCCTATTACTGTCCTCTCCCATGACTGGGAATCCTGTAAAACAATGTAAAACTAGAAAGCAGTGCTGTAAATTTTCATATCATTCGATTGAAGATGAACCACTACAACCATTCAATCAATTCTGTGTAAACGAATTCTCACATGACCATAATTTGAAGAGCCCCTTTCTCATTCGAAGCTCATTGTCACTGTCAATTGAGTCACTCAGTATCATTTGATATACGACAGTGGAGTATGGAAGAAATCCAGGAAAATGGTCCCGAACAGACAAGTCGACCCGATGTCGGATCAATGTAAGGCTAATTTAATGTCGATGTCGACCCAATGTCGTGTTAATGTCGGGTCAATTTTGGGTTTATGTCGGGTCAACATCGGGTTGGGGTTTGATAGAAGTCAGGTTGGTGTCGGGTTGGCTTAGCTTTTTCGCCGGAATGTCGACCAGAGCTCCGTTTGTGTGTAGGTTACACTCAATCGAATGATATATAGCGTTTCTCAAATGAGAATGATCCATGCCTTCGTCAAATGACTAAGCAACTGATATCACCCATTCGGAGGAGGTCCCCTTTGATAGCGAATAGCTACTTTTCTCATTTTCATCAAAAATGTTCAAATGATTTTGACAATTTACAGCACTGGTAATAGCACAGTGAAAAAGTTCACCACCACCTATATTCCCAACCATCCCCCTGCATATAATTAGGCATAAGAGCTTACAGGAACGATATTACGAACACTAGTGATGAGAGGAGCCATGCATCGATGATTTTATTTCGTGAAAATGAGGATACATTAGGCGCTCCTCCTTCCGCAACCCCCTATCCTGAGAACGGTTTTAATATAAAAATTGCTAGTCACAAAATCTTACACTCCCTCCCCGTTGCTCGTTAATGTCGCGTTGACACTTGTGCTGATTCATTCATTTTTTTGCCAGAAACCAATGCACCAATGAATCAGTTGCACAAAACTGTTCACATCATCCTGATAACGGCTACTTTAAACAACAGGCGCCAGTAGACAGCCAGGTACCAGACTTATCAGTCTTTAGAGATTATATTGATTTACTCGGGATAGCTTTCTGTCTATAATCTTTCCCTTGTGAAATGTGCAGTGCAATTTTCAAGAACGAATGTGGTGTAAAGAGATAGAGAGAAAAAATGATCTGATATTTTTCGTATCCTCACGTTGGTGATTCGAGTTAAAAAAGTTCGCGATATCTCATTCTCTCATCCCAGAAAGTTCGCTCAGGAAATATTGGAGTGTGAAACTAGTGAGGGAAAGTTCCCAAGAGAAAACGTATCGCAAGCGAAAATGATATTTTGGTGAGAATTCCATCACTGCTGAAGAGTGAATTCCAAAATCAAAATAGGAGCAACATTCTACACACACACACCTTCAAAATGAGGGGTGTTCAGGTTTTTTAAATGCAAAATTGAAAGAAATACGTCAAGTTGATATTGACCAAATTTTGACCGTATCACCCTTTATAAACGATGAAACTTAAACATCATACAAGGAAAACCATTCTTATATCCGACTTGGACTAGATCCATAGTATTTTACGGTTTATTCTCTACATTGTCATACGACTTCTGGTTGTCTGGGTTGAGTTCTTTATATATATTTCTTAAAAGATGATTTCTTTTGGCTTTAATAAGGGTGGTCCTTATCCTTCCTAGTGCATTGTTGTCATTTTGGACTGGAAATACAGTGTAAATATTCCTAATGTATTGGGAATGTTAAATTAATTTATATTCAAAACTAACTTTCTTATATTTTTATTAAAAAAGACGCATGATCTTTGGCAAAGCTGTAGTTAAAATAATTTGAAACGGAACAAAAAAAAACATTTCTTTTAACGTATTAATTTTCAAGCATTTTTATAATAACTGACAAGGGTGTTCCTGAGCGTTTCTACCGAATCGGACTCGCAGGCAGCAATTTGTGCGCTTGTGGTAGTGGTTATCATGAGATCGACCACGTGCTTTGGTCATGCACCCTCCATTGTGTTGCTAGATCCGAGATATCCGCATCCCTCAGGGCCCGAGGAAAACAACCTTTGCGGGCCCGTTAGAGACATCTTGGCGAGCCGAGATCTCGACTATTTAAATTTAATTTATGTGTTTTAAAACGGCTCGATCTAAGGATTTAGAAGTTAGTGTCATCTTGTGTTCTCCCAAGTTGTTAGTTGTCCATCGGTATACCCCCATGTTTGTCTTTTTCATCAGATGTCGCTTAGTTCGAATCAAGAGCACATTGCTCTCCAAACCCTGTGTTCTCAATCCCTACCCTGCCATCCATTTGTTACAATTTGTTACTCCTAACCTCTAGATAGCCGTGAGTAATCGGCCCCCACTTTACTAACGTTAGTTTTAAGTACTTTTGTAATCCAAACACGGCTCCGCAAAACTACAGCAAATGAGCCTGGAAAAAATGAAAGCATTATATAAAAAAATATGTTTCTGATAAATTGAGTTTTTGAACGAAATTTTCAGTAATAGGGAAAATGGATGTTATGTCGGCCTAAATGCCCCTAATTTGGGCCCATACATAAATTCAGCAATCGACTAAATTTTCAATAGCGACCAAAAAATTCCATTATCCATCGCGTTCATCGAGATAAAATTGATAAATAGCAGATTTTTAGCGATGGGCCCAATCTTAGATCTATAGGCCAACATTAGAGCCATTTCCCCTACTCAAGTAAATTTTATAAAATTGCTCTAAACATTCTTGAAATCAGCAATGAACATGTATCTTTATTTTCAAAACTAAAATAGAAAAAAATATTTGAAGACCACCCTAATTGTAAAAATGGCCAATAGTAGGAGCTTATTGAGCAAAAAAGATTACCGGAGAAGTCTACAACTTAAGACAAAGGTAATGGAGCCCCCTCATGGTGGGTGCCTATCATGATTGTTTTTTTTATGATTTGTACAGGCGGAAACGATTATTCAGCCCTATTATTACTAATATCAACAGGCTAGGTGACGTAGACTTTTTAATTACTGGCTTTAGTAAAGGATAAATTCCCTATTAGGTAAGGACTTCTTAACAGTAATTGTTAAATTTTCCCGAGAAAATAACTATCCACATGTTTTCATTAAACTTTTATCTATTTTACTCCCAGTTGTAATACGATTCTAAACATCGAATTATGATCCCATTTAAAATCAATTTACGGTACAGGATATTTGTATTCTCTAAAAAATACTTAACTACTCAAGCTTTCTATAGTTTTAAAAATTGGACTAGGGTGAACCTAGTTGATATTTAAACCTCCCGGAAGTAATTTGCATTCAGGGCCCGAATTTGTTAACATAACTAAGGTACAAGCAGAGTATGTAACACATACTGCAACCCATTAAATTGCCATTAGTCATGGTTCACACAAAGATCGAAGAGAAAGATAGAAAGTGTCAGTGCAACTCATTTAGACCCAATTACTGGCCCTTTGACATGGACCCGTTTCTCATCATCATCGTCATCATGTTCATCATCGCTGACCAAGCACAATTCCGATAGATCCAACCCGTCGAGCACACAAGGCACTTGTCACCATTTCCGTTCTCTTTACATTTCAAAATCTAATCACCACCGGCACGCGATGTTTCAATTGCACCCGGCTCCGGGGTGCTGGTTCGCTTCAGCTCCACCAGGTTCAGGATAAACGGATTGTTGATCGCAAAGACAATATGCTTTCTCCTCTGTGCCGTATCGGGTTCGTCGTATCAAGATCAAGAGAGTAGAGACAACCATAGTAGAAACAGAGCACGGAATGTAATCAATTTAAAGTTAAATATAGAGCTTGATTGAAACGGAAGGTTCTGATTCAATTTGGCTCCCGTGCACTCCGCTGCTGATGCTGATGCTGCCCAACTGACAGCTTGTTGTAGTTGTTTTTTTTTGTGGATCTTGGAATGCTGATACCAAGCGGAGCAACTTGAACCGAGAAAAAACAACTTCAAAAACTGCAACCACTACAACAGGAGCGTGGTGCAGAAGGCATCCGATCATGATTGAATTATTTTTTGTACGGAATTGATTGCAATCATCGGCCGAGTGATTAAATGCATTCCGACTTACTACTATAGCTCACGTATGTACTGCGGCGAATGTGCGTAACCATTAATCTCTGGAACCGCACACCGTCATAATTCCATAGGATAGGAATTCCATAATTGCACTCGTGAGTATGACGACACATACATGTACAGACACCAGCATTGTTACCGGCTTGAATGGTGGTGTGAAAATATACACAGCTGCCGACAACACCCGCACTAGGCGGACATTAGGAATTCAATCGACGATTAGTTTTATGCTCAAATGCCACCGAACGGAGCTAAAAAGGCGACAACAAATAGCCGTAGAGTCGCTCCCTGCCCACCCATTAGTCCTGGGCAAGCCTCGCACAATTTTGTATTCCGAAAGCAACAGTTCACTGGAGTACGACACCAACTACCTTTTCTTGGATACTGCCCATGCCAATAGCCGACGACGGTTGTTGTCATCGTCATCATCGTCGCCGTCACTCGACGTTGCTTTCACTGCTGTAGTCGTCCGCGGCAGACATTAAGGAATCCCCCTCATTAGCATAGAGATTATCGTGGCTATTTTGTTTTATGAGCACGACTTTATTCTAGGTGAGCGTGCTGTGAAAATGCACGCTTCTATGACTTGGATCGGTCGGTCAACCAGGGCACGACGAAGAGGGCAGCACCGAATTCGATACTCTACCATTTGGTTAGACAGTTCGATGATCCGTTGATGTGGACCTTTAATAATACATTCGAGTTTGTCAAGCTCCCATCCTAATTTGGTTATTGGATGGCAAGTTGCCTAAATATCACTGAGCGACGACTGAAAACGATTTTGAAAAGTTCCGCCCGGCAAGGCATGATGCATTTCAACGATCGCGTGGTTCAGCGTATAATTAGCTTACATGGAACAGTTACAACGACCTTCCTCGCTCATCACACCCTCGCATACCTTATAACCATTACATGGAAAATCGCTTGGACACACATCGGCATCGAGCCAACGTAGCTCCATTACACACATTGGTACGAGTTTGCATTCGCCGAAAGCTATATCATTGCCGTACTACTACCTTCCCACTCTACTAGTAATTAGGCATCTATCAACAGTCATCGGGTGTCCCATCCACACTCCGGACTCCAGTACAGTACAGGTGTATATTAACTGGAATCCTGAACGGATGGAACAAAGTACGTGCATTGTGTTTCGTATTAGCTGCACTGCTGCACTCATTCAATATGGATTTCCGATGTGTGCTGCAATTCGGACGGTACGGGTCCTCCCGCACACGTACACGGACGGGGCACGGCGTTGGACAGGCTCTAGCTAAATGATGCTTTAATGGATGCATGATGTAAAAAATCGAATTACGGCATCATTCATACGTACGTCCACAAGTACGTAGGTGTATTTATAAGCAGACCCCTTCAAACAGGGAGCATAACATTATATTTGAAACAAATTACCGGGTTTCCCTTTCAATTGTGCGATATACGTCGTCGTCCGTGCTGGATTCAGGCTTCGGGGTTGATTTTGAAATGGAAATTGTTTACCAATGACTGCCGGTTGGCTGGCTAACGGCGGATTGCTTATGGACGACGACGACGACGACGACGGTCGGTGGCTAAGCCAACGAAACCATCTCTCGAGGTGCGAGCCACTTTGAAGTTGCATTCGGGCGCCCAAGACTAATTAATTTAGGCGTGTGGTAGAAACTGCGAACTAGAGCAATCCAAGATCGCGAAATTATACTGCAAGCGACTAATTGCCAGGTAGCTACGTGGGTCTGAACAGGTAATGAATCGTTTCTCAGCACGGAAATGTTCAATTATGTTATGTGGAAATGATAGTAGTGTGACCACTTTTTAAGTTTTTTCATCGTGGTCACCATCTGAGGATTTTGAGATTTTTTTTACAAAACTCTGCCAATCATTATTTTAATAGTAGGATGGCAGTTGAATTCGCAATTTTCCAGGCCTCTTAAAAAAACATCTCAGTACTACTTGCCCGGTTCAAATGTCATAATTTTCTCGTATTATTTCCAACGCTATCAATTACAAATTAATGTACACAAAACGTTAGTTCTTTTTAAATTAATGTAATTTGATTTTGTATTTATATTTGCACATTAATCCCCTCATATGTAGGCAAATAAAAATATAATGGTCTATTATAATTTAAGCTGAACGTTACGCAATACAAGAGAACTGAGACTTAATATTCGAGGCCACTACAGATGTTAGAATTTAAATATTGAATGTTATTTATAAACTGATTATGCACTTATCCCTTGCATTACACCAGGTGGATTGTATGCATTTGCATGTACTGTAAATATAATGCGTGCTAGATCTATTGTGACGAAATCGAGGTGGTCGATGAGTTCGTGTATTTGGGCTCACTGGTGACCGCCGAAAATGATACCAGCAGAGAAATTCAAAGACGTATTATGGGAGGGAATCGTGCCTACTTTGGACTCCGGAGGACGCTCCGGTCGAATAAAATTCGCCGCCGCACGAATTTGACTGTCTACAAGACGCTTATTAGAGCGGTGATCCTCTACGGCCACGAGACCTGAACTATGCTCGTGGAGGACCAACGCGCCCTTGGTGTTTTCAAACGGAAGGTGTTGCGTACGGTGGAGTGCAGATGGATGACGGAACGTGGAGGAGGCGAATGAACCACGAATTGCACTAGCTGCTGGGAGAACCATCCATCGTCCACATTGCAAAAATTGGGCGACTACGGTGGGCTGGGCACGTCGTAAGAACGACGACCCAATGAAAATGGTTCTAGAATGCGACCCAACAGGAAAAAGAAGAAGAGGCGCGCAGCGGGCAAGGTGGATCGACCAAGTAGAAGGCGACTTGCCGACCCTTCGCAGACTACGAGGCTGGCGAAGTGTGGCCATGAATCGAGTAGAGTGGAGACGACTTCTTCGGACAGCAGAGGACAACAAGACCTTAGTCTGATTGGTAAGTAAAGTAAGCTAGAACTATACAACCACTAAAATATTCTTGCCATTCAAGCATATGTAGAATACACTTTTACTTCGGCCCATTTGTGTCCTATCCGGCAAACAACAAATCTCGATTACTTATTACTTTTGTAAACAATGCATTTAATCTCGGTTTGACGTAACTGGTGAAATTTTCCCATATCTAAAGATAGTGTTAGCATGCGTAGGTAAAGGCACAGCTACAAAGCAAGACCATGCTGGAAGCGGTGAGTTCGATTCCCGCTCCAGTCTAGGAATTTTTCGGGTTAGAAAATGTCTCGACTTTCCTGGGCATAGAGTATTATTGTACTGGTACAGGCTTCGAAAGCTCTCAATTAACATCTGTGGAAGTGCATCTAGAACACTAAATTGAGGGCAAACAATAAGCTAATATGCGATAAGCAATAGGCTTGAAATTCGAGGAAGAAGAAGAAGTGAGTGTGTGGAAATGCATGAGAAAAAAATATGAGTTTGGGTTTGTAAATTTGCACGCGAGTTTACTATCTCAAGAGGGCTCAGAGGAAGGCATCTGTGAATGATTTTCCATACGATGCTAAATAGTTTCACCAACAGTAAACAAACAAACATTAATTTACTATAATTTTGGTAATCATATGTCAAAGAAATAGTTTAATGACTTTCCGGTTCTTCCCTCAAATTCCCGAGTTTTGCCGGGATTTCCAATTCCCGTTTATTTTCCGGTTTTCTAGGTGTTCCCGGTTCGGTGACCACCCTGTACTTACAAAATTGAATTTTCAATTAGATGTATCTGCTTTTGGAAACATAGATTCAAATGTCAATTTGCCGAAACTCTTAGCTCGCCAACGAAAACTAACACTACCATAATGTTGGGGAGGCTTTGCTCTACCTGATGGTGATGTTAGTTTGCACCTGCGAGCTAAGAGTTTCTACGAATTGACATTTGAATCTATGCAGGGTGTTGACTCAATGAAAAATAACCTAAATTCCTTGATATTGCCTGATTTTCCAGTAATTTAAAAAAAAAAACAGGTACAGTGCCTACTCGTTTTTGGCAATACGATCTCATCAGCTATTACTTTCCTCAAATATGTACTAGTACTTTCTGGATTTGTTTTTCATTAAATACCACATGAACCTATAACTTATGAAGAGTGGTCCAGTACAATCTCAAATTAAATAAAGCGTTCGACACATTTTATAGAAAGCAAAAAAGATAGAAATTACTTGTTTCCAAAAACTGGATGCACCGCAATTTTCTAAATTCACTCATTTTAGACATGGTAAGCGCCAGTAGCCAGTAGGAATGTTACTAAGATTGATAGCTTTGTGTGAAGGAAACTGCAACCATCTCGATATAAACTTCAAAAAGGCTTGTTTAACCACTTAATAATAACAGCAAGTGCATGGTCCGCTTCTTACCTCGATTCACTCCATGATACGAGAAGAGGTCTTTGGCATGAAAATTTCCGCACCCTTAGATGTTGTTTTCTGACTGTTTCCGAACTGAATGCAAAGGGCAGAAATTCATCCAGGTTCTCCTACATCAAACATATGAAACACTTGTCTTTAAACCCATTATATTTTTTTCCCCCTGGAATACATTTTGAGACCCACTTTCGCAATAAAATTATTCCAGATAATACGCTTACCCAAACGCCAATCCCGGCCGGATTCTTCCGGTGGGGAACCGTAAAAACAGCACACCCAAGCAGTATTTCCGGTTTTATTATGGTATTCCAGTCCATGCTAAGCTTTTTAAACTCTTCAAAACCATGATAAAACTTAAATTGTTGCTTGGGTATTCACCTCTAAAATTCTGTAATTCCATCTCAATTGCAGTAGCAGTGAAACATCGGAGAAAACAAATAATTAGTGTTTTGAGTTCATTAAGATACCTTAAAATCTAACAAAGAATATTTTTTTTCGAAATTCTCTAAATTAACGAAATTGCGGCGTTAGAAAAAAAAGGTTCGATTTTTCGTTAAAAATATCGCTACTCACATGCGCGTGAAAAATCGAAACAGATCTTAACGGGTGTCCCTCCTTAAAGAAAGAAGAAGAAGGCTACTGAAACGATAATTCTAATAGAATTCATTGGAGAATTTTGGCGAGAATTCCTGATTTAAGTACAACATTGGTTAGAAATTTGAAAAGTACTCGTTGCTAGCATTTCGTGGATAAAGGGTGGGCTCTTCTCCCCATTAATTGGGACATCTTCCTGTTGGATGGTTCGTTTTCTAACCAATTTGCTGATCAAGTTGTTGGAAGGAGATTCTTAACTGTGGAGGATCTGTGGTACTTCATCGTACTCATCTTTCAAAATTAGCGTTCGAATTTATGTACCGCATGCTCAATGACTTGATAGCTAATCTCTAATGTGAATTGTATATGTTATGAAGTAAGTAAGTTCTGGTTTATGCAGTGGTCACTTCAACGGACGTTTTGGATCATTCGAAAGCTCAGTTCATGGCCATTCAAAGTTCAAATCTAGGTACAATCTTAAGTTTACACATTTCCTATGAGTCCTATTAGCATAAAAAAGGGATTCTAATCCTGACGAATGCGGTGCACCATCTTTCTTTATATAGGGATGTAAAGTTTTGCATTGTTAAGTGGCCAGTTTAACGGATGATTCAGATCTTCAAGAAGGCCACTGAGTGGCCATTTAAGATTCAGATCTAGTTCACAAACTTAAATCCACGAGCATGCTTAATTAAAAAAAAATCTCGAAGTTTAACGTTTTGCTTTCTAAAGAGGCCATTGAATGTTTTCCAGGGCAAGGCCCGCATCTAGTTCCAAATCATTTAATATTGATTTTTTAAATCGTTATATTTTTTTCATTTCCGCATCGCATGCATTTGTACGTAAAATCAATTCAACACACATTTTCTTTTTCTGAAGTTCTCTGAACATCTCTACAGTACCCTGCATTTATCAGAAGTTTCCTGATGTCTTCAAAGGTTTTCTGATGCAATCAACGGTTCCTAAAGCAATCTCCGTCCCTGAGATTTAACTGAACTTCTCTTAAGTTCCCTAGAACTTCCCTGACGTTCCCTTGAACGTCCCCGAAGAACCTTTTTGAGGATCTTCTAAAGTTCTCCCAAACTTCTCTAATATTTCCTGAGTCTTTTTTTGGTTTTCGTGATTCGCATTAAGAAGCTCCCTGCGCTTCTCTAAACTTCACTGAACAGCACTGATCATCTTTGAAATTGGACATGTGTACCACTAAGTTTTGATAGGTTTCTCTGAAGTTTTCTAAAGCGCTTTGGCTGATGATGCTTTGCTCTGGTGATGTCTTAACACGTTGTTCAAGACATACTGAACTTAGAAAATCTTTCCAGATCCCGTACTGTGGACATTGAAAATGTTTCGAGATCCTGTACAAAGAGATTTTTTTCGAAATCCTGTTCGTAAATATATTTTCTTGGCATAAAATTTTACATGTAAACAAATCAGCCCTTATATTGGCGTGTATTGATTCATAAGTATTAAATCATATATTTGCTCATCATCCATAACTGGACCACTTACCCTGCCACTATTTCGTTCGAACGACCAAACTCCAAGCAAAATAATCTAATTATTCTTATTTAACAACTTAATCTGCTCATCCTAAATAGAGACAAATGGCAGATCATGTATGCAGAGATATGGACGGGTGTACAACAACAGCGCACCAAAGGGAGAGGGGACGAACGACCAAATGCGTATACATATGTCAGGTAGCGCTAACCCCCAAACCCCCCCGACGACGGCGAGCTAATGTAAAAGTCTGGTTTTCGTCTGCTGTGCCGCAGAATTTAGCAGCGCACCAGCAACCGCAAAAACATAGCTACACACATGCTCACTTATGCTTATGACAAACAAGTTTTAACACACGTCTCAAATCCATATCTTCCTCCATTCACCCTGCCCTGCCCTTTCTGGGCAGCAAAGGCCCGGGTGGGCTTAAACAGATCGGTAAATGGCAACGACGCCGAGGTCCTTGTTCGTCTGGAACATACCTATGTACATACAGCGGCCATAAATGGCGTATCATAAGCTATAGTAAGTCCCTCCAACCCCGAGCGAGTGCGAAAAAAAAATGGAGCATAAGATTCTGGCCAGCCGGGTGGGCTGCGACTCGTATCATAATTTTCATACTTTGCCGTCCGTAACATGGAATAGGTGGGGAGGGGTGTGACCCTGGACACGGGGGGATGGAGACAGGGAGTATGAGTACCGGTGCCTACTTCTCTGCACTGCGAAGCGGTTACAGTATAGTTACAGGATAGTTTTTAAGCTAAAGCTAAGTCTTTCACATTATACGAGGGCATTTGGGCACAGTGTACATAGGTACGGATTGGTTTTTACAGGTGGTGTAAACCCAAAAGGGACTGAAGAATAATGAGGAATTATGGACTCACGGAGTGGAAATTTGTAATAGTCTATGTAATTGATATTCACTACTCAAACAATTCTGAAAAGGAAATTGCAGAGGTTCTCAAACCTTCGTTGATTGCGAACCATTTTGCGAAAATCTATAAAACTAGCAAAACCACATATACTGTAAATTGATAAACATGTTAATATTAGAGACGGTCTCTAATAGAAGAGAAGCGGACTGGCCGATTTTGAGCCAAAAAAACTGTCAAGCCAGTGCCGAAATCAGTTTGTTTTGAATCTGTTGCTTTTATACTAGACTCTCTCTAGTTATAATGACCTTTAAGAGCTTATAAAAATTCTATAATTGGATTAAAACTCACCAGAGTAAAAGTAGTCCTAATAACTGCGAGAGTTCAAAAACTTTAAAACTCTCTACTGTCGGCAACCTGTTTCCATTTGAGCTGCGTGTCAGATAGCTGGCCACACGAAATTAGCAACGTTTTGAGGTGCATGTATTTCAATAAAGAAAAAGCAGGTTGACTGTGTTTGCTACGTCGTACAAAGTGAATCAGACTGGACCAGGATTAGTTTCTACAGGTTACTCGTATTGCTGTCGTTTTGACAGTTTTTATCTTGTTTACAGGAAATTCAAGGCATCCCGCGGGCATTGTTTCTTTAAATGGTCTCGTTTACAATGTATTCCAATATATCAACAAAGCACTAGTCGAGTGATGTCCCTTTAAATTGACTTCCACGAGTTTTTCTGCCTTCCTCCGATTCGCGTTGCTTTTACCCACAAAATGTGCAATACGAGTAACCTGTAAGTAGGATGGATCTTGGCCAAAAAATCAAGGAATAGATTGTGTTGACTGATTTATTATGGTTGCCGGAATCAGCAAATGTCTACACGCAAACCAAAAATGTATTACATTCAATGTTAGTTGCATTGCCTATCATTATCTGCAGTGAATACCTCAACGAATGATATAAGTTGATCTTGCAGACGATGCAATGAATTTTTATCCTTTTTACTTCGAGTTCTGTCTACGCTTTCTGTATAGTTCTGTATAGCAAACATTTTTTTATAACATTGTAGAACTACGCAAACACTTGCCACGATTCTCACCAATTCCCGTTCAACAGAAAAAGCATATGAAATCTAGTCATCGTACTATGAGCGCCTCTTATTGGCTTTTAGCCTATTCATATCCTGAAGCAGAGAGAGAGAGCAGTGTAGAGGTCTGATAATCGCTACGTTCGTGGTTCGAGTGCAGTCGGCAACCATTTTTCTAATAATTAATTTCACTCACCAATACACTCCACATTTCTGTCTTCATTTCCTTGCATTGGACCGCAGCTCGGTATATCTCATTCTCAGTTCATGTGGTCTATACTAACATTCTGCAATGATGTATCGATACCGATATTTAGCCTATGCTAAATGTTATGCTTTTCAGCGAACGAAGACTTCCTGTGATATAAATCTACATTTTTATTCATTACAAAATACCTGAAGCGAGTTTTGAGATTTTGCAGAAGTACGATTTGGATCTTCCAAAACAAATTTCGCTACACAACTGAAAACAATCGATCAAGGAACTCAACCATTGCGTAATTGTGAACTATCAATATTTAAACAATAAAAAGTTTGAAGTGCAATACTTTGCTATCCATGATTAAAGTAGTTTATTTCAAATTGGATACCTTTCAATTTTAGAGCGCTTATTTCTGTCGTACCGGAAAAAAATCGATAATATGTTTTCCCAATCCAGTCAATTCAAAGTTCATGGATAAATCATAGAAATAATAAAAATCCTATCTAGCAACAATTTAAATTCAAGAAGAAAAAACCACGCCAGATCAAGAAAACCCTACGAAGGCCCAAATCGGAAAGCTACACATTCTATCCGTAGCTCCGCTGACCTACGACACCGTGTCATCCCTGATCCGTCAATCCAAATACGAAAGAAACTCTTGGAAAACGAAACCCTACAGCGTTCTGCCATCGATCCGAAATCGATAACCTTTAAACTCTGCCCGACCCAGGTCACCGGCAAGTAGTAGGTATGTACTAACAATCCCATTCCATATTGATGCTATTCGAAACAACGACCGGCAACACACCAAACAAATCTTGCCAACAACGCAATGCTGGCTGATGGTGATGATGATGATGATGATGAGAGGAAGCGCCCACAGGCATCCTGCCAAAAATCCGAAAAATCCTTTTAAAGCTCTATAAATACTCTCGCTTGGCTGCATCTCCGACAGGCGCTGCTACCAGGTCATACGGACACGGGAAAGTTCAAATTCGGTATGGCATAAAAAAAACGAAAAAAAAGGAAGCGAAATACAAGAGGACGTCATTTTCTGACAGACTAGTTGGCACCGATTGTGATTTAATTAATTTAATCGATTATTTGCTTTCTTCTGCGTGTCGTTCTCCCTCATTTTCTTCTTCTTCTGGCAGACTTGTCTGGTTCAGACTTTCGGCCTTTGAATATATTTCAAGAAGGTAAAATTTATTGCCACCACCCTCTCCAAGGTCTCGACTCACTCTCGGGGTTTGAGAGTCAGGGAGGCAACACCGATGCCTGTACACGCGCCTTCCGTTGATGAATGTCCGACGACTGACCGACCCCACCCCGAAATCCACGCACCCCAAGCTGCGTCCTAGACACAGAAAGCCCACGTGCCACGAGCCACGCAGACGGAGGAGGAAATCTATTTTCTTCTGTTTAATTAAATTTCCTCGATTTAATCTTTTTTGAGGTTTTTTATGACTAATCGCATATCCTGCTTCTTGTGCCGTATCGTCACTTTCTCTCACTCCCTCTCTATCATTTCAATAAACGTGAAAAATGAATAAATTTCCACTACCCGAGAGAGACTCGGTGAAATGCTGTTGCATGCTTTTCTCTCGCTCTCTTAACACCCCCACAGTAGCATCGTATTGAAAAGGAGCAAAAAGCACGCAAGGATCGAATTTACTCGGTTCTCTCCCATGTTAATCTCTTTCTCTCCCACCACATACTATGCCACCATTGATACTATCGTCACAGATGATTTTCCGTCTAATAGTAGGTACACATCGTGGCACGCACCTACACAGTGACAGCCACACGTGTGACGTATCCGTGAGTCACTTTCTCTCTGCAGCAGACTGAAAAAACACGCGCCACACACTGAATTTCGTTGTGTATGCGTGCTGAGTTACCAACGGTGTGAGTGCCATCATCACCCAACCTACTCCCCCCGGAAGCAACGAACGCTTTTAGAGGGTGGTGGGTGGATCAGAAGCAATGATGGTCCCAAAACGAAAAAGTCACGGTGGTGGTGATAAGAGTGTGACACACAGCGTTCTGGTCTGACTAGCGGATTTCTACAGCAGTAGCACAATCAGCATGCCGACTCGAGAAAATACCCAGTGCGCATGATCCCTGCCAAAGATGCAGACAAATTTTCGAAAAATTGTCTACACTTTTCAGGGGTGGCACGAGGAAGCGCGCCAGAAGAAGAAGAAAATGAGGAAGATTGCGGTGGACAATGGAAAGCTCCACTGGAGTGCGGTGTGAGGAGGTCACACTCCGCCGGGTGGGGGCTGAAGCATTGCGTGAAAAGCGGAATACCTGACACCTCTCACATTATGATCTCTACACCACCACCCACTCACCGTCCCCGATGTTTTCCATTGTATACATAGGAAGAAGACGGTTTCGCCGAAGGGCACAAAATAGTACACTAGGACGACTGGCAACGACAACGACAATGCGAGGTGCGACCCACCCAATCGTCTCTCTGTCTCGCTTGGTTGCCCACTACCCTCTGCTGCTGCTTCAACATGTGTGTGAACTGAAAATAATCTTCCAAATACGACGGAATCGGTGTGTTTTTGTGCTTTGGTGATCTTTACTCCACTCACAATTATTACGAACTGTGTTTTATTTTTAGATTAAATGTAGACTACGTAGAACTAAGTGATTTAAATTGTCATTCAAATCATAATACAACAGTGTTTCATTTTTAGCAAAACGTTTATCGCTTTTCAGCTGCTGTTTTGCTTCATTTAATCGCGGAAAATCATTCATACAAATGTTACATGGCCCCGTAGCGTGGGTAGATCACCTTTTCGTGGTACGTTACGGGATGTAAGATCTACCACCGATTCCTAGTCCTGACTACTTCAAACTAGGGGAACAGGATATTTCAGTAATCCAAGGAACACATCTTAGTCCTTGTTACTTGTTATACCTTGTTGATAGTGACAAGACTCGGCTTTGTCCACGGAAGATGATCTTGAAACAAGGAAAAAATGAGTTAGTTAGTCTTCATCTATGTGATTCCTAATCTTCCATTCGTTGTTCCCTAGTATGAAGTGGTTAAGACTAGGGTTCTGATGCTTGGTCATAACCGGTGTCATTCCTTAATTTTGTTGCTAAGAAATCCAATTTTGACTGACAAAGGGGCACGCCTTTGGAGGGTGTTTCAACACTCCGAAGGGTATAAATAGCGGGACCCTTCAATTAGAGTTGGATCCTTGCGATAAATGCGAGAATGACAACTGTAAAAAAAATCGAATTTCTCAATAGTGATGGAGTAATACGACATGCACTAAACTAAGGACACGGGATATACTACAATAGATCAAATTACTGGTCGCAGTAGTGTTAGGTCCCAAACACAGAAAAAAAAGCCTGACTTGAAACAAGTTTCTTCAAGTCTGTGTTTACCCAACACAACAGCATATTTCTTAAATCCATGCAAATCTACCCAAATAACCACAATTTCGTTAATTGTCCGCTGAAATCAATTTGTACGGTTAATATAGGGCTTCAGAATTTCGCATTAGTCGCCTTACTTACCTTACCAATCAGGCTAAGGCCTTGTTGTCCTCTGCTGTCCGAAGAAGTCGTCTCCACTCTACTCGATCCATGTAGTCTACGAAGGGTCCGCAGGTCACCTTCTACTTGGTCGATCCACCTTGCCCGCTGCGCGCCTCTTCTTCTTGTTCCTGTTGGGTCGCTTTCTAGAACCATTTTCACTGGGTCGTCGTGCGGCATTCTTACGACGTGCCCAACCCACCGTAGTCGCCCAATTTTTGCCATGTGGACGATGGATGGTTCTCCCAGCAGCTGGTGCAATTCGTGGTTCATTCGCCTCCTCCACGTTCCGTCATCCATCTGCACTCCACCGTAGATGGTACGTAACACCTTCCGTTCGAAAACACCAAGGGCGCGTTGGTCCTCCACGAGCATAGTCCAGGTCTCGTGGCCGTAAAGGACCACCGGTCTAATCAGCGTCTTGTAGACAGTGAACTTCGTGCGGCGGCGAATTTTATTCGACCGGAGCGTCCTCCGGAGTCCAAAGTAGGCACGATTCCCTGCCATAATGCGTCTTTGAATTTCTCTGCTGGTATCATTTTTGGCGGTCACCAGTGAGCCCAAATACACGAACTCATCGACCACCTCGATTTCGTCACCGTCAATCTGAACTCGAGGTGGGAGGCTAACATTGTCTTCCCTAGAACCTCTTGCTTTCATGTATTTTGTCTTTGATGCGTTGATGGCAAGTCCTTCAGCCTTCAGTCTGATGTACGTTTCCGCCATCATCTCAAAGTTCCGTGCCATAATGTCAATGTCATCGGCGAAACCAAGGAGCTGGATGGACTTCCTGAATATCGTGCCACTCGTGTCTATCCTAGCTCTTCTGATCACACCTTCTAACGCGATGTTGAACAGCAGACACGAAAGTCTATCACCCTGCCGTAACCCCTTTCGAGATTCAAAGGGACTCGAGAGTGTCCCCGATACTCTAACAACGCACATCACTCGATCCATCGTCGCCTTGACCAATCGCGTCAGTTTATCCGGAAATCCGTACTCGTGCATAATCTGCCATAGCTGATCTCGATCGATTGTGTCGTATGCGGATTTGAAATCGATGAACAAATGATGTGTGGGCACGTTGTATTCGCGGCATTTCTGCAGAACCTGCCGAATCGCGAAAATTTGGTCCGTGGTAGCGCGGGCACCCATGAATCCCGCCTGGTATTGCCCCACGAACTCTCTTGCATATGGTGACAGACGGCGGCATAGAATTTGGGAGAGTATCTTGTAGGCGGCGCTCAGCAGTGTGATCGCGCGGTAGTTGCAGCAATCCAACTTGTCGCCCTTTTTGTAGATTGGGCATACGACACCTTCCATCCACTCCTCCGGTAATATCTCCTTCTCCCAAATCTTGGCAATTACTCAGTGCAGCGCTCTAGTCAGTGCTTTATCACCGTATTTCAATAGCTCACTTGGTAGTTGATCTACACCAGTTGCTTTGTTGTTCTTCAGCCGACCGATCTCCTCCTCAACTTCTTGAAGATCAGGGGCCGGTAGCCTGTCGTCTTCTGCGCGTGCTCCAAGGTCTGTTGCCGTGCCACCATCGTTTTCTGCTGCTTCGCCATTGAGGTGCTCGTCATAGTACTGCTTCCACCTCTCAATCACCTCACACTCGTTCGTGAGAAGTCGGCACGTAGCCTTTGCGCGAACTATTTAGCTTCTCGTAGAACTTCCGTGTGTCGTTTAAGCGGTACAGATTTTCCATCGCCTCGCGATCTCGGTCTTCCTGCTGACGCTTCTTCCTTCGGAAAACCGAGTTTTGTCTGTTCCGCGCTTGTCTGTATCGCTCCACATTCAATCTCGTGCGGTGTTGCAGCATTCTCGCCCGTGCTGCATTCTTCTCCTCTACTAACAGTTTGCATTAGCCGTCAAACCAGTCATTTCTTCGGTCCGGGATTGCAGTACCTAGTGCCGCTGCAGCAGTACTACCTATGGCTGAACGGATGTCCCTCCAGCCATCTTCAAGAGAAGCTGCGCCAAGCTGCTCTTCCGTGGGTAGTGCAACTTCCAGCTGCTGGGCGTAGTCCTGGGCAACTCCGGCGTCCCGTAGTTGCGCAATGTTGGGTCGCGGCGTTCGACTTGGACGTGTGTTATGCACCGTCGAGAGTTTTGAGCGCATGCATACTGCAACTAGGTAGTGGTCCGAATCTATGTTCGCACTGCGGTACGTGCGGACGTTGATAATGTCGGAGAAGAATTTCCCGTCGATTAGAACGTGATCGATTTGGTTTTCTGTGTGTTGGTCAGGTGATCTCCAGGTGGCTTTGTGGATATCCTTGCGGGGGAAAAAGGTACTTCGAACTACCATACCCCGGGAGACTGCAAAGTTCACGCATCGTTGGCCGTTGTCGTTCGATACGGCATGCAGGCTGTTTGGCCCGATTGCCGGTCTATATATTGCCTCCCGTCCTATCTGAGCGTTCATGTCGCCGATGACGATTTTGACGTCCCGTTGCGAACAGCCGTCGTACACCTGCTCCAGCTGCGCATAGAACGCTTCTTTCTCGTCGTCGGGTCTCCCTTCGTGTGGGCAGTGCACGTTGATGATGCTGTAGTTGAAGAAACGGCCCTTAATCCTCAACTTGCACATCCTCGCGTTGATCGGCTGCCAACCAATCACGCGTTGGCGCATCTTACCCAGCACTACAAAGCCGGTTCCCAGCTCGTTGGTGGTGCCACAGCTCTGGTAAAAAGTAGCCGCTCGATGCCCGCTTTTCCATACCTTTTGTCCCGTCCAGCAGAGTTAATGCAGTACTACGACTTCGAAGTTGCGTGGTTGAAGTTCGTCATAGATTAACCTATCGCAACCCGGGAAGCCTAGCGATTTGCAGTCGCCTACCAGCCTTATATTGCAAAAAGAGAAATTCCTATCAAATTTTCTCTATAACAGTCTCGAAATTCTCTGCAGAAATTCACTCAAGAATTCTTGATTACTTTTTCAAATGTAAAATGTATCTTTTTTGTACTCTTAGCACTCCCACGCAAACTAACACCACCATCAGAAAGGATAACGTACCCCCAATATGATGGTTTTTGTTAGTTCTCGCGGGAGCACTAAGAGTTTCGTCAAATTGACGTTTGAATCTTTGTTTGCAAAAGCAGATACGTCCCTTTGGAAAAGTAATCGAGAATTCATTCTAAAATTTCTTCATATTGTCAATCATACTCGCGAGAATATTTATAAAATTCTGTCAATTTCCATTAAAATTTAATTGAAATGTCTGTCAGAAATGTATGGTATACTAATTTAGAAACCTTAGAATTCTTCTAAGAATTCACTTGATGTTTACCTCAGAATTGTTCTGGAGTTCTTTAAATTTTATATTTTTAAATTCAGGATTTTCCTGAAAGTTATTTGAAATTAACTTCAGCTTTCCCGAAATTCCCTTCACATTCGCCTCAGAAGGCCATTGAAGGTTCCATGGTCGTAAGGCGTTACCCGTCCTTAAGCCGTGTGGTGGGTGCCACGAAATGAAGGTTCAATTCTTGCTCCAGCTGGTGAGACTTTTCGTGTTAAAGATATGTTCACTGGTCTAGGGTAAACGGTCCTATAGTTGCAGTACGTTAGAAATGTTAGGTTCCTATAGTTGTGTATTGAGTCTCAATGCACAGCTATAGGAACCTAACGCTTCTAACGTACCGCAACTATAGGAGCGCTTCCCTTACTGGGTGTTGCATGTAGTTCCTTGTCGAAAATTAAGAGTATCGTCTCTGCAACACTTGGTTGAAGACGGTATCAATTGTCTTGTCCTCTTGTCTTTACAATTCCTTGATTCCTTTTGTATTCTACTAAAAAATTCTTAGGAACTCTCCCAAAAGTTCCATAAAATGTGCCTTACAATGCTCAAGTATTTTTCTAGACACGCGTATGAAACTATCTTTAACATTAAAATTCGATTCGGAACACCAATGCCGAAGAAAGATCAGCTCTCATGATACACTTTATTGATTGACTGACTAATTTACACATAAGAGATTTTCAGCCGTTGCACAGTGGAACGAAATCAAAAAAAATTGGACATGGCTATTTGAAACGAAACTACTGAGTGTAGCATTTTGATGTCTTCTAGAATATTTCTTTTTTTTTTGAGTAGTTGAAAATGTTTGCTTAAGGGGGGTATACACTCAGATACAAAAAAAACATATATGTTTTTTTATGTTTTGTTAAAATTGATGAACATATATGGAAACATTGTAGATGAAGTCATTTCAAGCAACTTTGTCGAAGACAACAAAGTTTTATCTTTCTAGTGGACGAACTTATTGGGTGAAGATGTAGTAACCCATTAAAAAATGTTTTTCAATCCTAACTTTTTTGATTGATTTTTCTCACTTTTTCAATGTTCTACAAATTTTTATTTTTCTTGATTTGTTTTCCGTACCAATGCTACTGACACCAGAGAGGCAGCTCCCACACCTGGACCTTACCTATCGACCCAGCAACTCATAGACCTGGAACCAACGGCTTTACTTACCCTCTGAAGGAAGGCGTGATCAGAGATTTTATGCCTCAGAATATCCCCGCAGCGCCGGCAGGGATTGAACCCAGGCCTTTTGGGGTGAGAGGCAATCACACTTACCTCTACACCACCGGCACCGCTGTTCTACAAAATTCTAAGGGTTTTGAAAATGCAAACCGCTAACTCTTTGTATAGTTATTTCATTCAACAAATTATATCCTATTTTTACATATACAATATACATGTTTTTCTAGGATTACAATGGAAAATTTACCACTTCTAAATGAAAAAAAATGTGTTTTAAACGTTAAAAAATACGCATTTTTTTGTTAAACAGTAACTAAAATTTTACAAACGTCCACAGAAATGCTGGGTATTATTTACAACAATAACTCTATTAATGTATTATATTTTTCTATGTGATGCTTAATAACATTTTGCATAGACAGGTTTCGAAATAGAGGAGTGCATAAATAAACTGGTAAATCTTCGAGTTCGAGAACTCGATCGTTTATACTACTAAGCAGGACGTCACAATATCAGCTTCAATCGACAAAATTGATGCAACGAAGAGACTGCTAGCTCTCTTTTTCTGTTGAAGTCGTGCAGCTTCGCAGCATTCCAGCACCTCAGTCGGCGTCTAGAGAGAAATTTTCGTTCGTTTGTCTCTCTTTCTCCCGCTTCATTCGTCTTTCTTTCATGCTTCGGTGAAGCGGACGAGTGACAGAGCGCTCGACTTTGATAGTTTCGTCTTTCATGAAACACATCAACCGAAGTTTCATAACGTATATGATGGAAAATAAAAATAAAAATTTAAAGCATTTTTCACGTGAAAACACTTGAATATTATACGTAATATGTTTAATGTATCTTCCATCCACATATTCATCTAAAAAAAGTAACGAAAACGAGACAAAACGCATATTAAACAAATTGAAAAAGCGATGACAGCATGCTTGGCATACACAGTTTTGTTCACGAACTGCTCATTTGCTAATAACTTTGCACACAGTTGACGAAACATAGTTCTTTGTGAAGCAGTAGATAGAATAAAGTATAAGCTTGTTATAGATACGTGAAAAAGTAGATTTTAATTCTAGTAATAAACTGTATTTGTTTTTGCGTTGTAAAAATGAAGTGAGAAATGCGAAAACGACCTAGCAGTTAGCCATGGTATGCTTAGCTGTCAATTTTCGCTCGATTCTAAGATCAACGAAGCACTTAGCACAAATGTGTCATTGCACAGTGGTCCGGAATGCAGATTTAGATGGAATGATATGTTTTGAGCCTGAAATTGAAACTTTAGACTAAAAGTCTCTTCTACAAAGTTGTTGCTTATAGTAGGCCCTCATTTTTATGACAATGAATTCTAGGGTGGTTCCTATTATCAATCAAATCAAAAATATAACTTTTTTGTTTCTATAAAGTAAGGTATACATTCTTTGGCAAAGTTATAGCTGAGCTAATTTTAAGCAACTTTGCTGAAAATAACTTTTATGTATCTCTTAAATTGGCCGATTTAGAGCTATTTTGTGAATTGAGTTAGGGTGGCTCTTAAAAGGGCTACAAATGGTGAATTGACAACCTGGGAAGAGCGTTTTTCCTATCTCTGGTCCTCACAAGTTCCTACCTCACACCTCCCCGTGGTGTAGCCTGGGCAATGTTGTCCTTCTGACAATAGCAAAGTGAGGGGGTGCGACGCGAACACTGGCGCGGTAACCATAACACGGCGATCGAGGAAATGCTTCGTCAACCCGCAGGAGTGCCAACCGGCACATTAGGATCGACGCCAGTAAGATTCTTATTACGGCATACTGGATACGGCATGGAACTATGGACACGACACGGCACAATGGATTGGATACCACGCTACAGGGCTGACAGTCGTGCTATTCTGCTCCCTAAGTAAAGAAGGGTGACACCTTCTTGAAATGGCGAGTGGGCTAATAGTGCGGCTGCCCCCGTCCCGGTAAAACCTTGGCAGGCCTCCGGATACGTTCAAAACTCGTCACCAATTGGTGATTGGTGAGTAGTAGACTCAGATGTAACATTCCTGACTTACGCCGATCTGGCTCTGAACACGGCCCCCATGAAGGACCGTGTCAACCCTAGCATGGCCTCCCTGCTTGCATAGATAACCATGGGATCACGATAGGCGACTACATACAACGAGTGGAGATAGCGGCCCGGAGGGGGGACCCAACAGAATGGAGAAAAACGGAGAAAAAAACAAAAAGGAAGAAAATGAGAAAACCCAAAAAAATATGAAGGACGACGGCAAGACGCCAGAAATTGAAAACGGAGGAGCGAACGTGTTCGCAAGGAGCGGGATATTGCAGAGATCACCAGTGTTGAACCTGGAGGCAACAGCGAGTTCCAACAGCAGCAGTAAGCCCCAAGGTGAGCAGCAAGGACACCAAGGAGAGCTAGGTCTTATGCTAAGCCAGGTGTTCACACCGAAATCCAGCAGTAGCACACCCCAAGAAGGATTGCAGCTTGGGAAGACCAAATTGATGGAGGTCAGGAGGAGGATCAATGAACTCCATGACTTCATCAAGGATAAGAGCAACGTCCACAAGGCAATAAAGGAAATGGTGACGGGCATCAAATTCGCCATTATTGCTGCCGAACGTGAACAGGATGCGCTGAGGACTGCGCGTAACTGCCGAAAGGGCACTGATCGAGGCCAAGGAGAAAGCAGAGTGCTGATTGAACCAGCGACCGAAACGGATGTGTTTTGTTTCTTCTGTGCTTTTTTTTGCTGCTGAAAACCTTTTCGCATGCGTTTTGTTCTCGAGTGACTGGAGGTGAACTGGTGATCGCATTTAAAAGTTTTGAATACCGTGCGTGATTTTTTTTTTATCTCTTGTTGCTTATGCAATGGTGCTTGGTGTGGTCTTGCGTTTTTCTTTGTTGCCCCGTACAACCTCTATCACGCTGATATATTTTTCTGTTGCTGCGATGAGCAACTTCTTTGTGTGGTGTTAAAGAAGACAGTCCGAAAATACATGACCTTGATTATGCGTGGAGTGCGTTCTTTTGTACGTACGAGCTAGAAGAGCGTTATCAGTGATTGCGGTGGTTCAAGGAAAATTAAATAAAGCATTTCTGAAAACATGACGCTGCAAAGTCTCTAGGCCAATCGGGTGAGATCTTTCCATTTTATCTATTTATATTTTATTTTTTGTCACTGATTTATCAAATGCTCTATATTGACGAATAGAGTTGCCAAATCATTCACCCTCCCACTAACACAACTCTTTCCTTCCTGTGACACCTATGAAGGTAGTATGGGTTCCCTGCACCTTCTTAAGTAGATGTTGGATTAACTTTCCTTCCCTTCCCCTGCGATTGTAAGGATGTGGCCAGGTGTATAATGCGATGCTTCTATTGTAGATTTTATTTTCGTGTGGTGAAAATCACTAATCCCAAGTGATATTTTCTGCGTCAACACTCGATATTTTCTGCAAAACGTATTAGTTGACCATTATATAGCCACCCACGATTTGTACAATTGCATATGCTATGCTATGCTATGCTATGCTATGCTATGCTATGCTATGCTATGCTATGCTATGCTATGCTATGAGTTAGGGTGGCTCTTAAAAAAACAGTTGTTTTGCTCTAGTTATCTTATTTCGAATTTCTCAGCAAAGGTGTCTTCAAATAACTTTTAGATCTTAAGAAAGTGCAAATTTTTGCTGCACAAAGCTTGCCAATATCTTTCGCCGATCAAGAGTTATTGACGTTTTTATACTAAAAATATGCACTTTTCAAATGTTAATATCTCTGGTTGGGGCAAACAAAAAAAAATTTTTTACGGCATTTGAAAGGGCGTATGTTATTCTCAATAATATGAAAAAATTGGAGGTATGTTATATTTTAAACTCGTATAAAATCAATTTGAATTTATTCATATTTTTTACTATATTTGGGTATATCTTTTTTATTAGAAGATATACTGGCAACAAATCCAGCTATAAAACATTTGTCTTAAAGAGTTTCAAAAGTCTCTAGAAGATGACTTCCATGAGAAATTTCGCGCCTTTTTAAGATCTAAAAGTTATTTGAAGACACCTTTGCTGAAAAATTCGAAATAAGATAACTAGAGCAAAACAACTGTTTTTTAATAGCCACCCTAACTCAATTCAAGAAAATAGCTCTAAATCGGCCAATTTAAGAGATACAAAAAAGTTATTTTCAGCAAAGTTGCTTGAAATTAGCTCAGCTATAATTTATTCAAACAAAAAAGTTAGATTTATCATTTTAATGATAATAGGAACCACCCTAGAAGTCATTGTCATAAAAATGAGGGCCTAACTATAAGGAACAACTTTATAGAAGAGACTTTTAGTCTAAAGTTTCAATTTCAGGCTCAAAACATATCATTCCATCTAAATCTGCATTCTGGACCACTGTGCATTGTATGTAAGTTTTAGTTTGAACGTAATGATATGTTTTGAATACAGTCGATGATAATCGACATGTGAAGCTAAGAAGAAAATAATAGAATCCCGGTTTTTTCCTGGTGACAATAAAATCCCCAATTTTTCCCGGTTTTCTAGGTTCTTTATTCATTGATTTGTTTGTCGTCGATCATGATTTTCGTACTGAGTAGCATTGCTAACGACGCCAGGAAGGCAGCTCCCACACCTGGACCCTACTCATCGACCCATCTACTCATAAACCAGGGATCAACGGCTTTACATCCCTTCCGCATCAATGCGCGATCAGATTATCCCGACGGCACCGATTAGGATTGAACCCAGGCACTTTGGAGTGAGAGGCAACCACGCTTACCACAACACCACCGGTTACGCTGGGTTTTCTAGATACGCCTGATTCATTTGCCACTCTGGATCAAAATGTTTATTTCCTCTTAATTTTCATTCCTGGACCACTATGCAAAGCACTGGGGACGTATCTGATCCCATGCCAACGCCGGGTGTTTGGCGTTTCCATTTTATCCCAACCGAGAATTAACCGACTTCAGATTGAATATAAGTGTGTCATCATACAGCAAAATTAGATACACCGATCTAAGCAGCACGATACCCATGCATCGTAACCGGCTTCATTGTGATTGTATTTTTTTTTTTTCAACATGCGTACCCCAAATTTGCCCATCAGCTCAGAAAATTCAGCAACATTCACCGGAGCACGATTAAATTGTCGTGTCTTCGTGCAACCACACAGTCGCGATGCCTGCTAGAGCGAAGTCATATACTCGGAAAAAAGCGGGTGATTCCATCGAAGCGCCGTGTAATGATACAACACTGATGTCACCACCCTCATCATCATCATCGTCATCTTAATAAAATCTCGCTGAGCTGAGGTTAGATGATTCAGCAACGAGCTGCAGCAGTAGACAGCGGCCTGTTTTCAATCGGTCGCATTCATCATTCCGTGTGGAGTGCACGCCTGTGGACTGGGTAGGACGATCGGTCGGGTTGCTTATTGCCAACCATATTAGACAAGTGCTTGCTAAATGATTGTTGTTCGTTTGCCGGCTGGTACGTAGCCATCTCGCACACAAACAACAGTATCGTCGCATACAAATATCCGCCAATCTCACATGTACAAGACGGTGACGCGGCATGGTAGAGGCCTTAAATCCGCTCAGGTAGAAACGAAGCCCTTGAACCACCCCACAGCCCTGTGCCGGGTTGAAAAAAAAGCATCGAAGGAGAATAAATAAAGTCGAAAAAGTTATAACGGTTCGTTGACGGAGTGTGTCGTTCACATTTAGGTACTAGCCTCCCCATTTCCTTTGGCCGCTTCTTCAAAGCCGAAGGAAACCACCCCCAAATTAGATTCCGAGAAAGGCGAAGGAAAACGTGAAAGCAGACAGCCACATTTAAGTAGGAATAAAATTACAATCAATTTTCCGTTCGCATGTTTTCGCTACTCCTTTTGAGCCAAAGGCAACCCGAGCTCGATTCTTACATTTTCCACCGGTGAATTCGGTAAAAAAAAATATGTAGCGACTGGGGTGGAAAAAAGCTAACTTCGCGAGCACCACCCACACCAGGAACTGGTGGCAACTAAATTGAGCCGTGTATGGTGTTGCAAATGGACAACCTTCATATCGCAACAATGTTGACGACTTTTTTTTTAGCATGTCTCGAAAACTGGTCCTCGCCGGTCTTTAGTCGAAAGCACGGCGCGAAATCGGTTACGTAACCATCTACATCATCACGCCTTAATACTCATAATTGACCCCACACGGAATTGGTGTCAACTGGTAACCGCTGCGTTCTCTGTGAGTTGTTTGAATGAGACTTGTGGATTCAAGGGGAAATGCACGCGTTTGGTAGATCAGAGATTTAAACAAATGTTAATCACAAATTTAGGCCGTTCGGTGGCGCTTCCTTTGGTGTTGAGATTTGTTTCCATGGATGTGCAGGGTGCAGATTTGTTTCTATGCAGGGTGGCAAATGAATATTGGCCATTCCGCGCAAGTGAAATTGAACTCTTTCGATTTGGTCCAAAATTTAAGGAGATGCTTATTTTAGTCTAACTTTTCTAAATCTAAATTTTCAAGAAAGCACCACTATCGTTTATCAATATCTACTGAACATAACATACCGCTAAAATTAACATTATAGAGTATTTTATGACAAAACTAGACAAATAATCGAAATGTGAATTTGTTATTTTTGTACGGTGTTGCCAAATATTTTATATTTGCGTTTAAAAACTTAAAATGCAATTTTCTCAGAATGAGTATGTTTAGATTTCCAATCTGACAGCACCATCATGTTTCCCGTGTTTTTTACATAAGAAACACTTATCGACAACAAGTAGTTTGCGTGTTTTTTGAGATACAGCATTTTGAAGCAAAGAATGTCAAAAATTATGAATAAACAAACATGTTCTTCAATTTTATTTTCGCCCACGCTTCTAAGTATAAGAACTCATTTTTCTCGCTTATTTTTTTAACTGTTTTTTTTTAGTAAAAAAATTAAATCAACAAAAACTGTATTTCCAAATTTAAGTCTAATTTTCCAAAGAAAACATTAATGGGATATTTTGAAAATATTTTTGATTTAAATATTTGGTTTGATAGCACCATCGTGTTCTTCAGTCTTTTTTTTAAATAAGACTGATTAAACAACAAAAGTTGAAAATGTAGTTGCTGAGAAAAAGAATTTTTTAAGAAAAAAATAAAACATTTATTAAAAGTGATGGAATCTCTCTGCTACTCAATGAATCTATAAATAAATTTTTAGGTACAGTGTTGCCATTTTAAACGTTTGAAAACTTTAAATGTATTTTTGTTTGTGTATGTGTATGTAATTTTATTTATTATTTGATTGCATCGTCTTGACAGACACACAGACAGTTTAGATCACATGCTAATCTTCTTTCGCTCAGAACTGCACAAACTCCAGCTCGAGGAGGCCAATAAGAAGCGCAAAAAGCAACAGCAGTGGCCACGGCCAAATTCTTCCGTTCCGCGGGATGTCCTGCAATTCCGGTTTCGGCCATCTCATCCTGAGACCGTCGCGTCTCTTCGAGAAGACGCCAATGAGCCCGTCCGACAGTTTGGGCAAGATCGTAATTTTGCTTTTGTTGTACTGAAAGACGACTACCTTTCATCCGAAATGAAATTTGCCCATTAAAAAGTTAGTCCTGGTTTGCGTTAGCCGGACAGACGATTCCATTCGGGCCGTCTGATTTGGATTCGATTAGATTTATACCTACCTGCTCCGCAGTCGAGTTATTGTGCGCCGGTTGATTTAATGAAGGAGTTTGCGAAGGAAGGAATTTTAATAGAATTTGCTTTGAAGTGACGCGCTGATCGAGATTGTTCACTCGCATGGTTTCGATAATCGGATGGGAAATCGATGCTGTTAGGAATTTTTGCGCCAGATTCGAACTAGTTTTCGTAATGCGACTTGGAAGAATCAGAAGCCCATTTGCCACTTCTCTGGAGATCAAAATTTGAAAGTGGTCTAACATTATCAACTAAGTTTTTTTGATTAAAAGTAGCCAATCCAACTAGGGTAAGTGAGTTTGGACTTTTTACCTCTGAGTGGTAAATGCCGCGATTGTGCCTATTTTATAAAGGTCGTATGAAAAAAGAGAACATTGCCGGTCTTCGTGATATCTTTTTTTCGATCAGAGATTGTATCAATTTTGTGAAGCTTGAGATCCATGCTTTTTAATTAACAAAGTGATATCTGTTTGAGAATTCTGTCTTCAATTTTTGAGTATTTAAATTCCTGAATACACAAAATGTTGCATTCTTAATTTTATCAATTCTCTAACTCTTAAACACAGGTCGGGCATGATTTTATCTATATCCGGCTTTATCGTTGACAAATTACGGCTAAATTGGGCAAATACTCAATTTGCATCAATTATCAATTATCAGTTCGAAAAAAAAAATGCAAAATAGTGTCCTGTAGTAGAATCTTGATAAATCTAAATTAATGATGAATCTTTAGTTTTGATGATGCCAAACGAATCTCGATTCTTGATGAATGTTGATTCTTGATTCATGATCAATCTTGACAATTGATAATTTTCTTGTTTAAATGCACATCCCGTAGCCCGTAGTGGACAAATTTGAAGAGCTTTAGTTTCAGAAAGTCACATTTAAGCTCTTCATGACATGTCCCAGATATCTTAAAAATGAGCTTTGATGAACAAGTTCTGAACAGTCGAAGGTATTCACGGGATCTCAGCTCTTTGAATTTATTCTCCTTTCATGAAGACTCTTGATAATTCTTGATGACTATACTTGATTTTGAATCTTGATTCATGATCATTGACGAACGATCTTATATAGATATAGATTCTTGACGAATCTTGATTCCTGATGATGAATCCTGATCCTTGATGAATCAAGAATCGTCATGTATATTCATTCATGAATAATTTTGGATCTTGGTGACTCTGTTCGAATCTTGATCCATGAGGAATCTAAATCCTTTATGTAGGGTAAAGTAGTCAACAGTGAGATAGTTTTTGATCAACAATTTTTCAATTTTTTCGATGAACGGACAAGCCCTTGACTTCATTCGAATCGTATAGGTGTCTTGTTGACTTAGAAAAATCAGGCGGGTTGGTTGTTATCTAAATTAGTTACAACCAGAAATTTATGGTTTATGGGTATGTTACTCAACACATTTTCAAATGTGTATACTAAAACTTATATTAAACATCGACAAACCATACTTTGGGTGACCCTAAACTTTTGATCAATGACTTGAATAACTATTTTTTTGTGATTTGAAGCATATTTGAACCAAACTTTCACAAACGCATCTCGACGGGTATAGAATAAGGATTCTACTTCTACTTTCATTTCAAAATTTTGCCAACCTAATTCTAAGCAAATCAGTCATAAATATTCAGTGAGAATTTTGAAAAATGTTGTAACTTTAGGAGAAGTTTTACTACAGAGTACCCTAGCACTACGAACAAAATGTCAGTCAATAAAGATCGAAAATCGGTCGTACAATGGCAGAGATGATGGTGACCACAAAATTATGATCGGGACTGCACATCACGTGATGTAGCTGGACAAACTGCCCTTTCTAGGAAAATATCATGATTTTTTTTTTAACTTGTATGATCAAGACATTCCCATTGATTCACTGTTTCTGCTACTGTCTCAGTGTTAACTACTTTCCCTTATCATTTCCTTGATAAATCTTCCGTCTTCTATCTAGTTAAGCATCCTTGGCACCTCCAGTGAGGCAAAGGGCCAACATAATCAATATTTGAAGGTTCTATGCAGTGCTGAGATTTGTCATTATCATAGACAGACTTCCACGCGATATCGACATAATTGTTTTTCACATAGTCACTGATAGACTTGACAGACAGACAGTTTTTCGTCAATGACAAAGATTCACCTGGTAACAAAAGGTGTAATTTCGTTCATTCTGTGTCACATTACTGTTATCCAAGCAGTTCAGCACGAAGATGCTTGTTCACTTTAACGGCTCGATGTAATTGTATTGCTCAAGTCTTTTAATTTCGGTAGAAATCTGCACATGTACAACCAAAATTATTTGGAGAACCTAGAATCCGGTATACATGGCATTTAGTCGCATATATACGATTCATTTATGATTTGACAACGAAAATGTTCATATTAGAAATAAAAAAAAATCATGAAAATGTCTCACATTGGACACACCCCAAGGAATTTCCGTGTAAATCTGGTGATGGAACTGTTATAATTTCTCGATTATTTGCAGGGTCGCAAAGGTTAAAATTGATTCCACAATTTTGTGATAGCAAATTAGTTCCTTCGCGATTTTTGCGTCATAAAACGAAAAATCCGCGAAAATTGCAACAGCCCTGCAATTACACTTTTGTATTTTTTATTCTCGGTTACTTGGCGCGTAATGGCCCATATTAATTTATATATTCCTGCTTTTCGTGGTCAATAATTCGGTTTTATAAACCATGTTGGATCCAACAATTGAAAATTTGTTTTAAGAATATATGATATTCTATCAATTTTCAACAAATTCTTAAGAAATATAAATTTAAACCGGTTTATCTAACACAAATTACAAATAAAAAAAAATCTTATTATTCAACCTTCTCAAGACTTCTACGCCAATTCCACATAAGTACAGAGCAAAGTTAAATTTTAATATTACATCCAAGAGGATGCACTTCAATCATGTCGAAAATCTCCTGTAATTTTTATGGCATCATAAATAAACAAATGCAATAAAAGCAGCGTAATTTCAGTTCAGGCACTGTATTAATGATAATATGGTCCTTTTTGGCAAGTAATATTACACCATATTTGTGATGCACCAAAGTGCATCCACTTTGATGTGATATTAAAATTATTTTTTTACTGTGTAGATCATCACAGTCGAACATAGAGATGAACTAGCCTAAGGCTAAAAATCTCTTAAATAAAGAATTAAAAAAAAAAAACACAGTCGAACAACCGATAGAAGTACATGTTCATAAGATTTTATAGGTTCTCCAAATTTCCCCAATCAATTGATATAGTAAATGACCCTAGCCACGAGACAAATCCAGATAGCTTCATAGAGCATATGATTCCACTATGGTGCGAAATGCTTAATACTACAATAGACCAAATTACTGGTTGCAGTGGATTTATGGTTCGAACAGATCTATCATGACATTTTCCCGATTTTTTTTACGGTATAAAAAAAATCCCGACTTTTTCCCGGTTTTACAGATTTTCCTGGTAGCGATGTCACCCTATATTTAATACTGACCAGTCACTTTACGTTCCAACTGAATGACTTGTAAAACTGTCAAACTTCAAACCTTCTTCTTCTTATCTTGCTATATTAAGTTCCTACTGGGACTATACGCCAGCTCTCCATCTCAACTTAGTGTTCTAGATGATCTTCCGAGAAATTTTCGGCAAACATACTTTTGAATATAAAAACCAATAAAAGATCCATAAAATATTGGAAAAAGTTCCATAAAAAACATTCAAATGATCCATAAAACATCGGAGAAAATCCTTAAAAAAGTGTGAATGATCCATAAAAAATATCAATATGATCCATATTTTATGTAAAATTTAGCAACACAATTGTTAAAATGTACCGTTAAATTTCTAAGGAATGAGCATTGAAATTGTACGAATTACCCATAAACATATTGCAATTGATCCATAACACATTCAGCAGTGAACCTTAAGCTTAAGAAAGTGATCCATAGAAAATCAAGTTTGCGCACTTAAAAATATAGCCATGTTCGGATTATTGAAAGCAACTTCCTCAGAGCAGTCTCGTTTTGGACAGCTTGAAGCTGAAAGAAGTTTTATTAAACTAATATAAAGTCGAAACCAATCTTAATGCTTATAATAAAACCTATTTCAGCTTAAAACTGTCCAAAACGAGACTGCTCTGAGGAAGTTGCTTTCATTAATCCGAACATTTTTGAAGAACAACATCGGATATAACCTCAAAATGTCAGAGGGATCAACAGCACCGTTGAGTGAAGAACAGAACAGCGATAGAAACTATACACTTTGTGAAGGCCATAACCACGTAGATGATATGGTCCAGTGTGATGTCTGCGATTTATGGACCCATTATAGTTGTGCTGGTAAGACAACAGCTGTAAAGGAGGTTCCGTAGACGTGCTCGAAGTGCACAAATATGCTGAAGGTGCCAAAAGGAACCAAGAAGTCTGTCCCAAAGAAACCACCTAGCAGAAAGAATAGTGCGAGGAGTGATGCCGGAACCGAATCTGGAAAAGGAAGTACCAATGAGGTCAGCCTGGAGGAATCCCTAGACCAGGAGAAAAGCGCAAATAAGAAAGCGCTGGAGGAAGAAAAATTCCTCCATGAAAAGCGGTAGGAGGCTGAGCGGGAGATTTTCAAACCAAGAGTTATCTTTCAACAAAGATTGGGTAGAGTTAGGATTTAGGGATTCAATTATTATTTTAGTTAAGCACACAAACGATGTAGAATGAGCTACTTACTAGTTACTTAGGGTAAATCAAGTATATATCGTTTAGGAACAAATTGTAGGTTACCAGATTTTAGGATCAAATTGTAGTATCTAGATTAAGCAAATATAGGGTTATTAAATTCAATATTTGCACGAATTCCACCTCCAACTAACCTACTTCAGTAGCTAGTTCACTACAAATGACTACAATTTAATTAAACGATAGGAATATTAACAAATTTAGGCAATTAACTTAATTAAGCTGTAAAACGTTTTTTAGATGGTTTGGAATTGTACCTTCTTTTTCTCTTTTTTTTCTCGTTCATACTCCGACCTATCTAAGGTTTGGTTCACGGAACTGTGAGTTCACAGTTCCATTGAACCAAACCTAACGTCTGTCATTTCTGACAGCGACCGTTACCGTAGCTTTCCGAATCTCCCACAGGGTTGTCGCTGGGCTTGGCGGTACAGAGTTATCCCGATATTCCGAACAGCCATGATCCATAAATTATACGTTTATCACGTTTTGGACACTATGTTATTAATTTTACTACTGAGATTTACTGTCCTGCCGTGTTTTTTTAGGTAGAGGTGCGGAGCGATGGTCAAACGTCTAGAATTAGCTTCCAAAAGAAAAAATAAATGTTAATTTTATGGATCATACCTAGGGTAGGTGTTCCAGTTATTGGTAGACGTTCTTTATATAGTGTGTTCCAATTATAGTCTATGGAATATACTTATGTTTTTCTACTCAGGTTTACTGTTCTGCCGTGTTTTTTGTTTGTCAGAAGAGCGGAACGATGGGCGAGCGTCTAGAATAAGCTTCTTACAGAAGTTTCTAAATGAAGCTTCCATAGGATGCTTCTTAAGAATAATCTAAATAAAGAATAAGAATCTTCTTTTGAAAGCTAATTCTAGACGCTTGCCATCGCTTCGCACCTCTACCTAAAATACACGGGCAGGACAGTAAATCTAAATAGATATGCAATGGAGCAATTTTTCAAGGTTTATGGATCAAAATTAAAAAAAATAGTGTCCTTAACATGAATAATAAAGGGGAAAAGTTGGCTTCGGCAATACCTTAACCTATTATCGTCAGGGGGTAGACAAAGTCCTAGAGCACTCAAATTTGGCCAATAGTTGCTCAGAAACACAATGTATCCACATGCCAAAATTGAGCTTTTTATGGATCATGCCTATATTTTTAAGTGTGCAAACATTATTTTTTATGGATCACTTTCTTTAGTTTAAGGTTCATTGCTGAATGTTTTATGGATCAATTGCAATATGTTTATGGGTAATTCGTACAATTCCAATGCTCATTATTTAGAAATTTAGCGGTCCATTTTTACAATTGTGTTGCTAAGTTTCACATAAAATATTGATAATATTGATATTTTTTATGGATCATCCACACTTTTTTAGGGATTTTCTCCGATGTTTTATGGATCATTTGGATGTTTTTAATGGAACGTTTTTCAATATTTTATGGATCGTTTTATCAATTCTAAAGGTGCAAACTTAGGGCTGCCGAAATTTTCCAACCCGAAAAATTCCTAGATCGGACCGGGAATCGAACCCAGCCGGCTCCAGCATGGTCTTGTTTATAAAGCAGCGCCTTTACCGACTGAGCTAAGGGAGGCCCCTTACCTTACCGATCGTAAAAACCTTCAACCGCCTCCACTTATTTACATTTCAAAACAACAAACCGCGTACTTAGATTCTCTAGATAAGGAATCAATTAACCACGCAGCTGAATCACTAAACTCACAATTGGCATGATTCAGCAAATCAAACCGCACAAATACCACCTTTATTTTGTTTTGGTTCCATTCGTCTTGTCTACATCGGAAGATGACAAACTTGCAAATTGTTCCTCGCGGAATTAAAGTTTGAATTCCGCGTGACTCACCGGTCACAGCAGAGTGGTGGCGACCTTCCGAGTCAACACAACCACCGGCCGCTCTGTGTCACGAGATATCCCTACCATCACCACACACCAGGTGAGTTCAAATAACCGTTTCTCTATTTGCCAGCACACAATTGAAGGTCGAAGTGATAAAATTAACACTGTATTTCTTTTTTTTACGACAGTGCTCCGTGAGATTGTACATCACACCACACCAAATTTGACTTTAGAAACGCGATAAGCGAGCACTATGTACTGCCGCCACTGGAAAACACATGTTCAAAAGCGTACACTTGCCAGAGTGGAAGTTCCGAGCGATACGATCTTGGAGTCGGCATGATAACCGACGACGACGTCGACGATTCAATTGTTTGTGGTGGTACTGGTGAGATTCTTCAACTGTAAACGCTTGAACGACTGCATCGGTTGGAAACCTTCACCAGGTGTTAATTGCTACGACCGCATCGGAGACGCCAACGAACGGAGTTCGTCGAAAACTCATAGCTACAGTTGAACTAAAAACAAAAAACAAAGAGCGCCCGATTGCACAATATAAATATTTTGCACTTATCGAAACACGTTCAAGTTCAGGGGCGGCTGTTTAGGTTGAGTTTGTTTCTTTTTTTTTTTTTTTTCAAGCGACTCACACACAAAACTTCATAGAGTGCAGTGTTGCTTCGTGCACTGGTTTTCGGTTATAGTCATGTATACTAACGATCGGAAGTCTACCTTTTTTTGGGTTGTGTTTTTGTTACTCGCTTGGTTAGATGGTGGGGGGGAGATGGCAGCAGTGCTACAGAAGTTGCCATTGAATACAGAAAATGATGTCTAACAGACGCCCGTCTGATTTCGATTGCAGACGCTCGACTGCAGATTTCTGTTTTATATTGCTTCTTCTGTAGGAATCAAAATATATTTCACAGGAGAGGATTTTATTATGCAATGAGTGCAAGATTTACTTACGATTGGATTGTTTACATAGCACATCACATTTACATGCAAACAATGCAGTGAATATAAAGCTGATAGGAATGCTACTCTGTAGAATTTAATTTAATAATTGGATCGTGAAGTGAGCATGCATTGCACAGGAATGAATTCTTTTGCACTTGACATGAAAACTGTATTTTAATGGTTTAGACTTATTAGAAAATTCTTGATTTGACAGTTGAAAGTCCCCATAAGCAACTATAGGAACCCAACGCTTCGAACGTGCCGCAACTATAGAAGCTTTTTCCCTAATGCTGTTCAATGAAACCATCTGGATGTTAAGAGAATGTTTAACACTGCTATCCTAATATGGCGTTTAAGGTTATACTCTGTACCGTCCATTTTCGTTCACTAATGGCTGTAAGCTCCAATCGGTATTATCCTCGGATTATATCCCGATCAAGAATGTCCGGCTGCTTTGATGTCGACATCAGAGTTATTCAACACGATGCTATGCAAACAATTCGCAGATCATCCAAACAGGGACGGTATTAAAAGTTAATCCGAGTTGGAGCTTACCGCCATAAATGTTAAAGTTTTTTTAATACTCGTAAATCTTGAGGTTTGTGCTCTTGAAATTGCGTGATAAGTGTGATAAGAAAAAGGACTCTACAAGAGAAGTAGTGGAGCAACCTGAGACTTAAGGAAATCCATTTCAAACTTTGTCAATCCTATAAGGTGTACAACTCCGTGCATGTGAGTGCATGGTATTCAAATATTTATCGGAAAAATCGGTATTCAACAACTGGCAAAATTGACACTCACTAATCAAAAATTGATTAAGGGGCTTAAAAACTGCGTCCTGTTTACTATTGAAAATAGCATAGAAAATATCGCCAAAACCGCATTGAAATAGTTTTAACAAATAAAACTGGCAAAAATCTAAATGATTTTAACGCCAACAATTCCTTAGAACGGCCAAAATCGCTTTAAAATAATCAAAAAGGCCTTAATATCACCAAAACCAAACGACAAATTTGCCACTAAAACGTGGTTTTAGTCAAATTCAAATAAATCAATATACCTCTGAGATATTTTGAGGGACTAAAGTGCATTTGATGTAAATTTATATCTCAGTTTGTTTGAAGATGTACAGCTTTTATGTCTTCGGCAAATTTTCATAAAATTCTACTATCTACCACTTTACCGAAGACTCTACCTACTTGAACTATTTTTATCCAGCAAATTGTAGTACTAATTAAACCAAGAAACTTCACAGAAGACGTCAACGCAATTGGATGTAATCCCAGAGCGTTATTATTTTTTCCTGCTAGATTTAATTCCTGGCCCACTGGGGTCGGGACAGTGGCCGTTAAACCGTAACAACGGCCTTAAAAACGCCTAAATTTACGTCCCTATTAACAAGACATAACAAATAACAAGGACTAAGATATGTTCCTTTGATTACTGAAAAATCCTGTTCCCCTAGTTTGAAGTAACCAAGACTAGGAATCGGTGGTAGATCTTACAGCCCGTAACGTACCACGAAAAGGTGATCTACCCATATTACGGGGCTAATTTGAGTGTTACTGTGGGGGATAAAAAGTCTAGATCTCCCATATAGAACCATTTTCATCAAATATTGCTAAAAATTTCAAATATTTAATGTAATACGTCTAATGAGTAGCCCTTATTTTGCGAAACTTGTCGTCGTCGTCGGTGCCGGGTTTGAATGGATACAACAACTCTAGTAACGGTATGATGTAATATGAGGGGCTCAGTGGCCTTAGAGAGGCCGTTTTTGCTTATTGAGCATCATGAGTCTAATCTCAGGTCCATCCACATTTAAGATTCGTCAATCGTTGCCTAGTGGCAAACGTTTTTGCTCACTGAGCAGAAGACCGTGGGTTCAATCCTAAGCTTATCGTTTACCAAAACGAACCCTGCTGCAAACCCAACCTTCTTACCCAACATCCCAGTGATTCCTCGTAGAAGTGCAGAGGACTCCTCGGTTTCCATCAAAGCAAGTGTCACGTCAATACATTCCTACCCGTTCCTTCGTTGACCTGCGTGTGGACGCGGCCGGCGCTGGTATTGCCTAGTTTGAGATCACCAGTGTTTACACTTCGCTATGAGCTGTTATAGTGACCGACAGTAACAGTATGCCACTCGGTATGAATCACGCGATCTTCGATATTCTAGAACAGCTATTGTTCCGGTGCGGTTTGTTAATTGCTTGCAATGAAGACGTCCATAGAAGTGAGGAATACAATTTGATTCGTTTTTCGCAATGGAAGCGTGAAACCCACCATGGACAAAATAGCCAATTTTGTAAAAGCACCGGACGCGCATCCCGGTCATATGCGGCGGAAAAAGCACTTTTCAAGTAAGAAGAATCGATGCTGCATGCATTGACGTATAACTAGGAAAATTTGATTTTCTCTTAAGTGAATGGAAACTCAGTGGTGGTAAATACGCATGTCGCAAGCAGAGGATTACGTTCAATATGTGCGAGTGTACGATCTCCCACCGGTAGGTCATGACAGAGATCTAGCGTTGGTGCTGGGGAAATACAGCGATAGAAATTCCCTGCGAAGCTGCGCTTCGGCATTTACACGAGGTGTATATGTCAACGTGAAAAAGTAAATTCCCATTTTGCTGCATTTCGTCAATTGGAAGGCGAATATATTATATAACGGGAATAAAATCACGTGTCTTATGTAAAATGGGGAGGGGGCAGAATAATCCCTACCACAAGAGAAATTCCCGGAAGCATGCATAAAAGCAACCACAGGATAAAGAACATCGCTATAGCGGCACGTACGCTGGCATTGTTGGACAACGACGACAAAGAAAGAGGGGAAGAGATAGAGCAAGTCCCCGAAAACTGAGAAAAACAGTGTAGAAGATGCAAGCGATGCCCAAAAACTGTAGCCGCCTGTTTTCAAGCTTCGGAATGCTACAAATTTGGAATTGTAGACTGTACGGAGAAGGATCGGATAAGGGCCAAGCAGCTAGCGCTGGAAAAACAAAAACAAATTGAAGAATTACGGAACAAAGCAGAGTTAAGTCGCCGACCAGGAAGAAGAACTTTTGATGATTCTCATGAATTTTCTTTATGGAGCTATTCGCTGTTACTCGGCCTCATGTAGTTTTTTTAAAAGACATTGAAGCCTTTTTAATCAAACGGATGTGAAAAACTCGTGGATTAGTTATGCAACATTATGTTGCATTTTTTTTTAAATTGTTGTTAGCTTTTCTTCAAATTTAAATAAGTACTATGACCAAGAAAAGAAAAAGCTAATTAAATTATGACCTAGTTACTTTTTTTGGTTAATTACAACATTTTCAACAACCTTGCCTTGGTACAGTCGTAAGAAAATTCCTTCAGGCATTGACATTTTTCAAGTAAGTAGACACTTTATTAATCTGTTGACCGAGTGCTCAGAAATATTCTAGAGTAACATGTCCTTCCTTCCTTCCTTCCTCCTCGCATTTCAAGCTTATTGTTTATCGCATATTAGCTTCTTGCGTGCTCTCAACTTAGTGCTGTATGCCTGTACCATTTTTTGCATTAGTATAATTGTGTGGAAAGTACAATCATACTCTATGCCGAGGGAAGTCGAGAAATTTTCCAACCCGAAAAATTCCTAACCTGAACCGGGAATCAAACCCAGCCAGCTCCAGCATGGTCTTGCTTTGTAGCTGCGCCTTTACCGACTGAGCTAAGGGAGGTTTAGAGTAACATGTTTAACTTCGATTTATCACGAATCACAACTCACCCACGCAAACTTATAACATCATTTGCAAGAAAACGACGTTCCACAAACCATTGTGCAAATTTGCCAAAAGGCTGTTGACCAATTCGACCTTATTTTCTTAAGCCGTTTTCCTAAAGCACACGATTTAGCTTAAAAACCATTTTTTTTTATCTATAAAGAATCTGGTAATTCGGCTCAACGTTCCCAGTGCACTGTATTTCCAATGCCACATTAATTAGCTAAACTAGCACGCGATATTATCCACAGCCGAAAAGTTCCGGAAGAGCCACACCTTTCTCATTTTAGCATTCATGGCTATATAGCTCTCTACACAGCTTGAATCTCTTATACTCAAACCAACAAGCCAGGCTGATTCATTTTCCTCATTTCTTCGCTGCTCCATAAATGGCTGGCGCTCGTTGCTGCTTCTGCTGCTGCTGTCAAATGACCTAGAAACTCGTTTATATGCACTTAGTTTGCTATTCCCACAATTCTACCGGGCCAGCCACCGGGCAGCCAGTAGTGGCCGACCGTCAAGGCAAGCAAAAGTCGAACGTAGAGAGAGAAAAAAAAACAATCGAAAATAAATGCGACCAGTAGGGAAAATATTCTGAAAGTTGCCCTCGAAAAGCAAAATAAAAATATTCAAGAGAAAAGCATTTGCTCGAGCACCTTCTCAACTATCGTTCTATATAGAAAAGAAAACCGCCGCAGATAACAACCACCCTTTCGCTCGGTTCCATCCATCCTTAATTGCACCAAGAAAACTCACCTGAGAGCTGAGCAACGTGAACTCAGAAAAGCTAAAATTCGAAAGAAGAAAAAAAGCAAGCCGAGACAACAAACACTGAATAATCATACCGAAATAAACAATAGGAAACTCGGCGGAAACTGAAAGCCAAAAGTAGATAAAAGCTGATAATGTTTCTCGTAGAGCTACACACAACAGCTACTGCTATTTGTTCTTTCCTCACACCTCTTCATCGATCGGAGTCGGATCGCAGCACCGGCAAAGGGAAAAGCGTTTAGCATAATGAAACCGAGAATGTAAAACGAAATTGGTCTGCTGGCTAGCTTCTCGTTTTGTGTTGATTTTTTTTCTTTCTTGAATACCGGTGTGTAATGGAAGCCGAAAATTTCAAGCAGGAAAATAAAACCAACTAAACAGGAAAATACTACATATTAACAACGGAATAAATTGCAACAAATAGAAGGGGAACCACTACGTTGGAAACAAACACAAAAACAAACGGAATCACATATTATGCAGTAATATTCATTTATTTAAAAGGAGTATTATAGAGTGACATACTAACCGCTATATCCTGTTTTATTGTTAGTTTTGCAAGTATTCACAGGTTTACATTGCACAACGAAAAACACATCCAAAACCAAACACGTTTTACACATTCAGATGATGTTGTGGTAGGCATTTGATTTTTTTTGGTAGCAGGAGATGATGGTTGGTGGTGGTACAGTAGTAGTAGATTTTTTTTAACAGTAGTAGTAGCAGAGGTGGTGATGGTGATGGTGGTACAGTAGTAGTTACAGTAGTAGTAGTAGTACAGTAGACAGAGACAGTTATGGAAATAGAAAATTAAAAAACATATATTTTACATTTATTTACAACGGTCATGAGTATAGTAATTATTACGATATGTATTTAAGATGGAAAAAACGGAAACAATATGCAACAAATCAGGGCGGTAAGGGGGAGGGGGACGGACTGGGGACGAGGAATAATGAATGGATCTCTACAATGGCAGTACTACTAAAAACGGTACACACACATTTCGCTCGGGTCAGTTTTTTCGCATTAAAACAAAGGCGGGGAGGAGTTTTAGAACAACGGAGGGTCACATTACTCCACAGCCCAGGTCAGGCAAAAATGGAAAACGTAACTTGACGACGACGACGACGACGAAGACGTCAGAACGGGAACGAGTATAAGACGAGATGCAATGTAAATATTTATGAGTGGAAACATATTTGCGCTAATGGGTTCTGGATTCCGTGCTTTCTGCTGTTGGAGCTGTTGCACAAATCGTCTCCATCGGCGCCGTCGTTTCGTATTCAAACAATTGCGAAACGTGAGGACTAAATTATGGAATATGCTACGGGGGAAATTGGGTGGGGTGAGGGGCGTTTTGTTGGAAAAGGAGAAACGAAAAATAAATTTATACTAAACGGTTGCGCCTTGATCGGGTGGGAAAATTCTGTTCCTTAGTTTATTGGTATAACCAAATGTCAAATCTTGAATCAAATCTTGATTATGTGGGGTAACTGTAAGTGTGAATATCATTGTATTTGCTTAGCACGGTAAACAGCTTAAATCGTCCCCATATTCAAGTATCCGTTATAAATCCCAATATTTACTTTAATATATAGGAGTCAAATACGCTATCAGGGGGGAGTGGGTATGGTCTAAAATTGGTAAAAAATATGGTTAGTAATTTATGGATGCTCCCTAAAAAGATCGATGGAAAATGATAGATTTAATCGGTAAATAGATTACTTTAAAAAGTAAGTCGATTCAATGAGATCGTTTTTTTCCCGCAATCTTGCCCTCTGAAATATTAGCATTATGCTGAAATTTAGTTTTAAAGAAAGGGCGATCATCAAATATGAAATTTTAAATCTTCCTAAGTTTGGGATAGGGGAAATGGCTCTAATGTTGGACTATGGATCTAAGCTTGGGCCCATCGCTAAAAATCTGCTATTTATAAATTTTATCTAGATAAACGCGTCGGACGGTACTAATGTATATGTTTGGTGGCTATTGAAAATTTAGTCGATTTCTGAATTTATGTATGGGCCCATATTAGGGGCATATAGGTCGACATTACATCCATTTCCCCTATCAAAGAAATTTAAGATCGTAAAGATGTTCAATGCCTTAGAATTTGAACACTTTGAAAATGTTCAAGATCCTGGATTCAACACCAAGATCTTGAAAATTGTCCAACTGTCAGAATCGTAGAAAATATAAGTCAGAAGTTCGCAATTCCAATATTTCAATGGATTTTTCATGATTCCTAATCTTAAAATACACTCAATTCTGTTTTTACGCGATGTTTTTTTTTTCGCTTCTATTTTTGATCGTGTGATCTTAATTTGCAACCAAATTTAATGCAACTTGTTTCAACAAATCACATAAAAAATCAGGGAGGTATTTAAAATGTTGTACCTATCCTGCATGAGGCCAGCATTGAAAAAATGAAAATCGCGTGAAAAAACGAATTGAGTATATCTCCATATCCGGGATGCCTGATTTTTTAATTTTAAATTTAAATTACAGAACTTCCAAATTTTTGAAGATTTTGTATTGCCCTGAATATTGAAATCTTTTCTATGCAGTCAAATTTTTTAATTCCAAAATGTATTACAGAAGTTCCAGAATCATGAACATTTTGTATTGTCCTGCATCTTTAAATCTTTGCCAAGCAGAGTCTAAAGAGATCTGAAATCTCAGAATCTTACAATTCCTGAAATTCTTCGAATTCTCAATAACTCTCACTAAATTACATTAGAACTCTCTGCAGAATTCTTCTGAATATTATCGTGGAAATCTTCTAAGCATCCTCTAAATGTTCTTCAAAACCCCTGTAGAATAATTTTCTGAATTCAGTTCAGAAATCCCATCAATTTTAACTTTAAATTCCCTAGGAATAGTGTTCGGAATTCCCATGAAAATCTCATCAGAATTAATTTGCAATATTTCTTGAAATCCTAAGAACTTTCATCGAATTCCATAGGAGTTCTACTAGAAACCATCATGGATGTCTCCTAACAATAATTTACCTAGAATCCTTTTAATACCCTTTGGAACCCCATTTCATTAGAATCCGACCATTTTTTTTTTTTTTTTTTTTTTTTTGTTAAATTTAAGAAAAAATTCATCTGTACCTCCTCACAATCTCCATGGAATACTCTTAAGCATTTTTTAAGTATTATTCCGAAATTCCCATTAAATTATCCGTAGAATTTTCTTTGAATAATCTCCTAACTTCCCTTCGATTTCTCCTTAGTGTTTTGTTTTCAAATGGAGTCCCATGAAACCATCATCAGAATTCCATTGTAATTTTTCGGATGTTTTAGGAACTGTCCTCAAAAATTCTATTGAACTCTCTTCAGAATTTCCTTTCATTTGTTCTCAAAACTTTCATGGAAGTCTCCTCGGGATTCTATTGAAATTCTCCTTGAAAATCACTTGGAATCTAGAAGTCCTCAGAATAACCTGAAATTCGACTCAGTACTACCGTGGAAACAATACTCATCATTACTACACCTAACCTGGAAATGTAAAATTCTATTACAGATTTGCATAAAACGTATGCAGAATTTGCAATGTTTTACCGCATGAACAGATTCTGCCATGTGGTCATCAGACTATTTGTTAAATAATTTTGTAAAATTGATGTTAGATAAATTTTCGAACAAATTTTGTTTCCCCAAACGCACTGCCATTACATTTGCTGTAAGATCAGTGTTCATTCGGCAACCATTGTGTGGTCCTCCTCATTGCTCTTCATCAGCAGTTCTTTCGGTCGATACGTCGTCGACTTTGGAAAGCAATCGTTTCGTGATGAGTGTGTGAGTGCTGAGCACGTTTTGCGTTCACTGCTGCAATGGAAGTGCTCTGCCTCCCGATGGCGTAACTGCCATACAATGAAACCACTGGAAGCGGCTCCCATTCTGATGGAGGAGACTTATTGGATAGCGGAAGATAAAGTGTTTACTGTGTTGTACCTTTTGATTATAGTTTGAAGATCCTCGGTTCTGTAAAGTTTATTCGATTGAGCCTTATCAGATAAATTAATAAACAACGATGCAAGAAATCGTTTTTCATTTTGAAATTCCCGGTTTTTTTCAGGTACAAATCTCAAAAATTTCCTGGTTTTTAATATTCATCAAAAATCGAAAGTATTGATATGATTGCAATATGCCGGTATTTTCTAGATACTTCGTATCAATTGAAATAAGTTCTTTATTCACGTCCCTTTTATGATTTTAAAGCTTCAAAATATACTAAGAAAAAGAGTCATGGAAGGTCAGTTAGCCTTACGCTATTGGACTATCGGAATAGATCATTATACCTAATTTTAGAGTGAAAGATTGTGTTTAAATTTACGTCGATGCACTTTCGAAAATTCAAAAGCAGTTTTAATCCACGCATCGTAGATTGAAAAAAGCTCGTGTCATTTTGTGTAAAATAGCAAAATAAATTTATTGATGCGATATTTTTACAATCTGAAACGAAAATTCTTTTGAATTTTTCGAAAATAAATTTAAAAAATTGCATTTTTTTTTTAAATGCAAAATAAATTTAAAAATTAATGCATTGTTTTCAAAATCGTGAACATGAAATAAAATTTCAAATCAAGGAAATGTATCAACACATCATGCTGTGTATTAACAGAAGTCTTAAAAAAATAATGTAAGAAATTTCCATGATTCTGAGGCTAGGATATGACTTTTTTGCAAGATTTGTGACATGAAATGTGAGATTTGGAAAAGTTTCCAAAATTCCTGATTGGTCCATTGGAAAAAAAATGTTGAACTTTTTAATTATTTTGAAAATTCCAAAGAAATACTAACAAATCACGAGAAAATCTTGGACAACAATTTAACGGAGTTCTGATTAAGATCAAAATCCCAACATTATTCTGAAAGTAAGTTTGTTTTAAATTCAGAATTCCAATGGAATTGTGAAAAGGACTTTAAGGTGAATTCTTTAGTAATTCTAAGGAGAATAGCTGGTTTGAACACTGTAGTCTATACTAACAGAAATGTTAAAAAATTAGCTAAAATAAATGTCCACATTAAAGCCAACATTTCTAAATTTGGATCAGCCTAATGTTCACCAATAGTCATGAATATACTCTGTTGAATTCCCTGGGAGCACCCTTAATTTCATTGGGTGCGAACAGTATTGTCTTGGGTAGGTGACCAGTGAATTTTCATTTTTAAATTCCCTGGTTTTTCCCGGTACAAATCTCAAAATATTCCCGGTTTTTTAAATTTAGTAAAAAGATTGCAATATCACGTTATTTTCGGCCTAAATGCCCCAAATTTGAGCCCATACATAAATTCAGCACTCGACTAAATTTTCAATAGCAACCAAAAATATCCATTAGTACCCGGACGCTTTCATCTAGACAAAATGGATAAATATCAGATTTTTAGCGATGGGCCCAGTATATGATCCATAGGCCAACATTAGAACCATTTCCCCTACTTAGAATCAATTTGAATAACTTTTTTTTTAATCGAGTCCTCTTATGATTTTTAAGCGCCAGAATATACAAATTAACAGAGTCATGGATTGTTTAAGGTCGCATAGCATAACGCTATCGAGCTGAATGGGTCATTACACCGAATTTCAGAGGGAGAGATTATATTAAAAAAATATTTTAAAAATCTTGAACTTGATGCAGAGCAACTTTTTTTTTAAGAATGGTGATCTGTACTAATATAAATCCTTAAAAAACAAATTAAATCTTAAAAACAATTTTAATGCCTATGATTCTGGGGCTTTGACATGTTTTTAGAGTCTTAAACTATACTATTTTTTTTGATATCCTAGATTTAGAAGGAAAACACAGGATTGGATTTTTTCCAACAATATAAAATTGAAAAAAATAGTCAAAATATGAGATTTTTAAATTTTTCTTAAATTCCTGATTTCGAAATTTTTTCCATGATTCCAGATTTGGAAAAATACATTTGCTAGATAATTGTGTGATCTTGGAAAAATTTTCAGGGTTCTAATAAGAAGATTTTTTTATAGAATTTTTAAAATTCAAAATTCTGAGAAGAACTTGAACTGAAATGCAACGGAACTCTGACAAGAATCCTAAATTAATTCTAGGTTTAACTCCTGATGAAGAATTAGAAGAACTCTAAGCGAGATCCGAGAAAAATGACGAAGGAATCGTGTTCTGAGGTAAATAAAGAAAAATGCTGACAAATTTAAATTAAATTCTTATGAAAGTTTCACGAAAATTCAGCATTCCAAGGTATTCTGAGCACAATTCCAAAGGATTTCTGATGAGAGTTTTGCGAAAGGTTTAATAATTTCAAAGGTTTAAGATAATTAATAGCTGAATATGTAAGGGTTTCTTTTCCCGGTTCTCTTGGCCTCTTTTAAAATTCCCGGTTTGCATGGTTTTCCCGGTTCGCGGACCACCCTGATACTAAACATAACCATCAATAACTTTTTTTTTATCGGTTTTCCGTCGATTTTGTTTTCCGTGCTGAGCACCTATGCTACCGACGCCAGGGAGGCAGCTCCCACACCTGGACCCTACCTATCGACCCTTCAACTCATGAACCGGGGACCAACGGCTTTACGTCCCTACCGAAGGAAGGCGTGTTCAGAGATGTCATGCCTCAGAACATGCCGGCGGCGCCGACTGGGATTGAACCCAGGCCTGATGGGGTGAGAGGTAATCACGCTTACCACTACACCATCGGCGCCGCTGACCATCAATAACTTAGCTGAATAATCAGTACGGTACACGATTGCAACAAAATTAACGAACAATCCAGTTTTTCCTATTTTATAATACTAGAGATGTTTCGGCCTGTTTAATAAACCAACAGAAAATTTGCTTACAAAATTTCTTTCAACCTTTTCAACAATCCAACTTTAAAAGTTACTTAAATGCAGCACAATTATAAACAAATCACACATGAACACTGCAATACACTTTAATGTTCAGAAAATATATTCCAACGAACATGATTGCCATTCGTTCGCTTCAACGATTTCCCTCTTGTCCAAAGGCATCACAACCTCACAGATCCACATATGCTTATGTATGTGTGTATGTGTGCAAGACTTCCTACACCAACAGCCACGCGGATCTCCAACGAACCCAACCTAGCAGACTGCAGATAAACTGTACTGTAGGTAAGTGTCAAACCACCCACCCACCACCAGCAGAGGAAACCGTAAGATGCGTGATAAGAAAAGGTGTCCTGTTCGCACACGGAATCAGACTAACACACACACACACTCACACGCGCGCCAACACACCCATCCATCCACCCATCTTTACGTCGATAGTTGAATGGTTGAGAAATATTGCAGATTTCTCCCGTTCCTACTCGATGCTCTGTCGCACAAGGAAAGGACGACTTCATTCTTGCTCCCCACTGTCGACGCTCACAGGCAGACACGACGACCAAGGGGGAGTCTGCTGTTCCACCACCCAGTCTGTTGTGTCACAAGCACAAGCCACGATGGGGTGTGGGGCCGATGGGACACAATAAGAAAATGCCATCATGAGGCCGAAACGAATGTGCGAGATGACGACAGTGCCGCCCCCAACAACGGTGCTGGAACCAGGACTGGGAACGAAACGAGAATTAAGGTGGAAGAAATATTTTCTCGACTGGGTTGATAATTTTGGAAGCGCGCGCACCGACGAGGAAAAGATTGAGGTTTTTTCGACTAACTTCCCCCTCGCTGACTGCGCCGGTGACCCACCCACATAGTTTGGGTCGTGCCACGCCGCCGCTGGCGATGCTCTCTTTCCGCACAAGCTTTCGGGTTTCGAAGGTTAGATGGATCGATCGCACCGCGTGAGACACGCCACGCACACACACACACAGAGACGTAAATTGTGCAAGAAGGCCAAAACCTTTTCCTTGGGCAATAACACCGGGACAGGGACGACACTTGCAATGTGAAATCTTGTCGCAGAAACCGTGTGGCTACACGTCTAACGAGGGAAGTTTTGAGGAAGGTTCAACAGTTGAAATACCGTGTGGCGACATCGTCGTCGTCGACGAGTTAGTTAGATTATTTTTTTTCGGTAAGAGAAGGTCGCAAAATGTTTCCAAGAGAAAATCACAAGCCTCTTTCCATCTTGGACTATACGGGGAAGCATAAGGACGCATAGGATTTTCTCGGGATCGGTTGGCTGCTGCGGGGGTGTAAATGCGATAAATGATTCTCTGTTGGAATAGGTTCAATAAATATAAAATGACACGGGCTTAAATGGAATACGACAGGTACGGGTAGCACGCGGAATCTGGAGGATAAACTGGATCGATGATAAGTCTTCCCAGAAGTTGAACAATGCTGGTGGAAGTTTGGCAAATTTTTCAGTGAAAAAGGTGGCAGTTTGAAAAACAATCATGTGAATAATTGCGCGTAGGGAAAACTGGGTGGCGATGAGAGGCGGTGAAGAAATACATTGGTGGAAATCTTTATAACGTCACCCTTAAAAGTAATCACGCTATTATCAATTCTCAATACAGGTAACCCTATTATGATGATGTAGATTTTACAGAAATCTTTGACGGGCGAAGGCGATATGCTTTTTTGAATAAATCCACTGCGTTGACTTCATGGAGTCCCGTTAGCGTTAATTTCAAGTGTAGGATAGAGTAAATAGCTGTGAATCCTTGATCATAACTATTTAGCAACTTTTTGTGGTTCTTATGGGAATTATGTATCCCGAATGTCATTAGTCCGAATGGCACTTTGTTTGAATTTTTCGAAAAAAAACTGATTTAGGGATCCCAAACTTTCTAAAAATGTAAGATCTTGGACTAAGACAAATTAGCAAGATATTATTCACACACAAATTTTAAAATTTTATATTCAAAAAAATATTCGAAACCCCAGAATATTTTATCTTAAGATCCTGGATCTCCGAAAAAAATCTAGATCTCAGACTAGAATAAACTTCTTGTCAAAAATGCTAACGATTATCAGGGTGGCCAGTGAATTTTCATTTTGAAAATCCCGGTTTTTTCCCGGTTTTCCCGGTTCAAATCTTAAAAATTCCCGGTTGTTAATATGCAACAAAAAAAAAACAAAATTTACTGATAGGATAAAAAAAATGTGATTTAAGAAGATTCCCAAGATTCTGGAGCTTTGAAATTTGTGTAGAATCTGAAACTAGCACTTTTCTTCAAAATTTGTGATTAATAACATGCTTCGTGATGCAAGATTTGGAGAAACAATAATTAAAATGTGAAATTTTGAATTTTTTTCAAGATCCCAGATTTATAAAAAAAAAACATCATACTTATGAGTCGTGGAGTCATAATTGTGACGCTCTGAGACTTGGAAGCATTTTAAGGGTAATAACAAATTACATAGCAATCTGTAGAATCTGGCGGACAAACCCTGGAATTATTAGTAACATTTAAAAGAATTCAAAGTGTTGATTAAAAAAAATATATTGAGAAGGATTCCCACACAGTTTTCGAAGGAGAAGAGCAGATTTCCAGAATTATTCTTACATGAAATCCATAGAAATTGTTAGATGAATTTGGAAGGATTTCTTTGGAGAAGAATGCAAGTTCTAAATTAAACTGTTAGGTAATTTTAGTAGATTTAAAAAAGAATTGTGAAAATAAAAATAAAACATTGCAGAAAATTCCTACGTGGTTCTGATGCGATTTGTATGGGCATCGTGAGGAACATGACAGATGAATTTTAAGAAGAATTCCAAGAGAATTATGATCGGAATTCAACAAGTCACAGAGTTCTTAAAATGTTCTGGCAATAATTTCAACCCTAGTGCGAATAATTCATCACATAACCCAAACAAAATTGATTCCAAAAAATTTGCTGATAATTAGAAAGAAATTCTTTAAAATACTCCAAGGGGTTTATAAATTAATTTTCGAAAGATTTCTTTTGTTTTGAATAGAGTTAAAAGAAATGTTTGAAAAGATTTTTAAAGGAACCAAAGTCTCCGGATAGGCGGGAACGGGAATTATATGAAGGATTCCAATAAATTCTTAGAAGGGGTTGGAAGAAAATTCCTAAAAGAATTCAACGGTAATTATTACGCGGAGTGTTTTCTGGTTTATTTCAGAACAATTTCAAGATAATTCAGAGCAGAATTCCAAGTTAATTCTGGAATTCATCATGAGAATTTTGAACAACGAAAAATTAAAACCCCGGAAAAGAATAATTCAGTTTCGGTTTTTACAAATATTTGTTTCCAAACTCCAGCATCTTGAATATTTTCTTTAGAGGACCATGCACTTTACATCTGAAATTGAAACGACAAAAATCAATTTGCAATATTGCTGAGTGATTAAATTCTAAAAACAATAAGACGGTATACTGAAGAAAATTATGCAACAAATAGAGCAAGACATTCATTTGCTAAAGGATCACTCTGTTTTAATGGTTTATTCTGAAATTCTGATGTAAAAATTTGTTCCTATGATATGGTTAATTTATTTTCCCGGTTCTCTTGCAGAATTCACGGGTTTTTCCCGGTTTTCCCGGTTACTTTCCAAATTCCCGGATATTTCCCGGTATTCCCGGATTTCCCGGTTTGCTGGCCACCCTGGATTATAGGAGAAAATTATTCCAAGATTATTTTAAAAAAATCCTAGGCCTTGACAAATTATTGAAATTTTAATTCTAAAATATAAAACCGAGATTTCTAACTTAGATAAAAATCAGATGCTAGTTTAAGAGAAATTTTCCAAAATTATATTCTCGTTTGCGTTCAAACCGTATATTTCAAAAATGTTTTATATGAAAATACGTTTCGAACATAAACGAGAATATGGGTGAATGATACAGACAACATTAGGAGTTCTAGAATTTCTATTTTCTTTGCTTAAAAAGAAACCAGAAACCTAAACAAAATCAATATTAGTAAACTTTAAAACATACTCAAGGACCTACATCTGGTCAATTTTAGAGAACTCGCACATAGGAAAATTTGCGCCTGAGAATTTTTAGAAAATTCATAGTTTTGCATGCATTCTTGGAATACTTATATTTGCCTCCAAATAAAAAAAATACTAAAATAATCAGTTCAAAGCTATCGAGTCTGCTATTTGCTATTTTGTCAGAGACTTTCATCGTAAATAACTAAATCTAAAATCTGATATTGGTTGCAATCTTTACTACACTACCAAATATCAAGTGCCGTTGAAATGCCACGGAGCATTAGAAGAGGCTTGGCGGAGCTGAACCATACAATTCATGCGGTTCATCGTATTTTTTGAAGAATTGAAGAGGTACTGTTTCAAACGATCCTCATCTACTGTCAATTCAGCCACATTCACTGTCAATGGATAATATCATTCGAGAAGTTTACAATGACGTTTCCTACCACTAGAACTTTACCACGAAGCAATATTAGGAGAGATGTTGGTCTCTAGCTTAGAGAAATAAAGAGGGTTTTATTTATTATAGCCCTAAAAATCTAAAACTGATTGCCTAATTTTCTTAAATAGAAGGACGTCTCAAAAGAGCTAGACGATATCATAAGTTAATGTATGGTAGGAAACTGTGGAAAAAGAATAGACATTTAAACCCGATGGCAGATCAATGTCGGCTCGAACGAAAGTCGGTTCAAAGTCGAGTTGGGGTCTGGTATAAAACTAATTGTTGTCGGGTTGGCTCAGGTTTTTCGTCGGAATGTCGACCAGAGCTCCGTTTGCCTGGATGCTATACTCAATTTAATGACATCAAGCGTTTCTCAATTGAAGATGATCCATGCTTTAGTCAAAAAAGGAAACAGACTACAATTGAAAAAAATTACCTTGTCCAATTTGTATGAAAACTTTTTGCTGAGGGCAATGATTCGCTTTTTTGCTAAAACTCAGCCATTTTGGATCTTGTAAAATTTTCAAAATGGCGTCCTTGAAATTCGTCAAAAAATATAGAACGGAAATGCAATTCCTTATCGAAATGACGTTTTAGACAAAGTTGTAGAGAAAAATAATGTCATTCTGGAAAAGAAATTAAAAAAAGATATTTTATAATATTTAAAGATTTTTTTTAATGTTAAAAACCCAATTATCACAAAATGCTTTTACCCGATTTTTGAAAACAATGACATTTCAATAAAATTACATGAAAAATTAAAACTTTTGGAATTTTTTAAACCATGAAAACTTGAAAACTGACAAAAATCGTAGAAAAAGAACTTTTGGTAAAATTTAAACTTTTTATAAACACACAATTTCATTACAGAAAATTATATAAAATGTCTTAAGCTTTGTTTTCTGAGAAAAAAACAAAATCACATGAAAAAACGATTTATGAAAAACATCATAAATTTACCTTGTTCTTGTTTGTAAATTTTTAAAGTATCACATTAAACATTCAAAAAGTTTACAATTTTCATGAGCTCTTTTGTTTAAACAATCAAAACTCGGGCAAGAACATTACATTTAGGTTAATATTTTTTCTTATTTTTACTTTAAATTACTAAAAACATTGTTGTGTATATTTTTCCCAGAAAAACATTATATTTCTTTACAACTTTGTCTCAAACGTCATTTAGATCAGAAATGCCGTTTCCGTGCTACGAGTTTTTCGGATTCTTCATTTGCCATGGAACTGCTCAAGGGCTTAAGTAAATTAGAGTAATTTTAATAAAACGCTTGATTTTAAACTTTTTTTTTTCAGAGTTGGTTGGAAATGCTAACATGAAGCTTTAGTGTGATGATTTATTAGCTAGAGAATGATCTTTAGAAGAATGTAGGTGGATAGTTCCGTTAGAGTACGGCAGTATGAAAATTGAATAGAAGTTGAAAATGAGCGAAGGGCCATTAAAGCGACAGTTTTCAAGATGACGCACATTTTTGCCTAGCCCGTACGATGTACGCGGGGACTTGAAGTATGTCTCCAAGTCCACAGGCAAAAATGTGCGTCCCTCTTGTTGCTCATAAACTGACTGCGGCTGTGGAATAGTTCTAGCGACGTTTTCATCACTACCTAAAGCCCCACGTCGCGAGAGCATTTCCAGTCGATGGTGTGTTATAATGCAGTTCTTCTTTACCCAACTATTGTGTTGCTCCTTTCGTTTTTTTTTTCATAGTTGACGAATTTAAGTAAAATCTTTATTATGACTACAAATAAGCGAAAATTCAAAAAATTTGTTTTTTATGTTTGCCAATATTTGTGTTGTTTATTAGAAAGAAGCGTTTTACTAAAAGAGCTCTATTTTCTTATACACTCAACCAAATAAGCCCAATACTAAACTGATAACCGATAAATGTTTGATGAACCAGCAACCAAAAATTCAGAAATCTATTTTTTTAATGGGGTGGTACAGCTGTTTTTTTAATGAAATTTAAGAACAGCTGTACGCTGAATTTTAAGATCCACAATAACTTTTTTCTCGAGAACAAAAATACGCCCAGCCGAACCACCAGCATCGTGCTGAACAGAAATAGTTAATCTCTTCAATGGAATTGGTGGCTTTCGATGATAACAAGATGAGTTTAGGTTAGTTTAATTATGAAAGATTACTGTCACCGCCCCTTCCATATTTGTAGTTACCCGAAACAAAAGTTTTACTACTGTAGAGACATAAGGACGAATAATTAAGCCAAATGGGTCAATATTCCAAATTTTAATATGTGAAACATGCCTAAAAAACATGGAACAATTTAAGCCTTTTTTAAAGCTTTTAAAGAACATATCAATCTCGAGTGGCTACCGGTTTTAATAACTGAGTAGTAGTAGTAAAATTATGTTTATTTCTGTTGATTATGGTAGTACATTGATTTATCATTTTAATTGATTAGCCTACTTGGCTCTTCATCTTTGTTTAATTTGATATTCTAATTTAATATTTGCGTTTTTCAACTAGTTTACAGAATACCCCTTTGGGGATGTGTTTTATTTGAATTGAAAAAAGTGATAACCTATCTAACTAATAACTGAGGAGAAGATCGTGATATTTTTAGTTATTCGAAGTAAAATATTATTTTACTGCTGTAGAGACATAAGGTCGAACGCTATTAGGCCGAATGGGTCGGGAGGCCGAACGTAATTTAGTCATATGGACCATTATCCCCTGGCTCCAATAAGCTTGAAATGCGAAGAAGAAGAAGAGTAATTATCCCAAATGCTGATAAGTGAAATATTGAGATGAGGTACTTTGAGAATTTTGCATGATATCTGTCTAAGAAACATGGAACCATTTTCAAGATTTTGGATCTTAGAAATATCAAATTTGTATAGTTGAAAAAATAACAATTTAGGATGTTTTAAAAAATTCTTAAAATTCTGTGTCTTATTCTGAGAAAAAAAAATTAGCATCCTGAACTTAGAGCATGGTGAACAGCAAATTTAGATTAGCAATTTCTCGGATTTTTTTTCCCGGAATTTTGGTAATTTTCCCGGTTGTTTTCATCCAGGAAAAAAATATGCTGTCTAAGTAATAATCAATTTAACCGAGTGATCTCTCCGGTTCAATCGCATTCGGTTATGCGGTTAATTTAAATTTACAGGAGGTAGATAAACTTATTGAGACGGGCAAAATTTTGTCAAAATTCAAATGACCATAACTTTTTGAAAAATGATCCAAATTTTACGGTTTGAATTTCATTCGACGGGAAATTTGCCGAAATTTGAATTGGATAGCTTCCGGTGCACGCAGCACGATTCTGTTTAAGCTTCTGCATTTTCATTGATCCATTCATATGGTTCCTTTCTTGTACCCAATTTTCCACTTCCTTGTAGCACCCAGAACCTACTCCAAGATAACCAGAGCAAGCTCTGCATATGATCGAACTTCCATTGTCATAGGCAAGCAAAACCATGAAGTTTGACACCTATATTCATATGGTTCCGGTCATGGCCGCAATTGACCACATTCCCCGGAGTATCCAGACCCTGCTTTAGGGTAACAGCAAGCTCTGGACCCGATCGAATTTAAATTGGCATGGGATTGCAACATCATGAAGTTTGATTCCCATATTGATATGGTTCCGGTCATGGCCCCAATTGACCACATCCCCCGGGGCACCCAGAACCTGCTCCAATATAACAAGAGCAAGCCGTGTCTGATCGAACTTCCATTGTCATAGGCAAACAAAACCATGAAGTTTGACACCCATATTGATATGGTTCCGGTCATGGCCCCAATTGACCACATCCCCCGGGGTACCCAGAACCTGCTCCAAGATAATCAAAGCAAGCTGTGGATCTGATCCAACTTCCATTGTCATATGCAAGCAAAACCATGAAGTTTGACACCCATATCGATATGGTTCCGATCATGGCCCCAATTGACCACATCCCTCGGGACATCCATTCGCATCAATTTATCGAATTGTACAACCCACAACAGGATTTTTATGAAATGTTCTCAAATTTCCATTAGAATAATTTCCCTTCTCAGATTTCTTTTTAGTTGATCTAAAATAAATTTGAAATTCTCGCTGAAAGTCGCTTGAACATTGTTTTATAACATTTCAAAAAAAAAATCAAGGAATTCATCCTAAGTTTCACTTTGAAAGAATTCACTGAAGCTTCCTTTCATAAATATATTTAAAAACAGAATGGATTCTCCTTAAGGGAATTCACATAAAACTATTCTTAACATTTCTTTGAAATTCGATCCCTTTGATATGTATCGATGGGTGTCCTTATAGCTCTCTGTAGAATTTACGAGAAATTATCTTTAAAATATTCTTATAATTCAATACTCCCGAATTTCCTTGGAATCTAATTACAACTCTTTTAAAATTTTAAGAGCTTATTTGGAATATTCAGTAGAAATGAACATGGAATCACAATCTTCATGAAATTTGCCGCAGAACTACTGAAAGATTCTACTTTGAACTATAATGACTTGTAGTTCTTGTCAAATCTTTCTATGAAATACATTGTTGTTATCTCCAGATTCCTTACTAAAATGTCTTTGAAATTCCCTTAATATTCAGTTCATCAAAGTGACTGTATCTTGAAAATCGATTCCAAGGGTCTTGAAATTGTTTTAACGTGCTTTTTCCCGGTGATTTCAAATTCCCGGCTTTTTCCAGGATGATTGATCATGTTAGAGCTAGTTTAAAAATCGCCGCCGACGTTGAAAAAAAAGACTTGAAAAAAAACGAGCTCTCGCATAATCGCTGACGAATTTTTGACTGCTGATTTTCATACTGATTTTCTCATTCATACATTCTCATGTTTCAATGAGCAGTTCACTTACACATTGTAGAGGAGTTTAGAATATATCAACAATTCAGCTTTAGGGGTTTGCTTCACACATTCTGTCGAACAATATCTTCGGGAAAATCAAAACAGCACAAAAACACATCGAATAATCCATACAAATACAGTTAAATGCATACATCAATAACGCCAATTAAACATTGAAACACAATGACCACAAACAAAAAAGTAAAAAGAAAGAAAGTACACAAAGAACAAAATCACCAAATTTTCCATCATATTTACACAGGGTAGTCAAAGTTTTGATGCATAAAAAAATGAATCACACATATACAAACACACAACTCGAAAAACTGCACAGTAACGACGTCAACGACGACGACGACAACAGCCACATTCAGATAAAAAAGTATGCAGTTTAAACAACAATGTATGAGCGACAAAACAAAGGAAAGAACTCTTCCATAAGTTTTTTTTTGCTGTGCTCTGGCTCTGCTGTGGCTACATGAATAAAATTAACATTTTATGCCAACTTTTCCTTATAACCGACATGAGTGAGACGCCCTCCGTCAATTGCAAAAGCAGAAGAAACTTTTGTCCAATCTCACTCCATACATTTAGAGGTCTGCCGTCGCTTCCCGGGGAGTCACCACATGACGAACGAACGAACGTAAGTGCTCTGGTGTGACACAAGAGCATTTTAATTTGCATCACTGCAACCTGTCGCCTACAGAGAATAGAGCAGTTACCACGATTGCACGGAGTTGGCGATGTGATCATGGTGGTTCAGGGCAGCTCTCGAAGATAGTGCACAGTTCAACCTGCTGCCATCGGCAAACGACCAAACACTGGCGCAGTTTTGATGAACTGCCACCCCGTTTCTCCGGGCACTGCAGATTGGGCGGCGCCGGAAAATCAAAGCCGAATCAGAGCAACAGTGTCACAATTTGCACACGTAATTTAGGTATAGAATCGGATGCAGAAACTGGTGGTTTGCAAGAGTGTCCGGTTGTTTGCTAGTTGTAGTGGTGAGCTATGAATTATGGAAAATTTTGCCACTCTCTGATGTAGGGCCCTTTGACCTTCAACAAGTCCTGAGCTGTGCCACAGTTCGGTGTTTGGCACGGGCAGACTTTGAACGCGCGTCAGCCAGAAATCAATAACGGTCAATAAAAGCTCAAGATAAGGATTCCAGATCAAGGAGACCAAAGCCGCACACGGTCTTCGAAAAGCCGGCTCTCAAATTACCAAGCTCTTAGTCCACAGCGACGACGACGTTCGGTTAGGATCATAAAACACCGTCACCACGTGTCATCGTCATCGCCGCCCTCCTTACGAAAAAATAAAGAAAAAGAATAGGAGAACCCGCGTTTTAGCTGACGTATATCACGTTCGAGCCTCAAGAGTTTACATGGAGGAAGCATACTCATAAAAAGGCACATAAATTTTCCCACTTCATCCCGCCTCTGACCTGACAGCACCCACGGGAGTATCGTTCCTTCTGCTGTCAGTGTCCGTCAAAAAACGCCGCTGCGTCTGCGCACTATTTCATCCTCCTGACGAGAAAGGAAAGAAAAAATCCTCGATTATGTGTAACCGCAATAGAAGAAATTCCCAATTGAATTTTCCCTCGTGGAGCTTCGCTCGCAATCAGTATTTCGGTTGTCGGTTGTTTGCCTTCAAGACGTTTATCGCACATTCGCATGGCCGTCGTTGCAGTCGTTATCACAGCTGAAGCGAACGATATGATGATTAGCATTCTGGAAAGCTGTCTGCAGCGGCGGAAGAAATGTGGCCCACGCGAAAGGGGCACCCAAATTAATGCACGGTGGGGTAAGGTGCCACTTGTAGTAGGCACTCACATACAAGAAGGTGAATCATTTCGAACGATATCTATGTGGATTCGGTCTCACGAAGAGGTTAATTTCAAAGACATGTCACTGCCACTGTCACTAGAGTGGAATGACTAACGCAAATTGGAAATGGTAAGTGGAAATTTGTTCGTTGAATCAACTGCTGTGGCGGACTACCGGATGGGTCTAGTAATAGGATTACCATCTTGAATTTTAGAAAAAGTTTTCAAAGATCAAATTGATCGTTTGTTTGTGTGTGTGAAATTATTCATGGTCATTTTCATCTATTTCAATCACACATTTCACTGGAAAATGCAGTATAAACACATTAGAGTGCAATATGAGGCAAATAACGGCTTCGGCTGCTAAATAGTTCCTGGTTTCGAATTTCCGATAATAGAACATGAAAAGGATGCCAAAATAAAACAGGATGCCGACGATAGGGACATTCACCTTGAAAGTTTAGAGCATTCTAAAATGAAGCACCGAACATTTAGGCGCGCATCGGGCACCACACTGTACTGTTCCAGACCTGCAACGAGGCATAGATTGCTTCGAAAGCACTGAAATCAAGAGCTACATAAGCAGGATGGTCACTGGATTTAATGAATTAAACTCTTGGTTTTTCCAGGGGGCCCAAAAGAATTAATATAAATAGCGAAACACATATGGTAAAAAAAATACCGGCATGGTTGATTTCAGCAATACATGTCGCTGAAAAAAAAACAGTTACGGGATTTTATTGTAAAGGCAAAAGACCGAAATACAGTGGAATTTCGGTTTTATCACATTCCGTTTATTTCACTCTTGGTTTTATTACGAATCAGGCTTCGCATATATCACGTTTTTCGGAATTGAATAATTTAAAAATTAATTTACATCATTGATTTATTGAAGCCCAGATGTACATAGAGAGCTGTTTGTGTGACAGAACTTTAAGGATTCTGTTTCTGTTTCGTGGCGAATAGCCCTCATATGCCGATGATACCGTACAATTAATCATTTAGAAGATGTAGCTTAATCCCATGCAAATCACCTCAGATTCTCGACCAACAATTGAAAAGTGCCTATTAGCTTTTATAAGCAAAACTTGTAATCCCCCTTCGCTGCCAACACCATCGGGCAGGAAAAATTCTCCCGCCGTGAATCGTTTTCAAATTGTGCTCAGAATTATCTCGGAGGTTTCATCTAAATTCTTCTGAAAATTGCATGGAACTCTCATTAAAACTGTCTACAAATTCCATTCGAAAAATGCGCTTGGAATTATCCTCGGAATTTCCTTATAGATCTTCGCAGAATTATATGGAATTGTACCCTCAAAATTCGCATCCCTTGGTATTTTTCACCAATCCTGGAATCCTCTTCATTCTCGATAGTTCCAGTAAAAACTGCCTTAGAGATTTTCCTAAAGCTCTCTAGAATATCTTGGTGCTATCTCCAGAATTCATTCTAAAATCTGCTGAAATTTGTTTTGAAAAAAAAAATATAAAATTATCTTAATAGTTCTTCAAAGTGACTGTGTCCTGATAACCTAGTCCAGTCAAAGGGTCTTGAAATCTTATTGTTTTTGAAGAGAGGACGAGGTATATTTTTCCAGATTGGTCATCATTCGGTTTTTTTCCCGAAGACTTCAAATTCACAGCTTTTTTTCTTTTTTTCTGGTTTCCCCGGTTCTTTGGTCACTCTGAATTTGACATATGAAACACTTGTTTTTAATCCCATTATATTTGTTTTATCTTGAGTACATTTTGAGAACTAGTTCCGCAAGAAAATTATTCCGCTAATTCGTGCTCGAATTCCTCCAGGGGGAAAACGTAAAAACAGCGCTTTCACCTTCAAAATTCTGTAAGTGGATTCCATCTAAATTGCATTAGCAGCAACAACTTCACTGATAGGCTAATTTTACGAGCTAACCAAGTTTCCACTGAAGACCTAGGATACTCAATAAAGTCACTCTATGTTGACAAGGCAATGCTTGTCTACGTATATTCGTATCATTATTCAGTCATAAAAGTGCTATTCCAAGCAATAAAAAAATCATCCCAAGCAAAACCATTATCCTAAATTCTTATTTAGTTATTTCTCTACGCTAATCAAGCTGTTAAGAACACAATTAGGAACAACAACAGACAAAATCATCATCGTCTCTTAAAGCTGGGTTTAGACAAGGCAAGTCAATTGATCAGCTCAGTTGAAACTATGCCTTTCAACTCACTATAATTGAAAACAGTTGAACCAGGTTCAACTCTTTAAGGCAATTGAATTCAACTGAGTTGATCAATGACCTGCCTAATATAAACCCAACTTAACTCTTTAGCAGGGATTGATTTTTGTCAGACGCAATTAGGTGTAACATCTATTAAAAGACGCACATACCCAGCTTAAATTTGGCAACAACCAACAGCGTCTAGCGTCTACGGCAATGGATTTTTATCCAGTTCAGCTTAGGAATGTGACAGCACCTAGTGGGAGCAAAATCATCGAAATACCCTTTTATTTGAGTAACTTTTGCTCAAATTGCAAACATGCAACATCAAGCATTGAACAACCCTCAAGTTCGCAACTCTATTTAAAATTTGAAATGAAAAACCATCCTCAAAAACTATACCTAGTAATTAAGTTGTTTGTAATTCGTAATAAGTTAAGTAAGAGATGAACTTATGGCTAAACATCTCTTAAATAAAGATAAAAAAAAGTAATAAGTTTCTGTTATAAAGAAATATTTCCTTGATTTTCCAGGTCCAAAAATGAATTCCCTTATTTTCCAGGTCCAAAAATGAATTCCCTGATATTCCCAGATTTTTTCAGACACCCTGTGACATTTTGAAGAATTATTAGAAAATTTTGATGAGAATGCCAAATTAGTTTTGAGAAGAATTTAAATGAAAGTTCTCTGAAATAAGAGTACCCGTTTACATAGTTGGAGATACTTAACGTCAATATCCGACTTAAAGTGAACATTTTATATGATAGATGAGGAGATGAAAGTATAGAATTGATAGTTCCGTTAAAGTACGGCAGTGTGAAAATTGTATATAGAAAGTGGAAAGCGATAAAAGGACAATTTTTAGGAAGGTTCGAATCGGATCGAGCCATTACCAAACTAACCCGATGATTAGAGGCGGCGACGAGTGTTTCCCCCCGCCACAGCTGGTAAAAGAAATGTTACCAGGTTATTTTGCGAAGTATTTCAATAAAATTGTAAGGAGAACTAAAAATTAGCTCCAAGTAGTTCTGAAGAGACTACTAGTTATGGGGATTAAGAGTAGAATTCCAGGGAATTCTTAAGCAAAGCTGAAAGAATTTCAGGGAGCATTTTAAGGGAATTCGGAAGTTAATTGAAGAGAACCCTACGTCAAACACAATGGTGATATTCCAGCATATGAAAATCCTGGCACTACCCCTAATAATCAACTACGGCTGAAATTCACTTAAATCTCAATCAAGTTATCAAAGATTTTGCTGAGAGGAGGTCCAAAGGAATATCGATAATAGTTTCAAGAGAAAATAATTCCAAAAAAATACCAAAAAAATTGTTTCCAAAATGTCAAGCAAATTTTAACGGAATTCCTAAGAAAATTTCAATGAGCTCCAAGGATATAAATTCACAGGGAATTTTGAGCACATTTCCAAATTCTCTCAAGGGCATTTGGAGAAAAATTTCAACGGAGTTTTGAGAAAAAATCTCATGGTATTTTGAGGTGAAATGCATAGATTTTTTTAGAGTGCTAACCAAAAGATTTCTGAGGGCTATTCCAAGAAATTTTGAAGAAAAATTTAGTATACCTTTTATGGTTTCTTTTCTTTCCTTGATTTGTTTTCCGTCGATCTTGTTTTCCGTGCTGAGCACCAATGCTACCGACGCCAGGAAATCAATTCCCACACCTGGACCCTACCTATCGACCCATCAACTCATGAACCGGGGACCAACGGCTTTACTTCCCTACCGAAGGAAGGCGTGATCAGAGATGTTATGCCGCAGAACATTTCATCGGCGCCGATTGGGATTGAACCCAGGCCTGCTGAGGTGAGAGGTAATCACGCTTACCACTACACAACCGGCGCCGCTACCTTTTATGTTGTTTTTTCTTTCAATTCTACTACTATTGTATCACTTTCACTTTCACTAATTCGCTTTCATTAATTCACTTTCACTAATTCTCTTTCACTATCACTTTAAATTATAACAGATACGTATTTCGTTAACTACTTGCAAACTTCTTCAGTGTCTAGTCATGGTCTATAACTCTATGACTAGACACTGAAGAAGTTTGCAATTAGTAAACGAAAAACGTATCTGTTATAGTTTAAAGTGATAGTGAAAGTAAAATAGTGAGAGTGAACTAGTGAAAGTGGTACAATAGTAGTAAAATTAAAAGGAAAAACAACGTAAAAGGTATACAAGTATTATACTAAAACACTCATCAATCAATTGAGAAAATCGCGAGAATCATGAGGAATACGTATGGCGTAAATTTCCAGAGTTTTCTGGAGAACATTTCTAAATTATTCAGCACATATTTCCAAGATTGCTATGGAGAATCCTGAAAATAACTCTGAAGACATTTTGGAATGATCATAATGACAATTCATGAGACATTTTCAAAGATATCTTGAGATCAGTTAGAAAGAAATAATATAGTTAAATCAGTCATAGCCAATTTTTCAAGATCCCGTACACTGAAATTGAAGTTGTAGGAATTTTGGAGTCTGAAACTTCAATTGAGAACTATCCACGGCCCATACAAATAAAAAAAAAATTGAACAATTGTCCACGCAGGGGGCGGGGAGGGGGCAAGAATAAAAAAAACTTTCTAAGTAGCTAATGAACAGCCTCAAAGTATCCAGACAAAGAACAAATAACCAAATTCTTCCCCTAACAAAGGCACTAGTGAGTGCCGAAACGTTCGAACGTAATTTAAAAAAAAACTTTGAATACTAATTTGAAGTTTTACAAGATTGCAGTCGAAATCCCCGAAGCCAGTAAAGATAACCAACCGGAGTTGACCCAGAATAACCTTGAATTTCTGAGTACAGTTCAGACCAGAGTCTTGAGTTCAAAGAAAATTTTGAGAATAATTTAAAATTTCCAACGGAGTCTAATTTTTATAAAAGATGCAAATAAATTTTATGAACGATTCCAAGGAAATGTTTAGGAGAGTTTCAAGGGAATTCCAAACAGAACTTAAAGATAATAAGGAAAAGATTTCCCAGTGAATTTTTGTGATAAGTATAAGTAGGATTCCGTGATATTCTGAACATATAATATTTATATTTGTTATGTCATGTGCAAAGAACTGAAGAAAGCACAGAACATCAATAAATATAAACCTCCAAATTAATGAATAAAACTGGTTTACATTTATGCCATATTAAGCTGTCAATTGTTATAAGAGGTTTTCGTGATAAAATAACAATGTAGCAATATTGTTCTTGTATCTTATAAACAGCTTCGAACACGTTACAACTCCATAGTTTTTACACGGAATTAAAATAAACGGATTCCTTTGTTTAATCTATGTTTCGATTAAACAATGTTCACTTATTGATTTGAAATTGGTTAATTTTTCACCCATTGGAAAAGTAACACATAAGACGTTAAAGTTGGAATCAGTATGGCTCAGAAATCATAATGAATATTTACGATTAATTGTTATAAACTTTACCATAAGTTTGCGGCCTAAATGACCCTAATTTGGGCCCATACATAAATTCAGCAATCGACTAAATTTTCAATAGCAACCAAAAATATCCAACAGTACCGTCCCAATGACAATTGATAAATAGCAGATTTTTAGCGATGGGACCAATCTTAGATCCATAAGCCAACATTATAGCCATTTCCCCTATTGATAAAATTCATGCACATCTATAAAAAATACAACCTATATTAAGTGTCCGTATGTCAGGTTTATTGAGTTTTTCCGGTTCTTCCATCGAATTTCCGGATTTTTCCCGATTACTTTTCAAATTCCCGGTTTTTCTGGTTTCCCCGATTCAATTGGAGTTGACTAATAAGATCTTTGAAGTCAATCCACAATATCTCTGAGGTTGCTTCAAGAGACTTGTAAGCCTTTTCAAATTGACAAATAAAGCCTTTGCCTTTGTACTTAACATCTAGAACCTCTCGACTTGCTCCATTAAAACTTAGGCTGAGCTACATTGCAGATTTGAAATCACGTAATGTCGAGTAAACTATGTAATTTTTCCGATAGGCTCTATTTCAACATTAGTCGGATTCAAAAAGTTAAAATCATAGCATAACTATAAGACAAATTTTGTGACAAACAAAAATAGGTTGATATTCGCCATTTCAACAAATAGCATGGATCTGCTCAGCTATTCCACAAAACAGTCCAGTAGGATAGAAAAAAAATAACCCCTTTAACCCTGTCTCAAATGATGAGAGCACATTTAGCAGTCTACCATTTCAAGACCAAAAATCTGTATTGGTGTGTCTATTTTTTCAACCGTCTGTAATCGCAGAGAAATGTTATAATAGCCTTCCCGATTCCTCTTGAATGTCTTTTAAGTACCACTTGAAGAATTAATTCGAGGTAAGCTCCCTATAAATCTTAAGAGGCATTATTTTAATATTTCCCGAAATTAGATTTTTTCAGAGATAAGATTTTGCAAAATTTCAGTGGAGATCAATAGAATGCCACAAAGTTTATGGATACTAATTCGAATCAAATATCACGCGATGGTAACCCTCCCACCATTACCTACCGGTGTGTATGATAGTCCATAATTCTCATGCGCAATCAGTTTGAAGCAACAATCTGTAGAGATTGTTCGCCGGCTATCATTGCCATACTCGAGCCAGTTGACTGTTTTTTATTAGATTAACCACTTGTTCGAGACAGAGGCAATGTTTATTTAATCTTTCTCCCAGCCATTTGTCCGTATCTATATGCGAACGATGCGTACTCCATGTAGAACGAACCAGCTGACATTTATTCAATGAAAGCAGGCGGAATCGCTTGTGAGTAATTTGTACGGACAGCGGTCTTTCCAGTGGCAAGTTAATTGTTTAAACTTGTATGTTTATTTATAACAACTTGTTCAGATATGAGATCGCCGCCATCGACCATAAGGTATACCAGGTGACTATTTATAGGTTCTTTGTTTGACCCCAGGGGAAACTCGATTCCAGCTAGCCTAATCATAGACACTGCAAAACAGCCATCCATCCACCCACAAACGCCCATTGATTCTAATTGTCTTCACAATAGACCAGCGCGACACAATCTCTCTCACACACACATGCACATCGATCATAAATTACGCAGCTTATTCAGCCTGGCATGAATGTGCATTATGTATCTGTTCCAAATCTAACCAACCAACCAACCACCGCAATAACCTACTATGATTTCAATGCCAGCAGTGCACCGAGGGTGCAAATCGCTTCACACAGTTTTATCATCAACAACCACCCCCGCAGTGTAGAGCGAACCGGAACATCCTACTCGACCACCGTCACCGCCACCACAGTTGAACGAGTGAGGAGGTATCGTCACCAATCGTCGCCCCCCCCCCCAACAACATAGACATAGAAAACGATAGACAGGAGCAACGTTTATCAAATGTTTATGATGACGTCAAAAGTCGAACGGTTGGAAAAGTCATGGTCTATGATGAGTAAGGAGAATGATCATCCCATCCCAGGTTGCGTGACTGCGTGGGATGAATAGTGGAGGAATGCCTTCCTCACTGTATACCGACAAACCCACGCAGAATCCTCTTGCGGCATACTGATGAGATGAGGGAGATGATGGACGAACGCAGACATCTGCAGATATGGACAAAGGACTCAGATAAGTGCTGCAATCATGCAATCGTACGATGCAGCAGAGTCCATGGTTTGAGGTGGAACTGGATAATTTACATACGTGGACTGCTGGATTTTTTCCGAATATTACAAATTCTGAAGATTCTGTGGCAACTGGCAAAATTTTTCGGAAATAATAAGCAAAAATGATCAATCTCATTTTGCAAATTAAAACTTCAAACGTCGCGTAAAATAATAACCAATCCACACAAATTCTAACTAACCTCAAGCTATGACAGAACTTCCTCAAATCGATTTAAAAATGGGAATCCAAAATTCTTCAAGTTCGGAATCAATGCCCAACCCCATACCGATCAACAATGCAGTGAATCATCAACCAATTACCACAAGAATAGGACCCCGAAAAAAAGAAGCCACCAGGAAGCCGACCAGAGCGCACAACCAATCGTGCTGCTGTAGACAGAACGAACGAATGAAGCAGGACCATTTTTCATTCATGAAAATCACTGCAACGGGTTTCACCGAGAATACACGCTCCACGTCCGCCTTTCGACGTCGACGATGCCAGTGGCAAAAGCGGGACCGACCGACAAATTTCAAACCCCTGCTCATTCTCCTGTATATTGCAATTTCGCTTTCCCAAGCCCTCCGAAGAGAACAATACATCCTTGTTTCACCAAACCGTACATACTACACGTATCGTCGAAAACGCGTCATTGCGTCATGAATTTTTCCCGGAATCAAGAAACCGCTCTCATCGGGAAAAACGGAACTCATTTTCCACCCCAAACGTGTTCTCGCTCACAACTTTTCTCTTCCAATTCTCACTCTCTCTCTCTCTCTCGCACACTCTCGGATACTGCATACACACATTTCAGGATCCCCCTAGTCCCACTTCCTACACACGTATTCTCCTGCCCCAAGTTTAAATTTCCACAGAACTAAGACACTTTTCCGCTTCCTCTCGTCGTGACTCCACACGATCCACACCACGCGGTTGTCCTTTCCCCTCTGATAATATCGCAATCGCAGGGACCAAGCACATGAATCAACATAGGTACAGCCCGACCCGAGGAGCCCGAGTGAACCAAGTCCGAGCGAAATTAGCGAACGGAACTGGAACAAAACAGGCCAGCAAACAATTTGGGTTGGTGCAGATTTATCGTCAATCCCCCGACACGACTCGACTAGAGTCGGGCGGGGTCAGTTTTCGCCTGTGGGCTGTCTACTGACACTGGCTGTGGATAATGTATTTTCAGTTCTGGAAAGCGATTGCATTGGGGCTGGAACGTTTTAGCAAGGTGTTGCTGGCGTGACTTTATGATACATTACTACAGGAACTTTTCAATAGGTCCTATCTGCCTTGATCGATTGTCTTCTTCGATTTTTTGTTTTCTTTTGATAACCACGGCTATGCAAATACAGTTTCGAGCTTTTTCGCCATGCATTATGGTAAAAGAAGTCGACAGTGGGCATTCATAAGACCTTTAATTTGCTACAGCTGGAAACAATTTTCTGAAATTTGTCCAATACAGTGCTGTAATAGGTTGTATTGGCTATCAAAAACATTGGCAAACGTGCCGAGCAATGTAAAATGAGAAAATCGACGAAGAGAATCGATGATGTTCACTGTCAAATTTATTATCGAATGTCCAAAACGTCAAACACAAAAGCGAATGTTATTGAAGCTGAGTTATTAACTGAAGAAAAGGGAAAACCAATGAAGATAATCGATGAATACTGATAGGACCTATTGAAATGAGCATCTAGATTTCCAGATGAACATTTCAAAAGGTCCTATTTGCTTTGATCGATTTTCTCTTTTGATAACCACAGCCATGAAAACAAATTTCGTGCTATTTTTGCAAGATAGTTCGATAAAAGAGATTCTCATCTAGCGTTCAAAACGTCAAGCATAACAGAAAATCGACAGTGAGCATGCATAAGGGCGAATACGCGATGATCGATTTTCTCTTTGCATTGCTACAGCTAAGCGAAACAATTTTCTAGAATTTGTTCAATGCAGAGTAGTAACAGGTTGTATTGGCTATCAAAAGCAACAGCAAACGCACCGAGAAACGTTAAATCTAGCGAGAAAATCTAAAGAGAAAATCGACGAAGAGAATCGATCATCGCTTATACACCCTTATGCATGCTCACTGTCGAAATGTTTTTTGCTGCCGAGGTATTAACGAAACAGAAAGTCGACGAAGAGAATCAATCGCATTGTACGCAAAATTTCACGAAAAAAATCGATATCTCTTAAATCATGCACTCTAGAGGTTTTACAACTTCGGGAGAGTTTGTCTACAAGAAAAGATCTTTCTTTTGGCGTAGATGGTAACTAGGGTGGTCCTCTTCTTTTTCAGAATTAAAAAAAAATTTATCTTTTTATTTGTATGGTTTAGAGGAATATTTGTTTCTACAGAGTTATAGATAATTTAATTTCAAGCAACCTTGCTGAAGAAATCAAAATTCTATCTCATCAACATATCATTCCATGAACATTTTTCGAAACTAAGTTGGGGTGGTTCTGAAAAAAAGGTTTTTTGCTCTAACTTTTTTATTTCGATTTTATTTTGAGAACCATCTTCCGAGGACTTCAAGAGCTGTAAGAGTGAGAGCTGTTTTTTTAGGCGTTTGTTAACTCGCTGAGATAACAGTGTTGCCGAAGATTATAGAAAGCTAATTAGAGCCCCTCTTGAGGACTGCTGGCTGCAGTAGTGTCAAAGCTGCCATCCACAGCGTAGCAGATGGTCCCATTGGGTTCGACCAACAAGGTGGCACCCCTATCTCTACTAATAACAAGTAGTCGTGACGAGCATAGGCCCGCGTGAATTAATATGTAATCACGTTTTTTATGCTGGCTACGAAAAGAAGGCGGCGGGTCAGGCCCTTGGGTTCGACGTACGATGTACAAGAGGGATATGTGAATTTTCGAACGACGCGGAGTTAGCACCAACTTTACCGGCGTATATGAAAACGGCGTATGATGGAGAGCTGGTGTAACCGTATGGTGAACCCAGTATCCAGAAAGTCGCTAAAGCTGGAAGGGTACAATGGGCGGGACACGTTGTAAGAATGTGGGACAACAATCCCGCAAAAATGCAACCGGTAAACGATGCAGAGGGGCACAACGAACTAGGTGTTTACACCAAGTGAAGCAAGATCTAAAAAAAGTGGGACGCTCAAGAAACTGAAGACAACCAGCCACGAACCGAGTTGTACAGCAAATCATTTCTTTAAGGACGTCGCACCCAGCAAAAGGAAAGTAAGCAAGTCTGTAGATGTAGACAACTAAATAAATACGTATGTAGGGGAAATGGCCTTAATGTTGGCCTATGGATCTACGATTGGGCCCATCGCTAAAAATCTTCTATTTATCAATTTTATCTAGATGACCGCGTCATTGGGACGGTACTAATGGATATTTTTGGTCGCTATTGAAAATTTAGTCGATTGCTGAATTTATTATGGGCCCAAATTCGGGGCATTTAAGCCGACATTGCATCCACTTGCATCAGCAATCTCAACTGGTATAAAAATTACTTCCGAACAACTTTTGAAGAAATTAGAAAAAAAACCCTAATTCTGAATTTCTCCATGTTTCCAGTCAATGTAATTTGCATAAAATTGCTGCACCGATTACTGCATTTAAATTTGTACGCTCAAACATATCCCAAAACGCGAAAACATTTGCAAAATTGAACAGAAACGAACATGAAGAATTACGGAAATGAGACCCAGGTTGAACGGTGTTTCCCTAACAAAGACATCAATTACAAGTATCTAAACTGAGGATCAAGAGCATGGCGATTTTGGATGGGAGGGCATGGGGCAGTCGCCAAAGTGAACATCTCTAACTATTCAGTAAGTTGTTTAAACTAGTTTAAACAGGATGTCGACTAAATGAACAAATACAAATCCCTGATATTTTCTAATTTTCCATAAAAAAATCCAGATTTTGGAAACAACCAACTTTTTCTAAACTCACGAGATTTTTAACGTGATAAGGGCCAAATAATTAGTTCAAGCAATGACTGGGATGTTATTATGATTGATAGCGGTTTGTGAATTAATTAATTAATTAATTTAGCTTTATTTAGGAGGCTTTCAGCCTTAGGCTGGTTCGCCTCCGTGCGGTTTGTGAAGGAAATCACAACCATCGCGATATAAATCAGCTTGCTGTATTTTGATCTACAACAACGTACCATCATAATATGAAATAGGTAATCCTTACCGAAATAACGCGGTGAAGTTTTCATAGAACGAAGAAAATTGAATTTTCCCAATATAATCTTCTATCACTACACAGTAAAAAAAATAATTTTTAAATCACATCAAAGTGGATGCACTTCAATCGTGTCAAAAATATGGTGTAATATTACTTGCCAAAAAGGACAATGAATTTTTATGATTGAAGTGCATCCTCTTGAATGTAATATTAAAATATATTTTTTTGCAATATGAGATGTATGTTTAATCACCGTAATGTTTTCTACAAGTTTATGATCTTGATCGTACATAAATTTAACCTATGTCCTTTCTTTGACATGAAAATTTACTCACCCTAAGTAGTTGCTTTTCTAGATTTTTCGATAGGAGCAGAGATAAATCGGGTGCTCCTCCATCTTGCATATAAAACACTTGTCTTTAATCCCGTTATAAAATATGTTCAGGGTGTCCATTCAAATCAAATTGTTCAATTGCCGGTTTTTCCCGGCTATTAAAAAACAACCAACCCGAACATCACTCCTAATGTAAACAAAACAACATCCTAATGTTAACAAAAAAAGGCGTTTAAAAATAACCGTTTACAGATAATCACATATTTGCAGACCTGTTCTACAATACGTCTACATTGTAGGAAAAAATATGAGATACGATTTACATTAACATGTTGATCATCTTTATCTCCAAAACCCCACGAAATCATGAATTCGTATAAAATCAAAGAGCCTCCTGCAAAGAATGAGCCTAAATATAGTTTTGTTTTGTCAGAAAAAGCATATATCAATACAAGTCACTTAAGCAGGAAAATGCAGTATTAAAAGTTCTTCAAATCTTCCTGGAGTTAGGATCTTGAAGTTCTATAAGCCAAATAACGTTTTGTGAGATACAAAGATGTGTTACCAAAATATTTATCATTCTCCAAATTATCCTGGAGATATTTTACAGGTTAATAGAAATCTTGTTCGATTCCCACTCAGAATTTTTGGGCATTTTGTGCTTCGCGGAGACTCATAACATCATTTAAAATTATTAATAGTGTTCAAAAATAGCATTGTTGGATTATCAAAAGCATCCCGGATATCTGATCTTGAAGTTCTGCATACTAAACAAGGTATAAGATTATTCGACTAAATGATAAAATATTCGGGAAGTCCCAGAACATCATTTGTTTGGTTTATTAGGTTTTCCAAAATGCCTGGAGTTCAAACTTTTTTTTGACGTAGAACTACGTCTTTGTTGACTATACTGGGGTGCAAATCAAAAAATATGTGTGGTGAAGGAGTGTTAGGTTTTGAACGCTTGTAACTTTGTCATTTATAGATGAAATTTAAATCCAAATACGCCAATCGATAGGATATTAAAATTACAAACCTGCTGAAATAAATATTTTTCAAATTTTTCAGTAATTAAACTTTTGAAAATGTATAAATTATAATTATATCACTGATTTCATGAAATAAGCCTTTCTCCCAAACCCAGTAATCATAAACGAATACCACTTGGTTGCACATCATTCTGCTTGAACCTGAAAAGATATAAATCAGCGCTGCTCTCATGCCTCTGCTCATTACCGCTTCGGACGGCGTGGCACTAGTTCCTGCATCAAGCAGGACTAGGTTAGCGGCTAAAGGTGGATCAGGGCGTATCCACCACAATGAGGAATGAGACTTGAAAAAACGTGCATGTAAAACCTCCTCCCCCTTAACAACCTCTCCCCCTCCCTCTTAACATAACCCGAAAAAGACATGGACTTTGACGATCGTTTTTTTCCGGGAAATAAGCATTGTGGTTTGCTTTAAACAATTAATTTTTAACATGCAGAGCCAACATTTTCAAAAAAAAACATTGCTTAACAGGAGACATACACTCGATGAATTACACACAACTGACACAACGGTGGGACGGACCCGTAAGCAGAGACAGTAGCGCGAAATCCGCGGGAGTGATAGAGAATCTCCTTCCAGAAGTAAGTTCATACAACCAGAAACCATATCAAGCCATCGTGTGGCAGAAGGTAGATAGGGGGAGAAGTGCCCGACCTCTATCCACGAAATGTTAGTAACTAATCTTATGCGGGTTAGCACAAAGTGCAGAAAATAATTTTTAATTTATCTCGTTCGTTGATTGTATCCGGTGTGAAACATTTACATGCCTAGCATGATCGGGCATGCAAGTAGTTTGAGATCGGGCATGTCTCCATGTATCTTCCTTTCATAATTCTCCTTAGAACTCCCATGAAATTCAACTCTGAAATATATTATATTCCGCTCAGAATTATCGAGGAGTTATCCTCTGAATTCTTCTGAAAATGAAATTGGAATTATCATCTCAATAAATCCTTCTTGTAACGTTACGGGATGTAAGATCTACCACATCAAACTCTGGCCCAGAAGAGCTTCTTGTTGACGGTTATGAATCTCGGTTTTGAGACTGCAGAGCTGGTAGTGCTGATGCGATATAATAGTAGTGACTTTAATGACTAAAATTACGGAAATAGTGACCAAATAGTGACTTGTAAATACTAAATAAGTAGCCATTTATGTGGTAACTTGGAAATTCAAATACGGTTTGATATTGAAATAAACTTTTTATGACATGGAGCTTACAATCAAATTTCATAAATTCTTCTCATTTAATCGAATCTCTCAACGGAATCTCCTGTGAAGAGCATTTGAAGTTATTTGAATTATTTACTTTTGCTTACGTTGTACATGATGACTAGCAAATAGTAATTTCCATTTTTTTTATGATCTTGAATTTGATTCTGCGTTCGAAATCTTTAAAATTTTGTTATATCTAGGTAGATAACATTGATAATGCGCTCTATTCACATAATTTCTTCAGAATGATCTAAAGAACTTTTTAAAAATAATTCCCCTTCTCTTGAACTTAGAGACAAATAGATTAATTTCGTAGTTGGAAATGCTTAACATCAAATATCAGAATTAAAGCGGACATTGTATACGATAGATGAGGAGATGAAAGTAAAGAGAAAACAGTTCTATCGATTGTTTCACACTCAAATCGCCATCTGACGTAAACAACTACCCGATTCGTACCTTCCTCAAAATTGTCCTTTGCTCGTTTTCTACTTTGTATATACAATTTTCACACTGCCGTACTATAACGGAACTATCAACTCTATAATTTAATCTCCGCATCTATCGTATAAAATCTCCACTTTAAGTCTGATATTTGACGTTAAGCATCTCCGACTATGTAAATCGTTAAGTTCAATCCCTGAAGGCTCCTACCATAAATCCATTTTAAATTTATTTGAATTCTCTTTAGAATTTCTATACAATTGACCTCAGACATTTCATAAATTTCTGCTTAGAATAATCTTGGACCTCTCCCCTGCGTTCAATTGGAATTTAGAATTCCCATAGTATTTCCTCAGAATTCTCAAAACAAAAATCCATAACAGAATAACTTTGAAAATCTTCTCAGAATTCCTTTGAGAATTCGATTCCATTGGAATTCTTCTCGGAATTTATTTCGAGCTCTTAAGAATTCTCTTGGAAGTATCTTCAGAAATCATCCCAGAATTCTTTTAGAACTATCCGCAGAGACCATCTTTGGAGTTCACGGGATTTTCATGGAATTTTCATCAGAGCTCCCTTAAGCCAAATTTCAGAACAAATTTTGAATTCTTACTATAATTGGACCAAGAATCCTCATCCAATCATTCTTCTAAGAACTCTCGTTAAAATTCACTCTCAATTATATTGGAATTATTTCCAAAATTGTTTCGGAGCTGAAGTTTGCGTCTCTAATAATTAAAACAATAATCAAAATCGACGCTCGTATGTGTTAAGCCAAGTTCAAATGTAGGTAAACCTGGTTTAAGATTTAAGCGGAGATGAAGAAATCGGTCCTCAGAGCACTTAATTTTACATGAGACTTTCGTAGTCTGTACTTTGGAATTCTTCTCTGATATATCTTGGTGTCATTCAAAATTCTCTTAAATTTACTTTGGATTTTTTAAAGTTCTTAATCATCCTTGAAAGACTTTTGAAAACATATTACAGAATACCTTTGGAACATAGCCGGTCGAACTCCAGACGAATCTAATCGAAATTGAAGGCATTTCCCAATATTTTCCTGGTGTTCTAAAGTTTTGCGGTTCACTGGTCACCCTGATTAAAATTTTCAATTTTTGTTAAAACTACTCTAGACTTTCGTAGTACCAAGTATCCAATTTAAACATTTTGTTGATATTTTTAAATTTCATTCTTTTAGTTAGTTAAAAAGTTACTTTAGTGACTATTTTTAGGGAAATAGTTACTTTAGTGACTTTTTGGAGTGGAAAGTAACTTTTTAGTGACTGGCTTCAAAATAGTGAACAAGTCACTAAAAAGTGACCTGCTACCAGCCCTGAGACTGGATACAAGAAAAGGTTCGGACCAGGGTTCCGATGTATGGTCGAATATCAGTATCATCGCTTGACCTATTTTCATTGCTGAGAAGGTGCATATTTGAAGAGATCCCAGAATTTTTAAAATGATGCCGAACATCACAAATGAATGAGGATTCATGCAAGACCTACTATTTTGATTGATGAGAGAGCGCGTCTTTAGAAAGGTCCTAGAATGCTTCGAATATTGTGAAACATCACAATTGAATTCAACTTCTTGCGAGAAGAGCAAGTATGTATGACTTAACTGTATCGAAAACGAATACCTCAATACTTTTCCATAGTAACGAGGTACCACGACATGTACTAAACAAAGGACACGGACATATCACAAAAGATCAATGTGATCATATGTGATTATTACCCGAACAGAGGAAGTTAAAAACATCCCTCTCTGAATGCCCTTGGAATTATTCTCGGAATTCCATTGAAACTCTTCTCTGAATTCATTGAGAATGATCGTAACCTCAAAATTCGATTTCCTTGGTATTTTTTTCGAAATTACTTTGATCTTCTCTTTAAAATTCGATTGGCAGTATCCTCACAATTTCCTAGGAATATTCCCAATAATTATTAATGTACTACTCACAGAATGCAATAGCCTTAAGTTCTTATCGGAACTCCATGCAAACCTCATCAGAATTCTCTTGAAAGCTTTCTCAGAACCTACTAACTTTTATTCAATTATTTATAATAAGTAAATATTAATTAAAATTTACCGTAGAGTATTCAAATAATTAGTTTTCTTAATTACCTTGTGGTTCTAGCCAAAACTGCTTGGTCGCTAATCGTGAAATACCATTGTGCTATCCCTACTGTGGTACGATATGACGATCATTCCTTTCAAGAATGTTGATCCAATTTGTGGACTGGTGACAAGCTCTCTGTCAGTATTTCTAAATGTGCAGTTCAGACTCCGCAACGCACAAGGACACACATAGTATTAAGCGTCCTAGGAGTAATGTTGGACCCTAAGCTTCCGTTTAACTTGCTTCGACCCGATCCGAGCACGAAGGCACTGTGCTTTTCTCTTGTGCGCCCGATTATTGACACTGCTTCTGTTGTTTGGATTCCATACCAACTCTCCTGATGATTATACGCATACCCACCAGAGTTCTATACAGTTCCATCACAGATAGGTATATGGATAAATCATATATGTTGCAGCCCCAGAGGCATGTTGTGGCTGCCAAATCCAACATATAATCAGGGTGTCTACCTAATATCGAAGACATCATATCAAGAAGACTGGCAACTTTGCCAAAATCCAAGCGATAGGTACAATAGCGCTGCGCTTGAGTGAAGGTGGAAGCAACGCATAGCAAAATTAGCAAATACACAAACCTTTCTTCTGAGGATGTAATCTTTGCTATCAAGTTCGTTCGAAGCATTTACCTTTGAGCGGCAAATGACGCGATTGTACCTGTCTCATAGCGTTCGTATGAGAAAATGGAACAGTTGCCAGTCTTCTTGATTTGTTGTCTTCGCTGCTAAATGCTAAATTTAATTCCCTGATTTGCCAGAACTTTAACAGAAAATTTTCAAGTTATCATGTTTATTTATTAAAAATACGTTAAAAAATATAATATTCTAATGTTTCTAATCATGAAAGCTTCTCATGGTCCAGAATCATGGAAATTTTATATAAGCCCAGAATCTTGGTCTGAGGACTTTTTTATAGTCAGCGGCGGTGGTGTAGTGGAAGGTGTGATTGGCTCACACCCCACAGAGCCTGGGTTCGATCCCAGTCGGCGCCGCCGGGATTTTCTGAGGCGTAAAAACTCTGATCAGCCGTAAAGCCGTTGGTCCCCGGCCATGAGGTGATGAGTCGATAGGTAGCGTCCAGATGCTGCCGCCCTGGCGTCGGTAGTATTGGTACTCAATACGGAAAACAAGATTGACGGTAAACAAATAAGGAAAAAAAGCACTGAATGTAAAACAAACTCCCCTAATCTTAAAGATTTTTTTTTTAATCCAGATTCAAGAAAACTTTTCTAAGCATGAAACATCAAATAAAAATAAATTTCGAAATCTCCTAATTATGATTTTTTTTCAACCACGATTTTTCTTCTGTGAGCTCGACACAAATTATATATTTGCATCATCTTGATATTGTTTTAGTTCTCCTTAAAATTCCTTTAGGATTTTCTAAAGAATTTCCTTAGAATCACCTCAAAATTCCCTCAGAGTTTATCTTAGAACTCTCACTCTCTGGTATTCCCTTGCAATTTTCTCCATAATACTCTAGAAATTATCTCCTGAAGGCTCCTTGATTTACTCTACAGTTCTCTTAAAATACTTAATGAGGTTGAATTCCCAATGCATTATCCTGAAATAAACTCTCCTCAGTATTCAGCAAGGACCGTAATCCGGGGGCAAATTGATCACTTAATAATGTAAATATAGAAATATATTTCAGCATTAAAAAAAATTAAACGAACTAATTGTTTTCAAATCAGTAGCTATGATGTCTCTATCGCTCTTATCATACTGAATGTTTTGTTTATTTTCATGACATTTTTGACGTATTAAATTTGAAAACTTCGTTATGGGGTAAATTTATCAACACCCCAAACGACTTTTGAGTAAAATTCTAGTAACTGTTCTTATTTTAATTAATTTTGGCTTTTCTGACTCCGAATCAGTTGCTAAAATCCTTGTGCAAAGTGTATTTGCAGCTGAAATTATAAAAAAATATTTCTTAGAATCACTGAAAATTTCACAGTAAATCCTTGATTCATCAATATTGAAAACATTTGACCGTATTTCAGATTCATTGACACTTAGTGCAAGGAAAAAATGTTACTTGACCATTTGCTTGAATGCTGATATTTAATGTTATTAACGTCAGTTAAATAAAATGAAAATACTTTCTTGTTATGAGAAACTCGTCAAAGCAATTATTGGAGTCTTATGTGTTGTTGTTTATTAATTAAGGAGACTTTCAGCCCAAGGCTGGAGTCATGACGAAATGCAATCAAGATTTCTCTTAATATTTATGACCGAAAATTTTCTTCGTGGCAACTAAAAACGCAACCCATTATGGTCAATTTCACCCAGGTGATCAATTTGCCTCCGGATTAAGGTATCTGCTGAAATTCTCATGGAATTATTTTTGGAATTTCCATTAAATTCAGTCCCGTAAATTAACTGAAATACTCCTCAGAATTCCCTAGGAACTCTTCTTTGATTTCTCTTAAAATAATTACAGAAATAGGCTTGAAATTCTCCTAAGTATTCCTTTGAAACTAACTTCAAAACATTTTTTTAATTTCCTGAGCATTCTGTTGGAATACTTCCTAGAATTCCTTTGGAATCATCATCAAAATGTTCATGGATTTTTTTTCCTCTTCGAATTCTACTCACAAGCACCTTGGAGTTCTCCTTACGAATCCCTTTAGTCAGAGACCTGTTGGAATGCTCTTTGGAATTACACTCATCTCTTCACGGTATCGGATTTGGCATAAATTTACACAATATTTATTTATTATTATATAAATTTAAGCGCAATATCGCTTAAATTAGCAATATTGTATGCAAGCTTGTAAACGATTTCATTGTTTATGCCAACTGTAGCTCAAAATTAAACGAAGGGAGATTTTACGCGATAGTTAAAATTCACATTTTTTTCTGTGTAGGATACCGTGTAAAAATAAAACTACCATGATTTTGATTATTCACATACTGAAATATTTAAACAATCTATTTTAATGCCATTCGTATTTCTAGTCCATGGGCTATGGTCCAAAAAGACATATTTTTTAAAAAATCTGTTTTCACACAAATTTTGATTTTTTTTAAGTATGCCATTCGATTACCTGCGGCTTGAAACCGATAATGTGATTCGAATAAAGTCGATAGATTGTATCGGTTATCGAGAAATCGTTACAAAAATACCGTGTAAATTACGTCTCAGTGGCATGAACCGTTTAAAAAATACCGCGTAAAAAAGACTTGAGTGTACCTTGGAATCCTTCTCAGAATTCTGTTGGAAATTTCCTTTAAATCCTACTCAAAATTCCATTGGGATTAAACTCAGAACAACCATGGAATTTAGGGCCTCCCTTAGCTCAGTCAGTAAACGCGCAGCTACAAAGCAAGACCATGCTGGAGGTGGCTGGGTTCGTTTCCTGGTCAGGTCTAGGAATCTTTCGGGTAGTCAAATTTATCGACATCTCTGGGCTTAGAGTATGATTGTACTCGCCATACAATTATACTAATGTAAAAATGGTACAGGCATCAAAAGCTCTCAACTAATAACTCTGGAAGTGCATCTAGAACACTGAGCTACGTTTCATCTGGAGTACAACAGAACTAACTTGAAAGGAATCCACAGATTTCACTTCAAGTTTTCCTAACAATTCCTCCCTTGGAACTTTCCGCTGAATTCCCTTGACATTATCCCTAGAGTTCCCTGGAAATTGTCATCAAACTAATTCATTACAGCCCATAAGCTGAGAGACTTTTGCAAGGCTCTTATTTTTTTTAATCTGGGTTCTTGGAAAACATAAAATGTCCGGCGTCTTTAATATTTATTTTCGATCCAGATTCTTGAAAAAATTTCTCCCAAGTCTGATTTAATTAGATCTTGGGTTTCGAAATTAAGTCTATCCTTAAAATTTGTAGAAATTATTCATGATTCTGAACCCTAAAAACAATTAAAGTTTCAGAATTTATGCTGATACTGAAGATAAATCCACACACTTAGAAAAACCTAATTTTACACGTGACGGAATCCATCTTTGACATAAATGATGAGACGTAAACAAACATGTCATGTAAAATTAAGTGCTCCGAGACTGAAAAGTTCGTTACTCGACGAAAAGTACGTTTGATTGAGCTGAATTTCGCGTATATTATGACTTAATTTTATGTCAAAATTGACGCTCGTATATGTCAGTCTCTGAGCACCTAAATTTACATGAATTTTTCTAAGTGTGCACTCTAGAATTATTATGTTCAAAGAATATATTTTAAAATGTTTTTTTTATTATTATTGAGAAGGTTCCTTGGCGTTCTTTATATATTCTATAATTTTTTTTAGAATTGCTTGATGCTTGGTACGAGAATTTCGAAATTCCCTGAGAACTCCTGGTTTTCCCAGGAAAAATAGAATTCCCTGAGAATTCCAGGTATTTCAAGGTAGAAGACATTCTGGATAATATCTTTCGATTTTGGTACCCAATTCCTGGATAGTTCACCCCGGCAAAGGGCGCATTGAGATCAAAGAACTAGTTTTGGAATTTCGATATAAAAATCAAATTATCGATCTGTTTGCGATATGTTTTTAAATCAATAAACTGAATAATTCAAAACCTAATAAATTCTTTTACTGGTGTTTTTATGATGATCACAATAATCAGAACAAACACATTGGATGCCATGTGACTCTATGATGCATAGGCAAAGTGTTGATCTTCCATGGCCGTGCTATGGAATTCTCTCCTGGAGTCACAGTCGAAACGCCACAGCAATAGTGGCAATAGCAATCGATAAATAATCTCAATTCTATCATAAATCGATGCTTCAATCAATCTGCAGTGATCATTTCATTCAACAAATTTTCAGAGTTTTTGCAGATGAAATTTATAGAACATTCATCAATATTTCAATATTTGGTCTAAACTTAACAGAGGAACTTTGGAGAACTTCTCGGCAGACACAAGATATGCTTAGGATTTCCAGGCGAAGTTGACACTTTTTTTCACAGAGATTAAGGATTTGCTGTAGCCGGCGCCGGTGGTGTAGTGGTAAGCGTGACTGCTTTCTAACACCCCGATGGGTCTGGGTTCAGTCCCAGTCGAGGTCGGTGGGATTTTTCTGAGGCATAAAAATCTCTGGTCACGTCTTCCTTCGGAAGGGAAGTAAAGCCGTTGGTCCCGGCCCATGTGTATGTGTGTTGAATGGGTGCGATATCCTAAGCAGGAGTGGAAGATGCCTTCCTGCACATTCGATTGCCGTCAATGGATGGCAATCGATGTCCGTCGGTGATTGGCACTAGATTGCGGAACAGAGACCGACGTTAAATAAAGGAAAGAAGAAGGATTTGCTGTCACAAAAGTCATGGACACAGCAATTATTGCAAACATTTCTCCGGTAAGCCAAAAAATAAAATTCAGAGCACTTCTAGAGGATGCTATGCAAAATTGCAAAAAGAAATCATATTTGTAAGTGTTCACGTTTCAGTGTCGAGTAATTTTTAGAATATCGTGTAGAGTACTCGTTAATATGTTGAAAAATCATGGCAAGTAATGTTCGTATATGTGTGCAGTTTTTCTCCGTCAGTAAATCTCCCTGGTAGGCCACCACCCACCGTAGTCTACAAAACCCAGCAGCATTTAGGCGGCCATGAGAAGTGACGACAAAAAAGGACACGATGACTGGCGATGGAAAACGAATGGCCTGGGTCACTGACCAATAGTCAAAGGACAGTGACCCAAAGAACGCATTTCTAGGCTACATACACCGATCATCAAAGAACCATCAAGATAAACGATCGACAGTCTCTGGTGAAATATACCAAACATTACTGTGCAGACAGAAGATAGTTGAAGATAGTAAGAGGAAAGTGAAAAAGAGTGAGAGAAAAAAACTGACAGCAGGACCCCGCTGTAAATTTTAAACAGAACCGCTGAGGTATACCTGGTAGACGTACCGGTAGGCTACGCCAGTCCCCAGCCAAGTAAGGACAATTCCAGCACGAAGCCGAGTCCGTCAACACACTCGGTGGCCCAGCCAGCATAAGAAGTTGAATAGCGCGCGCAGGAGATTTCCAACGCCGCCGAAGGAGAGAAGGAAGAAGGTGGAACGTGGAGCCGAGCGAAGCAGTCGTCGAAGAAATGTGGTGGTGGATCTGCAAGGGGCCTCGAAGAAGAAGGGAAAGACAACAGGTTTCTGTCACATAGAAATTAAGAAAGTGGGAGTGTTACATACGTAGGGAGGAATAAAAGTTTGGAATATTGAAGTGCTGTAGGAGTTTTTGCTGTATCCAGTGCGATCATTCATTGCTACGTGGAACCTAGTTCGGTAAGCGTGCCGACCCTGAGGCCATTGTAGTCAGGGATTCTCAGGATCGCTCCCAACTGAGGTAGCTAGCACTTACATATTGGAGAAATCATGAAAGTGAAAACATGTGTGCTAAATTTGAAAAACCTCCCGGGGACGTTCAATTGCTTTCCTTAAAATGTTTGTATGAATCTAGAAACACAAATAAAAACATCCAGGGAAAGTTATGAGAGATTCTTATGTGATGCGTGGTGATGAGCAAAAACTGATGAACAATTTCCCAGTTTTTCCGCGGAATTTTAGTAATTTTACCGATTATGCGATATACATGTATATGTACATCAAGCATAAAACCAAATGAGACTGAGCCGAATGTGGCAGTTTGTTATATGGGTCATTACTAAGACACAAAAAATTTCCCATGGATCTCGAATTCGTTTCTGCGTCCGAAGTCATAAAAATTTGCCTGTAAGTCGCACAGAACTCTAAACAGAATTTCCTTTAGAATCATATCCCTTCACAGAGTTCTTTTCAGCATTCCTCTAAAATAAATTTAAGATGCTCTCTGGCCCCTTGAAAATGTATTTATAACAGTTAAAAAAATCTCTTCGAATTGTTAATGATTCATCCAAGCATTCACTGCAGTTTTCTTTAATAATTATTATTTAAATTCGCTTGAATTTATTTTGAACATTCACCTGGACTTCTTCTTTAAATTCTCTAGAAATTATTCTCAAGAAACACCTGGAACTATCCTTGGAATTCCCATAAAACTCATCTCAGATTTCCTTTGGAATAGAACCCTAAAAATTTGATACCCTTGGGATTTTTTACAGAATTCAAATGAAACTATAATTCTAATTTCCTAAAAACAACTACCCTTAAAACTCCTTTGGAATGTTCATGTTCATAAAAATTCTCTTAATAGTTCTTCAAAGTGATTCTATCCGGAAAATCTAGTCCAGTTCAAGAGTCAAGAAATTTGTTCAAGGTCCAGAATCTTATTTTTCAGAAGAGGGGAATTCCCTAATATTTCCGGTTTTTCCGATTTCCCGGTTCACTGGTCACCCTGTTGATAGTGTAGAGCGCACTGCCCACTGGACGATTCTGAAGCCTGGCCAAGTGAGTGGGGTATGGGTTTATTTGATTGAACGTCATTTCCAATGTATATATTGATACATTCAAACCATTGGCATTTGAGATAAGACAGAGATAGGATGCGGAGGGCCCGCTTAGGGGAAGCGTAACCTATGTTATGGTTTCCATTTATTAAATAGTTCAGATAGGCTGGAAATGACAGGTTCACAGTGAGTAAATGTACCATATGGAGCACTGATCAAAATCAGATTCACATTGTCAGACCCTGCCAAAGAATAAGGGGATTGACGATGTCTTGTCAAGTTTTATTTTGAATTTGCGTTTTGTATTTAATACTCTAGTAAATCTCGCGTCCGTGCTCATTCACAACAGTGTGAGGTGTCAATACTCACTGGGTCATATGTCTTAGACCAGTTCCAGATTAGTTTTCTATTAATATCTTCTGCATCGCAGTTCGCGATAGATTACTAAATATGGGTTCACTTTTCCGACCATAATAGTGTGAGGTAGAGTCGGTGTATAATGAGTCACGCCAAGAGTGAAGCCAAGTCTACCTATTGAACTGTCAAACCGGCTACCTATCGTGCAAAGTAAATAAACATTACGATGCTATGAAAGGTCCACGAAAGGTATTGCAATAAAATATAAAATATAATCGAAGAAATGAGCATAAACACGTAGTGAGCGTTAAATTGTCATGGGATACGCTCGGTAATGATTAGTTATGAGAATTTCTACTATTTTTTGTTAAGATAATTTGACAAAATCACTGATATAATGATTTACTACAGCCGCAATATTTTTTCTCTCGCTAGAAGTCATTTGAAGTTGTTGTAGAAGTCCTCTGTTGCCAAGTGAAAAGAATGGGAATGTTTCGAAAACCGTGATGCGAGTTCAACTGTTTTTCTCTTGGCGTGACTCATTATACACCGACTCTAGTGTGAGGGAAGGGGGTGAGTTAAACGTTGCGATATGAGAGCGAATAGAGGCAAATAAATAGGGAAGACAACACTATGACCCAAATAAGTAACCAATGCATGCGGCTCACACTTAACTTGTTCTATTTCTTTCTTTCTTCCTATAATGTACTAATATTAACTGCCTGAGGACAAATGGGAACACGACCAGAAGTTCAATAGGAAAAAATCGAACAAGAAAAGAAGAATTAAACTTGCACCGGCAAGAGGAAGCAGACAGAAAGGATCATGCCGGTTGGAGACAGCCAATGTATACTGGACGAAGCTTGTATCTAGGAAAAGTCGTATGTGCAGGAAACCGTAAGTAGGATAAGAATCGTATAAGGTGTGTGCTTGCTTGATAAGATCCTAACTTTACTTTAAATACACGGTAGGAATCGAATATCCATTTATGATTAAGGTTTTCCCCATTTTTCACTGGGAGTGGCAATACTCATTGATGAGTGATTTATCGTACCCATTTATTAGTAACTGTTAGCAGCTAATGATTAATTGATTTACCTATTTTAGGATTACCTATACTTCACATCAGAACCTCATTTCCTTCAATTACTACTCCGTCGCAGCACACACCTTATATGGATCGCTAACCTTTATTTAGTTTCAGCATTTTCGACATTATAATCAAAAGGTGAGTTTTAAAAGTATAATTACCATGCATATAGATAAGTTAATGTACCAGAACCTGGACGGACACGAGCCTACCCAGGGGAGGACCCGGATACGACCACCCATGTGTGTCTAGAGTATCGCACGAGCTGACGAGTGCAACGGGAAGGACAGTAGGTGTATAGGCTAGGGGGTTGGTCCCTAGATAAGCCTTCTTAGCGGAAGGCACAGCCTATGCACTGAACAATTACAATTACAATTACAATTACACTGGTCACCCTGTTGATGGTTAACGGACAAATAAGTTTAGAGCCCTTCCAGAAAAATTAGTTTAAAGTTAAAAATTCCTCTGTAATTCGTGAGCGTTTAAAGAAGTTTTCCGGCGACTTTTTTAAAATTTCTAGGGTATGCCTAGCAAAAATCAAGACATTAATAAAATTCTCCAATTTGTGTGTAGAAGCTTTGTAATTTATAGATAAATTTTAAGTAGTTTTCTGAATACTGACACTAATGCCGCTCGCAACACTGTTCTATCTTATATGAACTGATTTATTTATTTTGAAACAACCCATATAAACCAACGTTGCGAACAGGTAGCTGTCCGTCTGATCGCTTTAATAATAATTGGTACAGATTGTTTTGCAATGCTGTATTTTTTTTTTTTTCAATATCAGAATAAACGAATAATACCTTAATTATCACAAACGTACATAACATTAGCGGATGAATTTCATGCACCGCTTAGCCGAATTTGATTTGACATTCAATTATAACCCAGGAGTACCTACACAACCGAGTGGCACAACAAATTAAAACGAAAACCTAATATGTATATCGCAACCACATCGAGGAAGGACATTGATCAACCAAACTATAAATTAATCAGAACATGTACGGATGTTGTGGACATCGGTGGGGGGAAATACGTGACACTAAAACAAAACCAAATTGGGGACAACAAAACCAAAAACATAAGAATGCAGCACTCAATCAGGTGCTTCGCAGAAAAAAAAATTAGATACGTACCGCCTGTAACGCTGCTAATCTATCCTTCGTCATTTTGGAGGCTTCGGTTGGGTCTCCCGGGGGACACTATTCCGATACTAGCAAATATGATCACTCAACTTGAATTTCGGGTTCTTCTTATTCCCTGAATCTTCTTGATGCTGCTGGTATTGCAGATGACTACTTCGCTTTCTTCGCTCGATGCTGGAGACAAGGTACGCACACTCACACCGGATTCCACAGACGACCAGACTCGGCTTCCGGGACCACTCTCTAAGCAAGCACTCCTAAGACTTATCTACTTATATTTACTCTGCCGACAGAACTAACGCGCGCGGCAGGTGGCTTTGCTGCCTCTCAAGAACCGGGCTGTTTTTCGTGCGAGATCCAACGATCCATTCACACCGGAAATCCCATCTGTAGCTGCTGGAGACACACGAATCAACACCCCTGACGCCTTCCGGATGTTTTACGTGGGGAAGAATATCTTTTCACTTTGTCTGCGAACAGACTCTGGTTCTTCCTGTGCTCGCACAACTTGTTCCTACTGCACACTGGCTATAGAGTTAGACGACGTCCACCTATAGATCCAACTTTTTTCATCTGTCAAAAGAGGGAAAAATCAATCACGAATGATGTTCCGTCTCGGGTAGAGAAAACTTCCAGCTGCTTCCGGTCGTCGATTCGGATACACCACCGCGGAACTTGTTCTTCGGAACTCGTAGCAAGATTTCTACGGTCTGTTCCGCGACCAGCACCAGTCCCGAGATTTGATCCGTTCAGATAAATTAGGGAGCTTTGGTTCCTAATATTCTGCACTTGACTCGAACGACGACTCTCCAGCGACTTGTGAGTGGAGTGTATGATGAAAATCGATATCTTCACGCGACTTCGTTATGCAGCAGTGTGTATTTTCCCACACGGAGACATTCGCTCGCTCGCTCTCTCTCGGGCGTGCAATCTCTCAGATGCTTCTACTACACACGGCGGCACAATGGACTTGCGTACAGTAAACTTCCATTCACAACACACTTCCAACACATCTAAAGAGTACGAGAGTGTCCCAACATTTGACAGATCCACCCACGATTGCTTCCCAGCTGGCAACACTGCGCGTAATCGTACACACGCAACTCTCACACAACTACAAGAGCCATCCGTGTGTTTTGACAGCCAAAGTGACGATTCTTTTTGGGGTTTGGCTCTTTCCCCACTCAACAAACTGTCACTGGATGTCTCTGTGTTGGGAGAAAAGGAAAAAAAACGCGAGGAATTATCGATTTTTCACGATTTTCTTCTTCGGATCACTTCTGGGGGGGGTGCTAATATTAGTCATTGCATTTGCTTTTTTCTTTCTCGAGTCCGAGGGCCTAACGGGTCCGTAAACCAACCGATAAACCTAGCAACATTCCGGCTTCGAGCCCACTGTCGACCGACCGTCACTCGACACGGACTTGGAATAACTATTAATGGGGCCACGACGGATCAAACCTCCGCAATCACAAGAGCGAAACTCGTCTATGCTCCCGCTGGATCACTGATGGTGAAAACCCGGGGCGTACCACCACCACGTACGGTTAAGGGGGGCACTTGAGAACACCGAATGCACACCACACACACGTCCTATACACAAGGGCGTCAGACTTCGAATGAAAGAAGAGTGTTCAGTTTTAGCTTCAGCAGCCTCTAGAGGTGTTTTGTTGAGACTTTTTTCTCTGGGTGTAGGTATTTCATGCGACAGCGACGGGCGGCGGACGACCAAAGAGAAAGGCGAGAGTAGTTTTGCGACCTTTTTTGTGCAAACTTGACGAGAGAGCGTGCGAAGAGAGAGAACGGTCATATACAAGCCGAATGTGTTGGTGAGTGACCGCCAGGTGTCAAAATATGCGTTAACCTGCCCAGTGGAGCTGCTTATTTTCGGATGGACTTTAAACAGGAGTTCCACTGGGTGAAACACGGAATAAATTATACAAAATGTATTGCGCATTTCACACCAAATTGGACTAATAAGCGCGTTTTCACTTATAAAAAAGTGTGATAAAATTGCATGTTTAGATCTAATCGTCTTGGTGTCTTCGGTGCACTTATTCCTTATGATGCAAGCAATAAGTGCTCGCAAGACATCAAAAAGATTTGACGGAAATGTGCACTTCTATCACACTTTTTGCATTTTTGGGACAGTCCAGTTTCAGATGCAATCAGCAATATTACGATGGTTATATCAACCGAGTAGCGTCGATGTTCGATTTCCACTTGACACGGAATATGCTTCGCCGAAGATTCTCTGCCTTTTTTGCTGACCGAAGGCGCTTGATACCCAACAGCTAAGTGTAAAATTTAAGACTTATAAATTTTTAGTAACTTGACAATGCTTTCCAAGTTATTTTCGTTTGTAACGGTAGTAACTGTAGTATATGTATGTCGTCTGTATAATCTGTACTTTTTTACAACACATCATTGGGACTATTTCTAGTCTGTTGATGCAACCATAACAAATAAACAAATAAACAAATAAACCGGTGGAAACTAACGATTTTAAATTGGCTCACTACTTGACTAGCCTATTGGTCCCAATCAAATCGATTAACGTACCCTATTCTACACGGCGAATGAGAACAACCCAAATTTGAGTTTAGTTCACTCATAATCGCCAAAAGTGCAGGAACTCAGCGATGAGTTAATTTGCCACATGTTTTACCAGGTTTTTCCAGGGAAAAATTCCCGAATTTGAGAAAAGTAAAGATTGGATTCACTCAGTTTATTGGTACAACTCCGAGACTGAATAAAATTTTCGTCAATTTCCTCATTTTCCGGCAGATTTTTTAGGTTTTCCACAAGAAACCATGAGATAAATTTAACTCATCGCTGCGTTCCTGCACTTTTGGCGATTATGAGTGAACTAAACTCAAATTTGAGTCGTTCTCATTCGCCGTGTAGTCGAAATTCTAGTTCTACACTATGTTTGTTTTGATTCGCTATGAAAGTTTGACAGATAAAATGAGGGGTTCGTGGATTTTCCTATGTTTCGAGGGATGCTGGGACCGAAGATAGTACCAGAGCTGAGCCAAACAGTTGAGCACGTTTCTTCGGGACCTACTAGTCTTAGAGTTACCTCTATGGTTATATTGCACGTTTCACACCAAATTGGACTAATAAGCGCGTTTTCACTTATAAAAAAGTGTGATAAAACTGCAAGTTTACGTCTAATCGTCTTGCTGTCTTCGGTGCACTTATTTCTTATGATGCAAGCAATAAGTGCTCCGAAGACATCAAAACGATTTGACGGAAACGTGCAGTTTTATCACACTTTTTGCATTTTTGGGACAGTTCAGTTTCAGATGCAATCAGCAATACATGAAATAGATTAAAAGCATAGACTTCTCTGACGTATGTGAATTGCACAAGTAAATTCAAAGGTTGTCTTGCACTAATACTTATAATAGGGGAAATGTCTCTAATGTTGGCCTATGGATCTAAGCAAGGTGACTACATATAGGTGTTCTAATGTGTCAAAGTCATGATTCAGCCATGTTGGATTTTTGTATGGGACAGCGACCGAGTTTGTTTACAATTTGCTCTAAAACCACACTCCCCCCCCCCCCCCCCCAGCGACCTCCTCGTCTATATAGTGGCAAAGCTGTATCACCATTTATATACCCACCATGGATCTAAGATTGGGCCCATCGCTAAAAATCTGCTATTTATAGTCGTTATATTCATAGTCTGGCGGATAGAATCTCGGGAACCAATTGAGCTGTCAAATAGCGGAACCAATCGAGCAAATCACGACCAACAACAGAAAAGAGCACATCAGCTATTTCGAACAAAACTGCGGAAACCGTTTTCTCGTGATTCAAGGCTCGCCTACGCAAACTAACACTATCTTTGAGTTGGGGAAAGATTCCCCTATCCGATGATGCCGGTAATTTGCGTTCGATTGTCGAGGAAAGAATAATCAACGTTTGTTTTATAAAAGTTGATAGGACCTTTTTAATTGTTGGTCTACAATATATTGAATTGGTTCCGCTTTAGGTAATTTTTAACGTTAATTATTGGTAATCCATGATTACCGATAATTTAGGTACGTGCACTTTCTTTGATTATCGGTAATTTCTACCGATATTTAGGTATTCCTTACCGACTTTAAGGTATGTGCATCTTAGTGTGTACACTGTGTTTGGTGAATACACACCTCGATACACACTTAGAAAATAATACCGAACTCGGTTTAATTTTCCCCCGAACCTCTTAGGTTACCAACGAGAAACCGAATAAATGTTTTAACTACTAGATTCCCTTTCACAGATTTCAGAATAGAGTACCTAACCTTGGATTGATTTTCCATGCCCCGCCTTTAGAAAATGAGCACCAATCATGTTAGGCTGTCGATCGGTTTTGTTCTGCAAGCCAATGGAAAACTGCTTGAAAATTTTCTGAAGTTTGAAACTGTTTTGCTCATTCTTAGTTCACGCTGACGACGCTGGTTTTCATACTTTCATCACTGAGCCTGTTGGTTTTGTCTTTGAGCTTAAAATTAAAAATGTGTTATCAAAATCGATCATTTTTATGAGTTTACAATGCTTCACGATAGATAAGAACAGTAACTGCATTTATTGCTTCTGAATGTTTGGCTCCCGCTTGACAGTAACTGTTCACACTGGCTCCCATGTGACAACCACATTAAGTGAGTCCGCAGTAAAGCTGTTGCTTTTACTGTTGGGCTTTAGTCCGCAGTACCCAGATGTTAGGCAGTCCAAATGTCCGTAGTAACAATCACGTACCCATCATTTTGACCTAAGATTATCTTAAATAAATGAAAGTAAATTTGGATGAATGTTTTTGTATCACAATAGTTTGTATTGATTAAATCGATTTGTTTACATTTGATACTTAGGACCTTTTAACAAGTTACGCGTGAATTCTAAGGAGAATTTAGGCAAATCTTAATTAGAATTATTGAATGAAGCTTCAGTGAACTCTAGAAAGAATCAAACAATTCGACAGTGAGCATGCATAAGGGCCTATACGCGATGATCGATTCTCTTCGTCGATTTTCTCTTTTGTTAATTCGACAGTGAGCATGCATAAGGGCCTATACGCGATGATCGATTCTCTTCATCGATTTTCTCTTTGCATTGCTACAGCTAAGCGAAACAATTTTGTAGAATTTATTCAATGTAGAGTTGTAACAGGTTGCATTGTCCATCAAAAGCAACAGCAAACGCACCGACAAACGTTAAATCTGGCGAGTTATTAACAAAAGAGAAAATTGATGAAGAGAATCGATCATCGCGTATACGCCCTTATGAATGCTCACTGTCGAATTATTTGCTAGATTTAACGTTTCTCGGTGCGTTTGCTGTTGCTTTTGATAGCCAATACAACCTGTTACTACTATGCATTGAACAAATTCTAGAAAATTGTTTCGCTTAGCTGTAGCAATGCAAAGAGAATATCGATGAAGAGAATCGATCATCGCGTATTCGCCCTTATGCATGCTCACTGTCGAATTCCTAGAGCATCTTAGAATGAACTTAATGAATTATTGGGAGTGTACTGCAAAACATTTCTGGAACTCACCGCCCCCACCCGCTCAGAGAGAATCTTAAATTTATTTTAGAGGAATTCTGAAAAGAACGCTCTGAAGGGATCATGGATTCTAAAGGAAAGTATCAAAAACATTTTAGGTAGAAAAATTTTGAAAACCAAACACAGAAACAAGTTCAATTTTCTGAAAAATAATTAGTTGCCTTTGTAATGTCCTATTAAACCTATAAATCTCATTTGGATTCATACATCATTCAAATATACATCGCATAACAGGGCAAATTTCAAAAGTTCTTGAAATAATGGGAAAAACGGAAAATTTCTAATCGGAATTTGTTGATATTCTTTTTTAAAATCCGTACATTCATTAATTCAAACGTTTTTCTCAAAAACAGTGCTACACAATTGTTTCACCTCTGCTTTCTTGTGCCGTTCAACGTAGGGTGAGATTCAAATATGTAGATTCTGCATTATAGAATAGAAGTTAAGATGAATTACTGTACCAAGTGTTAAAATTTATTTAAAGAACTTGAAATATTGTTCATCGAGATACGGCGATTTTTCTGTAGTCACTTCTTTAACCAATTATTTTGTAGTCCTTTGTGACTTGTTCAGGGATGAGATTCAACCCTAAGCCTACCAGCGTGTGATTTCAATGTTATCGACCCTGTCCGAATTTGATATATCATAAAATGCAGGTTTACTATATTTACAAAATAACGGCACCGGTGGTGTAGTGGTAAGCGTGATTACCTCTCACCCCAGCAGGCCTGGGTTCAATCCCAGTCGGCGCCGCCGGGATGTTCTTGATATAATTTCAGTATTAAGCCGGTGATCGTTAAATTAAAACACAACTGGTTTCGTCTTCAGTCAAAGTACAACTCATCGGTTTATTTCACCTATTCTTTTACATCACTTCACTCGAGTGTGGATCCGAGCTATACGCTCTCTTACTCTCTCGACTCTCATCCATTCGAAGGTAACGGTCTGTTTTGCCTCACTACAAAACATCGAAATGGCATTGCCTACTGCACCGTTACAGCTCCTCTACCCTTAAGCTAATACTTAAAATCCTCAGAAAATTTCAAATTCAAAACCTACTTAAAATCATATGAGTTCAGAGAGCAAAATCGAATTCTAATGCAAAATCTCAAAATAATTAAAAACTTGAATCTTCGACAACTATATTAATAGTATTCAAAATCTTCTTTCCTTTTCTTCTTAAATTTTCTTTTTGAACGTCGAACTCCGTCGGTCGGAAGACCATTCTGCTGATGGCTCGCTGAGGTGACTTCTTCCCCCGAAAAAATAAAAGATTCGGCCGCGAACCCATAAAAATCAGAACTAGAGTCTGAGACGTTCGAAAACTCTTCTTCGTCATCTTCTCTCCTGCGCTTGCTACTGTGATTTGTCGATGGCTCTGAATGCGTTTGCTGCCCAAATGGATCAGTCGATAAAGGTACACTCTCTCCATGGAAAGCAAAAGCTCTAGTTGCTTTCCGGCAAGAGGCTGGCACAATTTTTAACTGGCGCTTGTGCGCTGAAACGACCCTGCCTCCCAGAGAAACCTGCGAAATATTTGTAGAGATCCGTTTTAGAAATTTGGCTGGTAACCATTGCCGAATGTCAGTTGGGTTATTGTTTTTATAATATATCAGATCTCCAAATTTAAGGTTAGTAAATTTATCAGATATATTATCTGAACTAAAACTATCACTACCTCTTTGGTGATCATCACGTGTTTCAGTCATGTTTCTTTTAAAATTATGCTTTGGATTAATTAAGTCTATCAAAATCTTTGGTCTGTATATTTGTAAATTTAAAGCTATGTATCCCATCCTCGTCGCCACTGATATAATTTCAGTATTAAGCCGGTGATCGTTAAATTAAAACACAACTGGTTTCGTCTTCAGTCAAAGTACAACTCATCGGTTTATTTCACCTATTCTTTTACATCACTTCACTCGAGTGTGGATCCGAGCTATACGCTCTCTTACTCTCTCGACTCTCATCCATTCGAAGGTAACGGTCTGTTTTGCCTCACTACAAAACATCGAAATGGCATTGCCTACTGCACCGTTACAGTTCTGAGGCATAACATCTCTGATCACGCCTTCCTTCGGATGGGAAGTAAAGCCGTTGGTCCCCGGTTCATGAGTTGATGGGTCGATAGGTAGGGTCCAGGTGTGGGAGCTGCCTTCCTGGCACGTCGGTAGCATTGGTGCTCAGCACGGAAAACAAGATCGACGGAAAAAACAAACCAAAGGAAAAAAAAAAAAAAATATTTACAAAATATTTTTTCTGTTTTGTTAATACCTACAAGTAAACACCCATGTTCTTATTTTTTTCTTTATGGTGCGAACGGTTAAAAAAAAATAAAAGAATATAGATGAATACCATCAACGACTAAGTAACACCATGCGGCTTCGAAATACGACGGCATGCGGCAGTATTCCTTTTATTATTCAAAAGAATGTTTATTTACATAATCATACCATCCGATCATACATTCTTAATGACTATCCATAAACTGTAAATCAGACACCAGCAGAATCGTCTGCGGCAGCGGCCTCGGTTGAGGCGACAAAATTGTCAGCACTTCCTTCTCCATGCTCACATCCGTAACGCAGATAAACCCTGCCACGTTGCTTTGAATGACGTTCTCCTCGAGGCTTTCGGCAAAACTGACCGCCAGGATGTGATGCAGCAGTTGATGGCTCGGTTGAACAGCCACCAGCTTGGTAAAGTTGTCCTCCTTCTTCATTCCCAACGGTAGGCACGAATCGGGCAGGGCGGGTGATCCAACTTTGAAAATTTTAACGTCACTAAACTTCACGTCAAAGGAATGCGGATACAGTGGCATCTTAGAGCCATAAAAATATTCACGGATTCGATTGTCACGGGCCTCCGCTCGCTGAGATCGAGTTCGCTCCACTACTCCTCCGCTTTTCGGTAGGTAAATCACCTGAACCGACTGACCAACATCCCGCAGCAGCTCGTTGTACAGCCTTTCTTGGTCCAGCACGAAAACCGCATTTACCTCAAACGCCCTAACGGCATGCAGAATATGTTTGTAGCCACTGCCCTTCACCCAACCGCACGTGTTGATGATCATTCCTGAATGTTTGGCTCTTTTGTTTGCCTGCAGCCGTTCCAAGGTCGTTTCTGCCAGTTTCGAAATCAGGACATTGTAGAAGACGTCATTGTCCGATGGTGACGTGTGTCCAAAGTGATACACCAAAGGAGCTTGCTGGGAAAATCCTTCCGCTACCGGTGCCGGTCGTTCCACCAGCAAAGCTCCAATCGTTCCCGGAATAGCGATTCCTCCCTGACCCACGTCCAAATCCACATAAATTGGCCGTCTTCCCAATCGAACGGCGTAATTCAAGAAGATCCGGCAAAGTGTTGTCTTCCCCACATCCGTTGGTCCCACAATCATTGCCACCGGTCCTTGCAACTCGTCCTGTTCTGCCTTCGCACGGAGATGCTCCAAAGCTGAGTTGCAATTCAAGTACTGCACCATTGGTGTTTCCCGAGCCACATAAGCAACATCCGGCTTTCCACGGAGCTCGATCGTGCATCCATGGTAGGTGAAGATGGCCACCTTGGCACCGACTCCGAACTCGTACGGTTTCTTCATTACCATTTCCGTACCGAACAGCTCGGCATGTCCGTTGAATAACTGAAATTGTCACTATTATCAAAAACATTTTCAAAACAACGCGGCGACAAAAAGCGACTTACCGTAACGATAGCTTTCTCATTTTTGTTTTCAATCTCAAAGCGAAGTTCCGAATCCGTTTCCAATTTATATTCTGTCCGTGGTCCATGTTGCTCGTCACTCATGTTGCTGGATTTGTGGCAAGGATAAACCCAACTCCCGCTGGAAATTCAAAATAATATCGAAATTTGGAAAAGGAATGTTAAGACTGATGGTTTAAGTTAAATTTTATTTTCATTTCACTGACATTTTCATGCTGTTTGTAAACAAAGAGATTTTGACAGTAACTGTAACTATTAGGTCAACATATTCAGCTACTGAAACACTTCCTGGAGTGGGGAGTAAAACCGGTAAAACCCTTAACACGCTAATTTAAACTCCCTCACCGGGTGAGTCGATCGTACTCACTTTCATCCGCACTGTAACTGGAAAGTATGGGTATTAATGGGTACAATTTCACCCTTTTTGAAGTAAAGTAGGTAAACCCATTAAATGGGTAAACAACTATCCAATAATGGGTAAGTAATACTAATATATGAGTAATTGCTATCCAGTGTGTAAACGTTACGTTACCCATTTAATGGGTTAACCTACTTTACTTCAAAATGGGTGAAATTGTACTCATTAATGGGACTTTCAAGTTAGAGTGCGATCAGTGCGATGTATCGAGTTGTCAAAAACTGAACACGGCGAATGAGAACGACCCAAATTTGAGTTTAGTTCACTCATAATCGCCAAAAGTGCAGGAACTCAGCGATGAGTAAATTTGTCTCATGGTTTCCTGTGGAAAACCTAAAAAATCTGCCGGAAAATGAGGAAACTGACGAAAATTTTATTCAGTTTCCGAGTAGTACCAATAGACTGAGTGAGTCCAATCTTTACTTTTCTCAAATTCGGGAATTTTTCCCTGGAAAATTCTGGAAAAAAAAGTAGAGGGTCTGTGCCTAGGGGCACGAACGGAACAAATGTGAACATTTAGTTCTTTTAATTGGTCAATCATCAATTATCTTAACTCTTTCGTGTTTTATTTGTAAGCTTATCAAATTTGTAGTATTTATTTCAAAGAGAAAGTTGATGAAGAGAATCCAAGGGACTGTCAACTTGAGTATTTTGGTTTTTTTTTAAATTGCGTGGATTCTATAGATCCTGTGGAGATCTATCTATGTAGATGTATGTGTTAGTAGAGGGAAAAATGTAAACTTTGCGGGAGACGATGTCTTAACACTCGAAAGCAATTTTGTGAAATATGAAGTAAAACAAATCCTAGGTAGTTCTGCATAATGATTTTGTTTGATTTTATTTATTTATAAAGTCGCCGCGAAATACCAGCTGGCGATTTGTTTTTTATGATAACTCCTTACTTGAAAACACAAAAGCTCACAAACAGGCTGCTTTTTTATGGTATACAGTGTGATAAATCAATAATAAATAAATTATTTCAACATTTAGTGTTAAACCATTCATAAATTTTGGTAACATACAAAAAAATCTATAATCCACATTAAATTTCATATGTAAGCGCCGATTGAAACAATCTTTTCGACGTCACTACAAGGGTGATTGATTAAACGAAAGAAACGAATCGTGCGGAATGAAAGCCGAGGAAAAACTAATTGCACCAATATATTGAGGCCTACAATTCCACACCTTCTATAGACAGGTTGAGCCTTGATAGTTAACTGCTTGCAGAAACTGATGACCTTGACCAATTTCCAAATAATACTCTTTAACAAATTTTTGGTGGCCCTGAAAAGGACCGTTTTGTAGTGATGGTTGAGTAATTCTGAGCTGGGTGTTCAACACGGATGAGGCTGTCGAGCTGTATGTCGCTTGGCATAGATGACCGACCCGCAGCAACTAACGAAGAGCTACTGATTCCGATCCATAGCATAGCGGTGCAACTTCTTCCTCCTTTGATGGTTGCTTATGTGGGCTCTGCAGCTCGCTGCTTGCAGGCAGCCTTTCGTTGTTACTGGAGAACAATTTTCAACGCCACACGCCGAAAGCACTGCTACTGCTGCTACTAATTTCGACGACCGAACACCACCACACAGTGGTGTGGTCGTTGGGAGCGTGTGGCTCTGAGTATGGCGATGAGTGTGCAAAATATTACGCAATTCCATCCTCCCTATTCGCACGCGCCCGAGGATCGGAGGCGAATGCCACTTTGACTTGTTTCGTCTACTTACTACTCTCTGACGACTGTGCTGGGGAAGCAGCATATGCATGTAGGTAATTGGTGGATTTGTTAGTTAATTCGACGCTTTTGGACAATGCTAGACATTTTCCAGTTTTTCAATAGTTTCTTGTTAAAATTCAACATTCGGAAGCATTTTTATCGATGCGTAGCCATATTTCTGATCGATTGGTGATAAAATTATTGAAATTGGACCAGGGACAGCTGAGTTATTGACGTTCAAAATCTTTCTTAATTTGTTACATGTTCCATTTTCGGTTTTCACAAAGTGTACCCCCATATAGAAATCAAAGACGTAGTCCTACGTCAAAACCTGGGAAAACATGAGACAAATTTTACTCATCGCTGAGTTCCTGCACTTTTGGCGATTATGAGTGAACTAAACTCAAATTTGGGTTGTTCTCATTCGCCGTGTGGACTTAGAAAAAAATGCCAGTCATGTCGGAGGAAACGTCCTAAGCAGGGTCCTAAGTCAATGTTACTCAAAACCGACTGAAATGTAGGTAAGCAGGAATTGCCTTGGGAATTGCTTAGGGAAACGGTGTTGAACCATTTTCTGCTCCGGTAGACTGAATCCGGAGCAGGCAGATTTCCTTTCCTTGAAAAAAAATCAAAACAACGCCCTCTCACACCACGCTACTGAAAATAACTCACTCATAATCGCCAAAAGTGCAGGAACTCAGCGATGAGTAAGTTTGCCTCATGGTTTCCTGTGGAAAACCTAAAAAATCTGCCGGAAAATGAGGAAATCGACCAAAATTTTATTCAGTCTCGGAATAGACTGAGTGAATCCAATCTTTATTTTTCTCAAATTCAGGAATTTTCCACTGGAAAATCCTGGGAAAACATTAGGCAAATTTAAACGCTGTCCAGACTGGAGAGTTATAACATGTTATAACGGTTGTCAAATAATTGCAACACAGAAACCACCATCAAGATAGCGCTATAACATGTTATAACTCTGTAGTCTGAACGTACTATTACTCATCGCTGAGTTCCTGCACTCTATGTGATTTATGAGTTGACTAAACTCAAATTTAGGTTGTTCTCATTCGCCGTGCACAGTTGGCCTAATTGCCAGCACCTTTTGTTTTCTGTTTGCATCAACGCTGAAGTTTACACGGCCAATGAGAACAACCCATATTTGAGTTCGGTTTACTTATAAATCGCAAAAAGTGCAGGCACCCAGCGATGAGTAAATTTGCCTTTCTCAGATTTTTTCCAGGATAAAATTCCCGAATATGAGAAAAGTAAATATTGGATTCCCTCAGTCTATTGGTAATACTCTCACTGAGTTCGTAATTTTTTCTCATTTTCCGGCAGATTTTTAAGGGGGGTTTCCACAGGAAAACATGAGACAAATTTACTCATCGCTGAGTTCCTGATCTTTTCTTTTTGCGATTATTAGTAAACTGAACTCAAATTTGGGTTGATCTCATTGGCCGTGAAAATAGGTCAAAATAACAACATTAAATTATTTGGGAAAACGGCGAATAAAGTGAAAAACAATTATAATTACAACATTGAAATTCTAATACAATGAGTAACATTTATATCCAAGAGCCTCCGACCGCTGGAAAGGTACGTTTAGAGAATCCTTTCTAATTCTATGCCCAACAAATAACGATTCCTCCAAGGTGCTGCTGAAAACAACCGTCGGCGACATCGATATCGAGCTATGGTCCCGCGAATGTCCACTGGCTTGCCGCAACTTTATCCAACTATGCATGGAAGGATATTACAATGGGACGCTGTTCCACCGAGTGGTGCGGGGCTTCATTGTGCAAGGTGGCGATCCCAACGGAGATGGAACGGGTGGCGAATCAATCTACGGCCATCCGTTCAAGGATGAGTTCCATTCCAGGTTGCGGTTCATTCGGCGCGGACTGGTGGCAATGGCCAATTCCGGGAAAAACGACAATGGATCGCAGTTTTTCTTCACGCTGGGAGCTACGCCCGAGTTGCAGAATATGCACACGCTTTTCGGAAAGGTGGGAGGAGATACGATTTATAACATGTTGAAGTTGGAGGAGGGAGAAGTGTACGAAAATGAGCGACCACATTTTCCGTACAAGATATTAAAGACGGAAATCTTACACAACCCATTTCCGGATATCATTCCGAGGGTGTTGAAGGTGAAAAAGTCTGGGGAGGATAAAGAGAAGAAAAAGAGGGAGAAGGGTGTAAAGAATTTCGGATTGCTATCTTTCGGGGATGAGGCGGAAGAAGAGGAACAGCAAACGAGTCAGTATGTGCAGCGCAACACTACGGGAAAGGGCAAGAGCTCTCATGATGTGTTGGACGATCCGCGGCTGAGCAAGCAGGCGATTGAGGTGAAGGATAGCTCTGAGAAGAAGAAAAAGAAGGAGAATGAGACATCGAGCAGCTCGGAATCTGAGGATGACGAGGAAGCGAAGCGTCGGGAAGCTGGTCGAGATAGGGAGCTGGTTCAACAACAGGCAAAAAGCGTCAGGGATAAGCTGAAGAAACGTAAGTTGAAGGTAGTTGGTGGCTTGCAGAAAATGTATGAGTTCATTTCGTTCTTTTTTTTTCAGACAAAGAAGAACCGAAACCTCCGTCGTCATCCGATTCGGATTCCGATTTTGGCTTGGAAAGTGAACGGAAAAAAGTTAAACATGAGCAAGCGGCCAAGATAAGAGAGGAAATTACCAAGCTCAAGAAGGACTACCAATCCGACAAAAAGAAGGAGCAACAGAAAGAGGAGAAGATTGAAAAGAAAAAGGAAGTGAAAGAGGTCATGAAGGAGTTCTTCTCCGTTCAGGAGCAGTACTCGGAGAAAAAGAAACAGCTACCGAAGAAAGGTAGTTCGAGGGAGAGCTTCACCCTTCAACTGTTGGAGAAGTTCAAGAGTAAATTGCACAATATTAAAGATCAGACCGACGATGAAGAGGCTAGTGGAAGCAGACCAGTAGTCGATGAAGAGGAAGATATCCAAGGGGATAATTGGCTTTCACATCGGCTGCAGTTTGAACAAAACGACCCGATCCTGGCGAAGGACGCTGTAACCAAGGGCGATGATTGGTACGATGTTTACGATCCGAGAAATCCATTGAACAAAAGGAAACGTGGCGAGAAAAATGAAAGGAAGGATAAACTTGCGAAGTAGCACAGGTAAATGTTTCGTTTTAAATACATTAATTTATTTCATTAATCTAGATGTGCAAAAACTATAACGCTAAAATAGTATGCAAAAGTTGAGAAGAGTATGAATGTATGGAACACAAAAGAAATTCCTCGAGAAGCTTGTACATTATTAAGCTGTATTGCAGACCTGATGTGCTGCGAAAAAATAAGTTCTAAAATTTGTCACTAAAATGTGTTTATTTGGACTAGCGCATCGCTTGCATCAAACGAATCCACTGAAAATTGCGTGCGCACTTTGGAATGTTGAAACCGATTAGCCTTCCACAAATTTTGACCTCTTCAAACCGCCAACTTTTGAAGCGTGGATAGTAGCGAATTGACATCGCTATCGATTTCGGTCCTAATATTCAAATTCTCCACCTGATCAACGATCGAATCGAAATCAATACTCCTTCCCTTGATTCGATTTAGCTGCTCCTCAAACTCCTCCAGCATTTCCTCCAGTCGGCGCTGGTGCATGTGGCCAGCTTGGCTCGGATCCAGATACAGCAAGCTTCCGCTTCTCACCTGTTGTTTAAAAACCTCAAAAATCATCTGACAAACCTTCACCACATTGTTCCTGTGTGTATGAATGTCACTCTTGGTCAGTCTCTGCATCTTCGATATGATCCTATCCGACAGCCGCAGCTTCCCGATGGCAATCTCCAGTGCAATCAGTCCATTCGAATCCTTCAACGTCACATTCGTCCCATACTTGAGCAGTAAGTCTATGATCGTAATATTCTCCGTACAGGAAGCCAAATGTAGTGGGGTATTCTCATTTAGATCTCTTATATTTGGATTAGCACCGTTCTCCAGCAACAGCCGAACCGTATCCGTAAATCCACGACTGCATGCAATGTGCAGAGCCGAGCGATTGAACGTCGGTTCCCTCGTATCCGGACTGAAACCCTTGTCGATCATGTTCTGCAGCACTTCCGAATTGTTAACCATGGCGGCGTTCAGGAACTGCGATACCAAGGCCGCTTTTGGACGGCTCGTACTGTACGGGCTGCTGCGGCTTGTTTTAGACCGCTCCAGTCTAAGTTTGAATCCGTGACGGCTTCGTTCCAAATTCTCAGCCACTCGGATCGCCTCTCGCCATTGTTCTTCCGAGGGACCTGGTGGCGAGGGAGTCGCCTCCCGGACGGTTTCCGCTTCATCCTGGGGGCTGGAATTTGGGGTGGCGGCTTCCGTTTCCTGCATTATGCAGGAAAACTAGCTGAAAATGGATTTCTATTATTCGAGAGTAATCGATTCTTCCAGCTGTTTGGAAAACAAAACAAACTTGAGTTGAGTTGAGACTGTCAAAGTATTTGGTTGCACCCACCACGGGTCGACCGGTGATTCCGTTATCACGAAAAGTATGGTGTGTACGAGACTGAACCAACACTGATGTGTATTCTCTCGCACAATTTTTCAAATAGACTATAGACACTGATAAATTGAACTATATTCCCATTTTGCTTGAAATTTAATCATTAAACTCAGTTTAATCATATCGAATGATTAAGAATTAATCCTCTCGTTCTAAAAAATAAGGATCTGGTATTAATCCCAGTTTAATCATGGTTGATTAGACTGTAGGTTATCTTTTTTTGAATAAATTTTAATCATTTTTGATTCTATTTTAAAAAATTTTGATTGAATTTAAATTTTTTTTTATTATATATCAGTATTGAAAAAGAATAAAATTTAAGACTGGAAAGATTATTTCGATTTTAATCATGCATGACTACTGCCGAAGTAATCATGGCTCGGACTCAATAAGGTGAAGCGGGAAACTGCATACTTTTTAAGCTTTTTTGATTTAATTTATCTTCGAGTGTACAGAGATTCGCGGAAATCAAGCTGAACATTGCATTAGGTCCTTAGTAACATTGATAGCACTAACGAAGTGACAGACGGAGCGACTCGAAAACTTTGGTGACTAACCTGCTATTGCAATTTTTCAGTGTACCACATGGCAACACCACTATAGTATAGTATACTACTGGATTGTACTACATGGCAACACTACTACTGGATTGAACTAGCATTTTCACCAAATGTACTAGAAAGTTTTGGTTCTATCTCTTTCACTCTACTCAAAACTGAAATGCATAAAAAATGACAAAATGATACACTCTTTGCACACTGTCAAAGAATCATTGTACCACAAAATCAACTTTGAGCAAAACCAAAACAAAAATACTACACACTTAAATTTTTTCGCCGAGATTCCAACAGCCGAGTAGTTCTGCAATTTATTTTGCTGAGATTCAGCAAAACAATTGCCGAGACTCAGCTAACAAATAACATTTTGCTGAGATATCAGCTAACAAACAGATATTTTGCAGAGATATCAGCAAAAGTAAATGCCGAGGTAATCGGCTGTTGGAGATTTTACCGAGCTAGATTAAGTGTGTATCCCATTTGGTGGCTGATGGCACAAGCTTCTAAGAAAATTCTATTACAGCGAACCACATTATTTTAATTGATTTCTTCGCCAGTTAGTCGTCTGTCACTTCGTTTGTGATTGATAGATTCTCTTTGTCGACTTTCTCTTTGGATCCCCACGGTCATATGAAGTATGAAGTATCTTTTATCTAGCATCTAATACACGAAACGAAAATTAATTATTTTATTCATGTGTTTCACTTATACATTTTTGCCAAAACATCAGCCTTATACATTCCATAAGACATACCACATACGTCCTATAAGAACGCATAAAAGGTATGTCTGACCATTTATACATTTCATTTGACACATGATCTTCATTAACATTTTGCAAGGCGTCTGCTTATTAGTTGACTTATACATTTTATGAATAATCAGCAATGGAAATTTGCCAAAAGGTATAGGGGATTTCTATCCGTGTACGACAAACACATCAAGAAACGGTTCTGTGCTCAAGTTATTGACAAAAGAGAAAGTCGGCGAAGAGAATCGATCAATGCTACTTAGGGTCCATGCATTAATTATGTCACACTAAATCGAGGAGAAATTTACTCTTATCGTTTTTCCTATACCTAATGCATTGTTTGTCACAAAATCTTAGCGTGACATAATATATGCATCAACCCTTAGGGCCTTATGCAATGTTCAGCTTGTCAGCTTATCAGACGATTTGGCAACGTGATTTGTTTTGTTTACAAAAGCTACCAACACTTGCCAGGGATCAAAATGCCCCAGCTTTGTGCGTGACTTTATCGTTGTCTACGCTACGATTTCTCCGCTTCGCGCTCCGTAATCTCAATGAGCTGGATTACCGAGGTGAAGCAATCGGTTAAGTTGTGTGAGTGAAACCCTTGTACGATACAACCAATTAGTGACGTCACTAATTGACCACTTTGTCAAGCAGTTTTGGCGTGAGTTTCTACCAGCGATTTCACAAAACTGGACAAACTAATTTCTATTTTTGTATGAAACGCACAAATGTTGGCTACTTTTCTCGAGGTTCTAGAAGAAAAAATCTCAAAATAATGTTTTATTTCAAAGTTCGAGTGGTAGTAAACGTCATTTTAACTACTCGAATGGAGTGATTAATTGGAGATACGCACTTCGTCTTCCAAGCTACGAGAATCGCTACCAATTGATCAATGTCGAGCCCTTACATATTCAAAGAGATGTTTTCAGAGCCTTAACTGTCGCCGATACTCTGCAACAAGTGAACATTAATGTTCAACCTCGATCACTACGCAACAGTCTTATGCTAAAGGGTCACCCACATTAGATCCGTTTGCGTTGCGTTGACGTAAATTTGACAGTTAGACAATAGATTTAGCTGTCACTTTGCCGCAACGCGTCCAACCTGAATCTAATGTGCGTGGGCCTTAAGACTTAAACTTCTTCGAACTAATTATAGCTTAAGGAGCGCTATTTACGGTTTGCAGCGAGTGTTCAACCGAGTAGCGTCGATGTTCGATTTCCACTTGACACGGAATATGCTTCGCCGAAGATTTTCTGCCTTTTTTGCTGATCGAAGGCGCATGACACACAACAGCTAAGTGTAAAATTTTAGACTTATACATTTTTAGTAACTCGACTGTGCTTTCCTTGTTATTTTCGTTTGTAACTGTAGTATATGTAGCCTGTATAATCTGTACTTTTTTTTTTACAATACATCATTGGGACTATTTCTAGTCGGTTGATGCAAACATAAAAATAAATAAATAAACATTTTGTTAAATAAACGTTGTTTGAATTCTCAGTGAACTGGTGAACTATTTTTGCCTAACCGCTGCTAGAATTTTGCAGACTACCGTCGATTTTTTCCTAGTGAATTCTATTCGTTTGAGCAGTGTATGTTACAATGATAATTATTAAATGGGGCTTCGAGCGAGGCGCACGCAATACAAAGAACCGGTGCGTTGCAATCAAAACTACTTAAAGTAATTAATACGTTTTGAAGTAGTACTGACGGTAATTAAAATTAAGAGATGTACTAGTCTATGGCTAAAAATCTCACAAATAAAGAATTAAAAAAAGGTAATTAAAATTGTCTATTCGTAATTAATGTAATTAAAAGTATTGAAAATGTAATTACAGTATGCAAAAAAAGTTTATCCACCCCCCTACCAATTAACATTTCTTTTTGTTTTTCTGGTGAAAATCAGTTTAATTTTATGAGTGTTCCTCCATGATTTATCAATTTATGTTTATTTATCACATTGCCGTTGAAAATACGGCGTTTATATCTTTTCTTATATCTTTCGGCGTTTAGAGGTTACTCTAAGACCAGAAGGTCCCGAAGAAACGTGCTCAACTTTTTGGCTCAGCTCTGGTACTATCTTCGGTCCCAAGCTAATCGATTCACCCCTCGAAACCTAGGAAAATCCACTAACCCCTCATTTTATCTGTCAAACTTTCATAGCCAAACAAAACAAACATTGTGTAGTACAAGAATTCCGACTAGAATGGGATACGTTAATCGTTTGCTTGGGACCAATAGGCTAGTCAAGTAGTGAGCCAATTTCAAATCGATAGTTTCGTATTGATTGTTGGTTTTAGCAACAATCAATACGAAACTAACGATTCAAAATTGGCTCACTACTTGACTAGCCAATTGGTCCCAAGCAAACGATTGACGTACCCCATTCTAGTCGAAATTCTAGTACTATGCAATGTTTGTTTTGATTCGCTATGAAAGTTTGACAGATAAAATGAGGGGTTTTTCCTACACGGAAAAACGAGTTTATGCATTGATGACTATTTTTTTAACCACTTTTGAGAGCTTGTTCGAGCTGTCATAGAGTGGTTGAAATTTATAGCAAAAAAGTGTATAGAATTTAGACATTTCCAGAGAAAACCATTTTTCAACAAAAGTGTTTAAATTTTATTCACTGGTGGCTGAAAAAAAACTTGGGAACAATTATTTTCCGAAAAGCAGCGGCCATCATTGGTCAACTTTTTGCAGGTAGATAGATTGTTTATAGTATTATTTATAATCTAGATACAATTTAATAGTAATTTATAATTTTCTTATTATTTCAAGAGAGCGGTGCGAACTTTATCTTTAAAAGTTTTTCCAGAGGATCTAGTGAGCTGCAGATTCAGCTGCTACAAGCGTTGTCCGGTACGGTTGGACATGCCAACTGGAATATCCTGTCGCCGTGTGAGATCAGGCCAAAGACATGGCCGATGCTAATAGTAAGTATATCTATACAGCAAAAAAAAATTACTATCGATCAACGTAATTCAAGCTGATGTATGAAATAATGATGTAATAGCAAAAATCAGATACATCAATGGATGTAATTTTGTTCGCAAAATCGGTATACATTGTACAACGTCATATTACACAACCAGCGGAATTACCTCTGTGCAGCTGTTTGGATGTAATATTCAACAACTTTTTTTCTGTGTAGCAAGGTACATTATTTTGTAACTTTTGATCCCCATTACAGAGGGCTTCAATCGGCAGCACGACGATCCGAATCTACTCTCATTATTTTGTAACTTTTGATCTCCATTACAGGGCTGCCAGCGGCACCACGACGATTCGGATCGAGTTCGTCGGGCAACGCAACGGAATGGTTGCCGAGCACGACACGGGAAGGTCGACGAAGGGATCGTGAAAAGAAACATCCGAGTTCCACCTGGACGGGATGTCGAGCGATGACAAAATGGCCGACATTGTAGTGTCTTGAAAACTTGAGTTAAATGGTGTGATCTTGCTCTGCCCAGATGTACCTTCTTATTGTTTTTATTGTACAAGAAATAAATATTACTTTTTGTTGATTTTTATTTGAATGTAATTGTTTGTATGATATGTTGAAAATACACGAAACCAACCATTTAAAATCGTTCCGGTGTATAAAATTTAACCACTTTTGAGAAAAACGTCTTTACTCATTAATGATTAAAATTTAATCACTTTCGAGAAAAACGCGTTTATTCATCCGATGAGTAAACAGCGTTTATTCATTTTATGAATATGTGCGGGTTTTCTCGAAACTGTTAAAAATTTAAACATTAATGCATACTTTTTTCTTAGCGTGCATGTTTCGAGGGGTGAATCGATTAGCTTGGGACCGAAGAGAGTACCAGAGCTGTGCCAAAAAGTTGAGCACGTTATTTCTGGACCTTCTAGTCTTAGAGTTACCTCTATGGTTTAAGTGTGTATTCTGCAACTTTATCGAATGTTAACATTGTGTCTATCTGTCATTTAGTGCTCTTGAAGTTTTCGTGCTCAAAATTTCAGTTTTGTGTTCACAATTGGAAGTTATTTGTTTCAAAATGCCTAAAAAAGATCGAATTTCGATCAGAAGCTGAAATTTGATTATTGAACATCACAAAACTCGCAAAAGCTACCGTGATATTGCCGATATTGTCCAGCTTCACAAAGATACGGTCGCTAGAATTGTGCAGATGTACAAAAAGCGTGGTTCTATCTCACCAGCTAAGCGATCGGGGCGTCCTTCAAAAACAACTGGCCGAATTGACAGAGCTATCGTGAAGAAGGCGGAGCTGGACCGGGGACTATGAGCTCTAAAAATTGCGAAACAGATTGAAAGCGAGTTTTCCATTCAACTGACATCACAATGCGTACGAAATCGTCTTCATAAGAAAAGTCTTAAGGGCAGAGTAGCTCCGCCTTCTTCACGATAGCTCGGTCAATTCGGCCAGTTGTCTTTGAAGGACGCCCCGATCGCTTAGCTGGTGAGATAGAACCATATTAGACAAGCGAGCTAGGACAACTTTAAGGAAGGTACAAATCGGTTTTTTCATCTCTTTACCAAACTCCCCCTTTGGAGAGGGATGGTGAGGGGTGTCCCCCCCTTCCTTCAAATAACAACTGAAGTGCGGTAAAAAATCGGTAGAACTGTTTCAAACACACAGTTGGTACATGAGCGGGTCGGTTTTCATCTCTTTTTGCCAGTGGTGGCGGGGGGGACACCCCTCACCATCCCTCTCCAAAGGGGGAGTTTGGTAAAGAGAGATGAAAAAACCGATTTGTACCTTCCTTAAAGTTGTCCTAGCTCGCTTGTCTAATATCTATATACAATCTTCACACTGCCGTACTCTAACGGAACTATCAACTCTATGCTTTCATCTACTCCATCTATCGTATAAAAATTACCACTACAGTCTGTTATTTGAAATTAGCATCTTCAACTACATTTTTCATAGTTTATCACATGGAATCTCAAGAAAAGATATAAACGCCGTATTTTCAATGGCAATGTGATAAATAAACATATATTGATAAATCATGGAAGAACACTCATAAAATTAAACTGATTTTCACCAGAAAAACAAAAAAAAAACGTTAATTGGTAGGGAGGTGGATAAACTGTTTTTGCATACTGTGATGTATTTTAATACGAAATTTCAACTCTAATTAATGGAGTTAAAAAGTAGTTAATGTTCTACATTGTGTAATTAATATAATTAAAGCAGTAGTTAATGGAATTCATTTAATTACAGCCGTTGCCTGCGTTGGAGTTAAAGGTTATTGCGTGCCCCTAGGATACACTTCTTGTAGCAACCGAAAGGTGATGTTTCAATGCACATTTTGAAAGTGCAAAGAAAGCGTAATCGTGTGAAATACATAAATTTATACAGAAAGAGAGGAGGATTAGTCAGTTCCATTTAATTCCACTACATTAATTGCTTATCCTTGATAGATATGCGTATTTCGTCTACAATGTGCGGACTTCTTCACTTCAGTCTAAAAATCTCTTGAATAAAGAAAAAAAAAATCTTCACTTCAGACACTGAAGAATTAATTAATTAATTAATTCAGACACTGAAGAAGTCTGTACATTGTAGACGAAATACGCGTATCTGCCAAGCATAAGCAATTATGGTAGCGGAATTAAATTGAAATTTATAATCCTTCTCTCTTTATTTATACAGGAATTCCACTATAGACGTCCACCAGGATACATATTTTAATATTTATGTCACTAAAAATGCAAGTAAAAAGAGACTGCAAGTTGGTTACTTCAGCAAAAACATGCGTAATGTAAAGTTCTGAAAGAGTTTTGAACACATTATTTACCAGAAATCAATGCAGGAAAATTTAACTTAATAAAACCTATTTTTAAGGATCACCCTAAGTTACCTATTAAAACTTTATATAATGAACCATTAGAGACAGACAACTGATTTCTTGAGCAAAGTTATGACTATCACTTATCGAGTCAACAAAATAATCCAGCACGTAATATAATCATGATATGTCCTTGTGATTTTTAATGATAAATAAGAAAAATCCTAGGATCGTCCTTCGGGGTTTATTGTGTATAATCATAGTTATTCAAAAGCCAACGGAGCTCGAGTGTTTCCCAAATTCAGATTACAACTTTCATTAAAAGCTTTCTTCATTGCTGTTACCCAGTCACCTAAAAATAAAAGTAAAAAGATTTGTAATAAATTCAAAATTGTTCCAAGAGCTAAATCAAATTTTTTATAAACTCCTTATATTTTTAAAAGTTTTAAATAAAACAGTTAACATTACTGCTTTAACATTCTTACCATGTTTCAAAATATCCGAAATTCTAAAATTCAGCTGTTTCTGCTTGTCCCGTGCGGTATCCAGCTGCCCACTATTGACGCAGTCGATTATTTCGTTGGAAATTTCTGGACAAATGTTTAAAGTGGTCATAATGAAGGAATCGAATCCAGCGGCCACCGCACCGCAAAGTATGGTATCCGCACCTAAGAAAATCGTTCTTCCTGGTTTCAGGCAACCAGATCCCTGATCTAAATCACCGCTGGTGTACTTGATGCCGCAAAAATTTGGAATCGCTAATTCGGCCATATCCAAGAACGTTGGCATGTGTACTGAAAAATTGTGTTATTAAGAATTTAGTTTAATTTATATCTAGTCCTGAATGAAGTATACCATTAACGTCTGTAAACATCGGTATGTGGTAATAGAAAAATGGAATGTTTGGACAATAAACGGCAACGTTTTTCAAATAATCTGTCAGTTTTTCGGGTGTTTTCGGTTTGAAGTACAGCTCTGGCAAACAAAGCACTCCATCTACTTGGAGTTTCTCGGCATGCTTTGCCAACTCAACCACATCAGGATAGGGTGCACCTCCTATCTGCACCATCAGCACAATTCCGTTCAAATCACAAGCTTTCTTCCAAGCCTCGGTCACTTGTTTTCTTTCCAGGACAGTCATCAACATTCCTTCCCCCGAGGTGCCATTGACAAGAACTGCGTTGACGCCCTTCTGCTTCATATACTTTGCGTAGGGTTCAATAATTTCATAATTGACGGTTTTGTCTCTGAAAGATAAGTTTTTAGGTAAACATTTTGAATGGATAATACTTGATTATTGCAATCATACTTATCATCGTGATATGCTGTAAATACTGGGGCCATCAAGCCCTTGTAGGCGAAATTCTTCATCGCGAGCCAGAAGATGAATGCTACTTACGATGATGTGTTAATTAGAATGAAAGACTTACAATAGTAGACAATGTTATCACGTCTTATCGCACAAAATGCAAGCTTGTAAATAACAAGGCGTTAACAAAACAACGGTTATGGTTATTCGAGATTCATAGCATCCGTTACCTGTCTGATAAGATTGTTTATATTCAAAGTGTTTTTTATGTTACTTCATACGCGAAGTTAACGATTTTCAGAGTTGGTTGGAAATGCTAACATGAAGCTTTAGTGTGATGATTTATTAGCTAGAGAATGATCTTTAGAAGAGGGTAGGTGGATAGTTCCGTTAGAGTACGGCAGTATGAAAATTGAATAGAAGTTGAAAATGAGCGAAGGGCCATTAAAGCGACAGCTTACAAGATAGACGCACATTTTTGCCTAGCCCGTACGATGTACGCGGGGACTTGAAGTATGTCTCCAAGTCCACAGGCAAAAATGTGCGTCCCTCTTGTTGCTCATAAACTGACGGCTACTCCCGCCTTGAGTTGTTACATTCATTATAACACACCATCGACTGGAAATGCTCTCGCGACGTGGGGCTTTAGGTAGTGATGAAAACGTCGCTAGAACTATTCCACAGCCGCAGTCAGTTTATGAGCAACAAGAGGGACGCACATTTTTGCCTGTGGACTTGGAGACATACTTCAAGTCCCCGCGTACATCGTACGGGCTAGGCAAAAATGTGCGTCTATCTTGTAAGCTGTCGCTTTAATGGCCCTTCGCTCATTTTCAACTTCTATTCAATTTTCATACTGCCGTACTCTAACGGAACTATCCACCTACCCTCTTCTAAAGATCATTCTCTAGCTAATAAATCATCACACTAAAGCTTCATGTTAGCATTTCCAACCAACTCTGAAAATCGTTAACTTCGCGTATGAAGTAACATAAAAAACACTTTGAATGTAACAACTCAAGGCGGGAGTAGCCGTCAACAATGCTGATGATGGTACAGCACGCAACAACCACCCTACTGCTTTCTCTCTGAGATGATCACGTTGGTCATGACGAGAGGAGCAACACAATAGTTGGGTAAAGAAGAACTGCATTATAACACACCATCGACTGGAAATGCTCTCGCAAACGTGGGGCTTTAGGTAGTGATGAAAACGTCGCTAGAACTATTCCACAGCCGCAGTCAGTTTATGAGCAACAAGAGGGACGCACATTTTTGCCTGTGGACTTGGAGACATACTTCAAGTCCCCGCGTACATCGTACGGGCTAGGCAAAAATGTGCGTCTATCTTGTAAGCTGTCGCTTTAATGGCCCTTCGCTCATTTTCAACTTCTATTCAATTTTCATACTGCCGTACTCTAACGGAACTATCCACCTACCCTCTTCTAAAGATCATTCTCTAGCTAATAAATCATCACACTAAAGCTTCATGTTAGCATTTCCAACCAACTCTGAAGATTGTTTATATTTCTAGACTAACATTTGAAAGGGGCGGAAGAGCCAAAATGTAAATAAACCATATTTTGCCACATATAGAGAGAATAGTTCAAAAACTACTCGATAAACACGAAAAAGTAGAAGAAAATATCACTTCAAATCAAGACCAACAATTGAAATGGCCTTAACTCCATTTGGTAAACAAACCTTGTAAGGCCATTTTCTCGCGAACCTAAACCACAATCGGGTAGAGGAGAATTTCCCCTACTTGTTCATTATGTTGGTTTGCCTTTGCGGACTTCGGTTCGCGAGAAAATGGCCTTACAAGGTTTGTTTACAAAATGGAGTTAAGGCCATTTCAATTGTTGGTCTTGAAATCATCAAAAACGTTTCTTCTTACATGGCGTATTTCCAACTTTCAACTCTATGATGCATCTGGTTGTTACACCTTGCACCAAAACTACGAATTATATCGTTTTAATATGCCAAACGTATTGAGTCTGTAGTATCTAGTCACGCCCGATTCATTTGAAATGCATCCGATTAATAGTTCACGTGTAAACAACGAACAAAAAGAAGACCAAAAAATCTCCGGGCGTTATTCCACTCTCACAAAATTTGCGAACGAAGAACCAAGGCGGAACAACAAACAAAAAATCTCGAGGGTGTACTTCCACGGCGTATCACCAGTGTTGGCAGTTCAAAGGGTGGAAGATCCGGGGGGTAACAACATGTATGAAATTATCAGGACGTATGATGTTTTCTTCTCGATTTAACGACAAAGAAAACTTTTTTGAGTTTTTAGTGATGCATGATGATAGATTACACTATTAACTATATGTCAAGCTTATAAAATCATCCAGAAAATGGAAAGTTGTGAAATAGGATTAATTTTTAGGTCATCAAAATTCAGAAGCGATTTTCTCGATATGGTCATTTTGGAATTACGCTCTTTTCAAATCAGTGCCAACATTTCAAAGGTGCGTAATTGCTTTTGTAAACAATGACTTTAGCCGTCAATTTCTCGCGAATGAAATCTTACCTCTCCAAAATTACAATGCTAGCTGGTAGAGGAAACATTCCTCTACCTGCTGGTGTCATTATTTTTCATGAGTGAGCTTTTATTCGCGAGAAATCGACGGCTAAAGCCATTGTTTACAAATGCAATTACGCCCCTTTGAAATGTTGGCACTGAAATGTTAGTCTTGATTTGTCACTGGATTCAACCGATGTGCAAGAAAAGCTGATATGTTAATCGAGGGAGCAGACAGTGCTGATCATGCTGAGTAGAAATACTCAGAGGGAGAGATAGGCGGAGAAAACAAAATACAATTCGGCAGCAGGGATTTGTACCTAAATTATCTTGCAACCCTTGCTAGGAGAAAGCATTTCACACGAGATTTCACATAACTTTTATTTTAGATTGGATTTACGTGCAAAATAATAATTATGGAACAACAATAGAAAAAGGCCCATCAGCATTTGTAAACAAACCGTTCCAAAGCCCTTTACTCACAAAGCGAAGGCTGACCACGCAAACCAACACCATCATCGGATAGGGGAAACTTCTACCTACACGATGATGGTGTTGGTTTGTGTGGGCGGCCTTCGTCTTCGATTTGTGAGGAACGGTTTGTTTACAAATGCTGATGGGCCCTTTTCTATTGTTGATCCAGAATTGAATGCATCAAAATATTTTGCACATTTCTTGGTGCCATTAATAAACCCGAGAATAAACCAACTAAGATCAATTAATCAATAAAGTTAGAATATTGTTTTTGATTTCAAAAACTAGTTGAATTTGAGAAGCACACCTCGAAGCACACAGAAAATAGAGGTGGTTGAATTTCTGTTCGATTGCCATACTCTTAAGTTTAATCTAATAAAAATAAGAAATTCTCGGACAAAATCAAATAGACTTTTCTGACGTTTGTGAAAGGCGCAAGTTTAGTGCAGAACTTGGAGTAAATTATAAGTATTTGTGCAAGAAAACCTTAGAATTCACCCAAAGCTCTGCGTACTTGTGCAATTCATAAACGTCAGAGAAGTCTATGGGAATGTTCGATTGGCTCAGATTTCGGCAGTTCATTCGGCTTAAAACATTCTCTCCGCCCATCTCTCCCTCTGAGTATTTCTAGTTGCCAGAAAACATTGAATGTTGCCGCTTGACGTTTTGACAGCTCGTTCGACACAGAAACACCATGAAACATTCAAAACTAGAAATACTCAGAGGGAGAGATGGGCGGAGATAATGTTTTGAGCGAGGGGGGTGACTCTATCGACGATGCAGGAAAAATTGTGTTTTGCTGTGGTAAGCTGCGCGGACGCTGAGTAGATAGAAAGAAGATTGATAACGATTCTGAAGATTTCCTGCAAAAAGATGATGTGCAATGAAAGTAGATGCGAGAAATGGAAGAAGATTTTTCGAAGATTGTTTCGCTAGTATGAGATTTGTTGAGAATCTAGAATTCCGATTTAGATGTGTAGCCTCCCTCGGTTTTGAGCCAAATGAACTGCCAACCCGCATAAACGCGAACCATAAATTGACCTTACGTAAAATGGTTAAAAATTGTTTATAATCCCTGCTAAACTTTAACTGAAATGGTTATGGAACTTTACATGAACGTTTAATGATAATGTTTCAACCTTATGTATTATGGTTTTTTGGAACTGGACCTTACAAATAATGGGTTGTTAAGAACCATTACCGTTCCAAATTCTTGTTTTCTCCATACATTTTCGGAAAGAAAACTATATTATACTGAAATCATATAATTAATTGAGGATTGCAACGATTTTTGCCGGAAATTATTAATTATTTTGTTGGACATTTGTGCTCAAGTCTCAACATTCGAAATTCTATGTACTTCGGTAGTACTGTACCAGGGAGGCAACTTCAAAATCATTTTCAGAACTTTGTTCTGAATCCTTTGAAGTGCTTTTTTCCTGGTAGTGCAACAACAAGACCATATTGGCACAGCGTAAAGCATGGCCGGTCTAAAAACTTGTTTAAATATTAGAAGTTTATTCGTTAGGCAAAGTTTGGATTTCCTGTTTATAAGAGGATATAAACATTTTATATATTTGTTACATTTGGCTTGAATGCCCTCAATGTGATCTTTAAAAGTTAATTTTTGGTCAACAACTAATCCAAGATATTTCACTTGGTTTGACCAGGAAATTGGAACTCCGTTCATAGTGACTATGTGACTACTACTAGGTTTTAAAAAGGAAGCTCTGGGCTTATGTGGAAATATTATAAGTTGAGTTTTGGAAGCGTTGGGAGAAATCTTCCATTTTTGTAAATAAGAAGAGAAAATATCAAAACTTTTCTGAAGTCTGCTGCAAATAACACGAAGACTTCTTCCTTTAGCGGAAATGCCTGTGTCATCAGCGAACAAAGATTTGTGGCAACCCTGAGGCAAATCAGGGAGGTCCGAAGTGAAAATGTTATACAATATAGGCCCAAGAATGCTACCCTGAGGAACTCCTGCTCTAACAGGTAATCTATTAGATTTGGAATTTTGATAATTTACCTGCAGAGTTCTGTCAGTTAAATAATTTTGAACTAATTTCATAATGTAAAGTGGAAAATTAAACTTTTTCAATTTAGCAATCAAACCTTCATGCCAAACACTGTCGAATGCTTTTTCTATGTCTAGAAGAGCAACTCCAGTTGAGTGGCCTTCAGATTTGTTTGAACGAATTAAATTGGTAACTCTTAAGAGTTGATGAGTAGTTGAATGCCCATGGCGAAATCCAAATTGCTCATCTGCAAAAATTGAGTTCGTATTGATGTGAAGCATTATTCTATTCAAAATTATCTTTTCAAAAAGTTTACTTATTGAAGAAAGCAAACTTATTGGGCGGTAGCTAGAAGCTTCAGCTGGATTTTTATACGGCTTCAAAATTGGAACAACTTTTGCATTTTTCCATTTATCAGGAAAGTATGCCAAATGGAAACATCTGTTAAATAATTTTACCAAGAAAGACAAGGTACTCTCTGGGAGTTTTTTGATGAGGATATAGAAAATTCCATCATCACCTGGAGCTTTCATATTTTGAAATTTTTTAGTAATAGACCTTACTTCGTCCAAATCAGTCCCCCAGGAATCATCAAAAATATTTTCCCGAGAGAAAATATTCCGAAAATCCCGAGCAACCTGATTCTCAATAGGAACGCACCGGAACTTGATTTACTCAACACGCACCATGCTATAAAATGGTGCTAGATGGTCTTCAAAGTGATAACAAGATGACAAATCAGTGCCAACATTTCAAAGGGGTGTAATTGCTTTTGTAAACAATGGCTTTAGACGTCGATTTATCGCAAATGAAAACCCACACCTCCAAATTACAAATGCTAGCTGATACAGGACACATTCCTCTGCGTGCTGGTGTCGTTCATTTTCATGAGTGAGCTTTCATTCGCGAGAAATCGACGACTAAAGCCATTGTTTACAAATGCAATTACGCCCCTTTGAAATGTTGGCACTGAAATCATCTTTATTTTGAGTAATTGAGCAATTTACTTCTGTTTACCATCATATTTACGACGCAGCATTGATAGAGCCGTGAAATGAAATGAATATATCTTATGAAAGTTCACCTGAAAAAAATCAAAGATGCACATCATTCTGATCGTAAAAACGTTTTCTTCTTCAATTCGAATGTTATATTGGAAGGATTTCACACAGGCTTGATGAAAATTATGATTTAATGCTAATTTTCACGAATTTTATATGCAGTCTGTCAACATTATCATCATCATGCAGTGGCGATATCTGCGTTGAGCTTTTGCGGCGATCTTCCAATCACACTGTAAAAACCTATGACTGATAAAATTTCAAAGATTGTTTTTATGTGTCCCACACATGAATTTTTGCAATGTGATCAACAAATGATATCTATGTGTCGGACACATACTTAATATGTGTACACATAAAAGCCATATGTAGCCACACACCATTCATTTGACTCATAAATTTCATGTGTGCTTCTGGGTGGATTCTGTTCATGTGTGGTCACATGAAAATCATGTGGAATTTGACATGGAAATTTTTCAATAAAAATGTGTGGAATTATATTAGTGTATGTGTGTGACACATAAACGAAATATGATTAATTTTCTCAGTGTAGGGTGACAAAACATCTTTTTTTTTTAATTTTATGAAATTTTACATAGCATTGGATAAAAAAAACTCAGTTTGTTTATATTTGTCAGTTTCATCCTTTTGAAATGTTGGTACTGAATGTATAAACATTGCGTAACCATACACCGAAAATAGTTTTCATGTAGCTTCCATTGGAAACGCGCATGATTTTCATCCATAATCAAAATTAATGGAATTCATCTGAATTTCACATAGCATTTATGTGATCAAATTAAATGTATATGATTTTTCTTATGAATTTTATCGGCCTCATAATATTTATGTGATTTTGTGGTGGGATTTGCAGGAAAGCTATGTGAAATTCACGTGGATTTCATCCATTAGAAATTTTTTGAGTGTAAAATGATTTGGTTTTAATTAGAGAGGCTCTAGTTTTAATCAATCTTAGTAAAAAATTAACTATTTCATTCGAACAGTAAAATGGCATTTACTACCACTCAAACTTTGAAATAAAACATTATTTCGAGATTCTTCTTCTAGAATCACGAGAAAAGTAGCCAACATTTGTGCGTTTCATAAAAAAAAATTAAATTAGTTGGTCCAGTTTTGTGAAATCGCTGGTAGAAATTCACGCCAAAACTGCTTGACAAAGTGGTCAATTATTTTTGAGTGTTTTCGGGACACCATGGAAACAATCATTGAATTTTTCTCAGTGCGGTTGAAAGTTTCCCATGCATTTTCTTCAGTGACAAAACCCCTCGTTTGACGACTTTAATGCACCAATTGACAGCTGTCGCAACCATTGCCAATGCAGCCAACCGAATTTAACTTCCGACTCCCGATGGTGGCCGCTGCTCGCTCTCCCGCCATCGAAACGCACAGCACAGCACACAAGCACGCGACGCGGGTTTCTCTCCCGAAAAGTCGCATTTTCCTTCGCTGTGTGCGTGGTCCGGAGAGAGAATCGCTTGCCCAGCAACTTGGCGCTCGCTCACGGTCGCGGTTTTTCAGTCCGCTATTCGCATTTCGACCGACTGCTCGTGTGTTCAGGAAGATTCCGCTGTAAGTGAACGGGGAACGACCGTGGATTTTCACACAGGAAAAATTGTGGCTCATTTTCTACACTGATTTCTCCGGCAAGTAAGGACGGTTTTCAGCTGTTTCTGGTGTTTTCCGTGAGAGTTGGCAGTGAGGATGCGGAATTTGGTTAAATTTGAATGCGCTGGATGCTGTTTTCGGTGTAAAAGTGGATTTTCTGTGCGCTTGGAAAAGCAGTGTGGTGTGGAGGATTTTTTTTTTCTCATGGCCTGTCCGATTTCAGTGTGTGAATCAGCTCGGTGTGAAGCGTGTGAGTGAGAAGGACGGAAGGAGAGTGCGGGAAGGGGGTTGAAATTTGAACAACCGGCGAAAATGGAGGAGTAACGGAAAGTGTTCAAAGGAAACTCGCGCGCCTTTCACAGTCAGCAAGTTTAAAGCATTTTTTTTAGGTTTGGAAGGAAAATTTCATATTTACCTCATCGTTTACCAATTTCGGTTTTTGAATTGATTGCCAGGAGGACGCTTGGTTGACAGTTTGATCGGAGCGGGTGGTAAATGTACATCGGCGGCAGAGGAAGAAGGGAGGGATGTGCATCACTATTGATTTTCCGTTTGTCATCAAAGGTCGCGGTCAGATCAGTCGAGGAATGTTCCAGTATGTAGAAGACGAGGTCATCTACAAGTCATAAGTTGTGGCGCCGTTGACGAGCACGAGGGTGGAAAACGCAGCAGCAAAACGATTTTGGCAGCTGTGACTGAAGTTTCGAGCCAACGAAGCGTCGGGAGGAGAGGGATGAAAAGTTCGCTTTGGGTGACGTCAAGAAGAGCAGCTTGTGAACTGCGATGCGAGCGAGAGCGTTTTGAAGGAAATTTCTCGGCTTGTGTGTTTGCGTTTCGTCTTCTGTCAGTTTGATTCGGGCGATAACGTCAGTTTAGTGAATGTAATTTATAACCGTACAGCCGGAGGAAAACTTTGCATTTGAAAATCCCCTCAGTCCTGTTTCTATCTAACCATCGAATTTTCCTTCGTTTTAGATAGAGAGCACCCAAGGCCACAAGAAGGACCTACTCGAGGCGACAGTTGCATCTCGATCGAACGGTTTAGCTTCTCATTTCCCAGCAACCACACGGACAGATAGACACAATGGCCGAGGCTGATATGCCAACTTTTAAGTGCGTCCTAGTCGGCGACGGTGGTACCGGAAAGACAACCTTCGTCAAACGGCACATGACCGGCGAGTTTGAGAAGAAGTACGTCGCGACGCTCGGCGTTGAGGTGCATCCGTTGGTGTTCCACACGAACCGAGGCGCCATTCGGTTCAACGTCTGGGACACAGCCGGTCAGGAAAAGTTTGGCGGACTGCGAGATGGGTACTATATCCAGGGACAGTGCGCCATCATCATGTTCGATGTGACGTCCCGCGTTACGTACAAGAACGTCCCCAACTGGCACAGAGACTTGGTGCGAGTGTGCGAAAATATTCCGATCGTGCTTTGCGGAAACAAGGTCGACATCAAGGACCGCAAGGTGAAAGCCAAGGCAATCGTATTCCACCGGAAGAAGAACCTCCAGGTGAGTCACGCTGTAGATGTGATCTTCTCGTAGGATATGCGTACCCTTGACTTGGTTATGACATTCGATTCATAATCGAGGGGCTAATGTACGCTAGAGCATGTCGCTAACGACAATGACGATCTTGCAGTTTCTTAGATTTTACCCTTGACCGTTGGGTTCAGTTGTGGCAATGTGAGATCGCACAGTGCCGAAAATTATACCGAAATTGTTTTTGATATAGGTTGCAACCTTGTTTCTCGGATATCATGATGGAGTCTGCTTGTTTTCTGACAAATCTAGTTGAACAATTCATCGACTTTCTCATTTGATAACCACGGCTATGCAGATAGATTTCGCGATATTTTCGCCACATAGTTTTGATAAATGAGGTTCTTGTCTAGCGTTAAAAACATCAAGCACGACAGTGAATGTTGTTGCCGCTAAGCTATTAACGAAAGAGAAATTCGATGGGGATTAACCTGAACACACAAATTTGCTAATAGATTGTAGAATACGCCCTTTGTTTACCCAATCGAGGGCAACAAGCTACATCCACTCCATTCAACGCCATGAGAAACACATGAATGCCAAATCCATCCAAAATCCAGCATCAGTGTGGATAGAATCGTATTGAAATGTTCGTGTCTAGATATGTACCTATAAGCGTACCCTTGACTTGGTTATGACATTTGATTCATAATCGAGGGGCTAATGTACGCCAGAGTATATCGCTTACGATAATGACGATCTTGCAGTTTCCCAGACTTTACCCGTGACCATTGGGTTCAGTTGTTGCAAAGTGAGATCGCACAGTTCCTTCCGTTGATAATATCCAATACGAACATTTTCCACTCGATCCGCTTGCACTGGGCTGGAATTCGAATACCATCATCACAGCATCAGAATCAGCAGGGTTCCAAAAGGCGACTTGTGTGGACTATCAAAGGATTACCTCTAGGACGTAAGGATTATTTTTAAGGTGATACTATCCAGAAGCCCGAGCTCTGGTGGCACTTTGCATTTTCAGCGGTCAATTTATCTGCTATCGGAAAACACAATAACAAAACTGCTTCCTCATGTCTCAAATATCACGATCGTATCACCTTAAGAACAGCTGGAAGACCTCCGAGACAACGTTTGAAAGTCTTTACGTTACTTCACCCAAACTTGTTTTTACGTGATCTATTTTTCTTTTTCTATGTTCAAATAATTCCAAGCATCAAGGAAGTTGCCAAAAAATCAATAAAATCGAAGAATATATGGTAGGGTTAACTACCCCATTTCCGGTCTATTAAGCACAACACGCACTTGCTTAATCTAGCGCAGTTTAGCACCAAACGGAATGTTATTATTAATGAGGGCTTCCAAATTTATTTACCTTTTCGTACGTACCGTAAGATTTGAAAAGGAGAAACCAATCGTTGAGAAATTGTCAAAAGTCTAACACTGCTTCTTGACGCCAAACTCGGCCTACGGATTCTAAACTCGCCCTAACGCATTGAAACGCCAATGAATTCACTTCGGCCTATCGGATGAAGATAAAAATTGATTCGATCGGAGCGCTTCTTTTGTTTTTGGGAATAATGGGCGCAAACCTTCATACCACGCGTTCTCATTGACTTCGTTCGGTAGCTTATTAAACATCGTACCAAACGCATAATTGACTTGTTAACTCTGAAATCATGGATTTATTTGAAGTTTTCTGCACGATAGACCCAAAATGGGCGATTAGGCCGAAGTAGTTCTCTACCCTACCTATCAAAATTTTCTAACTTTATTAGGGCAAAACTGTTTTTGTAAACCATAGCTTCAACCGCTGATTTCTCACAGATGATTGAAGCTCACTCTCGCGAATAAACTATTCCAACTGATAGGGGGAACGTTATCAGCACGCACTGTTTAGTGGTCGTCGGTTGTGTCTTCCTCTTTTGGGTACAGGGTTTGGTAGATGGGTACAGTAAAACATTTTAAATTGAGGGTCACTGCTGGATTGACCAGTCCCAAGCTGAAAGCCTCTTTAATAAAGAAAACTTCTTAACTCCGATCAAATTTGAGTTCCGCTTGCTCAAATTAGGAAAAAGCGCCGTTCACTCATAGAATGAGTCAACTTTCTTTCGATGTTCCTCAAATATCTGCATGATTATGACTAAAATCGAAAAACAAATCAATCACTCTACAAGTAGTTCATAGTTCGATCACAGACAAACAGACATAACTCTAACAAAATTCTTCTAAAAATATACACCCCTATTCTGCATTTCGTTTCGAACGAAAGTCTCATACAAAAAAATATTTTTTTGTATGAGAATTTCGTTCGAAACGAAATACAGAATAGGGGGGATAGTCAAGCGTATTTTGCATGCACACTAGCACCATCTATCATCAACATACCCAAGCATTGCTGTGCAAACGGAGCATCCTTCGTTCATGCATTTTTCACCAGTTCCTTTTCCCTCGTTCTGTCAACACGTCAGCTGTGTTGAAGAAAAACAAAACAGATGCAAGTTAGTGATGTCGGTTCTACTAAAGAGCCTGAATTTATAAAGAGATGACATCTTATCATTTGACAGGTCTTCTGCTCGATTGGAATGACTTTTCCTATGACTTTGACGGACAATCGATTGTTCCAATTTTGACATGTCGCCTCTTTATAAATTTAGGCTCTTTAGGTTCTACCAAGTTTTACGTAGATCTACACACTTAATTTTTTCTACCGAGCTCGGCTGTGCAAATCTCGGCAAAAAAAGTTTTGCTAAGATCTCAGCAAAAGTGACATTTGATTGCTGAGTCTCGGATAATGCTTAGCTGAATCTCAGCAAACAAATGAAATGTTTGCTGAGATCTCAGTAAAACTTTTGTTGTCGAGATTTGCACAGCCGAGCTCGGTAGAAAAAAACTAAGTGTGTATACTGCCGATACTCGCATAATTGTCTTTTATGGGCAGTATAGAATAGATTAAATTTTGGAGAATTATGGATCCGTAGTAGATGTTCATAGAAACGCAGTATTTCTTTAGAGATTTTGTTTGTTTGTTTAGTGTGATTTTTCTTTTGTTGGAATTTTTTTTAAACGTGGCAATGAATCACTAATGCGTGCCCTTTCTACCACCGCTCATCACTTCAATGTGTACACAGCAAACAAATATAATATGTATCAATCAATGCTACTCATAATGATGTATTGTAACTGGTAATGTATTGTTCAGACTACAGTGTTATCCAGTGGCGTCGCGTAACCTCACTTTTTACCTGTGCACCAACTTTCAAAAACAGATATAAGGCCGTTCGCAATGCTGAGTTTCAAAATTGTTTTAAACGACTTGACAATTCTATAATTTGAAACTGTCAAAAATAAAACTGCAACACGATCAGCGCAACGCACAGTTCTAAAAGATGTTTGTAATCATCAAGTTCCATAAACTTTACTGTTCTCTATGAAGTTCATAGAGTTTTTTTGTGAAGCTCTTCGAATCATCTTTAAATACATACAGAAATTTGAAACAGAGTTCCATTCGTGTTTCAAACTCGCTCAGAAATAAAACAGAATAGTCGAGCAGTTGCAAATCTGGTGCAAAATAGTGCTCGAATAATGAAACTGCAACTCAGCATTGCGAGAGGTGCGTTTCTGTTCTAGTTTCAAATTGAAACAGTCCTTATAAAATACAACAGCATTGCGAACGGCCTAATGCCATATTCATACTCGAATCGAATGAAAGACACACTTAATCTTCTAGTTAACTCGATATCTATCCATTGAAGGCAATATTTTGATAATTGTTTGTGTTTTGAGAGTTGGTGCACAGGTAGATTGAGGTTAAGGCGACGCCATTGGTTATAACATGTTACAAGGATGTTATAATAATTATCAACAAGTTAAACGTTATCAAAATAGCCTTGTAATAATTACACAACAAGTGGAATGACCAATGTGCAGCTCTTTGAATGTATTATTCATCAACTCTATATTCGTCCGATTAGTAAGTCCCTGGGTGGTGCCAAAAGATGAGCGCAATAGAATCATCAAGTTGCCATAAGGCACGGAATGAGACTATTGCATGGCTGGGTAGTCAAAGTCTTCCATTCGTTAGTCATTTCAGGTGGATTAGAACAGGTTTAGGTTTAGGGTGGGCGTTGGCCAGATTTGGATTTTTCAGATGTAATCCTGGATAGGACCCTGTCATTGAACGTCGCGTGAAAGTGGAACTTAATGAAGGCCTAAGTACCTTTTCGTAGTTTTTAGTTTTCAAATTTGAAAGATCGTCGGTTACAGTGGCCTGCTTACTGAGCAGAAAAACGCGGTCCCAGGTCCTTACATATCAAAGAGATTTATGGTAAAATCGCTTGTGTATCGTGTATTTTGCGAAACTCGTTGTTGTCGTTGGTTCCGGGTTTGAATGGATACAAAAATTTGAGCAACGGTATTATGTGATATGAGGGGCTCGGTGGCCTTAGAGCAACCGTTTTTGCTTACTGAGCAGAACATCATGAGTCTAATCTCAGGCCCATCCACATTCAAGATTCGTCAATCGTTTTATTTGTTAATATGACTACATGGTAATAACAGCAACTCGGTGATTAAAAAGGTGCTCGTCTGCCTAGTGGCAAACGTTTTTGCTTACTGAGCAGAAGACAGTGGGTTTAGTCCCAAGCTCCTTCGCGTTATATGATCGTTAGGACATCAATTCAGCTTATCGTTTACCAAAACGAACCCTGCTGCAAACCCAACCCTCTTATCCAACATCCCAGTGATTCCTCGTGGAAGTGCAGAGGTGTTCTCGGCTTCCATCAAAGCGAGTGTCATGTCAACACAATCCTTCCCCTTCCTTTGTTGACCTGTGTTCGGGCGCGGCCGGCGCTGGTATTGCCTAATTTAAGATCACCAGTTTTTACACATTGAGGATGATTGCTAGTCCCAAGCATTATCTATTGGTTCTCTGTGTAATTACAGCTGATCTGGCAATAACAGAGTAGCAACCGTGGGCGGTCAATCAAGCTCAAGCTCTATATTCGTCCGATTAGTAAGTGATATGTGTCTCCAGTGGGATGCCTTGGCCCTCTTATCATTTTCAAGAGCTGACATCTACTAAGTTGACCCGAAAAAGAACTAGCATCACTGACAAGCTCAAAATAAGGTGGCTTGCTTAACGCCAGTGGTGCCACCAAAACAAATGCGAGCACATTCCGTACTAAAACCTTATTTGCGAAGTATGTGATTGTGAGTGTTATGTCTGTTTGTCTGTGGCTCGATTATAATGTAATTCGCAATTCTTCACATTCGAGCGAATTTTCGAGGAAAATTTTCTCAGTTCTGCGGATTTGAGTAAACGGAACTCCAGGTCCACCAGGAAAACCGGGTAAAAGTCGGGCGTTTGATTAACTCACCAGGAAAAAATGATTTCAATAGTTTCTGAATTCCACATTAGTGATATTCAAAACCAATACAGCTGTCCCCCGAAGAACGCGTTACCCACTGAGGTTCTACTCACCGCCTTTTCTCAGCGGGGTTTCAACCAGTCGGTCTGATTTTTTGCAACTGAGTGTAGTGCCAATTGAGAACTAGTCACTCGCAGAAAATCAGAGCGCTTGGTTGAAAACCCACCGAGACAAAGCGGTGGGTAGAACTTAGTGGGTAACGTGTTCTTCGGGGGAAAGCTGTAATTTCGTTCAAAAAAAAAATAGCAAATAAAAATTTACCTTTAGTAAACAATGCGTATTTATCTAATTTTTCATGATTTTTTTTTCGAATCGTTGATCGCTAAATCGAGTGAAAATTGACAGGTGAATATTCTATGGCACCTTAAAGTATATTTACAGGGAGCTAGATAAACCACTTTATTTATTAACGACTCACTTACTGTTTCGTTCTACTGTTGTCAGTTCCGAGTGTATTAGCAGGTATCTGCTTGGTAGCATCAACGTGTGTTCAACTATCTTTTAGCACCCAATAGTAGTTCAAAGTAAGTGAAAGTCGCATTACTTTCTGATTTTAAAGTAGACCAAAGTGATTTTTTTCGCTAGGCGGGGTGATTTTTGATAGAGCTGGAATTAGGGCGTAAGCAATTTCTAGAAAGTCAAGTCTCGCCAACGCAAATTAACATTACCATCGGATAGGGGAAGAGTTCCCCTACCTGGTTGTCATGTTGGTTTGCGTGAGCCTGCCTTGCGGATTCCTAGAAACATCAGGAGAAGTAATTGTTTACAAAAGCTGTTACGCCCTAACCAGCTCTATCTAGAATTGTTTTCGTTCAGGCCAGAAAAGGATAAATCTGGATAGAGCTGGAATTAGAACGTAAAAGCTTGTGTAAACAATGACTTCTCTCGATGATTTCTCGAAAGTCGTGGCTCAGCCAAATCGACATCACCATCGAGTAGGGGAAGACTTTCCCTACCCGATGGACATGCTGGATTGTGTGGGCGTGCCTTGAATTCCTAGAAAGCATCGAGAGAAGTCATTGTTCACAAAAGCTGTTACGTCCTAATTCCAGCTCTATCCAGAAATATTAATATTTTTCGAAATCTACACTACCCGCCATAAGTATGAAATCGCTTGAAAAAAAGTATTGCAACACTCATATTGAATATTGCATGACCCAAAGAGAATGTGAATATGTGGGGTGTGATGCTAAGCTTTTAAAGGTAATGCAATATTCAGTATGAGTGCTGCAATGGTTTTTCAAGCAATTCCATACTTATGACGGTTAGTGTATATCTAGATAGAGCTGGAATTAGGGCGTAACAGCCTTTGTAAATAATGACTTCTCTCGTTGATTTCTAGAAATTAAAGGCACACCTACACAAACCAACATATCCATCGGGTAGGAGAAGTCTTCCTCTACTTGATGGTGATGTTGATTTGCCAAAGAGGACAATGACTTTCGAGAAATCATCGAGAGAAGCCATTGTTTACAAAAGCTGTTATGCCCTAATTCCAGCTCTATCTAGATATGATATTCTATTGGAAATGCCGCGCAACATTATTATTTTTTACTGGGCTGAGCGTGGGAAATCGGGAGATTATGTTTGGCGCAGTTGTTCTCTTTTGGTGCAAAATCTAAATATTTAAAACTTGAAAATTGGGTTGCAAGAATTATATTTAAGGAATCTTTTCATAATTTGTAGGGTAGAGCGCTACTTCGTCGTAATCGCCCATTTCCGTTCTATCGATCAGAAAAGATCAATAATATCAATGATTTCACCGTGCACAAATCAATAATAGGTTTGTTCCGATGCGTTAGTTCATTAGCTACAACATAAATCCTGTTAGAGCGCATTGTATGAATATTTACGCTCATTGTTCTCAAAACAAAAGAAGCGTTCCTAGCGAATCACCTTTTTCTACGTTTATCCGTAGGACGAAGAAAATCTAATGGCGTTTCAATGCGTTAGGACGGAATTGAAACTCGTAGAACGAATTTAGAATCAAGAAGCAGTATTAGATTTTGAACAATATCTCAACAATTTGTGATTCTTTATCAAATCCAACGGTACGTATGGAAAGGTGGATAAATTTAGAAGCCATCTTTGACATAAAAATTTTTGGTTTAAATTCGTTCAGAAAAGAGAGGTAAAGCACGGGTTGTCCTTAGTAAGACGGAAATTAGATCAAAACCCCTACATCAATCTATTAATATATTTGTACAGATCATCAACATTGAATGAGGTTCAATAAACTGCAGTAGTTTGAAAAGCTTATACTAGCGTTGATTTAAAATGTTATGATGTTAAATTCTGTTGGGATTTAATTTAGGCAAAAAAAAATCCAATAAAATTGATAGAATCATTGACAAATTCGTATACCTTGGGTACAAACATGATTTATAAAATCAGGAAAACCGGGAAAAACCTGAAATTTAAAAATGAAAATTCAGTTGCCATCCTGAAATTAAAAGAACATGGGTGGAATTCAACTGCCGTGTATTTAAAATTATCTTGTTTCTCTTTGCAATATTCTGTCGTGAATGTTTGAAGACCTAACTATTTATAAACTATTCATTAAATTGCCATACCAACTTCATAAAAATTTTACCCTGTCCTTTTTTCTCCCCAGTACTACGACATCTCCGCCAAGTCCAACTACAACTTCGAGAAGCCCTTCCTGTGGCTGGCCCGCAAGCTGGTCGGTGACCCGAACCTGGAGTTCGTCGCCATGCCTGCCCTGCTCCCGCCAGAGGTCAAGATGGACAAGGACTGGCAGCAACAGATCGAAAAGGATTTGCAAGAAGCGCAAGCCACCGCCCTGCCCGACGAGGATGAGGACCTGTAAGGGATATCTGTGCACGAGTGTTCTGTCCGTGTCCCCCCCCTTCCCAGATCCCCCGCCCTCCCTCAATCCCACACGCGGCCAGACAGGAGTGGCAAACAAAAACAAACGATAAAATAGTAGCCCTCTTTAAGATTTAAGGAAAATTAAAACAAACAGCCGGTTATTAATGTAAAATGATACGAGGAGTAATATTAATAATTATTGATGATGAGCAGTTGAGCTGAACAATTTGTGGGAATTCTAATTTACTACGTTAGGAAGGAGCGATCGTGTGCGTCTTAACATTTCTTTATAGATAACCAGAAAGCAGTGTTTGAAAACATGAGGAAGCGCGGCCCCCGCACAGAGCGGAGGCCGACTGTGAGAGATTTAGGCTTAAGTAAGTTCACATTCACACCATAAGCAGAAGCGATGTAATGAAAACAAAAAAAACTCACGTGCAAACGGCACACAACCCACAAGTGGAAATTCTAACAAACTATAGTTTCTTCCTCCCATCCTGTTACTGTACCTTTTTGCGTTATTGTATATTTTTTACTTTAGAGCAGCTACTGCACTCTTGCTCTTTGTTCTACTTCTTATGCATACACTCAATTGCAGTTCTTTTGTTCCGGGCAGGCCATTATTAAATTTGAAGTAGAAGTTAGATTTTGTTGGTACTAAATTGCAAGTAAGATTATTATTGCATAAAAAAAAGTAAAACATGGCAATGTGTGAAACAAGATGGTTAATTAATGTAAATTAATTTAAACAAATATATTCTCATCAGGAAATTGTCAAGCGAGAGTTTTGTTTTCATTTTACCTACCAGGAAGAAGTTACGGTTCCAAGTTTTCGTTTGACTTAAGCTGTATATTTTCGTTAAAACTGAATCTTCCCGGTTGTTTTTTCCTAAGTCGTCTTTTGTTTTTTTTTCTTAGCAAACCCACATTTCGAGAGTGCTGATAAAACAAATGAATCCTATGTATTACAAAAAAGCGCAGTGAGCTAAGACACACTACCCCTCTGATAGGTGAAACGATAGTAATCGAGTGTACACGGTATGAATGAGTTTGAATAAAAAAAAAATCAATTTCTTTTAAACCTACGACGGACAGCAATAGTTTCTGTGCCTCGGATTATGTACGTGAAAGAAATTGTCCCTGTCTCTAGCATTAAAATTACTGGACTAGACTAATGTGGAGGTACCATATTTGACGCAGGTCCAGGCAAGTAGTTCACAGCATAGCTCCCAATAATCAACCACTAGTGTTTTATTAACACTCAACCTTTACATTCGCACGAAAAACTGTGGATAGTCTTTTTTTTTGTCAAAATTCGTCTGCCTTAACAAGGAAGCTAAGAAGTTGGTTGGTCAGTTTTTAACCGGTTTTCGTGTTAAAAATCAATTTTCAATAGTAGAATCATCTTAACGTAAGCTTCACCAATGTTCTGGTACGATTCTATAACATTCCCCAGAATACACCATTCCCACAAAAGCATTCCCCAGAATAGATGATGAAATTAGTAATTTATCACTTTTTTTGGTTATTCGATATTTCAGTTTTATATTACAGAACAGCTTAAGCTTGGAAAAGTTTCACTGCAAGACGCCAATTATGCAATCCAATTCAACCAGTCGGAAACTGTTAAACCTTATCGAAGATCGACCTGAGTTGAAGAATTTCTCGTGGTGCATGAAACGATGAACTACCGATTACAAATTTATAACATTATTCCACACGTTATTATCCCGAATGGGCATTACCCCGAATCTCTTCTTTATCAGATATTTAACGAATTAATTATGTTCTCTTCTATATATTAAAAGAAGGGAATATTCCCTTCTTTATCGTATATCCAAAGAATTAATTATTTCCTTTTCTTATGAACATTTCAAATGGTCCTATCTGCTTTGAGAGATTCTCTTCATCGATAATCACTGCTAAGCAAACAGATTTCGCGCAAATTTTACCACATAGTTTCATGAAGGAGGTTCTGATCTAGCATTCAAAACGTCAAATACATAAGGGAAAGGTTTTGCAGCTGAATTATTAACGAAAGAGAAAGTCGATGAAGAGAATCGATCAATGCAGATAGGACCTTTTGAAATGTTTATCTAGTCTTATATTTTCAAAGAAAGGAAAACCCCTTGATCCATTATGAATTTTTTATATACGCGAAATAAGATTCCAGGAGTGACTATAATAAACAAAAATAGTCAATCTAATACATGGCATACTTTTCTGGGGAATGTTATAGAATCTCTGGTACTATTAATGCAATCTTGTTATGCTTTAACAAGATATGATGTTTGCGTTAAATTAGGCTCATCATAGTTGTTCCTAATTATTTTCAGTTCATATAATATAGCATCCAAAAGGATAAAAAATCAACATAGACCCCAATTATGTAAGTCGACTCGAGCGTCGAGTAACTCGACACTCGACGCCGTCGAGTGTAGCAAAAATAGGCATTATGGAAGTTGATTGAATCAGATTGAATTGGCCATAAAACGCTAGCGTCATGTCATTTTTGACAGATAACGATCAATATTTTTAATGATTAATAATATTCAAGTTTGTTTTTGTTGTTCCGTTGAAGATTTTTTTGTAACAATATTGAAGTTCGTTTAATTTTTGTTATTAACGAAGTTGAGGTTTCATGGTGGATTTCAAGTATTTTAATGGCATTTAGCTTGTGGTTCAACTGTTATCGTAAGTGGTCGGATCTTTGGTCCTAGTAGTGATTCTTTATCCTGTATTGAAACCACGATTAAAATAAGTCTCGGTAGTCTTCCAGTTAGTCGCAATCTGCTTACCAGAGAACGATGTGGACAAGTGTTGATTTTTTCTACGAAGACGAGGATAACCAAGAGGAGCTGGTTAATATTTCTATAATGCGTAGAAATATTCGCGATACTTCAAATCCAATGTCGTTATCAGACAATGAGTAAGTAAATACTAGTGTAGCAGATTTGATCATTGAGCATTTCTAGCCCAAATTGAAAATCGGTTGGATATGATGATTTCCGATTTGCATGAATGTTTGCGCATGTGTTCTTTACCACCCAATGCTGCATTTTTCATTGAGATCTTTTTACCCTTCTTTCAAAGAAGGTTAAGGTACACCTGGGCAAGTGAGAATAGGTAGTAATTAAGGATTGTTACCGCAATTTCTCGCTTGGCCTAGTTCAGGGAATGTGAAGGTATAGCCCATACCTTCAATTGCCCTGAACTAGGTCAGGCGGGAATCTGCAGTAACAATCCTTAATAACTACTTATTCTCACTTGCCCCGGTGTACCTTAACCCTTTCCTTCCCACACGGTTTTTGATAGTTTTGACATACGTTATGCGTTCCTAAGAAAAGTGCTGGAAATAAAATTTTGTATATAACCTTAAAATATCAAATCCATAAAAAAAAGTTTTTGGTTAAAATCAATAGTATTTTAATTGTTTTTCAATAGTTGACCAGTTGGATTCCAAAAACCATGTATGGTCGAATATAATGGCCACACGAATAGGGTTAGATAAGTATTGCCTATTTAATGGCACGCTGGTAAACATGAGGAAGTCAAAAAATTTGTGGATCACCTGTGCTACCATGGGAAGTGAAGGGTTAACCTTCTTTGGAAGAAGGGTAAAAAGATCTCAATGAAAAATGCAGCATTGGGTGATAACGAACATCTGCGCAACGTTTTACTGTAAATCAGATTTTTTTTCGTTTTGGTGTGGAAATGCTACATTTCAATTGAACAACCTTTTTTTCCTTTCAGTTGCGTGAAATTTTACAGGTTGAATTTGTATCTGGTAGATTTAACCAAACACAGTTTCAAGTTGACGTATAGGAATACGGCTTTTTCACCAGTTTTGAAAATATGTGCATCGCTTAGATTTCTGGCGACTGGAAGCTATCGACAATGTGTCGGTAACGACATGCATCTTGGTTTAAGTCAACCAACGGTGTCAAATATCTTGGCAGAATTTCTGGAGGTGATGAAACGCAAGATCTGCCCACTATGGATAAAAACCGAAATGATGGAGCAAGAGAAACGGAAAGCTAAAAGAACCTTTTATCTAAAAAGTGGCATCCCCGGTATCACACAAGTAATAGATGGTACGCATATTAAAATTATTGCACCTAGCAAGAATACACGCCATGTATATTACAAAAGGAAGGGTTTCTACAGCTTGAATGCTTTGATTGTAAGTTCTATTGATGTGCCAGGAAGAACATTTCATAATCCTTTACAATGTTTGAAAATTGTTTTCAGGCTTGTGATCATAATTCTATGATACGGTTCATAGAAGCCAGATATCCAGGATCTTATCATGACGCCTTCATCTGGAACATTTCCGCATTAAGGCAAAAAATGTACGAGGCATATGAAGGCGGCGAGCGACATACTTGGCTTCTCGGTAAGACTCTTTTTTTAGCATTAGTAATTCAGTAAATAACATTCTTGTTCACATTCAAAAAATAGTATTGCTTACATCGCACCAAACTCGTCTGTTTTTCTGAATTTGCAAAGTGCTGAAACGGTAATAAAACTGCGCTTCTGCAACCAATCGTCTTGATTCAGGGCAGTTATTCCTCACGGAGCTAGCAATAAGTGCTATGAAGGTATACGAGACGATTCGACATAAAATAGCACTTTTACTTTTCAAAGTCAGTCAAATAGTCTAGTGAGAAGTATACAATAAGATGTACCTTGAAGTTGTCAGAATTTTGGGGGGAAAAAAAATCTTAATTGAGGGGGAGAGGTAGCTCATCGATTCTTCCGGTTCGCCTCCTAGCATCGTGCTATAAGGTACCAGGCGATAACCAGGGTAGTTGGTCGATAGCTCGATGACGTCATTTCGTTGGCGTCTGCAATGGGAAATTCTCATAGCAGGCGTTGACGATGGGACGTTGTCGAGTTGTTGAATAGCAACTATCGTGGTAACTCACCGATTACCTGTCGATCTGCCAAATTTGGAAAGACGTCTGCATTGAATTGTCTCATATAATAATATTCCGCCCACTATATCACAAGAAATTGCGAGTAGCTGAGTGGAATGGAGATAAGTTAAGCATTGGGTACAGGACCAAGTCACCCCTGGGTGTTGCCAAAAGATGAGCGCAATAGAATCGTTAAGTTGCCATAAGGCACGGAATGAGACTATTCCATGGCTGGGTAGTCAAAGTATTCCATTCGTTAGTCTTTTCAGGTGGATTAGAACAGGTTTAGGTTTAGGGTGGGCGTTGGCCAGATTTTGATTTTTCAGATGTAATCCTGGATAGGACCCTGTCATTTAACTTCGCGTGAAAGTGGAACTTAATGAAGGCCTAAGTACTTTTTCGTAGTTTTTAGTTTTCGGATTTGAAAGATCGTCGGTTACAGTAGCCTGCTTACTGAGCAGAAAAATGCGGTCCCAGGTCCTTACATATCAAAGAGATTTATGGTAAAATCGCTTGTGTATCGTGTATTTTGCGAAACTCGTTGTTGTCGTTGGTTCCGGGTTTGAATGGATACACAAAATTGAGCAACGGTATTATGTGATATGAGGGGCTCGGTGAGTCTAATCATGAGTCATCACGAGTTTAATCTCAGGCCCATCCACATTCAAGATTCGTCAATCGTTTTATTTGTTAATATGACTACATGGTAATAACAGCAACTCGGTGATTAAAAAGGAGCTCGTCTGCCTAGTGGCAAACGTTTTTGCTTACTGAGCAGAAGACCGTGGGTTCAATCCCAAGCTCCTTCGCGTTATATGGTTGTTAGGACATCAATTCAGCTTATCGTTTACCAAAACGAACCCTGCTGCAAACCCAACCCTATTACCCAATATCCCAGTGATTCCTCGTGGAAGTGCAGAGGTGTTCTCGGCTTCCATCAAAGCGAGTGTCACGTCAACACATTCCTACCCCTTCCTTTCTTGACCTGTGTTCGGGCGCGGCCGGCGCTGGTATTGCCTAGGTTGAGATAACCAGTTTTTACACATTGAGGATGATTGCTAGTCCCAAGCATCGTCTATTGGTTCTCTGTGTAATTACAGCTGGTATGGCAATAACAGAGTAGCAACCGTGGGCGGTCAATCATGCTCATGCTCATGCTCATTGGCGACCGCCGAAAATGATAGGGTAGGGTGGGGCAAGAGTGCCACCCCCTATCATTTTGAAAGTAAACATGTTTTCAATGCTAATTCACCCATGTAACTATGCATGGTGTTCCTATGCAGCATTATAGAAAGTTCAGTCCAAAATGAAGTAGGGGAATTTACGTATTCTCGGCAACCTAAGCAGCGACCGTCTTTCTATAGCCTTTTTCTCTAAGGAACGCACACATATGCAGTATTGGTTTATTTACAATCTTTTGCTGCCAGCTGCTTTAACAATTTCAGTCGAAAGAATTATCAAAAACTGTTTTGAAACGCTTTTACAATGCTCCAATCTTCTCTAGTGAGAGCGACTATTGTGGGCAACCTCTTTTTATTCGGCAACCTTTCTATTTGAGCTGCGTGTTAAACAGCTGTGTTTTCATCGGCAACTCGAAATCAGCAGCATTTTGTAGTGCGTGTGTTTCATTTCAAGAAAACCCTGTTAGATTGCTTTTTCTCAGTGGTAAACATATAATCAAATTGAAGCTGAAAGCCTAATGAATAGTTTTAATACATTCAGCGAAGTGTTTTCTTAAGAAAATCAAGTGAAATTACCGTTTCAATTTGGGTTGCCGAAAATAGTCTGTCATGCCGAAGCCGTCATTTCCCCTATTACAAAAATGCAAAAAATCAATTTGTGCTGATGTGTCAAAAATCGAAATTACTTTTAATAATTAAATTGTAATTGTAATTGTTCAGTGCATAGGCTGTGCCTTCCGCTAAGAAGGATTATCTAGGGACCAACCCCCTAGTCTATACACCTACTGTCCTTCCCGTTGCACTCGTCAGCTCGTGCGATACTCTAGACACACATGGGTGGTCGTATCCGGGTCCTCCCCTGGGTAGGCTCGTGTCCGTCCAGGTTCTGGTACATTAACTTATCTATATGCATGGTAATTATACTTTTAAAACTCACCTTTTGATTATAATGTCGAAAATGCTGAAACTAAATAAAGGTTAGCGATCCATATAAGGTGTGTGCTGCGACGGAGTAGTAATTGAAGGAAATGAGGTTCTGATGTGAAGTATAGGTAATTCTAAAATAGGTAAATCAATTAATCATTAGCTGCTAACAGTTACTAATAAATGGGTACGATAAATCACTCATCAATGAGTATTGCCACTCCCACTGACAAATGGGCAAAACCTTAATCATAAATAGATATTCGATTCCTACCGTGTATTTAAAGTAAAGTTAGGATCTTATCAAGCAAGCACACACCTTTTACGATTCTTATCCTACTTACGGTTTCCTTCACATACGACTTTTCCTAGATACAAGCTTCGTCCAGTATACATTGGCTGTCTCCAACCGGCATGATCCTTTCTGTCTGCTTCCTCTTGCCGGTGCAAGTTTAATTCTTCTTTTCTTGTTCGAATTTTCTTTTTCTTTTATTGATCTTCTGGTCGTGTTCCCATTTGTCCTCAGGCAGTTAATATTAGTACATGATAGGAAGAAAGAAAGAAATAGAACAAGTTAAGTGTGAGCCGCATGCATTGGTTACTTATTTGGGTCATGGTGTTGTCTTCCCTATTTATTTGCCTCTATTCGCTCTCATATCGTAACGTTTAACTCTGGATCAACAATAGAAAAGGGCCCATCAGCACTCGCAAACAAACCGCTCCAAAGCCCCCCACTCACAAAGCGAAGGCCACCCACGCAAACCAACACCATCATCGGATAGGGGAAACTTCCACCTACACGAAGATGGTGTTGGCCTGCGTGAGCAGCCTCCGATCTGTGAGGAATGGGCTTTGGACGGTCTGCCCACAAATGCCGATAGGCCCCCCTCCATTGTTGATCCAGAACTCACCCCCTTCCCTCACACTATTATGGTCGGAAAATAGTACCCATATTTAGTAATCTATCGCGAACTGCGATGCAGAAGATATTAATAGCAAACTAATCTGGAGCTGGTCTAAGACATATGACCCAGTGAGTATTGACACCTCACACTGTTGTGAATGAGCACGGACGCGAGATTTACTAGAGTATTAAATGCAAAACGCAAATTCAAAATAAAACTTGACAAGTCATCGTCAATCCCCTTATTCTTGGGCAGGGTCTGACGATGTGAATCTGATTTTTGATCAGTGAACGGGCCCCATATGGTACATTTTCTCACTATGAACATGTCATTTCCAGCCTATCTGAACTATTTAATAAATGGAAACCATAACATGGGTTTCGCTTCCCCTAAGCGGGCCCTCCGCATCCTATCTCTGTCTTATCTCAAATGCCAATGGCTTAAATGTATCAATGTATACATTGGAAATGACGTTCAATCAAATAAACCCATACCCCACTCACTTGGCCAGGCTTCAGAATCGTCCAGTGGGCAGTGCGCTCTACACTCCAAGTTCCCTTTCTTTCAAATTCACCCCAAATTTGGTATTTTACCCCTTTGAGTGTTGATTAATCACAATGAAACATTGTGACAGAGCACGGACTTGAGGTTACTAGAGTATTAAATAATCTAGGTCCTATTTAGGATTATATCTAAAAAATCCAAATTTGGCCAACGCCCACCCGAAATTACTTTTAATAATTAAAATAGAAAATTCCTTAATCCTTATTTTATGATGCCTTAAAATAAGGATGTTGGAATTTTCTATTTTCCTGTTTCCTGCAATTCCTGCATTGAGGCATCACTAATAATGATTAATTGAAATCAAAAATAATTTTCTTAAAAATGAACCTTAGTCGGGGCAAGTGTGTCACCCCTATATTTATGAATAAAATTATTCAAAAATGTAAAAGAAATTCTTCATTGCCCATTTAAGTCTTCGGTAAGTTTGTTTTCACCAAATTTGACAAACTTACCTTACCAATCAGGCTGTCCGAAGAAGTCGTCTCCACTAGACTCGACCCATGGCCAGCCAGCCTCGTAGTCTGCGAAGGGTCCGCAGGTCGCCTTCTACTTGGTTGATCCACCATTTTCACTAGGTCGTCTTCCGGCATTCTTACGACGTGCCCAGCCCACCGTACAGTGTGGACGATGAGTGGTTCTCCCAGTAGCTGGTACATTTCGTCGTTTATTCGCTTCTTCCACGTTTTTTCATCCATCTGCACTCCACCGTAGATGGTTCGCAACACCTTCCGTTCGAAAACACCAAGGGCGCGTTGGTCCTCCACGAGCATAGCCCAGGTCTTGTGACCGTAGGCGACCAGGACCACCGTCTTCAGCGTCTTGTAGATAGTCAACTTCGTGCGGCGCCGAATTTTATTCGACCGGAGCGTCCTCCGGAGTCCAAAGTAGGCACGATTCCCTGCCATCATGTGTGTTTGAGTTTCTCTGCTGGTATCATTTTCGGCGGTCACCAGTGAGCCCAAATACACCGCCCAATTTGACAAAACCAGCTACATAAAATATCAACAACAAAGGTTTTCATTTGATTTCATTGGTAAACATAGTTCATTTGTTATGTATTGAATAATACTATAAAATCCAACAGTTAAATTGATTAAACAATAACAGCTACTGCTAGCATGATTAATAATCAAAAGGATGTATTTATAAACAAGCATTAATCAATTTCACTCAATTTAAGACGCATGGCCCTTTTGTCCCATAGAGGTTGTCGCTCTTGCCCCATTGCAGTTTCAAAAAAAGATTTATAATTTGCATTACATTGCTGATGAATGAAGCCAATAATATGAAGTTGCAATACGTTGTAGAAACTCCTAAAAAAATCCACTATTTGGCATATATGGAACGTACAACTGTTAAGGTGGCACCCTTCCCGAGCAAAGCTGAAGATCAAATTGAAATCAAAATTTGCTGTTATGATGTAACTTATTTTGAATATTCCAGTTGATCTCATTTTGGTTGACTTAACGGTTAACACAGCAAAAATGAGAGCAACATTTTACACTGTTGAAGCAAACGGAAAACTAATCCTGCTTTCAATGAAATCAATTTGTTTACTGATTTTGCATTCATAATATTCAACTGAATACGGGCCTGGAGTAAATGGTTACCATTCATGTTTCTCAAGCTAAAAGACTTGGGCTCCAATCTCACCCCGGGCAAGTCACGAATGACCTAAAATGTGTTAAACAAATCAAATAAACAATAATCATTAGTTCAACGACAGATGAATTTCAATTAAATTTTAAACAAGACGTAAACAGCAGAACTTCAAGTTAGGTTGCTTTCATTTAAAAAGTCATGATTGCATAATGAAAGCACAATATGATATCAGACTTATGTCGCAACATTTGAAATCAAAATGAGTTTTCATTATGATAGCAACTGCACACTTTAATATCGATTTGCTTTCATTTTGTTAACCGACTTTGCTCGGGTTTCCCCTCCTTACCATACCAGCAGAGAAATTCAAATACGCTAGTTGACTATCTACAAGACGCTGATTGGACCGGTGGTCCTCTATATACGGCTGGGCTGAAACATTCATTTCATAGTGAATGCTGGTGATTTTTTCAACCATGCTCTACGGCCACGAGACCTGGACTATGCTAGTGGAGGACCAACGCACCCCTTTTTTACATACTAGAATGTCATCAAAATTAAAGGCATCTTAAAAAAATGTACGTTTAGTAGATTTGCCTGGCTGAGTTAAATCGAAATCCAAAAATCTGGAAAACTCAGAAAATTTCATATTTTTAGTTTTTGATTTTTAAAACGAAAAATATTTAAAAAATGTCCACGGTAGATTTTTTTCAAACAGGTCACAAATGAAAGCTTAGGGGATCCAGTTTAAATTGTGAAGGATTCACCGTGTGAGGCAAAGGCTTCCGTGAACCATTTCCGTAAAGCACCTTCAAACGAATCGTTCTTTCACTCTACTCCCACATCAAACAATCTCAGCTTACGTATTATTATTTATTTACCTTAGTTTCCATATTTGCTGTAGTATTAATCATTATCAATTACTGGAACTAATCAATAATCTTAATATTAGCGCAAAACAGTTTCCTCCCGTCGCGCCAGTTTTGCGGCTTCTGTTCCAAATTATGCATTTTTATTCTTCATCCTTCCTCTTTACGATTAATAAATATAGGACTTTTGTTGTGTTTCCATGATTTTTAATATTTTTTTCCTCTTATATTTCACCGTATAACCTCTATTATTTTCATCGGAGTTCGTATGCCTGCCATGTTCTTACCTTTCTTCTGTTTAGGTTTTTTTTTTCTCGGTAGTTTAATTTAATATAATATATGAAAAAGCTATCTACGATTTTAAAGACTCTTGCGTCCGTGTCGACTCACCCGGGGGCGCGCGATCTCTTTTATTCTCCTTCTTCTCTCAGTTGACGGGTGATTCGTTTAGTCGTTTTGCTTTGTGTAACTTGAAGATTTTGATTTTTTCGTTTCGGAAAAGAAAAGTTTTGTAGGTAATTTTAAGTTAATAGTAGACTTGTGTGGAAAACGGACTCGTATAAGCTCGCGCAAGAGCTCGAAAAGTGCAGTTTGGCTGTTTTTTGTTTGTTTGTTGTTGTTGTTGCTGAAATATTGGTTTCATAAGTCACGCATGGAATTCGGAATTTTACCGGAATTAATTTCCTTCTAATACGACAAAGAGTATTATGTTGTTCCGCATTTGTTGCTTGCTTTGCTTGACTTCTTCGTTTCTTTCTTGAGTATATTGTTCCTTTCGGGGGGTTTGCATTAAAATGCACGCTTTTCTGTTTCCTTTGTTTGTAATAGTAATAGGTAAGATTTCTTGCTTGTTTCATCTATAATGTTTTCTCTTCTCAACTATCAGAGCAAAATGAAAGTTTCTAATAGTCGAATATAAAGCGTGTGTAAGATTTAGTGTTATGCGGTAGACTAAAGTGTATATTTTCGATAGAAATGTGATTGTATTCAACTATATTATATTTATACGTTTGGGAATAAAGGTAAAACGAACTCTTCGAGGGTTCCGAAAGTAAATTCCAATCGATGAAGTTGATATATTTACACTCGAAGCAAACATTAAATTGCAGCTAACAGGAATAAAAAGGAAAAACAGACAAGAGTGTTTGGTTTGTTTCTGTTGCGTCGGATAACAGTCAAATATTTCAAAATTAGCACATTGACGGCTACTGAGATGTGGCGGCCATCTTATTAAGGAAAATCGGAACAGTCAACTTAACAAGCTTTTGCTTTTTCTCTCTCTCTCTTTCACTCCTTCTCATTGTGTACATTAGTAATTATCTGAGAGGTGTGAATTCATTTCATGCAGTTCCTCCCATGTGGGACTTAATTAGAACAAGATAAGATTCGATAATATAAATGAATAAATCGCACATTCGCTAGCCGGTATGAGTATAAATTGGATGACATTCCCTCGAAATTCTTCCCTCCCTATACTTGAATGATGTGATTTGTTTAAAAACTATCCAAGCGACTGTTTTTTTTTTTAAACCCTAGCCTTTACTAGCATAAAATAGTACAAATATGCATTTTTGTTTATCTATCGTAGCGCGGCTTAGCGGAATAGACGTTCTCTTTCACTTGTGTATCCACCTAGAGTAGTAATGCACAAAAACATACGACTGCCTGCGACAACTATATACGGAATAAAGATTTTATATTTAAAATTTAAATGTGTGAATTACAAGTCGATTTATTTGCATTGTTCTCATTCTTATTCGTTTTCAATTTACGGTTTGCAGCCCCATAACCCGCAGCTTCTTGTTTATACAAAACGCATTCTTACACGATGGTTTAAAAAATATGAGAGAAAAAAGGTTTTTCACAGAAAAACCCGTTATTTCGTTTTTTACATCATCTCTTTTTAAACTACACTAAGGACTTTCCTTTGACTATATTTACACAACATTTACACATCAAGCAGCTTTCTTCACGGCTGCAGCACTCTCCAACGCATTTTCGCAGACAAATCAGAACCAATGGAAAATAAACATGCCTCCATACATCAGATATTATAGCTGGCTTAGCTTCAAATGTGTATATTTTTTCTTTACAAACAAAAACAAGGGAAACATCAATAGAAACTTTTTTTGTACTTTTTCTTTATAATTGTCTCTTCAACCATGGCCATCAATGAGTTTGTTTACTTTTAAATTTTGTATTTCTCTTACCTGTCCTGAACCTTGTCGCAGAGAGAAACATGCAATCGCTCTCTTGCTTAGATCTTCATGAAAAATCGCTCTCACAAAATGCCATTGGTGAAGTACTGGTAGCTGTCGTACAGTTTGGTCGTGTAGGAATTGAGCGAATCCTGCACCAGCTGTTCGACCTTGCGCTCCAGCTCCTGCTCGGTCAGGTTGATGTGGAACCGATTGCGCAGATTCCGGACCGTTCCGGAGCAGCCATTCTTGAAGCACGGTAGTTGGGAGCCTGCTCGAAACGGAAAGGGGACTTTTGAGCTAAAATCAATTTAAAAATGTCGGAGTAGAAGGCACTCACTGCTTCTCATAATCTCCACAATGTTGATGACCCGATCCATATGCTTCCGGGCGGCTTTAAGTCCTTCCAGCAACAGATGTTTGAACTCCAGCCACAACTCCGACGCAGGACCGCCCATCACGTCGACAAACTCCGGTGTCAGCTTAAAAGGGGATTGCTCAAAACCTGCAAGGAATCGAAACCGTTAGAGTTGTCAAACTGCAAATTATCCCACCGGAAGCAACTTACCTAAATTTTTGGGAGATATGCTGAGGATGAACCCAAAGTCGATGTGAATCAGATGGCCATCGGAATGGAGAAGGATGTTGCCGTTGTGACTGTTCGGAAGATCGTTCAAAAGGTAAATCAGTCAACAATTTCTCATTAAAAGCAACAAAACAACTCACCGATCCTTAACCTGCAGCAGGTAGGAAATCAAGCAGTACGCCGCACAGGACTGCATAAAGTTGCGCTGGGCCGTTCGGAAGCACTCCGAGTCCTCACCGCCACCGTACTCGTCGGCGAAGTAGTCGCTGAGACTCTTGTTGGAATTTTTCTTGATCTGGTGCAGCGACACGGTGTTCAGGATCGGTTCGATCAGGCCGGAATCGTTCGACAGACAGACGATCTTGTACGGTCGCACCCAGAGGTCTACGTTTTCCTCCTTCCAAACGAGTTGGAACATCTGTGCGGGGAAAGATAAGCGATTAGAACAGATTGCATAATTTCTAGGATTCATGGAAAAGCTCCCAATGTCCGAGATGTCTGAAGAGTTTACTCAGCTTGAAGCCCAGTAGGTCACCGAATGCTCATCAAAAATAGATATGCACAGAGACTGTACAGACCTAAATATGCAAGGAACATCCAGTGGTCAGTCAGAGAGATTTAGGAAATTATTAGAGAAAGTTCTGACCATGGATGAGTTTTAAAAATCTGTGTTGGAAAATATCCACCGTTGGGTGAAAAAAATAATAAAAATTATAGAGAATACATCCAATAAGTCCTCGTGGACTGTCAAGGGTGACTCAAAAACCTTTTTGAAACAGGCTTGAGGCGAGTGTAATGTCCATGGACGATTGTCTACGCGAGGGGAGAATGGTCTCTCAAAAGCTATCTACGTAGTTAATGAACAACCCCTAATTGATGACTGCGGTATTTGGAGACCACACAATTGGATCCCGAACGCTGAGAGGCCAATCCGGGTCAATCATCAGTAGAGAAATAGAAGCAAAAATAGAAATTCGATCCTATCTCAGGTGGCAGTTTCACACCAAATGACGAATCGGAAAAATTCGGCTTCTCCAATTTGCATAATTGTGTGTTATGGACACACTTTCAGCCACTGGCTGGTTCGTCACTTAAAAGGGATAGAGGGCTTCGGAGAGCGGCCCCCCTGACTGTAAAGGGTACAATTGTGTTGGACAGAGTTATAATAACGGAGTTGGTTTTGTTGGCAGATATTCAGGTAACTTGCGGTGTGTCTAGTAGTTGGTCCTTGTCATAATCCGTTGTCGTCGCGTGGTCTTGTGTCCGATTATTGTGGTGATTTTGCTTTTATGTGTAGTAGTTTTCCGTGTTCAGTTCCATTGTTGTCGCTGTGCGTAATTTTGTGCCTTCATCCGTCCATTTTCGTGTCCTTATCAGGGCTCTACAATTTCGAAGCTCTAAAATGAACTCGTGTTTTGTTTCTCTCATACATACGTGTTCGACACTTCATTTCTATAACGCCTAGCTAGGCTATCAGCAAGAAACGAAAATAAAAAAGCAGGACGCTTAGAAGGAAAGGCTGGCTGTGGAACTTCTCGTCGTTGCTTTGCTCATCGCTTTCAATGTAACTAACGTCGATTTTCTAGTTAAACGAAGCTCATTATGGCTTTCAATCCCCTTTCACGAACACTCTATCACCGCTCTTTCAATTTGTTTAAAATGCGTTATGTCCCGTTTTCGATCATTTAGATAAATATATGGATGGAAGATAAATTAAAAATATGACGTGTAATCTTCAAGTGTTTTGACGTGAGAAATGCTTTAAATGTGTTATTTCATTTTCCGTCATATACGTCATGAAACCTCTGTTGATGTGTTTCATGAAAGAGAAAACTATCAAAGTCGAGCGCCCTTTCGCTCATCCGTTTCGACGAAGCTTGAAAGGAAGACCAATGGAGCGACGGGAGAAAGAGAGACAAGCGATTGAACATTTATTTGTGCACGCCGACTGAGGTTCTAGAATACTGCGAAGCGGTGCGACTTTAACAGAAAAAGAAAGCCAGCAGTCTCTTCGTCGCATCGATTTGGTCGATTGAAGCTGACATTGTGACGCCCTGGTCCTTATTCGTGCATCATCTTAATAAATATAGTCGCTCGTCCGTTTTGAGTCAGTGGTTTTTGCCAATAGTAGTTCAATCCTTTGTCCGTTGTCGTTGCTTGGGTCAATATTGGGTCATATATCAAATTTGGTTGATCAATCCTGTCTCCCGCAGAAATGAGAAGAGCGCTGTGGTGCTAGAGGGGTCATATTTCAGGGTGTCCTTGACGCTTGCTGAGATCCCGTATTGGATGCGTGGTCCATAGTACTGGGGACAGTTGCATAGGAAATGTTCCACTGTATGTGGCACATTGCAAGTCTCGCATTGCTTCCTAAATGGACCTCCGTCTCCCATGTTATGAGAGGCTTTGGTATGACCGGTTCTCAGCCGCGATAAAATTACTTGAAATCGGTGTTCAGGCGGATCATCCCATCTTCTGGTATCCCCTTTAATTTTCCGGATAAACAGATCTTGAGCCATTCATTTGTCCAGCAATTCCATACTGTAGTCACGATCCACCGCTTGATGTCTTGAGCAGGGACCTTTTTGGTATAGAGGTTTGCCTGTCTTCCGGATGCCGCCAGATGATCCGCTTCCTCATTTCCTTTGATCCCGCAGTGTCCTGGGATCCAGATGAAAGTTGTTCCTTTATGAGCGAGCTTCTGGATAGCCTGGATCCAAGGGTGCTTGGCTGTATCGGACTGAAGAGCTGTTAATACGCTGGCTGAGTCAGAAAATATGGCGACAGGTTTGTTGGTAGGCGAGGTGGCGGCTACTAGTATTGCGGCAGCTTCAGCAGAGAAAACGCTGCAAGGGTCCGGAAGTCGGTAGAAGGTGCGTAGCTCCGGATCGGATATCCCAATGCCTACCCTTCCGCCTGTTCGAGATCCGTCAGTGTATCTTGCTAGGTGATTTGGGTACTTGGTTCGTTGTAGTTCGGCCACCGATCTCACTAGTGCGGGGGAGTTGGTTCCCGCCCGGAATCTGTTCTTTATCGCCAAGTATATAGAAAGCCGGGTGAGTTCCAACCCCTGGCTCCACACCAGTGGACCCTGGCTACCGGGGGGAGTTCCAGGTCGGCGGCGTCCTTCAGGAGTTTGTTCGCCTCCATAAGGAGGGACACTCCATCACTTGTTGCAGTTGTCTTCTCTGCGAAGCCAACTGCCCTCTTGCAAACGGTAGCAACGATAAATTTGTCGAAGGGTAACCTTCCACTTTCCACACAAGCTGCAAGCCTGGGGGTGGAGGGGAGGAGACCTGATGTGATTCGAATGGCCTGATAATATACCGGAGACAGTTGGGAAATCATCCTGTCGGCAGCTAGGCAAGTCAGTTCTATTCCGTATGTTAATCTTGAATCGATTACCGCTTTAGTCACGCGCATCCGGACAGCACGGTTGTTCGCTAGATGCCTCCTGGCTAATGTCCGCAGCAAGCCGATTCTTGTTTGGCAATTCCCTTTCACTTCGTTGAAATGGTCTCCAAAGTTTAAATGCCGATCCAGGCGTATGCCGAGGACGCGGATAGACTTCTTAAACGGCATTATCCTTCCGTCGACGCTGATAGGAGAGCGGAGCACCTGGTGATTGAACGGATTTAGTCCAGCGTAGAACTGCATTCGGGGCCGCGTTGAGTTTTCTGCGAAGGGCCTTCACTGTGGATCCGACCGCCACCAAGACGATATCGTCTGCATACACTTTTTTCTTTTCCTTTATTTAACGTCGGTCTCTGTTCCGCAATCTAGTGCCAATCACCGACGGACATCGATTGCCATCCATTGACAGCAATCGAATGTGCAGGAAGGCAGCTTCCACACCTGCGTAGGATATCGCACCCATTCAACACACATACATGGGGCGAGACCAACGGCTTTACTTCCCTTCCGAAGGAAGACGTGACCAGAGATTTTTATGCCTCAGAAAAATCCCACCGACCTCGGCTGGGATTGAACCCAGACCCATTGGGGTGAGAAAGCAGTCACGCTTACCACTACACCACCGGCGCCGGCAGTCTGCATACACGAAGATGTATATTTCTTTGGGTAAGCTGTGGAACACTCCGTTCATCCGTATTAAAAACAGCGTGACTGCGATCACCGAACCTTGCGGAACGCCAGTCTCCTCTGGGAATCCTCTTGATCTATGGTTTCCAATGCATACCTTGAAAGGACGGTGTCGGAGGAAGATCTTCAAAAAATGGAGAACGTGGCCCGACAGACCCCAGTCCGTGAGTTGAGCAAGAATGTCGGGTGTCCATGTCCTGTTATAAGCCTTAGAGATGTCTAGCGTAGCGAGTTCAGCATGCTGGTCAGAATCTCTCGCGTCTCGAAGTACCTGGTTCAAAGTGGCGAAGTAGATCCCGGCTCCGTGTCCAGGACGGAAAGCGTGCTGGCGGTGGTCAATGTAGCCGTTACTCTCCAAGTAGAGCACGAGTCTACGGTTGACCATTCTCTCCAGCACCTTACTGACGCAACATGTCAAAGATATCGGTCGGAAGTCCTTCGGTTCGCGACCCGAGGTGCCCTGCTTCGGGATCGGAACGACTAGGCTGTGTCTCCAGTGTTCTGGAATGGAATTATCCAGCCATTCTCTATTGAGAAGTGTGAGGAGTGTGGTCTTGCATTCCGGTGATAGGTATTTTAGCATGGGGTACCCGACGTCATCTGGGTCGGTCGATTTCCCGGTAGCCTTGAATAGAGCTAGGTCGAGTTCCCGTGGACTGAAAGGCCGATTAATCTCCAGCGGTAGTTCATCCTCTGGGATGTAGATGCTGTCCAAAGAGTGCGTCGAAAGGTTTTTAACACGACGAAAGCGATCATCGTACCCGTCAATGGCCGAGAGAGAGGCAAAATATTCCCCCATAGCGTGGGCGATCTTATCAGGGTCTCTAGTGGTGGTACCATCTACCCGGATGGCCATTCCGCGGCTTTTTCGTTTGCCACTTAATGCGTTGACCTTAACCCACAGGTCAGTGGCCTGTGGGCAAATTTACATTTTTGCAACAAATCGGCCATTTTGCATATTGTATTATTTTTTTTCAAAATGGCGTCTGTCACTTTTCCATGATTTTGTTGCACGAAAATGTCACTTCTGATCGAAATGATACAATTATACAAATAACACAATTATTGAAAATCGGCCAGGAACTGAGAATCATCATCTTGGAACCAGATTTAAATATTTGTTGGAAAGAACCTACCACCATAAGTTCGTTCCTTCTACCTGTCTTTGTAATTTATTGAGAGTTTTCTATGCCAACCAATGCATTAATTAGTATATTTTGTGGGGAACACAATGATATATGTAAATTTCCAACCCGAACGGCTATCGGACAAAATTGCCAACCCTGACTATACTATCTGAAGTCTAAATCTAAATCATATCGGTAGCTAAACTTACCTCCAACAGCTGCGTAGCCATCAGCTCCTGCCGCAGGTCGTCACCGCACTTGACGATCGCCGAAAGTAACCTCCAGTTCTGCAGGTGACCGTAGGGAGAACTCTCCTTGATTTGCCTTTCCTTCTCGTGCCAAGGCTCCTGCGGAAATTCATTGTGTTAGCAACACCACCACGCTCTGAATCCAACTTCGACTTACCTTCAAAACGGCAGCCGACGGATCCTCCGGATCGTTACTAAATGGCCTCGTACTCTCCGAGCTCAGATTGGCACAGTGACGGTTTCTAACCTCCCCGATGTTGAACATAGCCGGAGTTGCTGGAATCAGAAAAAAATAGTAAATTAATATCAAACTTTCCGCCCCGAAATACTGCACAATTATACTAACATTGCTCCCGCGAATCGTACGAATCCATGGAAAACTGCGAAATGGTGTCCCGCTCCGAGAGGCTCTTGTGCAGATTCAAATACTGTGCCGTGATCTCGTCGTCCTCCTGGGACCACACGTCGTCCTCGGTGAACCCAAAGTCGTACATGCCCAGTCCGGACGACGACGGATATGGATATCCGGTGACGACGCTCGGTGACGACAGGTCCCCGGCCGAGCATTCCGACATCTTCGACACCCGTAGCTTCGGTAGTATTTGACCACTGGTAGTCGAAGCAGTCGCAGCAGGAATGTTTGATTCGGACGAGGCGTTCGGTTGGGCTCCGCTGTCCAGCCGTTCCTCGCTCTTGGTGTGCCTTAGGGTGGGCATCATTTTCGGAATAACTGGCGAGGTGTAGATGTCATTCACTTCGATGACTTCTACGTAGATGATGTAGGGGGTCTTGTCCTTGGAGTTCAGCACGGCGGTTTTCTCCTCCGTTATCCGTACGATGTGATGCGGTGTTTCGGAGTGCAGTGGAAGCCATACTCGAGCTGGAAGATTTTTGTTGATCAAGTTCAGCAGTATCCGCAGGCGGGAAGTTTTCTCGATTTTTGTTTGCAGAGAGGTTAGCATTCGGCCGATGTCGATGAGAGATTTCATGAATTCCCTTTCCGGAGTCAGCTTGGGAGCACCACAGGAACAGATGGTTTGCTGACCGAGGAGATCGTTGACCGTGCCTCGAACGGATTCGAAGCACACGCAGCCATTGTCGAAAGCTCGTCCACTACTGAGATCTCCGAGGCATAGCGGCTTGGCGAGAGATGGGTAGAGTTTGGGGTTCATGGAAAGCGACCCCATTAGACCGGTAGCGTCCGATTGCGATCGATGGTGGGTCTTTTTGGTTGTGTCGACTGCGGGAACGGGTTCCACTGCTCTGAGGTGTTGTTTCCGCTCCCGTTTGGGATAGAGTTCCTTCAACAGGGTCAAATGTTTCCGGATCGAGTTTCCGTTATTGCTCAGCATGCCCATGTTGAAGTTGTAGGCTTCCAGTAGCCAAACGCATTTCAGCGAGAAGTCTACGGACCTTCGACACCGATAGACCAGGTACGGATCGAGGACTTCCGAAAGCTCTTCGATTTGCATGTACATTACAATCAGCTGCGGGATGTAGAGGTCGACTTCGATATCGGGGAAACTGAAAATTTTGTTACCGATAAAACTGAGGACGCCCGGTTCTTTCGAATAGAACAGGTAGTGGACGGCAAAGTGGATATTGAAGACCGGTGACTCAAAGAACCTCAACAGGCCGCTTTGGCCACGTTCGGCTTTGATTTGGGGCTCGATGATTTCCTTTGGGTTTATACAGGTAGCGACCGCAACTCCCGGCACTTTTAACGAACTAGTGGACGATGATTTTGAAAGACTCTTGACCTCCGCTTCCGGGGAAAGTTGCGGTTCTGGACTCAATGTATTGTTGGAACTGCTCGCGGCAGTGCTACTACTGTTCGCTGCAGCATTGCTATTACTATCCGATTTCCTCATTCTCGATCGTAGAACTCCGAATTCTCGCTTTTTGGAAATCTCCGTGGGGGATTTCACTTTTTCTTCATCCTTTTCTTTGTTCTTCGCACTCTTCTTCTCGTGATTATCGATGATGCTCTGGGCTGTTCTAAAAATGGCATTCTTTGTAGCGCCGAAAAAATTTCGGAAGATGATCTCGTTCTTTTGGTCACTCTTTTGGCTAGTAGTACTTGGCACAGGATTTGCTGGAACTGTTTCCTTCGATTCCACCACTGGCGTCGTTGCTTCTCCATCTGCTCCAACGATGATGGATTTGCTTTCACACACAATTGGAGTGACTGCGTCCACTTCGTCTTCCCCGGTTGCCGGTTCCACCGTCGAATCATTTTCCGCCATCGGCGTCGGTGATGCTGGTCCATCCTCATAGTCAATCGGAACGCAAATCGTCTCCAGCATGATGGCAACCCGGTTGATGTTTTGCTCCCGATAGCGAATCTTTTCGCTAACGTTCGTATGGTCCGTGGAAGACGACGATCCACTACTGTCGACCGATTTCGCACTCCGACTATCTCGGGTGTTTCCTCCGATCGTACTGCTGCTAGTGCTCTGGCCATCGCCCCCGCCGGACGACAGCGTCAACGGGTAGAAGCACAGATCCGATTGGAGCATCCGGTACTCCTCGTCCATCGAGGTGGTTTCCAGGATTTCGATACATTCCTCCTCGGAGGGATCAATTTCGCCCGAATCGAGACTTTCCCGGGAACGCCGGATCCGCGTCAACGAGGTGTGGTCCGGTTCCGATCCGCAAATGATGCCTGTAGGAAAATTTAATGATGGGTATAGGGCTCATATGGACTGCCGTTGGTGGCTTAGGGTGCTCTTAGATTCATAGTCCTACGGACCTTCAACTGAATTTTCCTTGGAAGAATTCCAAGGTTATTTAAGAAATATTTTTGTACGCAAACAAAAAGGGCAAATAGTTCAATTGTAAGTATGGATTTCTTGTATCCTATAATAATTATCATTTGTGCGAGAAATGAAACGGAGTGTAACGTATAAGCATTTTGTTCAGCATCAATATTTAGGTCCGATAATAAGAGGTGAAAATTAACTTAATTCATAGAGTAGCTAATATTAACCAAATCAATTTTATTGAAAAGTCTTCCGACGTCACAGAATCTGAAAACCGGTGGTTTATTGCGGATTCTGTATATCTTTTATACAAATCAAAGATAATCTTACATTCTTCGGCTAGGTGTTTAATTTTTTCTTCAATAACCTGGAAGTACAATCAAAGCCATCTGAAATCGATTTGAAAGACACCCTGATCAGTTGAAGTTCTTGGTTTCCTATGGAAATTCTTCATACTTTTTTTGAATGATATCTGAAGTTTATCTAGAAGACTCTTAAGCGCTCTTTACAACTCCAAAGGAAGTCGATTAATTTCGCTAAATAGGGGAAATGTTGGCTTCGGCAAAACCTTAACCTATTATCGTCAGGGGGTTAAACAAAGTCCAAGAGCACTCAAATTTGGCCAATAGTTGCTCTGAAACACAATGTATCCACATGCCAAAATTGACGAAGATCCTAAGCTTATCCAGAAACTTCTAAACGTAATTAGATTCGACAAGGTTCTCAAGAGCTGTTTTTGTTTTGGATTTGGAGCATGGAAGAACAAGCTTATCTTTTAAACAACACTGAAAATGGAACTAACTTAAAGAGTGAGTCAGTTCTAGATAGAGCTGGAATTAGGGCGTAACAGCTGTTGTAAACAATGACTTCTCTTGATGATTTCTAGACATTCAAGGCTCTCCCACGCAAACCAACATCATCATCGGGTAGGGAAAGATTTTCCCTATCCGATGGTTATATTGGTCTGCGTGGGCGTGCCTTGCATCCCTAGAAATCATCGGTAGAAGTAATTGTTTACAAAAGCTGTTACGCCCTAATTCCAGCTCCTTCTAGAGTTGTGAATCCCTTTTACTCATTCGTATGGAGAAATAACCAAAAGTGTAGGTGACTCAGCACATGAGTAACCTACGCTTTTATGAATTTCTCCATACGAATGAGTAAAAGTGACTCACTCTTTGAGTAAGATTCGTTTGCAGTGTAGTTTGCTTTCGAAACATCGTCGCAGAACTCACTAACGGCATCTCGTGAGTTAACTGGCTTGCTAATATTTAATTATGCAAGAAATGAATCGTCTAAAATATATATTCGATCTTCAACATACAAACTCAAAAATTGCGTTAATTACTAGGTATTTGATCATCGCCGACATTTTAACCCTGTAATAGGACCTTCCAAAGGGCTCGATTCAACTGACAACGAGTCAAGTTGAGCTTGTAAATTATGAAGCAGTCGATTTAAAAATAGTTACGTCTGATTATCTAGTTCCTGAAGCCACCCGCCGTTGATCATGAGATTCCCAAACTTACCGGAATCGTCCGATCCTAGGCTGGTCAGATCTTCCCTCTTTTTACTATCGTTCTCCTTTCCACCGTGGGAGTCATTGTCCACCTTTCCTGTCCTCGACCCTGGCACTGAAACAATTCAATCAAACCATTATCCAGTGCTCCGCGTACGCGCAAGCTATCATACACCTACCAAGCGCAGATCCAGCTCCGCTTCCGTCCAATCCGGCCCCACTGCTAGTACTACTGCTTCGACTACTGCTGGTCCCATCCCCGGCACAGGCATCATCGGAACCGATCCCGTTCCCATTGTTGTTGCTGCTACTTTTACTATTACTACTACAACCGATCCCCCGTGTAATGGCCGGTGTATTGGTCGGGTTCGTCGAAGAGGATTGGATGATTTTTGTGCACATCGTCGTTCCGAGGATGGAATTCGTACACAAGGTATTCTCCGATTCGGCACTTGGCGACGATACCTCCACCTGCAAAAGGATAATACGTCACATGATTCAATGGTTGTTGGATTTGAAATTCAAAACCCTACCTCTGGTATCCGTTGGAGGGCACTATCCAAGCTTCGATTCCTGTGGTGCTGGGTCATGTTTATTCGAGTATTGGTCACCTGTGACACTGGAGGTAATAGGATTCCCATTGATCTGCGGATGGAAAAGGAGAGCATGGAAGAAACACAGTATTAGAGCAAGGCTGATTGTGAAAGGTTATAATCTGGAAAGGAAACTACATTTGAACAAGTTCGATTCTTTGATGTCATCTGCCCAGAGGCACTGCAGCACAATGGAAACCAAATCCTTTTTATGCACACAAAACTCATTTTCTCCTTCTCGTTGCCGTTGAGGCGTGGGTTGATACGATGTACTACTACTACTGCTACTACCCACGCAGGACGAAAACAGAAACCCAACAACAGAGCAACGGATAGAGCAATGATGCGTACTAGCACCAGATATCGCATATCAATCAACGTAATCCCTCTCAGAAACTCTACTTTCCAGCCGACACAAATCCTAAGGGATGATGGCAACAAGTTCCAGATGAAAGAAGGATACTGAGAAATTCTTGCGATAACCACAATGCCGAATCAGTGCCCCTGCACCCCGCAACCCGCAACTCTCACCTCACCATAAAAGTCTAAGAAAAGTAAGTTCGTTTCGGTTGTCTCTTGTTTGTCAAAACGCTGATGGTAAACCGCGTAGCTCTTGTAGAGAGAAGTTGATAAGCCTACAACAGCCCGTTTTCGCTTTCAACAACGACGACGACGACGACCACACACCTCTCTGGCACAGTAGCATGAATTCTGATGCTTCCCTTGGTGACGACGGGTGGCAACGAACGGGGTTGGGAAAGGTCCTCATAAAAGTTTAAGAGTCTCAGTTGTTTAACTTTACGATCAACGATGACGCGGAATTGGCGACGTGGACCGTTCCTCACAGTATTGAATGCTACCATGGAATTAAGTGAAATGCTGAAAATTGATGCGAGATACAGAGAGCAAATTGGGGTCTCTCTTAGCTCAGTCGGTAAAGGCGCAGCTACAAAGCAAGACCATGCTGGAGGTGGCAGGGTTCGATTCCCGGTTCGGTCTAGGAATTTTTCAGGTTGGGAAATTTGTCGACTTCCCTGGGCATATAGTATGATTGCACTTGCCACACAATTAGACTAATGCAAAAATTGTAAAGGCATCGAAAGCTCTCAATTAACAACTGTGGAAGTGCATTCAGAACACTAAGTTGAGAGCACCCAATAAGCTAATATGCCTTAAACAATAAGCTTGAAATGTGAAGAAGAAGAAGAAGAAGACAGGGAGCAAATGGGAGCTTGAGTTAAATGTTTGGAGTCATTGAGTCCCGTTTTAGATTTCTATAGGATTTTGAGAGAAGATATTGAAAAAAGCAGCTACATACAAATCCTATTCAGTCCATTATCAATTATGCTACGGGTACATGTAAAGGATCGACATATTTGGCTAAATATCATGCAGACCATCGAAACAGTATTGAAATCTTGGACATAGATTTTGACCTGAAACATACAAAAATCAAGACCAGAGACGTTGGTAGGCAAGAAGTAAATTTCTCAGATTTTCCTAAATACAATATAGGGGAAATGGCTCTAATGTTGGCCTATGCATCTAAGATTTGGCCCATCGCTAAAAATCTGCTATTTATCAATTTTATCTAGATCTCGTTGGAACGGTACTAATCGAAAGTTTTGGTTGCTATTGAAAATTTAGTCTCCGCAATACGTTGTAGACAATTCACTGTAATTCAACTAGATAAGGCACAGTGAGAGTCCGATCTTACCAACACGTTTCCAATGTCTTCAATTTAGTCAAGCTTCTTGATTCATGTTCCATCAGAAGTACAGTACTGGACAAAATAAATCATACGCTCAACCCAAAAAAAGTACATTACATCATATTTTTGCTATTTTGCACGCAATTTTAGAAGTATATTCAGAAAAGTTCATGTATTTCTCATGGTGCATTCAATTAGCTGAATGAAAATTGTTATAATATTCTGCTATTTTTATTACAAATTTAAATAAATATTTGTATGCTCACTTTTGTGGTTGGACAAAATAAATCATACACTCCTATAAGATTTTATTTTTTTAGCCATCGAATAAAAACAAAATCTGAAGATTTGGCATCACGGTGTAATATTTGACAGTTCTTGTTCCGGGAAGCGTGCGCATCGCACCATTGTGTTTTGTTTGCGTCATTTGAAAAGTGAAAAATGTCGGGAAAGCAGATTTCGCTCGATTCTAGAAATTTGGTGATTCGCAATCGTGAAAAAGGAATTTCTTTTCGGAAAATTGCCGAAAAGTACTCGATCTCAGTTGGAGCTGTTCAGCACATATGGAAAAAGTACGAAACACGAGGAATTGTGAGGAATTTATCCGGACAAGGACGTCATCGTGCGACAAGTAATCGTGATGACATGTTCGAATGGCTGAACAGAATCCGAAGTATTCGTCGAGGCATATTGTGGAATCGATGGATCTCAATGTAAGTCGACGTACTGTTCGCCGGCTACTTAATGAGAGTGGTTTGAAAACCTGTTTGCATCGAAGCGTCCTTTTATCAACAAGCGGAACCAACGGAAGCGACTGGAATTTGCTAAAAACAATAGGTTTTGACCTCCTGAACAACTTTGTCGAAGAAAGTAACTTTCTATCTGGTCAGGGATCTCGAAACAAACCACATGCGAGAATGTATACTAGCTCCAAGTAGTGAGACAATTTTGAACTACTTTTCACTAGCAAAAAAGTTATGACCACTTGAACAACTTTGTCGACGAAAGTAACTTTCTATCTGATCAGAATCTCGAGATATTTTATATGCGAGAATTTCGCGTGTATACTAATGCCACGTAGTGTGAAAATTCTGAACTACATTGACCTCACGAACAACTTTTTCGAATACAGTAATTTTCTACCTCTTTAGGATTTCTAGTTATAGAATTGTTCACGTTTACTAGCGCCACGTGGTGAGGAAATTTTGGGCTACTGTCCACCAGCCAAAAAGTCTTGACCCCCTGAACAAGTTTGTCCAAGACAGTAACTTTCTATCTGCTCAGGATCTCGAGAAATTGTTTTTTTTTTTTTTTTTTTTTGGTTTGTTTTCCGTCGATCTTGTTTTCCGTGCTGAGCACCAATGCTACCGACGCCAGGAAGGCAGCTACCACACCTGGACCCTACCTATCGACCCATCAACTCATGAACCGGGGACCAACGGCTTTACTTCCCTTCCGAAGGAAGGCGTGATCAGAGATGTTATGCCTCAGAACATCCCGGCGGCGCCGACTGGGATTGAACCCAGGCCTGCTGGGGTGAGAGGTAATCACGCTTACCACTACACCACCGGCGCCGCTCTCGAGAAATTGTATATACGAGAATCGCATGTGTATATTAGCACCGCGTAGTGATAAAATTCTGAACAACTGTCCACCAACAAAAAGATCTTGACTTCCTGAACAACTTTGCCACAGACATTTACTCTCCATCTGGTCAGGATCTAGTGATGTATCACATGCGAGAACTTAACATGTATACGAGCGCTACCTAGTGAGAAGATTCTGAATTACTGTTCACCAGCGAAAAGTTTATGATCTCCTGAACAACTTTGCCCAAGACAGTAACTTTCTATCTGGTCAGGGTCTCAAGATATTAAATATGAGAATTTCACGTGTACACTAGCGCCGCGTAGTGAGAAAATTCCGAACTACTGTTCACCAACCAAAAAGTCTTGAACCCCTGAACAAGTTTGTCGAAGACAGTAACTTTCTATGTGTTCAGGATCGCGAACTATTGTATATGCGAAAATTGCACGTATATACTAGCGCCACGTAGTGAGAATTTTCGGAACTTCTCTACACCAGCGAAAAGTTTATAACCTCTAGAACAACTGTACCGAAGACAGTAACTTTCTATCTGGTCAGGATCTCGAGATTTTCCATGTTGTAACCAATTAAATCAAATCCCACATAGTACGAACACCGTTTACGCGGTTTCCATTCACATTTTCGCTATTATCTGCATTTTTGGGGGTTAACTGTGATAAGCAAGGAATCCAAAATATCTCCAAATGACAAAATGACAAGCGATCAACGAACCGAATGATAACGCTATGTCAGAGGTGGAAAGCAATAATGATATAATCTTCTTCCTTTTTTTTAATGACAAGCAGTCCGTGAGACACCGCTCACTCAGGGCGGTAGAAGGAAACGAGCAAATTTTTGGCAAGCTGCTTCACGAAGTAAAGCCGAAGATGATACACGTGTGTTAATGGGAATATTTTTGTTATGTCTTTTCTCGATTCAGATCAAGCTGTGTCCTAATCCATGCATATTGCAACAAAGCAGGCAAGCAATATATCATTGTCCTTCTACCGCTCCGATCGAGTTGTGTTAAAGAGCGAGTTTGTCATGGTAGTCGTAGCAACCGTTTTGTCTGTATCGTTGGTTGCTTTATGTGTTTGGATTCGCTGGTGATAAGAGTTGAGCTTGTTTAGTTAAAAACAAGTTTTTTAAGGAATACCCGTTGGTTTCATATCGATTGGTAGCTCGGCTGCAAAATGACAATAGAAAGCTCACACTGTTGTGCAAAGTACAACGCGCGAGTACTCGCGTTACAAAAGTTGGCGCGAGTAACGGAGGGTTAACAATAACCATTAGAAGAGCCTAACCACCAATTCGGGATATCATCCCAACTTTATGTGTTTATTTGGGTCTATCTGCGGATATTCCATTTCCATGTCTAACAGCCTGGCTCATGTTCCCAGGAAGGGTTCGATAAGCTGAACCGCTTAGTCGTCGAAACCAAACTCCTCACGAAGTTTTTGGTGCCCCTTAGTGTGCTTCACACAGTTGAAGGCCAGGGAAAAGTTCACAGAACCACAAAAGTTGTTATCGAAGTTGTTGTAAATATCATGCACAACCTTCGTCATTGCAGTTGTGGTACTATGGAGTGCTCTGTAACCGGACTGATGTTTGACGAGAAGATGAGGGTTGGTTGCTTATAGGAAGTCTGTGATCTGGACACGTAGAATCTTCTCCAGAACCATCGAGATTGCCGGTAGGACGCTGATGAGCCTAAAATCTTTCGGTTCGAATGCGTTGGATGTTTTAGGCAGTGGTGTGACGATAGCTCTTTTCCAGATAGCGGGGAAGCTTCTTGCATCAATTATCGTTAAACAGGTTCGCTAATAGTGGTAGGATGAAGGGACACCGCATTTTAACGAAGGAGATAGGGATGTTATCGGATCCGGCGGCGCTAGTACTAATCTCAAAGATTTTCATTGCCACGCTCGCAGCATCGGTGTGCCTGAACCTGTAACGTCTTACGTTTGATCTGTGTGCGACATCATCGGCACTACAGTGTTCCACGGCTACAGAAACGGATGGTCCTGCTGAGAGTTGTTGGTGACCCTCGGCAAAAAACAGATTCAATGTAACTGTTTCGAACTATTGTGGATATCTTCCCTTCTAAGATTGCTCCAGAGTTTTTTGGCTGGTGAATCTGAAGCGAAATTTCTGCCACTGAATCGTCTGTTCGCCATAGCTAGCTACCAGAGTACTTGCTCGGTCTCGTTTTACGCAGTAGTCCTGCCAATGATGAACACCTCTGATTCTGTTCAGATTCCTCTTGTAAAGTTTGAACGCAAGGTCCTTGAGCAGCTTGTACGATCTCGTTTGTTATCCATGGGGTACGCTGATCACGAGCGAAAATTGATGTTTTCGAAGCTTGGCCTTCCAGAAGACGTTGTAGCTCGGTTGCTACCAGCTCGGCCTTGGTGTTGACATCCCTGCATTCGAAGATAGCTTGATGGTTTCTGGATTGAAAATCCGCTCTTGGAACGTTTCGTTGTTGTGGAATGTCCGCAAATAAGATAAATGATCTCGTGGTCCGAAATAGAGCTACCGACTGCCGTCGTTGATACAATCGTTTGTGGGGAGTCTGTCACTAGAAGGTCGATTGTCGTAGCTGTGGTGTCCGTAATCCCAGTAGGAGGTGTATTCTGGACAGTCAAGTTAAATGTGTCGTGCTAGACAGTGTTTGGAAATCTGTCAACATGCCATTGAACTACCGTGTGTCAGGTTCGTAACTGGTCATGAATAGATATTCACAAATGAGTGAAGTGTCAGACACCTTTGCCGAATAAGAGTATTCAGTTTTGTAGCACCAAATGAATGAACAAAACGAAGAACGATGGTTGCACAAAAAAAAAAACGATCTCAACAGTTCACCGAATAACGCGTTCAATGATTGTATACAAATTTGAACTGCACATATCTTCTCTTCGTGTCTACCGCACAACATTGCCGTACAGATCCATACAAAGCAGTGGATGATACATAAGGAATCGCAAACGTCATCTATCTACCGCACCAACTCTGGCAGTAGCACAGCGCAGCTAGGTACATAAGAAACATTCCTTCGTCCTGCGGTACCTTACGAGCGAATAAGGGTAGAAATAATCGAAGAAATGGAACGCGGATAAGTTAGTTAGTTTTGATACATTATGAACACGGATCAATGTCATGGTCGGTTTAAAATGAATAAAACTAAATTTATATAAAATGATATTAAAGTTATATGAATAGATAACTTCCTGGTATCTTCGGGGAAATTGTTAACTGTCCTTCTTTTGGTACAATGTGTCTTCCAGCGGGGACACCGTAACATCCGTAAAAGTGGTAAACTCATGAAATTGGAGTTAGAGCTGCGCAGTTATTAGCGGAAGCACTTATTGGTGAGAAAAAGAATGAGGTTTTGGTCCAAATATGTACCCTGGAGGGCTAAGGCTGGTCCATTAAAAGATCCGAAACATGCCTAAAAGTGGTCAATTGATTAAACTGTTTCTAGAGCTCAATTTTTTTTGCGAACACACTCGTTGATGTGTTTTTCGAATTAATTTCATATTGTGGCCAGAATATTGATGATACCAGACTGGTCCTCCGGAAGATCCGGAAGATCCGTAAAAGAGGTAAATAAATTAAACTGGTCCTAGAGCCCCATGTTTTTTTTTTGCGCAAGCACTTGTTGAACTTGGCATTGAGGCCAAATTATGCACACTGGAGGCCACAAACAAGTTGTCCAGATGATCCGGATTATTCATAAAATGGTCAATCACGCTTGCTACAACGTATGAAAAATCCGTGAATGGGTGTCTTCGGGAAAGTTTTCATATATTTTTTGGACAACTTTGCAGTGACCTTGGTCATCTGAACAACTTTGCAGTGAACAGAATGCCAAAATCTTGAGATATGATACATGCACAAGCTCTTACATACACTAGCGCAGTGTACGTAAGAGCTTGTGCATGTATCATACACACTTACACACTAAGATGTTGTTCCGTGTTCGGTAAATTTTACCGAAATCAGAAGAGCTGAACCTTTGACCTTCATTTTAAAGGCTATTGAATTTGAAAATAATATCAAAACATTTTCAACCTTGTTTAAATTATCAAATCTTGTCATTTTAGTGGAGATTTAGTTTCAAAGTAGCTGAAAAGCAATTGAATTGAATTGCATAAATTTTACCGAAAAGTTCAGCTGTTCAGATTTCGGTAAAAATTACCGAAGTCGGCGATAATTTCTAAGAGCGTATTGTCCACCATTTGAAAGGACTTGGTTAGCTTAGCAACTATGTATGTAGAAGCCTGTACATTCCAAGTCAGTCAGGATCTTGTGATAAAGCACATATGCAATAGAGTCGCGTAACAAGAGCATTCGCAACTAACCTGTTCTTCATGTAGAAGGCCTTGTCCACCGGGAAAAAAAAAACATGGTTGCACACTAATCGAGTCAGTACGGTTTTACTGAGTTTTTGAATTGCGGAACTGTTCGGTAAAAGTTTAAAAATCTGTGGAAAATTTATTAATTAGAAAATTTGTTCTGAACTTGTATATACTTAGTTATGTTAACCCCATTTAATGATAGAAAATAAAATTGGTCGATTTCATTGATTCCTTACGGATAACGGTCATTTGAATTTTTACCGACTTTTTCAGCAATTCAAAAACCCAGTAAAAAAATACTGACTCCTGTAAAAAAATCTTAGTGTGTGAGGACTGTATTTTCCATGAATGTCAGGCTTATCGCCGGGATCACGCGGTATTCCATTTTTGAACCAATTAAATCAAATTCCACATGATACATGTATTAAATTTACGGGATTCACTCGTGTAATCGAAAAAAAAAAACTCTAGAACAACGTACTGCGGACACAAGACGAGGCGCCCACTGTTGTGGCGACGGTGCGGCATCATACAACATGCCAAAAGATCATGTGGATGAAATGTGGCGTAAGGCAAACCTCGACAAGCTTTTTAACCATGATAACAGATGCCACTCCGCCGCCATATCAGAAACTAACTTGACTAACATCATGTCGACGTTCGCCACATGCAATGTTTCAGCGTAATGTTTTGACATGCCACATCGCCGCCACAGTAGTGGGGCCGTGGGTGTCTGACATTAATCGAGGTTGCATGCATGTTTTGTGGAATGAGAGGAATGTTGTCATGATGTTTTGACTTGCTAGCACATGCCACATCACCATAACAGTGGACGCCGCCTTAACATCGCGACCAATAAAGAAAATTCAGTCAAGAACATGAGGGTTACTAAGGATTATATTTTGTTGGAAATCCTCTGAAAAAGTTTTCAGGAATATAGTATTTCAATGGTTATACTTCTTAAGAATATATACGCAAAATTAGGAACCTGGCAATACAAAATCTCCCCCAATAACCCACGTAATTCGATGTGAAAAGTTGATGTTCACTTTATGCAACAGCTTTTGACCATTCATATTCAGTGTCATTACATGTTGCTGAATATGAACCATTCGCCAGTGTTATACTGCGATACGCAGATGTATCATGAACAGAAACTAACGCACACAATCCATGCCGAATGGTACACACGAATGTAAAGATTCTTTCGATGATACCGTCAGTAGTAAATCGTTTGTGTGAACGTATTTGATCATCGATGCAGCAAGATTTATTTTTCTCTGTTTCTTTATGTGCCATGATTCGTTGTCTCGCCGATACAAGGAAATCAGTTTAGTTTACTGACACATGGGGGTCCAACGGTTGCGGAAATACACGTGAATTATTCAGTGAACAGTGAAAACTTCAAACACTGGTGCTAGACAGCTGGTTCGCAGCAACATTGACGTTAAAATCACCTAAGATGTAAATCCGGTCGAAGTTGACTTCAATCAAATCCAAAAGTAGCTTCTCGTAGTTTTGTATTAGAAGCTGATTGTTGCTTGATGGATTGTAGAGCATCACTACTCCGATGTCATAGTTGTTGATTTTTGCCTTACCACAAGATATTCCAAGCGTTGTGCAATTGGGATAGCAGGGTCGAATGATGATTTCAGGATTGGTGTGGCTTTGATAATAATGCTATAATGACATTTTGAACTTGTAACAAGGAGTAAATTTGTTTTCTTAAATTCGCTTTTTAAACCAATATCATCAATTCCGAATAATCACTCAAATAGTGGATACATACCATTGACAATTGACACCGTCTTCAACCAGAGGTTGTACAGACAGTATACTTGACACTAGACAACGGACAACATACAACACCCAGTAGACCAGTAGGGAAATTTTCGGGTTGCGAAAAGTTCCACCGGCTGGAGCGGGAATCAAACCCTCACTTCGTGGCACTCACAATATGCCTGAACGACGGGTTACGCCACTAACCGCGCGACCACGAAGCCCACAAAATCATATGTTTCTATCCTGGCGCATGAATAACATATACGTATGTATGTATGTATGTAAATAGCCACCCTCCTAGCTTCGGTCTTGCCCTGAATGCGGCTCCACACAACAGCAAGATCATATTTCGTCATCATTCTGAATTCAACATACTGTTTACGGGTCCGTAAACAGAGACACTTAGGCCGATGACATAGTAACGCGTTTAGCGAAGCGTGCGCGTGCGCGTGTGCGTGTGCGTCTGAGCTACTTTGATGAGCGTCCATGCAAAATGCTTGGTGAAACGCTTCCATCTGTCATAGTAAACGCGTTGCGATGCGTCTGCTGTAGCGTCAAAGCACTCCTTGGAGTGTTTTCACGCGCGTGCACGCAAAAGACTGTTGTAGTGCCATTGAAATTAAATGGTGATCGACTAGATAATTGCGATTTCGGTCGAATTCTATAAACTGAATATGAATAATTACGTTATGAATAGCATCGGTAGATCGGAAGTCTAAAAGTTTAAGTACATTTTAAATTTAGCCGGCATTTTTGTTTTGTTAAATGTTACATATTAAATGTTAAACAAACTGTGTTATATTGTAATTGTTATATGTTAAATACTACATAATAAATTCAAATGTTAAATTTATAATGCTTAATGTTCATTACCTAATGATGAATGCTAAATGCTGAATGTTAAATGTTACATGTTAAATGTTACATGTTAAATGTTACATGTTAAATGCTACATCTTAAATGTTATATGTTACATTTTAAATGTTAAATGTAACATGTTAAATGTTTATTGTTTAATGTTAAATGTTAAATTTTAAATATTATTTGTTAATTGTTAAATGCTTAATGTTGAATGCTTAATGCTAAAGGATAAATGCTAAATGTTAAATGTAATATGTTAGATGTTAAATGTAAATTGTCAATGTTAAATGTTAAATTATAAATTTGAAATTTTAAAATTTAAATTTTAAATGATAAATTTAAGTGTTAAATATTAAATTGGTTAATTTCAAATGCCAAATGTTAAATGTTATGTGTGAAATGCTGAATGTTAAATGTTAAATGCCAAATGTAAGATGGTAATTGTAAAAATGTTAGATGTTAATTGTTAAATGTTAATTGTTAAATATTAAATGTGCATGTTGAATGTGCATGTTAAATGATAATTACTAATTTTAAATATTAGATGAATGTTTATGGCAAATGCTAAATGCTGAATTTTAAATGTTACATGTTGAATGTAAATTGTTAATTGATACATGTTCCATGTAATATGTTAAATAATAAATGTTAAATGATAATAAATGCTAGATGTGAATTGTAAAATATAAAACGCTTAATGTTTAATACTAAATGACTTATGCTAAATGTTTAATGTTACATGTTACCTGTAAATTGGTAAATGTTAAATGAGAATGTTAAATGTTAGATGTTAAAAGCTGAATATGAATGTGGAATGCTAAATGCTTAATATTAATTGTTAAATGAAACATGTTAAATGTAAAATGTATCATGCGAAATGTAAAATGTTTATTGTTACAGGTTACCTTTAACATGTAAAATGATAAACGTTAAATGTTAAAAGCTAAATGTTAAGATTTAAATGTTAAATGGCAAATGTTAAATGTTAAATGTAAGATGGTAAATGATAAATGCTCAATGTTAAATGCTAAATAATAAATTTTAAATATAAAATGGATTAACAAATGGACAACATTGACCCTTATCTGACCGATGTTGTTCATTTGCCATCTTGTTAGTACCAACTTTTAGCAATCAATTTTGAGTGCCCTAGTTTACACGGAATTTTAGTAGATTCTACTCAAAATTGGGTAATTTAGAATTAGCGTGAAAACCAGCGGTTTTGACTGACAATAATGCGAGCTGCGCTTTCAAAAACGCGTTGAGTATGTCATAGCACGCATCACTCGACGCTTTATTGAAATTCAGCAAACGCGAACAACACGCGTTGCTCGACGCTCCGCGTTACTATGTCATCGGCCTTACGCGAAACCCACGGGAATAAGAGAATCGCCTCCCTAAAAAAATTGTTATGGTTATTTTGCTTAACGACGTGTTTGGGATATCATCCGAAATTCGGAATACATGTTACGCTTTCCACGGGATGGTTTATTTGAGAAGAGCGCGTCAAATTCATTGCAACTCATAGTTGAAGATGCTAATTTCAAATAACATACTAAAGTGGTAATTTTTATACGATAGATGAGGAGATGAAAGTATAGAGTTGATAGTTCAGTTAGAGTACGGCAGTGTGAAAATTGTATGTAGAGAGTAGAAAGCGAGCAAGGACAACTATTTGGGAAGATACAAATCTCGATTTGATCATCTCTCTTTACCAAACTCCCCCGTTCGAGAGGGATGGTGAGGGGTATTCCGCCCCGCCACCACTGGCAAAATGAGATGATCGCCGACTCGCTCATGTACCGACGATGTGTTTGAAACAATTCTATCGATTTTACCTCACTCAAGGTGTTATCTGAAGGAAGGCATCGAGTCGTAGGTTTGGAAATTGCAGCTATTGTCACCTCATCGACTTGACACGGGTAGGGTAAGTGCTGCTACTGTACCTTTCGACCAATGACAGTAATTGATGGTAAGCTCCCATTCAGAGTTATGTACTTTAACTATATGTTTTGTATTATTTCTGCGTGAAGTCAACCATTCACATAGTTGAAGATGCTAATTTGTACCTTCCAAAAAGTTGTCCTTGCTCGCTTTCTACTCTCTACATACAATTTTCACACTGCCGTACTCTAACTGAACTATCAACTCTATACTTTCATCTCCTCATTTATCGTATAAAAATTATCACTTTAGTCTGTTATTTGAAATTAGCATCTTCAAACAATGTAAATCGTTGACTTCACGCAGAAGTAATACAAAACATATAGTTAAAGTCGTTGCAACTGTTGGAGTGAAATGCTACTATCTAAAATGACAGTAGTGGATAAATACCATCGACAATTTATCTGTTTTTATCCTGGCTCATGAATAACATGGGTATGAAAGGGGCAAATGAGTGAGCTCTTCGAACTTGATGACAGGTCCGGAACACTTTTGGATCATGATGCTGGATGTTATGAAATGGGCCTTTTAGATTGTTTGCCTTTTCATTTTGTTATTTTACTCGCCTGAGCTATCGGATTATCAGATGAATGCTTTTAGCTTTTAGCTTCCAAGTCTCAAGAAGTTAGAACATGGCACAATTAATATTAACCTGTCCACCTTTCCCCCAACTCCCCTTTCTCATCGGTTGCGACTAGACTCTTGATAGCATATCATATACCTTACGTTACGCCACTCCGATTAGCCCACTGACTCAACAAAGAACCTGTTCTAGGTGGGTAATAAGGCACCGCAGCAAAAACCTCTCCAAGTAGGTGCCGATCGATCGCCAGAAGCAATCAAAAGGCAACGTTATGAATGTGCATACAGAAAAAAAATAAACATACGCTTCATCAACTTGCGTTGTTACAAACCTGCATATGCATATGCAATCCGCAACTTATCGATTCATTTCTCGCTTCCCCATTTGTTATTGTTGTTATTATTCCCAGCTACACGTTACACTAAACCTTTTGTTTTTAATAATAATATAAGTCCTACAAGCAAGCTCGATGAAAAATCACTACCCGGAATGTGTACCTATGTACCTTGGTTGTTCTGCTTTGTACAAGTTGCAACGGCAAGAGGTTACGAAATTCTCGCTCTTATTGCCCATCCGTCCCAGGAGCTGAGTAACTTGGGTTTCAATTCTGTACAGTCGTTTCCTGTCGTTGCGCCAGTGAGATTATTGATAGTTACATAAACTATCCGCATAGGACGGGCATTGAGAATGTGTTCTTAACTATTGACTAGGAACGAATGCAATCCCATGAAGTGATGGGGAAGCGAGCCGAGTGACTAATCTCATCACCATAATGAATAATCACCCATCGCGATGCATCGGTCGGAGGACGTACTTTGTACCGAAAATGGGATGGGTTCCGTCCGACTGACGGGGTGGAAGAGTCATATTTCAAAAAACCGATGCACGAGATAATGCACTCTTGGGATGACGACGTGTCACTGACACCTTCGCTTCGGATTTTGTAGATGTAACTTTGTTTTCAAGGCACTAGAACACGACGACGCAGCGCAAAGGCAGCGTCGGTCTGGAAGATGTCAAGTGAGCTATTTTTATGCACGCGTAGTTGATTTATTTTCCGATTCGAAGGGGGGAGTGAACGTAAAAATGCGTTCTTTGCTGTTTCTTGGTAAACTGTGGTGTGGTGGTAGATTTGGTGACATGGAACAAATGGTGCGACAGAGTGGGAGAGGACATACATGCATGTGAAGGACTCGCGTCTGAAGTGTTTCCGCTTTTGAATGAGCGCCTTGTACTCGCCCACCGCTATCGAAGATCTGTTATTATTTCATTTAAGAGGAAAAAAAGAGCGTGAGACAGCTAATTGAATTGACTGTGAACTGTCTCTCAAGGCTAAACGGATAGGCGGTGTGATGACATGGAGTAGACGTAATCTGTACATGCTCATCTTTACGATTTTTTAGCAGTCATTTGAAGTCATTCTTATCGTGGCACTCCGAACTCTCCGGCTTGTGAAAGTAGATCTGGTAATCTTCAGGGTCGGGTCTGGATCACAGACAATTCTAGAGAGATTTGTTGGAAATTTCGAAAAGCTTGCAAGGTTTGTCCATAGGTTTTCGAAAACATGTACGGAAGGCTTCAGAGGTGGTTTCGTTCAATTTTAAGGACAAGTACGGCAGTTTTCTTGAGGAATCGCATAATATTATGGATTATTCCTGTATTAGGATTTTCTTCTGCTTCTTCTTCTTCGCATTTCAAACTTATTGCTTATTGCGTGCTCTCAACTCAGTGTTCTAGTCCACGTTATTGATTGAGAGCTTTCGATGTCTGTACCATTTTTGCATTAGTCTAATTGTGTGGCAAGCACAATCATACTCTATGCCCAGGAAAATCGAGAAATTTTCCAACCGGGATTAGGATTTGCTTGTATAGTTTTACTGGACATTCCCTGAAGGTTCTTTGTATTTGCTCTGGCGGTAACTGGCCATTGTCTAGATTACCCCAGTCCTCTGGAATCGTTGAAGTTTTCTAAATATGCAGAGCGTAAATTTATTGACTGCTCAGGCTGGGTGTAAAAGTACCGCAGTACCGCACTAATCAATTCATTGCTCTATCCAGACTGTTTGTATTCCACGGCAAAGAACAAGGCAATGAAAAAGCAAACAAATGCATTCGGTTACTCACGAAGAGGCGACTCACCATTGCTTGCAATTGAGGTATTTTTCAATAGAGTGCAGCATGGAAAATCATTTGCATTCATTTCACACATTCATTTACATTCATTTGCCTCTAACTTTTTTCATCAACAGCATTCCGCAAAATGATGTATAGAGCTTTAGTAGATTTTGTTATTAGCTACAAGTTATGTTCATAACTCAAATCTGTATCTCTTATGCATCACGAACTAGAGCGGGCAGAACTTGTTACTGTTTTTCAGTGAATGTAAAATACATTCACTGAAAAACAGTAGTGGCTTCCGTTCGCTCTGCTTCGTTATGCATATGAGATACGGATTTAACTTGTTAACAAAAGTTGTAGCTTATAACAAAACCTACAAAAGTTCTATACATCATTTTGCGGAATGCTGTTAAAGAAAAAAGTTAGAGGCAAATGAATGTAAATGAATGCAAATGATTTTCCATGCCTGATAGAGTGTATTCTCAATGCATACAAGCTGTTAGTTTGTTTGTTTTATTTAACACATTTTGGGTAATTCGTGACTTGATTTTAACTCAAGTCATTCGGCCTGAGAATCATGGATGGTAGCCATTTAGCCCAGGTCCGTATATTAATATGATGAATGCAAAATCAGTAATCAAATCGATTTAATTTATTTTTTATTTTTTTCCATTAATTTATTTGTAAGGCTCAAACGCGTTAGCTTTACGGAGCCGATTCTTACAGTTTTTCATTAATTTGAAATAAAAGAGTTTATAAAATTAGTTCATTTTTTCCTAGAAGCCGGTTGTTTGGTGTTAACTTTCTCTCGCGGCCGCAGTTTTCTTCTTTCTTCCGTTTTCTGTGTTTCAATAGCAGTTTTCAATTTCTTCGCGATCAAGAACAATCGATGGCTTTCGGTCTCAAGCTGACTTCCTCTAGCTGCTTCTTGTTCTTCTTCCATGTCCGGGGTCGTCTCATCGATTGCGATAACTTCTTCATCGAACACCTCAATAGCATCCGCTGAAGCATCGCCGGCTAAAACACCCGCATATGATGTACAGGTATCCACGCTGCTAACACTTTGGGCTTCGTCCGGGTTACGTTTTTCCGTATCCGTCGTTTGTTGTTTTTCGAGCTTCCTGCGAGGTTTCCGCTTTGGGCAAGAATTCATCTGGTGCCCCTCAATCTTGCAAACAAAGCACACATTCTTGTTCCCGGGATAGAACACTTTTCCTTTACTGTTGAGGAAATGCAGTGATATAGGAATTTACTTCTTAACATCCATATATACACCGCGGATACCAGTGTATATATCAAAACCTAACTCGGGAGGAAATTTCTCCCTAACCAAACGTTTTACCTTGCCGTATTTCCTCAGCACCAATGCTAGGTTTTTGTCAGGCACTTCAGAAGGCAGATCGTACACTCTGACATACTGAATGTATTCATCCGCATTCAACATGTGTACCTCTACTGCCTTTCCATCGTCATAACGGGAAGTTAATTGTTCACTGTTATTCATCAATGTGTGACGCATTGCCTCTTCGACCTTGAATTTAATAAACAAGTATTTCTCCTCCGCTACCCTGTATATAGCTTCCATCTGCCTAGGATCCGCATCCAGAGTCTTCGCGAAATTAATAATTTCGCCCATCGACGGTTTTCTAGCCCCATCGCCAAAGCTAAATTTGACGGTGTTTTTAACTTCAACTCCATTCATTCTTGATTCTATCCACAGGATTCCACACACGGCTAGCTAACTGCGGATAAACAATGTGCGCAACACACAATAGCTTGGTCGAAAAACAGACTGCCGATAGCACTATCGACACCGAGAACAAATGCTGCTGTGTCCGTCCACAACTGAAAGCGAACTGAAATCGATTTAATTGAAAGCAAAGTTATTTTTTTCGTTTGATTCAACAGTGTAAAATTATGCTCTCATTTTGCTGTGTTAACCGTTAATCCATACAAAACGAAATAAACTGGATTAATAAAAAACGTAACATCATAACAGCACATTTCGATTTCAGTTTGATCTCCAGCTTGTAGATCTTCGGGCTTAATCAAGGAGCTTTATAAATCAATCCTGGGCATACTCTGAACTTGCCATGGACAAAAAAACTTCTTGCGGCCATTTCAATTGTTGATCTTGCATTTTGCAAGGTTCTGCTACTTGAGAAAAAAATGAAGTCCTAAAGGGTGTCCACGATGAAATTGCCACACACAAAATTGATTCGCAAAATTCGAGTTTTCATCCGATTGCCATCAAATTTTCAGGGATTGAGAAATAACTATTAAACTTCATTTTACCATTTTACTCGTATTTTATTTACAGTCCATACGCAAATGCCCGCACCTTGGCCTTAACCCCGGCCATAAGATTCTGCACAACCTGTGAATCAACCGTTTTTTGCATGTAAACCCATACTTTCTTCAGTTCCTCGACTGTCTTCACTACCTTAGGTCGTTTAAGAAGGTGCTGCTTCATAATCGCCCAGTACTTCTCGATGGGGCGGAGCTCCGGAGTGTTGGGAGGGTTGAACATTTTCGGCACGAAATTGACCTTATTGTCCTCATACCACTTCAGCACGTCCTTGGAGTAGTGGCATGAGGCCAAATCCGGCCAGAAGATTGTTGGGACGTTGTGGGCCTTCAGGAGAGGAAGCAGCCGCTTCTGGAGGCACTCTTTTATGTACACCTGTCCGTTCATCGTGTCCTGGGTCACGAAAGGTGCACTCCGCTTCCCGCACGTGCAGATGGCTTGCCAAACCAGGAATTTCTTCGCAAATTTGGACATCTTCTGAGTGCGGACATGCTCCGGAACGCTGAACTTATCCTTGGCCGTGAAAAACAGGTTGCCGGGGATCTGTTTGAAGTCGGCCTTCACATATGTTTCGTCGTCCATGATGCAGCATTCAACTTTCGTCAGCATGTTGAGGTACAACTTCCTGGCACGGGTTTTAGCGGACTTGTTCTGCTTCTCGTCGCGATTAGGGGCCTTTTGTACCTTGAACGTTCGAAGCCCAGCCTTAGTTTTGGCCTTCTGGACAAAACTTCGGCTAAGGTGCAGCTTCTTAGCCACATCCCTAACGGAGGCGTTCGGATTTCGGTTGAAGGCCCCAACTACGCGGTTGTGATTTTTGGTGTTGTATGGAATACTTTTTCCTTCACTTCTGGGCTTCCGATCGGTGGTCAACCGTTCCTCGAACCGCTTAATCACTCGCGACACCGTGGAATTCGCGATTCCCAACGTTTTAGCGATGGAAAGATGCGAGAGATCCTTGTTCTCGACTCCATTTCCGCGAGTTTTGATCACAGGACTTTAAAACTTGCAGGATGTAAATAATGCAATATGAGCTAAATCCACCCAAATTTTCATTAAATTCTACCCAACGGTTAAAAAGTTAGAGCAATTTCATAGTGTGGCAATTTCATCGTGGACACCCTTTAGGCAAGACTTCGGCAAATTTTTAATAAATCCCCAATCTTAAAAACATTTCGAATTTCAGCATTTTGGGTATTTCTGTTAGCTTTAAATTTCGAAAACTTTTCATGTTCCAGAATCTTCGGAAATTCTCCATGGTCAGCTTATTGGTCTGGGTCCACATTTTTTGCCGAAAAAAAAAACTGCCCGAATCATGAACATTTTTCTTGATTCAGGATCATGACAAAATTTCCAACCACGAGATCACATAAAGAATATCCGTTTTTCGGATCCTGAATTTTGAATTTGTGATCTTGAAAATTTTTCTAAAAATCATCTTGCTGCCCTCAGAACCCTTTTTTATGTTTCTCAAGAATTTCATTAGAATAAGCTTTTACTAATAGTTCACCAATCCCAACACTCTCTTTCTCTCTGATCTCCATATAATTTGCTCGTAAATTCTCAAAAAAATCTCTGCTGAACACTCTTTGTATTCGCTCTGAAATTATCTCCCAATTCCTACCTTGTTACATTGTTTTTTTTTTTCCTTTTAATTCTACTGCTATTGTATCACTTTCACTATTCACTTTCGCTATCACTTAAAAAACAGTTTTTTTTTATACAATAGTAGTAGAATTAAATGTAATTAGGTACACAATTATTCTACTTTAACGCTCATCAGTCAATTTAGATTCTAATTCTCAATAACTCTCGCAGTATTTCTTAAAAATCCTCGAAGAAATTTCCGGAAAATTGTCTTGGAACTCTTTTCAGCATTCGCTAAATATTCTTGCCCGTGTAATTATTCTCGGAATTCCCTCTGAATTCTGATCAGAATCCTCTAGGAGTGGTTCCATAAACTTCATGCTGCCAAAAATTTCCTTTGCACTCTCTTTTGAATACACTGGAGTCGCTTTTTACGCGGTTTTTTTTTACACGGTTTTTTTTTACGCGGTTTTTTTTACGCGGTTTTCGGAATTTACGCGGTTTTTTTTTACGCGGATTCCGGAATTTACGCGGTTTTTTTTACGCGGATTTTGGTTTTTTTTTACGCGGATTTCAGAATTTACGCGGTATATCGCTTTTTACGCGTTTTTTTTCGTACACGGTCTTTTTTTACTGGGTTTTTTTTTTACGCGGATTTCGGAATTTACGCGGTTTTTTTTACGCGGATTCCGGAATTTACGCGGTTTTTTTTTACGCGGTTTTTTTTTACGCGGGACGTATCACCCGCGTAAAAAGCGACTCCAGTGTAATCTACAAATTATCACCGGTACAACATTGCACAGTGGTCCAGAATGCAGATTTAGGTGGAATGATATGTTTTGAGCCTGAAACTGAAACTTTAGACTAAAAGTCTCTTCTACAAAGTTGTTCCTTATAGTTAGGCCCTCATTTTTATGACAATGAATTCTAGGGTGGTTCCTATTATCATTAAAATCAAAAATCTAACTTTTTTGTTTGAATAAATTAAGGTATACATTCTTCGGCAAAGTTATAGCTGAGCAAATTTCAAGCAAATTTGTTGAAAATAACTTTTTTGTATCTCTTAAATTGGCCGATTTAGAGCTATTTTCTTGAATTGAGTTAGGGTGGCTCTTGAAAAAACAGTTTTTTTGCTCTAGTTTTCTTATTTCAAATTTCTCAGCAAAGGTGTCTTCAGATAACTTTTAGATCTTAGCAAGTTTTTGCTGTACAAAGTTATCTTCTAGAGACTTTTAAAACACTTTAAGACGAATGTTTTATGCCGAAGAATGTATACCTTAATTTATTCAAACAAAAAAGTTAGATTTTTGATTTTAATGATAATAGGAACCACCCTAGAATTCATTGTCATAAAAATGAGGGCCTAACTATAAGGAACAACTTTGTAGAAGAGACTTTTAGTCTAAAGTTTCAGTTTCAGGCTCAAAACATATCATTCCACCAAAATCTGCATTCTGGACCACTGTGCATTGGAATACGCCTCGGTATTTTCTTAAAACTTTCCTAAGTATTCTCTAGAAATATTCCTTAAAAAAAAACATCGGAATTCAATTCCTTCGAATTTTCTTCGAATTCCCTTGAAACTCTCCTCAGAATTCCTTGTGAATTCTCCTAAGAATTCCTTTGGAAGTTACCTCGGAATTTTAATTGAACTCTTTTCATAATTCCCTTCTAATTATCCTTACGTTCTGCTACCAGTTTTCCCCACAAATCATTCAGAACTCTCTTTAAAATTAGTTTGTAATTCTAGTTAGAACTCTTTATGAATCCTCCTCCGAATTCCTGTGAAGTTCTCCTGGAATTCTCCTCACATTTAATCGTAACCTTCATTTTTTATTATATGAGCGATTCCAGACGAATTCACAAATCCATGAATTTTATTTTTTTTTTATTTAGGGGAAATGACGTCTTCGGCATGACAGACTATTTTCGGCAACCCAAATTGAAACACTATTTTCACTGGATTTTCTTAAGAAAACACTTCGCTGAACGCATGCAAACGATTCTTTATTCTTTCAGCTTCAATTTGACTATATTTTTACCACTGAGAAAAAGCAATCTAGCAAGGTTTTATTGAAATGAAACACACGCACTACAAATTGTAGCTGATTTCGAGTTGCCGATAATAGAACAGCAGATTTACATTCAGTTCAAATGGAACGGTTGACGAAGAAAAACTGGTTGCCGACAATACTCGCTCTCACTAGAGAAGATTGGAGCTTTGTAAAAGCGTTTCAAAACAGTTTTTGACAATTCTTTCGACTGAAATTGTTAGAGCAGCTGGCAGCAAAAGATTGTAAACAAACCAATACTGCATATGTGTGCGTTTCATAGAGAAAAAGACTATAGAAAGAAGGTCGCTGCTTAGGTTGCCGAGAATACGTAAATTCCCCTACCTGAAATTTTTCAGAAACGTTCCTCATGACAAAAAATGCTATTTTGCATCTTCAGATCACCATTTTTAATCGAGCCTTAATTTTGAAAAGAGCCTACAGAAAAATGTTAAGCTTATCTTCAGAAAACTGTGACTCGGAAAACGTTTGTCCAATCGGTTTGGTACCTTCGACAATGCTGTAGGGAACAACTGGAACTATTTGAAAAAAAATAACAAAACAAAATGCACTCTAAAAAAAAACACAATATTTTTTTTAAATTTAAAATAAAAACTTAATACTCGTTTTTCTCAAACACCTATTTTTTAAATTTTTAATTTTTTTATATTTTTTAAGGAAACATTTAATGCCACCTATTGTACAATGTAGAAATGATAGACACAATAGTTATGATTTTTGAAAAAAAAATTGGAAAAATATCCAAAACTTAGTCAATTATTTTTTTGAATTAATATATTAAAAGTACACCAAATTTACAATAAAAAGCACTTACATAAAATTTTGCTAGTCGCATCGTTTTCGAGATGTATCGGTTTGAACGTAGATTTTTTCAAGGTTGGTAGTTTTTGGCCATTTTCTAATACATTTCGCGATTCTCCAGTTCTAACAATATTTTTTTTCCGGATTATCAGAAAATTTACAATGATCGATATGATCTAAATTTTCCAGAACATGTGGATGTATTAAAACAATTTGATTCAATTTCTTGCAAATACATAATTCGCTCGTTCGCTTATACCAACAACATATTACATATTGGGATTTTACGAGAATGATTTAATTCATTTTTACATTGTTAGATTGATAACTATAACTATACACAAAGTTATTACTTTACTTCTTAGTAATATCAACAATTTTCTTTTCATTGTTACAGTTTGAAAACTGTCTGACTTCTATTTGTCTTTCAGAAATAGGAATAAATGAGTGGTGTTTTTGAGTTCCTTGAATAAAGGGTGATACGGTCAAAATTTGGTCAATATCAACTTGACGTATTTCTTTCAATTTTGCATTTAAAAAACCTGAACACCCCTCATTTTGAAGGTGTGTATGTGTAGAATGTTGCTCCTATTTTGATTTTGGAATTCACTCTTCAGTTGTCAAAATGCCGTCCAAGCAAGAAGAGCAGCGTATCAAAATTTTGCTCGCGCATCGCGAAAATCCGAGCTACTCGCACGCAAAGTTGGCAAAATCGCTAAAAGTTGCCAAATCAACCGTTACAAATGTAATTAAAGTGTTTGGGGAACGTTTGTCGACAGCCAGGAAGTCTGGATCGGGGGGAAATCGAAAACCGGAAGCCGCTGAGACGACAAAGAGAGTTGCCGGTAGTTTCAAGCGAAACCCTAACCTCTCTCTCCGAGATGCCGCAAATAAGCTGGGTGTATCGTCTACAACCGTGCATCGAGCCAAAAAACGAGCCGGACTATCGACTTACAAGAAGGTAGTGACTCCAAATCGCGATGATAAACAAAATACGACGGCCAAAGCGCGATCCCGGAGGCTGTACACGACGATGCTGACGAAGTTTGACTGCGTGGTAATGGACGACGAAACCTACGTCAAAGCCGACTACAAGCAGCTTCCGGGACAGGAGTTTTATACGGCAAAAGGAAGGGGAAAGGTAGCAGATGTTTTCAAGCACATGAAACTGTCAAAGTTCGCAAAGAAATATCTGGTTTGGCAAGCCATCTGTACCTGTGGCTTGAAAAGCAGCATTTTCATAGCTTCCGGGACTGTTAACCAAGAAATTTACGTGAAAGAGTGTTTGAATAAACGTCTGCTGCCTTTCCTGAAGAAACACGGTTGTTCCGCACTGTTTTGGCCGGATTTGGCATCTTGCCATTACGGTAAAAAGGCCATGGAGTGGTACGCCGCCAACAACGTGCAGGTGGTTCCCAAGGACAAGAACCCTCCCAACACGCCAGAGCTCCGCCCAATTGAGAAATACTGGGCTATTGTCAAGCGGAACCTAAAGAAGACCAAAAAAACTGCTAAAGGCGAGCAGCAGTTAAAGGCAAACTGGCTTTCTGCGGCGAAGAAAGTGGACAAGGTGGCTGTACAAAATCTGATGGCAGGGGTCAAGCGTAAGGCCCGGCAATTCGGATTTGGAAAAGCGGAAGCCTAACTGAATATTTTTCCTGAATTTTATACTAATTGAACTTGAAAAAGAAATTTAATTTGATTTTTTAAATAAACGATTTCACCGATTTACACGCGTTTTCCCTTGACCAAATTTTGACCGTATCACCCTTTAGTTATAGCTCTTGAGTATTGTTCGTTAAGCTCTTGTTTATTAGTTTATTAGATCCTTGTTTCGCTTCTGAGCCCAATCGTATAGTTATTTTGCATTTTTGATCGGACGTTCACGTTCTCTAGCTAGACTAACTCTGGCGAGGTATAGATGGGATGTTAACCACTACGCTGGGCCGTCCCCATTATCTTACTTAGCATACCCTAAGTAGTCTTTGAAAATGTCCATGCATGCTTCGGATTTAGAATTTCGTTGTAATCCTGCTATGAATCGTAATTTTTTCTCAGTATTATTACGAAATTATCTTCAGAATCCTCCAGAAAATTGTAACCGTTACCGATGAATTTCCTATGAATTATGAAAAATTCCACTGAATCTACTTTAAATTACCTTGCAACTCTCCTTTCACCCGGAATCTGAACTTGCTCTAAACTAACTTAAAAGTAATCCTCAGATTTGACATTAAGTTTTGTTTACCGTCGATCTTGTTTTCCGTACTGAGTACCAATGCTACCGACGCCAGGAAGGCAGCTTCCACACCAGGATCCTACCTGTCTATCGACCCACTTCCCTTATGAAGGAAGGCATGATCAGAGATTTTATGCCTCAGAAAATCCCGACGGCGCCGACTGGGATTGAACCCAAACCCTTGTGAGTGAGAGGCAATCACGCTTAAATACTTTCCTTTCAAAATTCAACTGCTCCCCGATGAGTTTTGTTATCACACTTCGCAATTTCATGCATTCACACAAACTTTAATATTTTGATTTGTGAAACTGTGAAGTGTAATGCAAAAAAGGACGCTACAAGAAATCACCTCAATCTAGAACTCAGCATAAACTATTGGAACAATATCATCATATGAGAAGAAAGAAACCCAATTCCCTCGGGCATAAATCAAGTAAAGCTTCATCCCAAATCGCACACTACCCCGATGGAAAGTCTTTTCCCACCCCAAGAACTTTAAAACCCACAACACCCATTCTCTGGTATAACCAGCCCATCAGAGCTAGCGTAGCCACTTCTCTCATTCTGCCAGTGCCGTAATGTTTGTTTTATTTTAGCGAAATATTAGCAGCCAGAAAAAAAAAACACCCAAGACTTGGTGCAACAGTACAGCAGCGAAGCTTGTTTGTTGGAACAACAATGTTTTGCTACACTTTCGAGAGATAGTGATGGCGGTACATAGGTCGCAAGCACTAAGGAAGAACGACGTCCACGACGACTAGAATGAGCTCACAAATGGGCGGCAAACAGCAACGAGAAAGAATAAATATTTATTCAATCTTGAGGCAATTTCCACCCCCTCCTACTTACCGACCTGATGGGGTGAAACGGTGGCAGTTGTACTTCGCGCTAGAAGGAAATGGAACGTCGCCCGACGATGGTTGATGAAAATAATTGAGCAAGGATTTATTGCCAGTTGCGTAATTCGAATGTTTAATGCATTGTTTATATAAACGGCTTCTGGGTTGTTTGTTAGGCCATTTTAACGAACTTTCAGAAATTTGACAACTTGAAGGTCACCGTCGCCACGCATTCTACAGACGTTTCAACATTTACTAAACCTCCGACACCAACAGAACCGACCCTTAAATCAAAATCCAGCTCGTAAATAAGCCACGCGTTGCTTCAGAAGCGACGTAATGTGAAAATATGCTAATAGGTTTTCATTTATTTTATTAAAATGCCTTCCACGAGAATTTGTTGCTCGGCCACGACGGGACGGTCGGGCTAATCCAATCAACCATCCGCAGCAGAATGTTGACTGAGATCATCATTGGCTGTGCGCTGTTTAGCATTAGCATTGTCACATAGTAGTTGAAGGCAGCAGAGACCATGTAGATACACGTGCTAACGTTATAACAAGACTCAAATGCGTTTCGCGTGGTATATTCATTGCTAGTTAACTACTGGCTACTTTGTAGGAATTCTAATTCAGAAAACGGGACACACACACACATCTTGGCTGGCACATTAGTATTAGTTTGAAGGATTGATCTAAGATCGTGAAAATTCGATTCTGAATCAAGTTGATCACATGGAAACACGAAATTGAAAGACCAAACGACACCAAAAGCCACACGTTCCTGGATTTTCGTCTGTCTCACCAGCAGGAGTATGGAGGAGTGAGAGAGTGATGTTATCTTCACCCAATATCCAATCAGGGTGAAAGCGACGTTACCCTTTAAATCCCAGTCTTGGTGGTTTCTGTCGAATTGCGTGCTTACGAAAAAACACGACTTTCGATGGAGCCAAGTCGGGAGTCAAGGATTACCTCGGCTTCCTTACCGGGGCTTTCCTTTTATGATGTGTGATGGATCGAGTCGAGGCTATGGAAGGCGAAGGAACCTTTCCGTCGAAAGAAGTGAGACCCACACCTAATGTTGTTGAGATGATGATGACGACGTTTTGAAAGACGGGTGAGACGGTGGAAAAAGGATTTACGTTCATCTACTAGAGCTTGTTGATGAGCTTATTACGGGAGGCAAGTGGATCTAAAAATATCTCTGAAATATGATAGGTAGGTGGATGCTGATGGGAGTATATAGTAAAGCCGATTAAACCAATATATAAGTGCAGCCCCAGGCATGAATAATAAATTATGCTGCGTGGATGATAACAGACCAATAAATTATGATCCCGTCGATAATCTGACTAGATATTTACGAATTTCAAAATTCTAAATAGCATATGAAAATCACCTCAAACCTTCACCGTACTATCACATCTGATCCGAGAAGTGCATGGTTAACCAGTTAACTTCTAATCGGACAATCGGTAATTAACATTTCTCCCATCTCCTCCGATGCTCGTATAATTAGATCAAATTAGGTTCAGTGCCAGAAGCTCAACCCACAGCATTCCAGAAATGCGCTCTCTCGCAGCTCCCGCTCTGCCCGGCGATAACCATGAGCTGATAAGCCCTATCGAGATCACGTTTCTCGTTGGAAACCCCGCCCGAATCGGCTACGGTTGCCTGTTAGCAGCAAGCAGTGCAACAGTGTTTCAAATGTATACTCTAATTTCCACAGTCTTGCTCCCTCGCAGCCAGTAGGGAGCAAGTAACACATTTCCCATTAATTCTCATCGCGATGGTCTTCATCTCTAATTTCACAGCAAGCACTCTTCGCCAGCATATTCTAGCAACCATATTGCAGCTCCAGTGTTGCTTCGCGGGAAATTAAATACATAAATTACTAGTTCCGCTCCCGGACGTTGCTCTTGTACGGATAACCAACAACCCTTGGTACATCCACCCACGCATCAGCCGGCCGTACTACGTCCGCCGGGTGCTTCCTAAACGGACTGACTGACTTCAATGTTGCCCTTTCCATAACAACAACGTCCGAAGCGACGAGAACGCGTGACTTCTGCTGTCCGCAATTCGGCCGGCTTTATCCGAGTCAAGCTTCTTCATCAGAGAGAACAGAGATGTAAAGGCACGTAATCGTCGCCTGTGCCGTTCCGTCACAACCTCCAAGCCACTTCGTCGCCTTCAATTCACTAATTATGGCCTGTAATTCAATTACAAAACAGTTATTTTTTCATCATCATCATCATTTCGCATCGCTTCATATAATCCTTCATGGTTCAGATCGTGAGCCAACCGGAGTGCATTCGCTCTTAGTACGGTCAGGCTTTTTCAAGCACAACCCTTCAAGCTACGCTGGACCGTTGTCGTCTTCGTGTTCGGTAATTGGAGTAGATCTCGTGACCGTCATCGGGTCGTTGGCTTTCGTATTTAAATTTCCACTGTCCAAGTCCGCCTCTTTTGGCTGGGGAAACAGGGGGGGCAGCAAACATTCTGTCAATGGTGCGATGCAAAAGATAGGATCATTATTAAAAAAGACAACTTGTCAAGAAAACTGGCAACGCTGCCAAAATCAAAAAGAAATATTCAATGCAGTTTCGATGAGGTTGAGCAAAGGATGCAAGCGGATAGAGAAATGAGCAATCCTAGATAAAAAGTCAACCGATCTTTCGTAATTGTATGAAGGCATTCTGAAAAAGCGTATTTCCTTAACATTTTTCAATAGACAAGAGCCATAATTAGAGTAAATAAAGATTAGAGGGTTATACATATTATGTAATGTACAATCAAAAAAAATTAAAGGAAATATGTTGACATCACAACTTGTTAACTCAAAAAGTGAAACGAAGATCATACTCAAATTTTACGCGTTTTAAAACTAGAAATCGTTTTCTGTTTAATTCCGTTTAATCCTCGAAGAGCTTGGAATCTTCAAAAAGCCAGAGGAGACACGAGGGACGGTGCGGCCTAGGTTGAAGGAGCATCGCTAAACATAACGTGTATGGCGCCACTTACCGTCGTCTGCGCCGTTGCCGCATTTGGATGGATACAACCAGGGTTGGCATGTTCATTTCTTAAACACATTGCTTTTTTGATAATAACTTTTCACACAGTTCTTGGTTTTACTTTAGGCAATTTGTTTTCATTGAAAGTCCGATTGTTTCTCTGTTCGTTTTTGTGACGCAAACATGAGAACAGCTTTTCACTGTGTTTTACGTACCGAAGTACCCTAATAAACAAATACCATAAACGAACTGTATCCCGGATGGGTAAACTATCCCACAAATGGTTTGGATGATACTCCGAATACGTCGTTAAGCTCTCTTTTATGGTTATTTTTATTAGGGTAATCATAAGCACGCCTTTTTGGCTTTATACAGCTGGCGGCTATACCAGTATTAGTAAGTTCTGATGAGGCCCAAACATAGCGAAATAACGTGCCTATACTTGGGTACCTCGTAGGACCATGAACTCTTTTTTAAAGAAGAACCACGATTCGTCAAGTGAGTGCAAATAATTTTCAAATGAGAAATGTGTGCGAAAATGTATGCCAACCCTGGATACAACAACAACTCGATCATAAGAAAGGTGTTGTAATATGAGGGGCTCGGTGGCCTTAGAGTGACCACTTTCGTTTACTCAATGGAAGAGTCATTAATCGCTTTCTTTTATAATATGAACAAATGACAGTCGACGCCGCCGGCATTTTCTGAGGCATAAAATCTCTGATCACGCCTTCCTTCGAAAGGGAAGTGAAGCCGTTGGTTCCCGCTTCATGAGTTAATGGGTCGATAGGTAGGGTTTAGGTGTGGGAGTTGCCTTCCTGGCGTTGGTAGCATTGGTTTTCAGTACGGAAAACAAGATCGATGGATAAAAAAACATCAAGGAAAAAATATTAACAAATCACTTAAATTTAGCATACCATTTATGTTAAATGAACCCTGTTTCAAACTGCTCGTTTTATGAAAATTCCAGTGATTTCCCATGAAAGAGCAGAGGATTTCTCTGCTTCCAACAAAACTAGTATCACGTCAGCGAATTCCAACCCATTACTTAAATCATCTGTATTCTGACACGTGGCGCTGGTATTGCCTTTTGTAAACTTTGAGCAGACTCCACTGCCCTAACCTTAATCTACCTGTGCATCAGCTGTCAAAACGTTCACAAATCTCAAAATATTACTTGCAATGACGAATTTCACTCTAACTCGACAATGGAATTGTTATGAAATGAAATGTTTATCTAGATGAACGCGTCATTGGGACGGTACTAATGGATATTTTGGTCGCTATTGAAAATTTAGCAGATTAATGAATTCTTGTGAATTATGTATGGACCCAAATTTGGGGCATTTAGGCCGACATTACATCCATTTTCCTTATAACAGAAATTCTTGCTCTTTGCCATTCCTTTTAAAGTTCCACCAATAGCATCACAGGGACCTTTGCCATGAGATGTTGCAAAGAAATACCATTCTGCTTCCAATTTGTGTTCTGTTGTTATAATGAGCAGCTGATCCATCTGACATAAATGTAATTTTGGAGAAATCTATTGATAGTTTCAAGAATTCTATCAGTTTTTAAATGAAAAATTGAATTGCTATTGTATCATGGACCAATACCTCTGATATTATTATAAAACTAACGTTTTCTATTTTACTGTCCTTCATATAATAAACCACAAAAGGGTGAATAGTTGCCTGAGCGTTACTCCAATGGTAACCCTGAGCAGCGTTCTGAATAAAAAATGAATAGTTCTCAGAGAAATCGCAAGTTACAATTAATCTCCCTTCTTTTAAAGAATCTTTTTTGTTCCTTAGAAAAAAAGACGGTTCTTTACAAATAAAGTCATGAGTGATTAACTTGTCAATTTTATCTACGAAGTACTTGACAAACTCATCTGCAGGTTTCATAATGTTCTCCAAGTTACAACGATCAGTAGTTAGCCACTTTGTGACGTAGATGAACTAGCCTACGGCTAAAAATCTCCTAAATAAAGAAAAAAAGTTAGCGACTGTTGAAAAATTACATCTTCTTTGCCACTTTCTGCTAATAATGCAGCAAGTTCGTCTGCAACTTTTTCATTGGTGGCACATTTCTTGAAAGCTCGAAAATAACACTCTGTTGTCCTAATAGAAAAATTACAACGCAGTTTATCCATTATTTATTGCTGGGATACTAAATAAACTATTTAGCATTAATTTAACATTTTCGTGTGTTATGAGTACCTTTAGTATCAATGTTTAGGTCTCAACGTTGTAAATAAAGCCAATTTTAAAACTCTCATAAGTTTCTTCAAATATTGTATATGTCTCTTTGAGAGACACCTTAAGAAGTCACTTCTGAGCCCGTTCTTTTTGGCCATTTCAGAGTTCAGACACGTAATCGTTCATTCCAGGCATTGACCTGCTTATATCATTAATATCAAAGAAATCGATAAGAGTCTTTTTGTATAATTCACTGATTCCATGCCTACTTCGTGCACTAGTGGTACAAAGAATACCTTGTATTGCACTATTTTTTTGAACTCTTCTACGATTTTATTTATTGACCAAGAGTGCGGTAGCACTGATAAAACTTTTATCTGCTCATTTCTATCATCAGGAGATGAATTAAACTTATTTTTTAATTGTGTTACCATTTCGTCGAATGCTCCTGCTTTACTGATGTCTGTTGGATCCATATTAAAAAAATCTGTCGTACTGCTTGCGTCATGCTTGCTGATTTTGTTACACGGTAATCCATGGTCTTCATGTTCCTTAATGAAATTGGTGAAATCCCAAAGTATTCTTCCAAAACACGCAACATTTCCATGCTCCAAGAGATGCATTGAATTTCGTAAGAATTTCCTTCAGTACTTCCTAAGCATTCTCTCCAAATTAGCTGGAAATTCACTTCAAATTTCCCAAGAAATGTCACCAGAAGATTATTATATCCTTATAAGAAATATTTCTCATAATTCCCTCGAAGCTATCAGCAGAATTGAAACTTTCCACTTAAGATTAATGTATTCTATGTAGCTATGTAGCCTATGTAGCATTTGTCATAATTCCCATAGAAAACTTGCTAGAATTTTCCTGCAATTATCATCAGAATTTCTTTGCAATTATCCACACTATTATTTTCAGAAATCACTTTGAATTCTCTTAGGAATTTCGTTGTAATTTTTCGAAAAAAAAATCCCTCATTTTTTAAATATTCTGTTGCAATTCTTCTATCCTGGAATTCTCTGGAAATTTTCCTCATGGGATTCTTTTCAAAAGCTCGGAGTCAAAACTACCTTGGACTTCTACTCAAATCTACTACAGTGCGTATCCTAGTTCTGTGAGTTACTTATGCGCTGCAGCCTCAAAGCCTTTTTCATATTTTTCTAAGAATTTCCGGATAGTTGTGAAGCTTTGCACGAGATCAGATAATCTGTTTGGCAGATATTAAAATTTGTCGAAACCCAAAATTTTGAGCTGACAAAATCTTCTATTCTCTAGAAATTCACCTCAGAATTCCCTACATACTCTGATCTTGGAATGCTGCCGAAGTAAATAGAATTCATTTGAAACTATTTTGAGATGAATCCCTTGGAACCAGCCCAATGACATTGTCTAAACGATAACATGTCATATCGTAACAGTGCGCCCAGCACAGTAAAATAATTGAGTTGGGACCGGAACATCTTGCCTAGTGTGAAACTCTGTTGTTGGTATATAGCCTATAATCCCAGGTCAGTCCCATATGAAAAAAGTAGGCATTGAGAAAATGACAGTTGAAGTTACGAAATGCAATTCCCATGTAAATGTTAGTAAATTAGGTGATATTTTTTCAGGTTTAAATCAGTTACTATGAAGCTTGCATTTGATTCCATAGAAACATATGGCGATCCAAACAGCAGAACTGTAACCTAAATTCCCCGGATTTTCCCGGAATTCCCGGTTGGTCACCGTGTAGAAATTACGGTTTCGTGCTATGATTTATGAAAAAATACCGAATACGCCATTTTGAAATACTTTGCAAGATTTGAAATGCTGAATTTAATAACAAATGTGAATGATTGCCCATAAAAACAATTGGGCAATGCTCCATGCAAATCGGAGAAGGTCGCGTCTGATCGATTCACAATTGGGCGTGGAACTGCTCGTTTGTTGAACTTGAATTTCCTATATCAGATTTTTTTTATCGCTTTTAACCTTACCTTGAGTCATGTCATGAATGGAATAAGTATTAGGATACAAACGATTACACGATGCTTACCTGTAAATAAAGAAAATAAAAGATGGAATTAGTTTGGAATGTCATTTGAACAAAATGTAGAAAGAATACGGATCAATAAATTTGCAAACTGTTGATAAAGGTGCAAGTTCTGCCTTATGAAAGCGTAACTGATCAGCTTCAATTTATTATTTAAAATAGTTTGTGACAGTGACTCAATGATTGATGATTTCAACATTAAATTGGATAATTTGAACAACTGCTACGAACAGAACATGTCAACATTCTATCAAAATCAACCTGCGTTGCCATAATTCCAAATGGAATAAATAGCTAACAAAAAATACTGATGAGAGTTCAATTGAGCCAAATAAATGATTTAAATAGCAAATACTCGTGTTTCAATAATCGTTATAATAATTTTGTTATAAACGATTATGAATATTTTATTGAAGGCTGATACTCCAATCGCATAAATGAGCCTGCTCCCATGATTTCAAACGAAATAAATGGTCTCAATTCATTGAGGAAACGTATTGAAACGTTTGATCACTATGAATTCACGCCAAAAATCGTTCATCAAAATCCGACGCAATCCACGGAAACAATCCCCCGAAATCCTCGGAGAAACAATTTCATCCAATTTGCTATCATTTCCTCTGCCAAAAAAAACTTTATGGTCTGAGTGCGATAGGAAACGCAACTGCAGAAAAAAAACAACAACAACAATTGATACATAATAATAAATGGCCTGTGTCACTGTCCAGTCGGCGGCGAGAGTGCCAGAAAAATCGGCATTAATCCAAACAATCGCTCAGCATGCAAATTTGCTCCGATTCGCTTCATCATCATAAAACAATGGTGAGCGGGACCATGCGCATTTTCTGGGTGTTGTTTTTAGCCACATACACCATAGGTAAATGAGAAGAAAAAAACCTGTCCGTTCTTTTATGTCCAGTGTGTCTCGCAAAGCAAACGCAACCCAGCGCTTATTGGGTGTTGATGTCCATTTGGTCATTGCACCACATCACAGCACTGAAATCCGCGTCCAAATCCAAACAGCAGAGCGAGCGGGCAAACCCGATTGCATTCCAGCACGCCGCAGCAGTAAACATATTGCGAAACGCGAACCGAATTGGTGCGCGGTGTTTTCGTTCATTTATATTTCGCACAACGATTCGGACCCGTGAAGATGTATGGGGTAGGTAGATACCGTACTTACGCTTCGGAAGAAGCCCGTAAATATCGGATTCCATCGGACAAGGGATTGCACAAATCCACTACAAACTGGAAAGTGGTTCCGCGGTGAGAAAACATGGATCGCTCATGTTAGCGCGCAGAAAAAAAGGCATAAAAACACGCATTCCATAATGCCAAAAAGCCGTAAAAGAGCGATTGGGGCATATTTTTTGAAACCTTCTCACGTTTCGCTCGTTACTCTAGAAAACATACTCTCGCAGGCCGGGGAAACAATAATAATAACCACACAAAATACCACACACAAATTGTCTAGCTATCTAATTTTCTAATTCAGTTTGAAGCAATAATTTGAAGACGACGACCTCTTTTCGTGCCTATAGGGCTTTAACAATTAATTAGTTAATTAATGGACTTCTTGTTCGCGCCGCGTCCGTTCGCGTTGACACTGGCAGTAACGCAACTAGTTTGTTTGAAATGTAGCGCATTGGTGATTGACATTAGCTGAATGACATCGTATACAAACGAAGAAAAAAAAAAGGTGCTGTTATGCCGAGTAGCTCTAATGACATCGTTGGTTAGCCTCGTAAAAATAGCGGTACGTGTGGTGCAAATTAAATTAACATTTTATTCAACCCACGTAAAATAACAATCACTGCACAGCATTAACCGAAAATCCCAACACTCCAATCACACAGTGACTTGGATTCGACTGTACCAAATTCTGCTAGCGTTTCAAACTTTGCGTAATAATCATAAAATCACATCGAATCAGACACGCTTGCTCGGACGGTGCGCACCTTGATTGATCAATTTAAGCCAACAGAGGAGTCAGGGTACACTGGGGTGTGTGAAACATCTTGAACACTGTTCGATTGCAATTACACATGATTCGATTTGATCGCAGCTTGATTGATGGACCGCACTTTGAAAAAAAAAATGTGTAGATCTCTTTATGGTGCATGATTTTGTGAAACGGCACAATGCGTGTCAGTAGGGCCCAACGGTGGGTGCTGGATCAAAAAAGTGTTACTTCATTTTGGGAGATGAGTAAACTGTGTGCAGCATTTTGGCAAAGAATGTGGGAAGCGTTGTCAGCTGGAAATCCCATAATAAGTCAATGACTGACAGGTTTGAGCTGCTGTGAATGATGGACAGTTGGGGTTAGGAGATCTATGTCAAGGATGGGATCCGGAGAAGGCAACAGAGATGGAACTTAGACATTAAATGCAGTTTGTCTAGATGTGATTTGATAGGAATTAAACTTATTTATTATCTGACATGGGCTCACGTCAAGGCAAAAGCGAGCAGCCGCCCGGAAATCTTTCAGGTTGGTGCACTCCTAGGATACATGAATGAATATATGAAACTCATGTAGTTAGGGCTGGTAGTGGGTGTGTAATATAATAGTAATAACTTTAATGACTAAAATAACGAAAATAGTGACCAAATAGCGACTTTAAAACAATAAAAAAGTGACCAATAGTGACATTTATTGATCGAAACAAAATTTCGATTACTGTGACCTCCTTCGAGGATATAAACTCACAATCACATTAACCCATTATGAGTATTTTTCAAGCTCCTTTAAAATAAAACAAATAATAGTTTAATGATCACATAAATTTGATCTCGAAAGATTATTAGTTGATTTATTATTATTAGGGGTTTAAGTGAATTTGATCGATTCTATTCGTCGATTTCCTCTTTTGATAGCCACAACTTTATAAACAGATTTTGCGCTATTTCTGCCACATAGTTTGATAAAGGAAGTTGTCATCTAGAATCCAGAATGGCACACGAATCAAGGAATGTGTTTGCAGCTGAATTATTAGCGAAAGAGAAAATCGATGAAGAGAACCGATCAAAGTCACTTACACCCGTTTCCTTCATACCCCCTCAATTGAATAAGCAAGTGAATAGTACATTTCCTCACTCTGTACTCATTTTCCTGACTCGATTTATGACAACAAACAATTTACTAAGATGATTTTAGGTTCAGATCGCGAATTTTTGTTGTTTCTAATTACTTGATTTGTACAGGCTCAATCCAATGAACTTTACTGAGCCAAGTTATCACTTGCGTTATACAGTGCTGGACAGAATAAAGTACGCACCTATTGTCATAATGTTCAACTTGCAATATCATTTTCAACACTAAGTTTTTGCATTTGAAATGTATGCCTTTTTTACCTGGACAAAATAAAGTACGCACTAACAATAACACGACTAATTAGCTCAGTAAATTGCGTTTGAATTGTATCCTACCCCTTCAATATGGAAACGTCAAAACATGTAATCTGTTCTTTAATTATATGTTTTGTATTACTTCTGCGTGAAGTCAACGATTTACATAGTTGAAGACAGGGTGCCGTCCATTCACTTTGGCTAAAAAATGTTTTATGACATTATGGAATAATAAGATATTGTAATAATATTTTGTTTGTGTAAACAACAAGAAAAGATTGTGGAGTTTGTATTTGACACATACCAACACAATAAGCGATTTTGTCATTTATCTCACCCACTCTTCGCTCTTCACTCTTCGCGGAGAGGCGATCAGAAAATCGCTCATTGTAGCTCTGTAAAAGCTAAATTTGCAGGTTTTATGTGTAAAAAAAAACTTTAAAATCTTTTCTTGTTCCTTACACATACAATATACCATCATACTATCTTCTTATTCCATAATTTCTTAAAACAATTTTTTAGTCAAAATGAATGGAAGGCACCCTGGTTGAAGATGCTAATTTCAAATAACAGAATAAAGTGGTAATTTTTATACGATAGATGAGGAGATGAAAGTATAGAGTTGATAGTTCCGTTAGAGTACGGCAGTGTGAAAATTGTATATAGAGAGTAGAAGGCCAGCAAGGACAACTTTTTAGAACTTTTAGAACTGTTTCAAACACATCGTCGGTACATGAGCGAGTCGGAGATCATCTCTTTTTGCCACTGGTGTTGGGGGGGGGGGGGGCGTTTCCCCTCACCATCCCTCTCCAACGGGGGAGTTTGGTAAAGAGAGATGATCAAACCGATTTGTACCTTCCTAAAAAGTTGTCCTTGCTCGCTTTCTACTACTCTATCAGAACTATTAACTCTATACTTTCATCACCTCATCTATCGTATAAAAATTACCACTTTAGTCTGTTATTTGTAATTGGCATCTTCAACTATGTAAATCATTACTTCACGCAAAAGTAATAAAACACATATATTTAAAGTACATAACTCTGGATGGGAGCTTACCATCAATTACTGTCATTGGTCGAAAGGTATAGTAGCAGCACCTACCCTACCTGTGTCCGCTAGAGATCGTCAAGTCGACGATGACAGGAGCACAATTTGCAAACCTACTCAGATAACAGCTTGAGTGAGGTAACATCGATAGAACTGTTTCAAAAACATCGTCGGTACATGAGCGAGTCGGCGATCATCTCTTTTTGCCAGGGGAAATACCCCTCTCTGGTGGCTACGGGAAATACCCCTCACCAGCCCTCTCTAACCGGAAAGTTTGGTAAAGAGAGATGATCAAACCGATAGAAGGCTGCGGGAAAAAGGTTTTAAAAGTGGTATAGCCCAACGACGACCATTGATTCGAAAAGTGAACCGGTTTGTTTACTTGCTTTTCAATATTCATTTAATAATGATTATAATTTTTGTCGGACCAAGCGTCTTAACTTTGGCCGGAAATATGTCGACAAGCCATTGGAATTTTGGAAGAAGGTTCTCTGGAGTGATGAGAGCAAGTTTGAGCTCTTTTGGCATAAACAGCGTGCACTAGTTTGGACAAAACCAGGAGAGAATGAAGCACGGAGGTGGCAACATTATGGTGTGGGGATGCTATTCGTGGTCTGGTGTGGGAAATCTGGTTAAAATAGATGGAATAATGACGGTAGACTCCTACATCAGCATTTTGAAAAGAAGGAGTCATCCCGTATAGTTGGCTTAGATAAAACGTTCATTTTTTCAGCTAGACAACGACCATAAGATCACGATCACATAACCTCTGCCTACGCTTCACGTGTCAAACTATTGGAATGGCCGGTCCAAAGCTCTGACTTGAATCCAGTTGAACACTTATGGTCTATTTTGGATCAGAATGTTGACAAAGAAGATGTGACAAAGCTTGAAAAACTGTTTGAAGCTCTGGAAAAGGCCTGGATGGAAATTAACCCTCAATACATCAAAAACCTTGTTGAAAGTATGCCAAGGCGCTTGCAAGCCTTTTTTGAAGCTAAATGAGGGTCATACTAAGAATTAATTTTAAGACTAAGCATTGTGAGGCCTCATAGCCTAGTCAGTAAAGGCATGGTACTACTAAACCGGAGGCGGCGGGTTCGACCCCCGGTCCGGTCGAGGGAATCTTTCGGGTTGGAAATTTTCTCGACTTCCCTGGGCATAGAGGACTTTTGTAACACCTCAAATTTTTATAACTCTGGGACCTACACGAGTTCTCTAGATAGAAGTCTAAGGAAAATTTTCCAAGATAGAAAGATCGTGGATACAGAAAATTTTGCATGCGTCTTGGACTTAAAATATCGATCTCGATTTTTTTTATTCCGGATAAATTTTAATGATTTTGGACCAATTTTGCGAAAATTGCGCGGCCTGGAGTTATTTTCATATTATATTCATATAGAATGTAAGTTCAGTCTTAGAAAAAAAGAAATGCGTCTGAATCGTAAATAAAATTTTATGATCCTGGACATAGATTTTTGACGTAGAACTACGCCTTTGTCGACTATTCTGGGGTCCACAAAAAATATTTGTGGTGAAAAAGTGTTAGGTTTTGAATACAAGCATTCAAAACGTAACACTATTTCTTTGTCATTTATAGATAAAATTGGAATCCAAGCCAATCGAAAGGATATTAGATTAAGAATCTGCTGGAATACATATTTTTCAATTTTCTATATAAAAAAAAACTTTTGAAAAATGTGCAAATGATAATTTTATCGCTGTTTGCATGGAATAAACGTTTTTCCCAAACCCAGTCGTAATAATCGAGTACCACTTGGTTGCACATCGTTCTGCTTGAACTTGAAAATATATAAAACAGCGTTGCTGTCATGCCTCTGTGCACTACCGCTTCGGACGGGGTGACACTGGGTTTTGCAGTAAGGAGAAGCAAGTCAGCGTTTAAAGGTGGATCACGGCGTGATCACCTTGACATCCAGCGATGGGGTGGAAGGAGACTAGAAGACTGTTCATTAACTACGTAGACAGTAGAAAAGGGGGGGGGGGTGGAATGGCAATTATTCACGGTCCATACAAATTAAAAAAAAAAACGTATGGACAATTGTCTACGTAGAGTGCGCCACGCGAGTTCGAGAAGAAACGTCAACCAAACCGTTTGTTTACATCAGAATAAGTATTTTCCCCAACGCAAATAACAGCATTTTTCATTCAAAATCTTGCCGATTTCCATCGGTAATTGTCTTATTGTACGATTTTCCACAAATCTGAAATAATTTGCAGCTTAACTATTCACACACAAGAAATCCGGAAGATCATAACCACTAAGGCACTTTTCTAACTATCCATTTTTCTCAACAAAAATATTCGTGAACACCAGCAGGATCTTTTCAAAAACGTTACAGAATTAAATTTTTCAACTGTAGATTAAGTTTTGCAGCATCTCAGATGAATCAATTGATCAGGAAAAGTAAAAAAGTGTTCCGCTTCCTATGTCTCAAGACAAAAAATTATGCTCACAACACTTTTTGACGTTCTCCTATTCACCACCAGAGGTTGAAACGATCGTTTAGTTTCTATTAAAAAGGCCTATTGTAGAAACTTATATACGACTTATTTCAATCATAAACAAGTTGTTGTAACTTATTGTGATGAAAGTGTGCTACTCGGGAGGTGCAAGAATCCTTAAAAACTGTCTACGTAGTTAATAAACAGCCTCTAATACGAAACGCGGAGACGTTATTTATGCAAAAAACTTTGTTCATTTGTCAACTTGTCACTCCGAACATAGTTTACCCATTTTTCGGTAGGTTCAGTTTTGACCGATCTGGGTGGACTCTACCCAAATTTGGGTAGTTTTGATATAGCGTGTATAGTGAGGTACAAATCAACAAAAAATGTGTTTTGAAATTGGTTAATCAAACTAAGCCAAAACTGGTTATGCGACACCTGGTTTTCAGACCTTCAATTACAAAAATGATGATGCACACAAAAAAGTCATACAATTTAACAGAAATCAAAACGTCATCTGTGAGTCAATCGTCACTATGATTCTTCAATAGTGTCAGTTCCTACTATAGTCGATGTCAATGTCGAATTGATCACAGCAAAATAGCTCAAAATGGATCAACCCAATGTAGTTATGTAGGAAAAATTCTGTCAATTCTTAAACATTAAATTAAATTTTAATACATTATCTCACGCTTAAGATGAACGGTGGTCTGATTATGCTAACATGATTTGTCGCGAGTTTTGAACGATACCAGAAACATTGTAATACATACTTTAAATTTTAAGATAAATTATAAAAGTCAAAAATGTATTACATACATCAATTTGGCGTAGTTCTACGTCATACTGCGACCGTGTCTAGGACACAACCCTTTTTTCAAAAATCTGTTCTTAGAAATTTTTGGATTCCAGATAACTAGTCCGGAAAAAAAATACAATACATTTAATGGACTAAGAAAAGAATGCAAGATTCTGCAACATGAGTTAGAACATTTCACACCAACTACCGTTTAGAAACAATTCAATGCCACTCAATCAATATCGCATACCACGGTCTCCATTTATAAATGTCAACCAACTAAACATCAAAAGACGCTGAGAAGCCACCTTGCATTCATTACGTTTCCTAAGCTGCAGCCGCACAGCTACCATACCTCTTAAGACTCCCGTGCGTACCAAAATATCAATCAATCAAACCGCTAAAACCACCGTGTCAATGGTAAATGCGGTGAGTAAAGACTTGACCTTGCCGCCCCTTGCCCACAGGAACTTGTCTATCTGCATCTAGGTATGTTCAAGCTGACAGCGACCATCATCATCATCATCATCATTCCAAGAGTTCATCTTATTCACTAGAGGGGCAGGGGGCAGGTTTGTTTATCACAAAAACAAAGTCAAGTACCGCAGCAAAGGAACAGGTTTTTTTTTCTTCTTCTTCTTCCTACGAAAACCGTTTGTTTTTTTTTCGCCGGAATCCGCCTGCCAGTCACAAATCATTAGTCACTTCTTCGTATGGATAACGAAACCGGCTCCAACATTCACATACAAACACATTTGTTATTGCGATCTTTGCTACAGTTTTGGCACTTTGTTTATCTCTTTCCGTGTGCGCGGTTTGTATCCGATTCAAGGTGATTTTGTTCCGGATACGATGACTAATACTCTTCCGGGCGTGCCTTTTGTGGGGATCACTGCAACCTGTCCATGCTAATGATTGCCGAAAATCGATTCTAATTCGGTCGTCTGGTTGGCGGTAAACAGGAAATTTCCCTCCCCGTCTAGCTATCCAGCAGCTATGGGAAATCCTTGAGCCGGTGATCCGCTCGATGTCAAGGTAGGTCTAATAATTACCGTCGAAGGCGCCACCCAGACTGGTCCGCGATTGCCGGGGCATAAACAAAACACCGTTCGTTCGCTTTGAATGCCTCTCCTGCTCCGTGCAGTCTCGTTGCCGCTTAATATGAACATGATTGGAGTGTAGGCTCTTTGTGGTGTCGAGGTTAGGAATATGTAGCAATCTACAGGCGAAAGCTGGTGCTCACGGACGGCTGCGACGGTGTTATTGTTTGTGTTGGCTGATGGCTCGCGGTGGATTTTGATTGCTTATCCATGGCTCGGTTTAGGCCAAGGATTAAGCGTTTGAAGAGGGTACCGTTGGTTACTTTTCAATAATGAAAGAAGTAATATTGAACATTTTGCTAGTTGAACATTTAGAACATTATATGCGATTAAGCTGATGCTGGGTTTGCATTTCGTTCAAATGTTACGAAAAAATAAACATTTTAAATTTGGATTTAGATTTGGAGAGCTAGGCAACGGTGTTATCAGTGAAATATTACATCTGCACCATAACAAGATCAAAATGATTTATTAGAACAGTCTGGAAGATTCAAGAGATTTTGATGTTTAGAGTCTTATATTATGAAATTTTTTAAAGATTTGTGACTTCTACAAATTTTCATGGTTCTAGATTAAGATATAAAAAAACTGAAATGGATATGTTTTCATCAATCTGGGACTGAAACAAACACTAAAAATGTGGGAAGTCCCAAGAATATTCAGGGTTCTTAAACTTTAAAGATTATTTATATAGAATTCTGCCTACGTAATTCTGAGGAAGATTTAAATGGAATTAAAGTGCTTGTTAAAAAAAATCTTAAGAGATATTCTGAACATGTATACGAAAAATTATCGGCGCCGGTGGTGTTGTGGTTAGCGTGATTGCTCCTCACCCCAGCAGGCCTGGGTTCAATCCCTGATCACGTCTTCCTTCGGATCACCTCCCATCTCTGATGATCACGTCTTCCTTCGGAAGGGAAGTAAAACCGTTGGTCCACGGTTCATGAGTTGATGGGTCGATAGGTAGGGTCCAGGTGTGGGAGCTGCCTCCCTGGTGTTGGTAGCATTGGTGCACGAAAAACAAGATCGACGGAAAACAAATCAAGGGAAAAAATATGAAAAATTCTAAGGGAGTGCCAAGATAATTTTGAGATAATGTCCTAAGAAAGGAAGTTCTGAATTGTATTCATATGCGATTCTCAGGGCTGGTAGTGCTGATGCGATATAATAGTAGTGACTTTAGTGACTAACATTACGGAAATAGTGACCAAATAGTGACTTGTAAATACTAAATAAGCAACCATTTATATGGTAACTTAGAAATTTAAATACTTTTTATGCCATGGAACTTAAAATCAAATTTTATAAATTCCTCTAATTTAATCGAATCTCACAACGGAATCTCCTGTGAAGAGCATTTGAAGTGATTTGAATAATTTACTTTTGTTTACGTTATACGTGATGACTAGCAAATAGTAATTCCCATTTTTTTATGATCTTGAATTTGATTCTGCGTTCGAAATCTTTAAATATTTGATATATCTAGGTAGATAACTTTGATAATTCGCTAAGAACTTTTCACAGAATTTCTTCAGAATGATCTCAAGAACTTTTTTAGAATAATTCCCCTTCTCTTGAACTTAGAGGCAAATAAACTATTACAAAAATAATATTGCATTCTTGAAATTCTTCGCAGAACAATCAACAAAATTCTTGGAAATAGATTATTTTCATAGTTGGGAATGCTTAACTTCAGAATTAAAGTGGACATTTTATACGATTGATGAGGAGATGAAAGTAAAGAGTTGATAGTTCCGTTATAGTGTGGCAGTCTGAAATTTGTATATATAAAGTAGAAAGCGAACAAAGGACAATTTTGAGGAAGGTACGAATAGGGAAGAGCTCCTCCTTTACCAAGCTCATCCGTTAATGAGGGATGGTAAGGGGTGTTTCCCCCTACCACCACTGACAAAAGGGATGATCGTCGATTTGCTCATGTACCTCTGATGTGCGGAAACAGTTCTATCGATTGTTTCACACTCAAGTCGCTATCTGAGGTAAACAGCTACCCGATTCGTACCTTTCTCAAAATTGTCCTTTGCTCGCTATTTACTTTGTATATACAATTTTCACACTGCAGTACTATAACGGAACTATCAACTCTATAATTGAATCTCCTCATCTATCGAATAAAATCTCCACTTTAAGTCATGAATTTCTGCTTTGAATAATCTTGGACTTTTCCCTTGCACTCAATTTGAAATTCAATTCGTATTCTCCTTAGAATGCCCATAGTATTTCCTCAGAATTTTCAAAACAAAAATCCATCACAAACTTTGAAACTTTTCTCAGAATTCCTTTGAGATTGAACCCTCAAAATTCGATTCCATTGGAATTCTTCTCGGAATTTATTTCAAAATCTTAGAATTCTCTTGGAAGTATCGTCAGAAATCACCCCAGAATTCTTTTAGAACTATGCACAGAGACCATCTTTGGAGTTCACGGGATTTTCATGGAATTTACATCAGAGCCTTCTTCAGCAAAAGTTCAGAACTAATTTTGAATTCTTATTAGAATTGGACATAGAATCCTCATCCAATCATCATAGAACTATCGTTAAAATGCTCTCTCAATTATATTAGAATTATTTACAAAATTGATTCGGAGCTGAATTTTGCGTCTTTAATAATTTAAACAATAATCAAAAGCGACGCTCGTATGTGTTAAGCCAAGTTTAACTATATAGGTAAACCTGGCTTAAGATTTAAGCGGAGAAGAATAAATCGGTCCTCAGAGCACTTAATTTTACATGAGACTTTCGAAGTCTGTACTTTGGTATTTTTCTCTGGTTTATCTTGGTGTCATCCCTAGAATCCTTTGAAATTCTCTTAAAATTTACTTTATAATTTTTTAAAGTTCTTAGTCATCCTTGAAAGACTTTTGATAATCTATCACATACAAATACGTTTGGAAAGTTCCCAAGATTTACAATTTATTTTTTGGGAGGTATATTTTTCCCGATTTTTAATCGAAATTGTAGGTATTCCCCAATAGTTTTCCTGGTGTTTTAAAGTTTTGCGGTTCACTGGTCACCCTGGTTAAAATTTTCAATTTTTTAACAGATAGGGTAAATGGCTCTAATGTCGGCCTATGAATCTAAGATTGGGCTCATCACTAAAAATCTGCTATTTATCCATTTGATCTAGATAAACGCGTCATTGAGACAGGACAAATTAGGGCCATTTAGGCCGACATTACATCCATTTCCCCTATGTATATTTTTTTTTTAACTACTGTAGACTTTCTTAGTGCCAAGTATTCAATTTAAACATTTTGTTGGTATTTTAAAATTTCACTCTGAAGTTCTGAATTGAATTCATTTGTGACTTTGAGCAGATTTTTTAAGAATCGTGAGGAGATTTAACAGGAGAATTTCAAGAAGAATTCCAAGAGAACTTTGTGAGAGTTCACAATAGGGTAGAGCACTACTTCGTCGTAATCGCCCATTTCCGTTCTATCGATCAAAAAAGATCAATAATATCAATGATTTCACCATGCACAAATCAATAATAGCTTTGTTCAGATGCGTTAGTTCATTAGCTTCAACATAAATCCTGTTAGAGCGCATTATATGAATATTTACGCTCATTGTTCTCAAAACAAAACAAGCGCTCCAAGCAAATCCCCTTTTTATACGTTTATCCGTAGGACGAAGGAAATCTAATGGCGTTTCAATGCGTTTGGACGGAATTAAAACTCGTAGGACGGATTTAGAATCAAGAAGCAGTATTAGATTTTAAACAATTTCTCAACAATTTGTGACTCTTTATCAAATCCAATCGTACGTATGGAAAGGTGAATAAATTTAGAAGTCATCTTTGACAGAAAAAATCATTTTTTTTATCAAACCCGTTCAAAAAAGAGACGTAAAGCGCAGGTTGTGCTTAGTAGGACGGAAATTAGATCGAAAACCCTATAAGCAAAATTAAAGCGTTAAAGGATATTTCACAGGAATACTGAGGATGGTTCAGAAAAAACATTCAATGGAATAATAAAAAAAAAAAACTTAAAAATAATCGTATTCTGAGGATGATTAAAAAAATGGAAGGAGAATTTAAAATAAATTCTTAAGAAAAGTTCACATAAAATTCAGAAGACAATTCCAACGGTTTTCTGAGGAGAGTTCCGAAGGATTTCTGATGAGAGTTTTGAGTTAAATAATTTCAAATAAATTCAACAAGAATTCCAAGAAAATGCTTAGGAGAAGGGAAAAGTGAATTAAATAACTGTGAGCGGATTTCGTGATTCAACAACAATGTATCACAATTGTTCCTAAGTCATTAAACATCTAAACATGAACAACTGCCTAGTTTGAATATTGCATTAGTCACAGGAAATTAATCAATTTCCAATTTTTGTTTTGAAATTGGTTAACATCATACACATAAGTTGATAAAGTTGAAACATGCATGGGTCAGAAATCACAACGAATTCTCAAATTTAAATTTCAATAACTTTATAATGAGTTTGTGTAGAAAATACAACAATTTAAGTCATACAATCAATTATTTAAGTCATGCTATGTTACGTTCAACGCTGGAAATTTCACCAAAGGGACAATTTTGCGAGTTATAGTGAGTTTTAGTGAACTTAGCCTTTTTAAACTAACTTAAGTTTATTGATTTTCACGGTTCCCATCAAATTCACGGGTTTTCTAGGTGTTCACGGTTATTTTTCAAATTCCCGTTTTCCCAGGTTTTGCCGGTTCACAGGTTTTGCGACTTCCCCACGGTCTTTGGGGGAGGGGAAGGATGATTATTAGCTCGAGAATCGTTGTTTGTAGAGACCGAGTTAATTGTGTTAATGGCTAGGCTTATTGTTAGGTTATGATTCACTGTGGTAAGTGATGTGCCGCCAGTAAAAGCAGCAGATTGATTTTATTTAAATCTAGTGGGGGGAAAATTGCAAGGAATGAGACAGGCCTGGGATTGAACTCCCGACCTTCTACTCAGTAAGAAAAATGCGTGTGCTGAGTTGTAATGTACTTCTATTGGAATAACACGGTGTAGGTAAATACAAAACAAAAATGTTCATGCATAAGGCTTAAGCTGAAAGACTAGAACATCGTTTGAATATATTCAACGAAGTGTTGTGGTGTGAAAATTAGCGTTTAAAATTTGCTTGCTGAAAACAGTCACTGACAAAATTCCATTCGGAAACCTGTACATCACTCCACAAACGATCCTCGATTTAACACCACCCGAACTATTGGGCTATCACGTTTCGACCGCGTTACCCAATTTCCCACGATCCCAGATGAGCTTCGCTCGCTCGCAGTTAAACTAATTTCGCTATTACCGGGACTTTACTCACATGTTTAACTTCGCCGGTTGCGCCAAAAAAAAAAAAAAACGAAACGTTTCTTTACTACAAAAATCGGTTTCTTTTTTGTCTGTTTTTGGCATCAGGTTTCTCTAATGGATCATAAGTCACACCACAAACCAGTTGCGTCGCCGGTTGCAGTTCAGCAGCTCATCTTCACCACACTCACACACACACACACACACTCAAACCGAGGACAGAGTGGAGTAAAATTTCCACCCTCGAATGTTAAAACGTTAAGAAAACCGCCGAAAAGCGGCTGATAATTGCGCTCTAATTGAGGAGCCACCACTACTGGCTGGCTGCGGTATTGCGTACGCGTGTACCCACCGGCGCAAGACCACCTGATATATTCACACACTTTTTAGGTTGCAGATGAAATCGTCTTCTTCGTTTCATTCACTTACATTCATAGTGAGATCTATCGTGCTCGTACTTTTCCAAAACACGAAAGAAAACAAAATCAAAACAATCAGCAGACCGTGAACGTGTACATCTTGTTGTTGCCGATTGACCGACAGTCAGCGGAGAAGAGAGATAGAGCGAGCGCCAGGGGGTTTCACTTTTTTGAAATTGCTAAATTTTGGGTTTGGAAATTCACCCATCGCCGCACCACCAAACCAGCGCTAACCAAACGAATCATCTTTTCTTCACAAGGTTTTCTTTCTTTCTTCGACAACCTTTGGCACTTTCCCAGAAACGCACTAGACAGACGAAAAATAAGTGACACGTTATCACTTGCGCTTACGCCCACGACGAATGACAAATGACGACGCCAATGACCGTCGACCGCGAGTAGGCGAGGAGCAGATCGAACCATGAACAATTTTCAATGACAGCCGGCAGTTCACTGACTGACTGACTGTCTGTGTGACTGACTGGGGTAGTTCATGTGAACGATTGAGCACAGACAAACAGACGTAGCTCTTTACATATGTATATTTTCCTACAAAATATCGTCACGGAACTCACAAGCGGCATCTTGCGAGCTATTCGCGGAATATAGCTTGCTTGCTATTTATTAAACAATTTTGCATTCAAGTTCAATAGAATGTATAGAAACGTCAAAGTGATCTGATGACAGCGCTATGATGAGGGATTCGCGAAACTAATAATATTTAAAGTGAACGATGCGTGTACGACGATTGAGGAGAAAGAGTTACGTCCGCTTGTCTGTAGATTGAGCAAGTGGTCGTCGTCGACGTCGTCACAGGTCACACAGCTGTACCGATTGGCGAGCTGCAACTCACACAATACCGGCGCATTATTGTGATGAGTCAACATGACGTTGTTTATGTAAACACACATCTTAGCGGGCGATATCATAAAAAAAACCGCGGTAATTCCCGAGTGAGGAGCGATTATTTTTGTTTCGTGTTTTATTTTATTGCTGTGATATGAATTGAGAGAGATTTCACCTCTGTTTGCCTGAAATAAAAAATCGTTATAGCAACTGAAATTTCCTTATCATGGAAATCGTTGGTTCTAGGTTGTGTTTTGAACAATGTTAATTTTCAGAACTGTTAACAACTATGCTCATTTCCATGGAAATTAATGCATAGGTAGGGTAGAGAACTACTTCGGCCTAATCGCCCATTTTGGGCCTATCGAGCAGAAAACTTCAAATAAATCCATGATTTCAGAGTTAACATGTCAATTATGCGTTTGGTACGATACTTTAGTTAATAAGCTACCAAACGAAGTCAACGAGAACGCGTGATAAGAAGATTTGCACCCATTATTCCCAAAAACAAAAGAAGCGCTCCGACCGAATCAATTTTTATCTTCATCCGGTAGGCCTAAATGAATTCATTGGCGTTTGAATGGCGTTTTAATGCGGTAGGCCGAGTTTAGAATCCGTAGGCCGAGTTTGGCGTCAAGAAGTAATGTTAGACTTTCGACAATATCTCAACGATTGGTTTATCTTTATCAAATATCTTATCGGAAAGGCAAATAAATTTGAAAGCCATCAGTAATAATAACATTCCGTTTGGTGCCAAACTGCGCTAGATTAAGAAAGACTAAGTGTGGGTTGTACTTAATACGCCGGAAATGGGGTAGTTAACCCTACTGGTAAAGACTGTCCTCGAAAAAAATGCAACAGCAAAAATGATCCTTATTTTAAGTCGGATATTTTTGAAACTCTCAGGGAATAAATAAACACATATTAGCTATGTTTTTGCAAAGCTGGTTTATTCAACCTCCTACCCTAGGCTAAATGCCCGCACCTTGGACTTAACGCTACCCATCAAATCCTGTACAACACTTGCGCCATCTTTCCATACACACTTTCATCCACTCTTTCTTCAAATCTTTGTCGTTTTTGAATACCTTCCCTGTTTTCCGGAGCTGGCACTTCATACATTTTTCTATTGGGCGAAGTTCTGGCGAGTTTGGCGGATTTACCTCCTTCGGCACAAAAACAACATCGTAGGCTTCGTACCACTCCATCACCGATTACGCGTTATGGCACAATGCCAGATCCGGCCAAAACAGAGTGTCACCTTCGTGGGACCGGAGGAAGAACAGCAGGCGCTTCTGGAGGCATTCTTCTTTATATATTTGGCCGCTGATGGTGCCGGTCGTTATGTACGGCTTGCTGAATTTGCCGCACCCACAGATCACCTGTCACATTAAGGACTTCTTGGCAAATCTGTCGATCTTTTTTCCGATACTTCTCCGGAACATCCAGGCGGTACTTGCCGACGAAAAACTCCAGGCCGGGGATCTGCTTTAATGTACGTCTCGCGTCCATTACGATGTATTTCGGCTGCACCAACCACTCGCGGTACTGCTTTCTGGCGCGGGATTTGGCCACCGTATTCTGTTTATCGGTTCGGTTATTGTCTGCTGGACGAACCAGACGGAAGAATTGACCTTCCTGGCCACGTCCCGAATCGCAAGGTTCGGATTGCGCTTGAAGTAATCCATAATCTTCCTTGCGTTCACGGGGTCGGTCGTCTTCGCTTTCTTTTCGCTGCCAGCTCGCCGCTGGGTCGTCTTGAACGATTTTATCGCACGGGACACGGTCGAATTGCCGATTCCAAACTGTTTCGCGATCCACCTGTGGGACTGCCCTGGATTTTCCACGACGGCTCCCATATTTTTTTGTCGAAGCACTTCTTGCTTGGAAGCCATTTCGAAAACCACTTGACAGATTGTGACTAGATTTTGCACATGCAAACATTACACTCTAAACTAGTTTTACTCCAAATTTCATCAATGTTTACCAATGCAATAAAAAATTATACACAATATGACCCCAGGCAATTTTTGCAATCTTGATTATCCATAAAAAAAAATTCTCATCAACAATTTTGCAAGCTAAAGTCTTCTTGATATGCCTGCCTCTTAGTTGAGACCTGTTGAGACACATCTCGAATTTGATTTAATATCCGATTTGAAGGATTTTCGCAATGAACTCAGCTTTATTTTAAAGGTACAGACAAAGAATTAAATACGTCATTCTGGTCATCTCTGACTCTAATACAGGGCTTACGCGATTTTATGAGTCCTTCTCCGTGACAGGCTTTTGAATGTTTTTTTTTTTTTACTTTTTAATACAAATTTGAAATGTATTTTTTTCTGCAAAGGCTGTCCATCTTCCTACCATTTTTTTTATTATACGTCATTTTGATTTATTGAAAAACATCGAAAATGCAATTTTTTTTCCAAAACTTTCTAAAAAGTTCTGAATAGAAATTTGTTGAGCATTGAATTAAAATCTAACTATTTAGAATCTAAGATCGGTTTAGAAAACATGTGACTTCTAAAATGCTTTGTTTTACCTTTTTTTGGAATTGTTAAGATCTGGACCTAAAAATAAACTCAAAAACACATTGTGCAGTTCCTGGTTTTATAAATAAAAAGCTTAATTTAAAAAAAAATAGAATTTCATTACAATTGTGGATTTTTTAAAATGTTTAAGAATTGGCTTTAAAAAAGCAAATACAAAAAAAAACCTGGATCATATAAAATTGATCAAAACATTTCTGTTGAAAAATCATAGCACAGCCGTTGGGCGTCGCGTCCACATGTGCAACCTGTGCACGACACAGGTGTAAATAATTTTAAAAAATGCGTTTAGATTTTTATAGATTTTAATCGTCACATTATAGCTGTACTTCTTTACTCCAGACCACAAGTGACCATGAATACATTATTTTATAGTGTGGTTCAATTAAATCTTCGACCTTGGTTTGCTTAAAAAAGGTTTAAATTCAGTTCGGATGGTCTGCCTAATCCCTAATGCATTGATTTCTAAGCATGTCGATATCTCTACCATGACAAAACTCGTTAAATAGTGCACCTAAAAGCGAGCTTTTTTGGGTGGCGGGTGGCAAGTTTGTGAATGGTCAAATGCCTGATGTAAGCCAAGCAGACCTTCTATCACCTATTGAAACATACCACAAATTTTCCACAATACATGGCGGTTTGCACCACTGGTTGTAATTGAAGCTTTCAGCAGTTATACCCCGTTCACATTACAGCGTATATCACGTGATATACGCTGTCTTGCAATGAGCACTCATACATCTAGTTTTCATTGAAAATCCTATGTATGCGTGCTCATTGAAAAACAGCCTATATTACGTGATATAGGCTGTAATGTGAACGGGGTATTACGCGTCAAACGGGAGCAACACGGAAACAGCAATCTGGTACGCTTTGGACGTTATCATACTTGCAGACCGCTTTGAATGTGTGAGTTTAAATTAGAAGAACATTTGTGATGTATGGGTGTCTAAAGCGTGCATTTCTCGCTGTGCACTTGGATATCTTATTGCAGGCAAAGAGAGAAATAGAGAAAGAGAGCGCAAAAACTCTCTCTCACTCTCTTGTCAGTTGTAACAATTACCCATGGTTGCGCCGGTGCGTCTGTCAAAACTTATGAGCTTCCCCTGGTTTATTCTGATAGTGTTGTTCTGATGAATAAAGAGTTGATTATTTCAAGTTTGCTACCCAGGGGACGATGAATTTTTCTCTAGATTTTGACACTGTTTTGTATCAAAAAATGTTTTCGGAACTGTTTGACGGATATTCTTTATTATACTTCAGTCGAAAGAGTTAGCCTTGTAAAAAAAACGAGAATTCAAGCTGAAAATTGCATTAGGTCCTAAGTAACATTGACAGATTATCTCCGTCGACTTTCTCTTTGTATCTCCACGATGGCCGATTCTCTTCGTCGACTTTCTATTTCGTTTATAACTTGAGCACATAACCATTTCTTGTTGTGTTTGTCGTATTAGATGCTAGATAAAAGCTTCTTTATTATCGATCGGTGTGCTAAAAATACTTGGGAATGTCTTTACATGGCGTAAAGACATTCCCAGGTATTTTCATCACACCGATCGATAAAAGAAGCTTTTATCTAGCATCTAATACGACAAACACAACAAGAAATGGTTATGTGCTCAAGTTATAAACGAAATAGAAAGTCGACGAAGAGAATCGATCAATATTACTTAGAACCTAATGCAATTAGTTAAGTTTTGCAGCTTGAATTAGTTAAGTTTTGCAATTCCTCCTACTTCGGTTCATACAAGATGATAGGCCCTTCAAATGTTACGTTAGGTAGTGATTACCCAAGTAACATTGCAAGGTTTAAAGAGGTTTTATAGCATTCTACAAACCTAAATCGTAGTCTACAGAACCCTCATAAAACCAAAATTGTTACTTGGGTAATATAGTAATGTAGAATATGCCCCTTGAAATCATGGAGCATTGAAAAATAAAACAAAAACTAATATGTGGTGGAATACTATAACGAACAAAGCTTGGTGCACAGGTAAACAAATGAGGCACGCGACGCCTCTGATTGGCGCTATTTGAAACTACTGCCTGTAAAGATTCATGCGGTATCAAAAGATTTAAAATCCTTCGATAAATTGCTGAGCAATGATTATTCAAACATTATCAATTTGCCGTTGCACATTTTACCGAGGCATCGTGTTCGGAGTGTTAACTGAACTTAATATATGTTACAATCGACAAATTAATATCACTGATTTCTTCAAAATAGTAGTACTTAAAAAACAGTTCATATTAGCAGGACTTATCTGTAAGTAAACTTCACCTTAGGTAAAATCCAACAGATAAGATATTATGTACCAGCAAAATGCACTTTAGAACAGGGAGCATAATTACCTGAAAGACATAACTTCAAAATCGAGAATTTTAGGAACTCCGAGTTCAGAAATTCTTGAAATTGACACCACATCACCACATCAACTCCACACATTTGTTTTTCGCTTGCCTCGATCGAACCCTTTTTGGCAAAACTTCATCCCAATCGCCCCATCACCATATAGTCAGCCCGAGAAGTTTTAATTACTTCTGTGTGTGCTTCCGTCTGCACTTTATCTGTTTTTTTTTTCGATTGAATACAGTAGGATGCCTCTCTCGGGTGTGTACTAAATGAAACCAAGGTTGCAAAGACTCATTTCAGCTAAAATAATGTTTTTCGGAATAATAAAACCAAAAGATGGTATGATGGCATGTTTTACTTGTAACTTACAAGAAGAGGTTACAAAGTATGCGTTGGAAACATAAAACCTGTAAATTTTGCTTTCTATGAGTCACAATCAGCGATTTGCTGATCGCTGAGTGAGTGAGTGAGTGAGTGAGTGAGTTTGTGAAAAAACGCTGATTGAGACTCTCATGAAGTGAAATAAACAGGTTTAATATGTCAAACACATTCTTTGCAACCTCTTCTTGTATCCTACCAATTCAAAATTTGATCATGGCATCTAATTATTTCATAATTTAGAAAAACATTGTTTTAGCTGAAATGAGTCTTTGCAACCTTGAATGAAACCATCATTTTTTATTACTCAACTTTCGGAACCGATCCCGAGAGCAAAGTTTTGATTGCAAAAGTGTCACTGTGAACTGATTCGATTAGTCCTTGCATGATGAACTGATAAGCCCCGTTATAGATTCAATCAGATGAAATTTCAACCAGAAAATTCCTTCCAAACCGCATCTACACACCAGAGCAGAACCAGGAATATGTTCAGTGGTGCCAATTCAGTTCAATTAATAAAACATTTGTCTCGGAACCTAATGGGAGTTTTCCGCATGCAGTCCCCAGAAGCAACCAATAATTCACCCAGGCAGGGAGACTCACATTGTCATAAATTAATTGATCTAGAGACTAAATGCGGTGTGTATCATGCATATGTGCATCGACCGACCGACCGTCCGACCAACGACTACCGACGTCCGTTGGGTCGTTAGGAAATATTTTCACAATATAAAGCATCCGACAAAGTTTGGTCTGATTTCAAGTCGAAGTGATAATAAATACTCGGCCGGGGGGTGGTGCAATTATCATTCGGTGCGAAGAGATGAGAGTAGGTATCGATAATAAATGGGAATCGATCCAGTCAGTAGTGAAATTTGGCACGAGCGCTACGCTCTGTGCTGATGAAAACGAGTGGTTTGGTTGAACGGGTCCACCACCATATCGGTGGAAATTGGTAATGAATGGATAATTTGAAAATTTATTCTAAATTACCGCTGGATGAATCAATGTGTGTGTGTGTGCATATACGAGCCTGTGTTTAAACGTCAAACGAGCGTGAAATAGGCTGACAATGGAAAATTATTCCATTGATTTGGTTCGATTTTGTGGGAGGTGGAATTGTTCCCGGGAATTTGATGTGGTAATTGTGAAAGGATGATTAGATTTGAATTCATCGTTCAAATTTTCAATCAGTCTAAACAATGTTGGTAGTTTTGGTTACCTTTTTTTGGGGTCAATTTTGGCTAGCAAACTTGTGGCTAATATAGGTGATTTAAGCTTAAAGTAGAGATTTTAAACTATTAAAATAGATAATCCAGTGAGCCCAAATTCGTCCAATTAAAAACTGAAGAATGTTGGCGTCTAAAGAGCTGCATAAAGCAAGAGAGAAGGATTCGTAATTTATATTTAATCCCAATACCTTAATTTCTTACCGTTGACAGATGCGCGTATTTCATCTACTATGTGAAGACGTCTTCAGTATCTTGTACTAATACTCCTCTCTTTTTTTTGATTTCTTTAAAAGATGTTGTGATGTTTACCAGGTGAATAAATCTGCAATGCATTCGAATCACGAGAGTAAACACCAGTTGATTGGATCATCAAGCAACGCACCATGTCCAATAGCATTCCCAGATAACCACACAAATATCGAGAATCGCAGTTTGCCGGGACACCCACTGTTTTCTGTCATCGCTAGATTGTTTCAGCAAACCAGTAACAATCTTATACAGAGCATCTTCGTTAGCCAAAAAAAATATGCATACCACTAGAACCATAAACAATTTATCGTTTCAAGAAATTCAAGACCAGTTCAACATCCCCACAGTAAACCATATGATACCCGTATAATGCACCCATATACGAAATGGAAAAATGCAAATGAAATAGCTACAACAAACCGGAAATTTGCATCATCATCATCCAACAATAACAGCCGGAACCAAGGACTGCATCGTGTCATCAGCGACGGTGACCACTATTGGCGCCCAGAACGCAGCCAACAATCGAAGCTCTGCAACAACAAATGAATATCATTTGCAGCAGCACCTTTCAACTGGGTTTGTTTTTATTCAACGCTCTTCAACGTCCAGCCTAGAGCGTTCTGGAGACCGAAAATTACACGTCCGCATACACTCATACACTGGAGGAGGTTGTCAATTCCGGTTTTACGATTGACCGCAATGCTGTATAACTAGGTGTATATGTATCAATTGGTGGCGTGGTGTCAGGTTCGGTTAGATTTTGATGGGTGTTTTTGCGATATTCAAATTGACTCGGTCGGTCGGTCGTTGGCATAAAACCGGGGCCCAAGGCGCGATGATGCGTGGTGGTGATGATGGTCGCGCGATACCGGGTTCCTCTGTTGGGTTGCACTTTGTTGCGGGAAAAAAATATGGCATACCTAGCGGAAACGTGTTTGGAATTTGTGTAGAATAGCATAAAAATGAACGGTATTCTGCTACGGTAAGGATCGGGTTCTAGGTTTAGGTTTTGAATTTTGATTTGCGGTTAAAAATTGTTGTTTTGTTGGGATTCAGTAAACACGGTGTTGATGAGGACGTGCAACAGTGGAATAATTTCAATTTAGATCTACATGAACGTGACCAATTAGGCAGAGACAAATTCGCTCTTATCAGTTGGGTATCGTAATAACTAGTTTGTTGAAGCCTTTTGTCTTTCTGACAAAAGGTAAAAGGAAATCTGAAGGTACAGTGAGGACGGCGTGTCTAATCTCTGTCTAAGACGGTAATTGTTTCGTAAGCTAGTGATGGCAGAATGCAGTCAGCGCATTCTGATAGCAATCTTATCGGGTGCACACTCGCACGCGCTCGTATGTGTATGTGTAACATTACTGGCTAAGGTTCCCACTCAGTTAATAACGGGTTGATTTCACGTTTCCATGATTGTGTTATCTACGATCAACACACTCCCCGCATCGTGGTGGAGTTCCCTAGCGAAGAGTCAGCTACAATCAACAGTAGACAGGCAAACTGCAAACTCATTTCATCCAATATTAGCTGGGTGCAGCGAATTCTACACACTTGACCGTCTCACCATGGAAATTCTATCAAGTGCTGCACTCAAAATCGGAACCCTTCAATGTGATTCAAGCCCGACGAAGTTTCAGATTCTGGTAAATGTACAAAGATCATCTCCCAGTTTATTATCGCTTAATTGTACAATCGAACTTCTTTGCTTACATCGACGTAAAACTTTCCCCTCTGTTCACAGCAGCATCCAGTACCGGGGTGAACGGAATCACGACTTGCACAATGCACGATGAGATAAGTTGCGACGTTTGCCGGTGTATGACTACTGATCCGACATTGTGCAAATATTTACCTCTCTGTGGAAGTCCGCTTAGCTACACCGAAACAGCGATTCGCAGTATCTTCGTATCGACTGCACACAGTACAAACAGTGGCAGCGCCAGCCTTAAACGACATCATCGAAGGCCTGTTCGTCAGACTTGGATACAGCGGCAGGCATTGGAATGAGCGCAAGCTGATTGTTTCTTTGAAAAATGCATGAATTGTCTTATCTAACCAGTATCATAATTTAAACAAAAAGTCATGATTATATTCTAGGTCATTTTAAGAAATAGTTCTTGAAAAAGTATGTTGATTTTTACTGGGCAAACCGTCCTTCAATTCATTTTTACGGTCATAGGTACATAATGATCAAACGGATCGCCTTCGAACTAAGTTTATTATCTGCTCCATACCATTGGATTTCATCGACTAATAAATTTCCTAAGATATTCGTCAAGGTTCTAGAGGAAATTAGAGGAAACTAGAGGAAAGTGTATTCAAAAATTGATTGCAGAAAAGCTGAGATAAGCGCCATTGGCGTGGTTGGTCGGGGCAGACTAAATGGCTTCTAATGAATGATTAATGTGTCTATGATTAAAATTTGATATTATATGATTAAAGAATAAATTTATATTTACAATGATTAATGATTCTGTTTAATTAATAAAACTAAATTTACAGGTGCAATTTACTTTGATGCATTTTCGTAACATTCAAACCCAGCTCTCGTCACTTTCTCATTCTCCCGTCACACTCTCAGAGCTGAAAGCATTGTTAAGCTTTAAAATAGTGAATTAGAGACGAAAAAGATTAGAAAAGTGACTGTCAGTCATCCAAAAAAGGTAAGCATCCAACCTGTACACATTGATCAAAAGTTTGTTTTGCAAGATTTTGCACAACTATGAACAACACTATGTAACACGACTTTCAAATAACAGAGACATTCTACCATAGTTGAAATTCTTATGGTCTCCTGAATTGAAGTCTAGACAATTCGTTATAAGATATCTCTCTAGACCCTGTTTTGGCCTTGGAGATTTTTTAAGATTCTGGAACTTCGATTATTTTCGAGCCTTCGAACTTCATGGAAATTCGAAAGATGGAAGATTATGGAATTAGTTTTAAAAAATTCCAGATCATTTTTTAATTCTGTTGTCATTTACGTTTTAAAATACTTGTTTGGGTAGGGTCTTCAATTAATTTGCGAATAAGAAATTAGGAAAATAATTTTACAAAAAACTACAAGATGCGGGAAATTTACAGTTCATAGGGACTAAGGCACTTTTAGAGGATATAAAGCTCAATTTAGAAGTTCCGGAGTGCTCCTGACTAAAATGTTTGTTTATTTACTTAATGTCTTGTGGTTTACAATTATTGTACACTAGCTGAGTGTGCCCGGCCTTGCTCGGGATTCAATATTAGCTTGAGTTTATGCGCCAATTTAGAAAAGCATACTATATTGTACATGCCTCCCCTATTATTTAAGGGGCTGCCCCTTATGAACAACTCCTTATACCTCCACATACAAAATTTGGTTCCATTTGCTTGATAAGTTCTCAAGTTATGCAGAAATTTCTGTTTCATTTGTATGGGAGCCCCCACTTACAGAGGAGGAGGGGTATGCATACCAATTTTCACGCCGATCGGTTAAGTAGTCTCCAAGTCTATAACGGTCAGACAGACACAGACAGAAAATAATTTTTATATATATAGATAGATAGATAGATAGACAGATAGATTTCAATTGATTTAGCCCGAAAGCTCTTCATTTTTGGTGATTATTATGTCTGTAACAAGTTACTGTCAGTTTTACATTGTAATAGTTAACATTTTGCTTTTAAAGAAAGCTTATTTGTTGATTTTAATTAGAAAATTTGATATTCTCCCTACTTAACCTAGTTGCCTAACCTAATGTGCCAGAACCCAAATCTCGATAACTTTTTCAAAGGGACGTATCAGCTTTTGTAAACAATGCATTTGATCGTCGATTTGGCGTAACTGGTAGCTCGCACACGCTTACTAACACCACTATCAGGTAGGGGAAATATTCCCCTATCAGATGGTAGTGTTCCCTAATAAAAATATACCATAAACGAATGATAACCCAAATGATTGAACTATTCCACAAATGGTTTGGATTATATCCAGAACACGTCGTTAAGGAAAATAACCATAACAATTTTATTAGGGTTAGCATGCGTGGGCGAGCTACCAGTTACGCCAAATCGACGATCAAATGCATTGTTTACAAAAGCTGATACGTCCCTTTGAAAAAGTTATCGAGAAATGATCTTTTTTTATTTTTATTAGGGAGACTTTCAGCCCTGGGCTGGTTCGTCTCCCTTAATGATCTGTTGATCGGATCGCATGCAGCAATTTCCGAACCTTTCGATGGTAGCAGTTCTCTGTAACGCCAAGGTCTGAAGACCAGCCAGGCGGTGAACTCCAGAATTTCTAGTACGTGAGGATCTAGGATCATCCTCAGGATCTTGTTCTGGATTCCTTGTAGTTTGAGGTGATGAGAATGTGCGCAACTCTCCCAGATTCGCAACCCGTACTCTATGATGGGAAGGATTATTTGAGGGATAGGGTGGATCTCCTATTGATAAGCGGGTACAACGACCTTATCAAGATGTTGCATTTTGTTTTTTGTTTTGTCAACATGCTCCCTGAAAATCAGTTTGCTGTCAAGTGTTAGTCCGAGGTAGACTACTTCTTTGGACCACTCCACTCCACTGTGCCGTTTAGGTCGTAACTATTATAAGTCTTCTAGACAGTTGCGAGATGATGGTATCAAGGGGAACATTGAGCATTAGAAAAACTTAAATCAATGCTGACTAATTTTAACTGTAATGATAATCGTAATACGAACCAAAAATCTATAGATCTCCTGTGCTACCGTAAGAATGCAAGGGTGGGAAATTAAAAAAAACGATGATTTTTTATGTTGCTGATAATTATTATTACTTATTCAGGGAGTCTACTCATTTTTAATAAAATTCCCTAAGTCTTCCAGAACATTTTCGAATGGTTTAACCTACCATAATTTCGTGCACCAAAGACCCTAATTTCGCACTTTTTTTTGAAAAATTGAATCAAAGTTTTTAATGAAAATTCTTTAACATTAGCTAGAAATGTAGATTGCAGATTTCACATAAATTAAAAAAAATACAATACACTACAAATTGTAGAAAAAATACGCGAAGTTAGGCAACGCGCGTAATTATGATACCTTACGGTAGGTTTTCCATTTTTCAAATGCGTTAGTAAAAAAAAAACAACTAAATTGCCACACAAGTTTCAAAACATAACGGCGCCGGTGGTGTAGTGGTAAGCGTGATTACCTCTCACCCCAGCAGGCCTGGGTTCAATACCAGTCGGCGCCGCCGGGATGCTCTGAGGCATAACATCTCTGATCACGCCTTTCTTCGGATGGGAAGTAAAGCCGTTGGTCCCCGGTTCATGAGTTGATGGGTCGATAGGTAGGGTCCAGGTGTAGGAGCTGCCTTCCTGGCACGTTGGTAGCATTGGTGCTCAGCACGGAAAACAAGATCGACGGAAAAAAACAAACCAAAGGAAAAAAAAAAAGTTTCAAAACATGACAATCTGTTTTAATATATAAAGATTTTCAATTAACACCATTAGTTGAAGTTTAACATTTATGGAAATGGATTTACAGCGGCCTAAGACCATACATAAATTCAACAATCGACTACATTTTCAATAGCGACCAAAACCATCCATCAGTACCGTTACAATGACGCGTTCATCGCGATGGGCTTAATCTTAGATCCATAGGCCAACATTAGAGCCATTTCCCATATATGATCTCAAATAAATTAAGAGTTTCTAATTCCAAGCCTAAGTTCAAGATCTTGATTTGTTTTGTTATAATTTCCAGAATTTAAAAAAGGAAGCCTTAAACATTTGATAAATTTAATTTTAGTAATCTTAAAAAAACATTTCGTTGTGTTGAATCGACCCCGACGTAGTGGTTAACATTCTTAACTCTCACGCTAAAGCCACGAGTTCAAATCTCATCCTTGACAAGTCTAGTGAGTCACTTTAACCAAAAAGTGTTAAAGTGAATATGATAAAATTTTATTGTTCAGCATTTGGAATATTAGTTTTTCCTCATGAAAAACTCTCATATTCCAGAATCTTGTAAATTTTTCCATGTCCTGAATATTGAATTTAAAGTAAAACTTCTGGAATCTTGCATAGAATTAACAAAAAATCAAAGACTCAGTATTTTAATTCATTTTTAAATCCCAGATCCTAATGTATTTTTCTGTGTCCAGGATCTTAATGTTTGAATCATCTTCGATGTATCTCCGCTATTCCCGATATAATTTTCTCCGTAACACTTATGAAAATCTTCTATAGAACACTATTTGAATTCACTGTGCAATGCTCATAAAATTATTATTAATTATTGTTGTTATTCCTAGGAATTCCCCGAAGAATTGTTCTGAAAATTCACTTGGAGTTTACCTCAGTATTTACTTAATATTCTCCTACAGTTTCCATGGATTCACTTAGGATTTTTTTTTAAGATCTACTAGGAAATCCAAAAAAAATCTTTGAAATGCTGCTCCTATTGAACTTTCCTATGAATTATCTAAAACATTATCAATGAAATATTCTTTGAATACTCCTCGAGATCCCCTTGAAATTTTCCTCAGAATTTTTTAGGAATATTCTTAAGAAATCCTTTGGTATTATTATCAGAATTTTTATAGAATATATTTCTGAAGTATCTTTAAGTCTTGCTCCTTCCCTTGGAATTTAACTCACAACTATGAAATTCTCACTTAAGAAATTACATGCAGTCCTCCTAACAAATTCCTTAGATTTATCCTCAAAATTTGTCAGAACCATCTTGGAATTTTTGATCGAATTCATTTGAGGTTCTGCAGGAATTATACTCAGATTTAATTGAAATCCTCCATAACATACCCTTTATACTCACCCCAGCAGGCCTGGGTTCAAGCCCAGTTGGTGCCGCCGGGATGTTCTGAGACATAACATCTCTGATCACGCCTTCCTTCAGAAAGGAAGTAAAGCGGTTGGTACCCGGTTCATGAGTTGATGGGTCGATAGGTGTGGAAGCTGCTTTCCTGGCGTCGGTAGCATTGGTGCTCAGCACGGAAAACAAATCAAGAAAAAAAATACCCTCTATAAATTCTCCGAAAACTCCCATGGAAATATGCTCCGGATTCCGTTTCCCCAGAATCTTCTTGAAATTATCATCAAAATGTCCTTGGATTGGATTGTATAGATTTAAAATATTTTCTAAATTTGGGGGCACCCTAGACTTAAGATTGGTAGTGTATATTCTGAAACTTATTTTTCATGATACCAATTTTTAAAAAGTGAAATATGATTTTATACTGTTTTCCCTTCTTCGAATTCTATTCGTTCTTTAAAATTTGGTTTTCAAATGACTTTTCAGATCATGCATTTTACTTAATGTTGAATGAAGTAATAGGGATATCGTACCTATTTTGGCCATGTTTTGATGATATTTCACGTTTTTTTAGATGTTTGAGATCTTAAACTGTGTTTAGAATGTCGATTCAAATCTTTTTCATAATTTGTCAAACATATCACCGACAAAATGCAGGAAGATTGTGATCTAATCTTTTTACTGAGGTATAACCAAAATAAGGAATTATGGCCAAAGCTGGTGCACTACGAGTTACAATCTATTCTTAGAAAGACGTTCATTCTAAAAAATGGATGAGATTTTGGATGTTGACCTTTTGTCCATTCGACCTATGGGCCCTTTTGACGTTCTGTCCTTTCCACATTATGTTCATTCGACTATTTTTCTTTCTATCTTATTTCATCGATTCCGAAGTAAACTTGAAAAAATGTGGTAAACTGGAAAAATTTAGCCCTAATCTAATGCTTTTGTGACAAGAACTCAGGGTATCAAATATTTTAGATGATCCTGATAAATGAAAAATCATCCAACTCATGAAAATGTATAGGGAAGTGCACCAGTATTGGCCATAGGTTCCTATTTTAGCCACACCTCAGAAAACCGATTAAATTACAATATTCGTTTCTTTTTTTGGTCGAAATGTTTATGAACGCCGATGAACATGGTTTGTACTAGAAATACTCAGAGGGAGAGATGGGCGGAAAGAATGTTTTGAGCCAAATGAACTGTCAAAATATGAGCCAATCGAACATTCCCATTTTCCGAGGATTTCTTATTCTCACTAGATTAAATTTGAGAGTATTGCAATCAAACAGAGATTCAATCACCTTTATACACGAAACATAATTATTATTTCTCAAATTAAACTAATTTTTGGAATAAAAAACAATATTCTAATTCTATTGATTAATTTATCTTCGTTGGTTAATTAATGGCACCAAGAAATGTGCAAAATATTGTGATGCAATCATTTATTATTTTGCACGTAAATCGAATCAAAAATAAAAGTCATTTAAAATGCTAGCTTCTAGTTAAGGTTGCAAGATAATTTAGGCAAGGTTGCAAAGACTCATTTCAGCTAAAATAATGTTTTTCGGAATAATAAAACCAAAAGATGGTATGATGGCATGTTTTACTTGTAACTTACAAGAAGAGGTTACAAAGTATGCGTTGGAAACATAAAACCTGTAAATTTTGCTTTCTATGAGTCACAATCAGCGATTTGCTGATCGCTGAGTGAGTGAGTGAGTGAGTGAGTGAGTTTGTGAAAAATCGCTGATTGTGACTCTCATGAAGTGAAATAAACAGGTTTAATATGTCAAACACATTCTTTGCAACCTCTTCTTGTATCCTACCAATTCAAAATTTGATCATGGCATCTAATTATTTCATAATTTAGAAAAACATTGTTTTAGCTGAAATGAATCTTTGCAACCTTGAATTTAGGTACAAATCCCTGCTGCCGAATTGTATTTTGTTTTCTCCGCCTATCTCTCCCTCTGAGTATTTCTAGTTTGTACCAACAAATTGAACGCAACTGAACATCTCAAAATTGTAAACAAAATTAAAATATCGTTAAGAGCTGTCCAAAATAGGAACATGTCCAATACTGGTGCGTTTCCTCTATTACATTAAAAGCCTGTTAATATAACTTCGCCTTCTTTCTGAGAACAAATGAGATTCAAACCTTATAAATATCCAAGAAATTTGGACTGCATTGGATTTCAAAGATTCAGTTACTATTTTTAAGAACAATTCTATGCTAATTTCATTGAAAAAAATTAAGTTAAATTTTAATTTTGTGCGTGAAAACTTTAAAAGGAATCAATGGAAAATTTAAAGAGAACCAAGAGAACAATTCTATGGTAGTTCTAGGAAGAACTCTAAAAGAGTCTTGACAAAAAATTCACGACAGAAGAATTTTATGGAACAATTAACTCCAGGTGTGTTTTCAATATAATTTTACACATTATAGAAATCATTACCGACTAAGGTAATTTTTTACCGAACTTTCAACAGCTCAACGTTCGGGAAAATTTTGACTCTCATTTGAAAAGCTGTTTCACTCAATTCTTTTTTTTTCTTTATTTAGGAGATGCAAATTCTAATTTCGAAACACTGTCAGCGTTGTTTAAATAATGGAGTGGATATTGTCGTGAAATTTCTAACTAATTCATTCAAATGCCTGAGTTTTACCGAAGTTCGGTAATAATTTCTAAGTGTGTAGGTAGTTCAAGGTCCGGTTTGAATGAGTATTCCTAACAAGATCTGAGAAGAATCTAAAAAGGGTTCTGATGTACGACTCAAAGGAAATTACGAGAAGAACTACGAGTACTGAATTCTACGGATAGTTTCAAAATAGTTCTTGGTCAAATTCCAAAGAAATTCTGGATATAATTTTTAGTGTTTTCTTAAGGGTTAGTTCCAAGATAATTCTGAGAAGATTACCATTAAAATCGATTTTTCCGGGTATAATTGCGAAGGAATTCTGAGAGGAGACGCAACCAAATTCCAAGAATTGTAAAGAGAAGCATTTCTGGAGCATTCTGCGAATTGCAAGTGATTTTCAAAATTATTCCCAATTATTATTCATGATTTCAGACCAAAATTTGATAATCTACTGTGTCCAGATCTCAATTTATGAAACTATGGCTTATCTTCAATCTTCAGGGTGGCAACTGGATTTCCAATTTTAAATAAAATAATTCCATGAGCATGATTTATTTTACGGTAAAATACTTACATGGCTTTAAAACGCGACAAAAAGTGCTGCAACTGCTTTACCAACGTGCGTGGATTGCTAATTTGAAACCGAAATTGTTGCTTGGGATGAGTATCTATGATATTTCCCGGCAAATCTAAATTCCCGTCTTTTCCTGGATTTCCCAGTTGCATGGACCCCCTGAGAATTGCGTTAAGACAGTTCATTTGAAAAACTAGCAAAATATCGTAACATGTTATGACTAATGTCCAACCTAATGATTTACACTGGGCAGGGTTAATTGCAAATAATCAGACCAATGTAATTTAAAAAAATGATGAGATACCTATGTCTCACTTTTCACTCACGTTCACTTTCATTTGCAGGCGAAGGAAAATAAAAGCATGCTCCTAAGCAAACACCTCCCACTGTTTGTTATAGCTGTTGGAAGTGTGGCTGGGATTATCTTCCACTCTCATGTGTTGGAGCCACGCGAAAGTGACATTCCATGTGAAGCAATAAAAACGAGCTTTATCGCACAGTTCCACACATATTTTGACAACGGAGCTCATTGCTTCTCCTGCTAGCACTCACGAAATTGGTTCGTATGTCACAATATTCCTCCCACTCTCCGTCGATTCTTGAGTGCTCGTACAGAAGTAGGCCTTCGCCACGCTGCGCCTGTACCGGCAACCAGCCAGTCAGCCAGCATAGAATGACGTACGTAGTTTAATTAAATTAAATCAATCGATAATCCCTACTTTCACATTACCGAGCATTCTGCTACCGTTTCGCCACTGACTCCGTTCTGGATGCGACGACGACGCCAATATGGGCGTCGTCTTTCGTGCTCTCATAAGACCGAGGAAAGTGAACTTTTATTTTTTGCGAGGCACATGTAACTACCTTGTACAAGCGCGTGTTTGTGTGTTATTGTTTCGGTCCATCGTTCCACACGGTGGCAGTCGTTTGCGCGACTTCGGTAACTGTGATATTAAAAGCCCCGCCAATGGCGTTGGGAAATGGTTATTGTGCACATGTGCCTTCGAAGTATTCCTGCTGCTGACATTGTGACACATGGGACTCACAACGGAATGTGATATGTATTTATTTTTAGCTCTTTCCCAGAGGGGCTTCCCACCACCAATAACCTCAGTCGTAACTTCTGTGGTGATGATAAGATCGATTAAAAATAACTACAAATTGAATCAATCACAAGCAGCTTCTAAATGGGCGGGGACTGCAAAATATCGCTATCAGTTTCAATCCGGTCATTCTTGGCGAGAAGGCGATGAAAAAAACCACAACTCTCGTTAGTCGATCCGACGACGACTGATTTATAAAAAAAAATACAGAGCGGGGAATGCAGCTTGACTTAGTAGGAAGTTGCGCAACCGAAACACGAACGAACGTCAGATGCATCTCCACCAGCCTTTCTCAGCTTAATCAGTGCCAACGGGTGGGCGTAACTGGATTCTGATAATAATTCAAGTTGCTTCAGTAAATGCTTTAAGAATACATCGTGGAAGGATGATTTAATGCGGGTTTTGTAAACTAGGGAATGCTCAGAGTCGAAGTATATACATTAGAAGGTCTGTTTCGATACGGTCTGCCTTGCTGGGGTTTCGAAGTGATGCTAATGTAGTAATTTACGATTACGGGTTGTGATGCTCCGTTTGAACTCTGCGTGTGGTAATGGCTGCACCTTTAACTAGGGTTGTGAATGATGATGATACCAGTCGGACAATGGGTAGTAATATATGAGACGCCGGCTAATTGTATAAGAATTTAAGGAAAAAATTCAGCGAAGCCACACTTTGTGAGTTAAGGAATACAGCTCTCATCATGAGTACATTAGTTTTTGTAAACAAAGGTCTAATGATATCTATACTTCGTCTATTAGTAAAACAATGTATTATGAATCCTAATGAGAAATGTAAGATTCTCATACAGTTGATGTAATAAATCACTGCTTAAACAGATTCTGTAATGCAGTCCTTCTTCTTCTTCGCATTTCAAGCTTATTGCATATCGCATATTAGCTTATTGCGTGCTCTCAACTTAGTGTTCTAGGTGCACTTCCACAGTTATTAATTGAGAGCTTTCGATGCCTGTACCATTTTTGCATTGGTATAATTGTGTGGCAAAGTCCAATCATACTTCTATGCCCAGGGAAGTCGAGAAATTTTCCAACCCGAAAAATTCCTAGACCGGACCGGGAATTGAACCCAGCCACCTCCAGCATGGTCTTGCTTTGTAGCTGCGCCTTTACCAACTGAGCTAAGGGAGGCCCCAGTCCTACACTTGCTAAATACAAATACGGTTATCCGATGTAACGAAAATGACAAAACCCAAATCCTAAACCTGTATCTTTAAATTCATAGAGAATCATGTTTTAGGATTCCAACTAATGATGATTTCATAAAAAAAAATCTCTCAAATCCATGACAAAATCCAATTAATTTTAGTTTAGTTCACAAAATTAACAGAGATTTTACCTTTTTTCAGTCACCTTTTGGGACAAGTTAAGATGTTTTGGTGTATTATAGGTTATATAAAAAATGTCACATCACCAATAAAAATAAGACTACCTGCAGGATAACCTGGAAGAATATTTGAAAACAAGTTTTTTTCTTCGTTTATTTGTTTTTCGTACTGAGTGCCAATGCTACCGTCACCAGGGAGGCATATCCCACACTTGGACACTACCTATCGATCCATAAACTCATGGATCGGGGACCAGCGGCTTTACTTCCCCCTTCCGAAGGAAGGCGTGATCAGAGAATTCAATCCTCGGGAAATCCCGGCGACGCCAAATCAGACCATTTGGGGTGAGAGGCAATCACGCTTACCTCTACACCACCGGCGCCACTATTGAAGACAAGTTATGTCGTTTTCGTTTTTACGGAGTAGCTACACCGGTTCTACACCACCGTACACCGAAATAATTTAGTGTGTATATATCGGATGCACCTTTGTTTACAAACTCGCGCTTATTCCTGCTTACACTACACCGTTTCTACACAGCAAAACGAAAACGACATTAGTACACTGTTCAAAGTTTGAAGAAGATTAACACTTATGTGCGTCTGGAATTGTTTGATTATATCTACCACGTTTTATTAAAATGGGAGCTGTTAAGGGTTCATCAATATATAATTTGATGTCCGTAAAAAATACGGCTGACCACAAACTTAACCCCAACTGCTCTATGTTCAATAAAACCTACGACATTCACATCCTGTCCAATCGCAACGCAACCCAACTTCTATGACGGAAACTACCACCAGCCCTTCCAATTACCGACCCAATCCCAACTATCCATGCGTAACGCATCCTTTGTAGGCATCATAAGCCTTAAAAGACAAAGAACATGGTACCTCCTACACAATGGGCACTTCCAAAAGGTATCCACAGACACAGCTGTTCACATGCAAATAGAGTGACGTCAAATTTGGACAGCGTCATTTTCCTGCTCCTGTTGATATTCTTTCTAAACTCCATTGTGTTCAAATTTGAACTTGGTCACCAAGCAGAATGGGAAATTCAAAACTACCTCTCTAACTAGAAATGCTCAAAACGTGAGCTGAATAACTTAATTCCGATTCTAACCAACGAGTGTGGTGACCACCTGGAGAGGGGGTGACCCCTGCAGCCTGTGAACCGCGGAAGCGTGACAGCCTTTTTTATTTTTGGACAGAAGTAAAGAAGGCCATTGTGTTTTGACGTGACTGCGCGGGAAGAATCGAGTTTGTTTGCAGTTTGGTGATCATCACTCTGCCGCGTGAAGAAGTGATGTGGTTAGAGAAAGCAACAACAACAACAGCAAAATCGACTCTCAAGAAACACACACTTCCAGTCGGAGTGTCGGTCCGGGCATGGATATGGATAGGAAGTGAGTGATTAACGACAGTAACAATGGGAACGGGGAAGTTATTAGCCTTAATTGAGAGTTGAACGGTGTATGTGTGTGCCGTATTGTATCAACCGCAGTCAGTTGCCGGAAATGTAAAAGCTGCAGTTTTCGTATGTAACGTATTTAATATACCTAATTTAATGGTGGTGAAACGAATCAGATTCTGCGAAGGAGGTTCAAAGTGTGGCCATACACTTGCTGCTCGGTTCGCTGCAGATGATGTTTGAGACATGAGACTACCCGGGCGGACGGACCGGTTATGCATGGCGTAGTCTTTAATAGCTACCAATTTGACATAATAAGAGCGAGCAAAATGTACGCTGTTCACAGCATACATGTGTGCTTCATCGAGCGTGCAATGCAGATTTTCGAGTGCATTGTATAGCATTGGGGTCTATAATTTTATGATGCGATGTCGCGTCTTCGCTTTCGAAGTTCGTTCGGATTTGCGAGAGAAGCGCAAAAAAATGGTCGTAATTTGTGTCACTGCTGTGGTGCTCGTATGTGTGTAAATTTACATAATCGTTGCCAATGAAAGTATAAAGTGGCTTGAGGGGAGCTGAGGAAGTTTATGTAATAGCATGTTTACTGAACAAATTATACTCTGTGAGAAGAAATAATTCGTAAGATGGCGTACAACATTCAATACATTAAACTTTTTTTTCCAAAATATCGAAATTTGTTAGCAAAACACAAAGAAGTTTACATAGGAATAAATACATAGTTACTAAGATAATGTGGCGATGTGCACAACATTAACATAAAACTTAGTTGAATACTTAGTATCACATCCGGATTCAGTATGCGCTCCTTCACACACCGTGTAAGTCACGACCAAAAATAAGCTCACTAATGAAAGTGAACCTCGGAACCCGTTTCGTTTCCCTCTCATAGGGAAAAAAGCGAAAAGCTGCAAAAAATTTCCTACACATCCCACCAATTACCCATCCAAACCAAACCGGCTCGAAGAAGGTGCAGCAGGCACTCCTTTTTCCCTTCCTGAGCAATGAAGGAAAAAGAAGCCGTTTGTTGTAAATAAACAAGTTTGATGATTATATCCCGTAAAAAGTATAGCGTGTGCGTCCTTTCCGCGCTCCCTGCGATCGACACGCTATTCATGCGAAGAGTTACACCTGTTTCTGACTGAAAAGGTGTTTCTGGTTTTCATTCGGATTGGAAAAATCCGGTTTTCAGTCTCGGTACATGTGCATCTACAAGCAATCGTGTAACGAATCGGAAGAAATTGAGAAAAAAGTGCACTTGACTTGCCCGTATTGTCACCAAAGCCTTCAAATGGCGCACAATTTGCGCAATACCTACATGGGGAGAGGTATTCCACACGTGCGGCAATTTTCTACGGGCGCACTCGCGCGCAGTGTCGAATCGTGATGTAGGATTGTTGATGCAAAGTAAATGAAAGCTTCCGTCTCGGTATCGGGCTCCTCCGGTTGTTGGATCGGATCCGAGTGTGGCGTAATCTAATAAAAGTGGTGGGTACCTATTGAAAGGACGTCACAGCCAGCAGCACTGAAGGAGGAAGAAAGGAATCCGTACCGGGCTAAAAGCAATTTTATCATTTCCATCAGATATCAAATTATCACTACTGCTGGGGTGGTAGGTGGAAAGGTACTTGGCAAATGAAGTAGTGCAACTTTCTTTCAGTTGATTTCTGTTAAAGTATTCGTCGCTTGTCGATGGTGAAGATGAAGCAGGAGACGACAAAACTCCATCAAGAATATTGCTTTTGCGGTAGGAATAGTTCATTGGAGAAGCAAAGTTGCTAATGAGCCCTAGCCCTAATTTGAAAATTTTACTATTTTTTTTTTAAATATAAATAAGATAAGTGTGCCAGTTTTTGGTCCTAGTGGTCCTGTAGTTGGCCCTTTCTAAAATTTCAATTTAATTAGTTCATTACCAAATTTATTTCGATGCAAGGTATGAACATCGATTTTGCCATATATCTACGCAAATAAAACCATGAGAATTTATTTGACGTTTAGGCCACAACTGGCTGCTAATCAGAAGTTCTCAAACCTTAGTTTATTGTGACCCACTTTAAAAAATTCCATTAACATGTGATCCACCAATATTTATTAATTCGAAAAACGCTTAAAATGCCCTTCAAAACGATAAAAAAAGCCCAAGGCAAATGACCTGAAACTCACTATATAAAACCATAAAACCCCGGTAATTGGCTGAAATGGCCAATCAGATCGAAAATTTGTTCCTGAAAACACAAACAAAAATTTGTTTAGAATTTTCTCACTACGAAGTGGTAGCATACATGTAAAATTTTCGCATGTGATATATCTCGACATCCTGATCAGATAGAAAGTTACTGTCCTGGACAAAGTTGTTCAGGAGGTCAAAGCCTATTGATTGATGCACACTAGTTCAGAATTTTCTCACTACGTGGCGCTAGTATACACGTGAAATTTTCGCATATAAAATATCTCGAGATCCTGACCAGATAGAAAGTTACTGTCTTCGGCAAAGTTGTTCAGGAGGTCAAAGCCTTTTGGCTGGTGGACAGTAGTTCATCAATCAAATCACATCAATCATCAAAGTAGTTCGAGGTATTTACCTTTGACCGGTAGATGACAGGGATGTTTGTCTCTTAGCCTCTCCGTTTGCATAAGAAAGCATTGTAGTCGATCTATTTGATATGGAACTTTCGGTATGATCCTATCTGGCATTCAAAGATCTGATCTAGCTTGATCTGCTTTTATCAAAACCAAATCCAAGACTGGGAAGGTGATTCCTTGAAAAGTCCAAAATTAGTGGCTGATACAATTTGGATCTTTTGCGTCCTAAATGAAAAAGGGACAAATGGTATAACAAGTTTTGGAGATCAAATAATGACAATCATTGGAATAGGTACACAACCGCGCGTAATCAGTATTCACAATCGATAAAGAAAACTCGTTGTGAATATGTTCAAAGGAAGATTGATCAGCATCAAAACAACAGCAAAGAGTTATGAAAAATTTTGAAATCTTTATTAAAACCTAGTAATTGCAAACCGCGGTCCATAACTTGTAATGGCACATTAGAACAGTCAGAACCGGAGATGAACCAGCGTCTGGCTGAAAATCTCCTTAATAAAGACAACCAACCAACAGTCAGAACAAGTAATTGCAGCTAAGTTTAATGATTATTTTGTAGACAGTGTTTCATTGATTAATCAATCCATTGAATTGGTCGATGAACCTGACGAAATAAAACAGCCAGTTAATAGTAATTGTAGATTTGAAGTTTTTCATCCAATTACATTAGATGAACTTAGAGTTATTTGTTTTCCATTAGGAAAATCGGCTGGAGTAGATAATGTTAATGCTAGAGTTATTCAAGATTGCTTTCATGTCATTGGTTACACCTTGCTGGACCTTATTAATGAATCATTACAAACTGGACATGTGCCACAAATTTGGAAGGAATCCTTAGTGGTCCCTATTCAAAAAGTTGCTGGAACGATTAAAGCCGAAGAGTTTCGTCCCATCAACATGTTGCAGTATCACATTAGAGAAAATTTTAGAACTTGTTGTTAAAGGCCAGCTGTTGGAGTATTGAAATAGTAATAGTTTGTTGATACCAGAACAATCGGGAAATCGGGAAGGTCATTCTTGTGCAACCACGTTGAATTTGGTATTAGCGAAGTGAAACGCGCTTTTGAAAAAAAATCTAGGCCCTTATTGTTGACATCCATCAAGCGCTTTGGAATTACGAGTAATGCATATAAATGGTTTGAAAGCTATTTGTCTGACAGAACTCAACGGACTGTTTTTAATGATTCTGTTTCCAGTCCCGTGGGGAATAACCTTGGAGTGCCCCAGGGAAGTGTATTAGGGCCCCTGTTATTTATTATGTATATTAATGACTTGCGACGTGTTTTACGATTTTGCGACATTAATCTTTTTGCAGATGATACTGTGTTATTCATTGCAGCTAAGGATTTAGATGATGCCGTTTTACACTTGAATGAAGATTTGCGTTCTCTAAGTAGATGGTTGAAGTATAAGCAGTTAAAATTGAATACAAGTAAAACTAAATTTATGGTAATTTCGCGGAATCGAGTAAATGAGAACGTCTCTGTTGTAATTGATGACGAGACTATTGATCGCGTTCGGGAGATTAAATATCTTGGCGTGATTATTGATGACACACTTAAGTTCAACTCTCACATTGACAATGTTATCAAGAAAATTGCAAAGAAGTATGGAATTCTATGTCACCTGAAAAACGATTTAACTATTGCCAGTAAAGTACACCTATACAAATCAATCATCTCTCCTCATCTAGACTTTTGCCCTTCCATTTTATTTCTGGCCAATGCAACACAAATATCGAGATTACAGCGCTTGCAGGGTAAAATAATGCGTTTGATTTTGAGATGTAATAGATTCACTTCCTCAACTTTGATGCTAGATGCCTTACAATGGTTGTCGGTGAAGCAAAGAATTGTATATTTGACTAAGGTGTTCATTTTTAAAGTAGTTAACGGTTTGCTGCCTCGATACTTGTGTGATCGAATTGAAAGAGGAAGTGACTTTCATAGATATACTGCTAGAAACGCGGCTGAAATAAGAACACCACATTTCTTGACTTGTGCTTCACAAAATTCATTATATTATAAAGGAATAAATGTTTTAAAATTTGATACCTAGACATATCAAACGTTCAGCAACACTTACAGAATTTAAAAGACACTGCATTTCACATGTCTTTTGAACAGTTATACATTGATTTTTTTTATGAATTGACATATTATGTATCTTGACGGATTATTTTATATGGATAGCTGTCATAACGACTTTTTTAATAATTATTGTAGCACTGCAAAAACTATTTCTGTTCGCCTCGATGGTGATGATGGAGTTTATAATATTTGATTTAATAGTAGATTCACTAAAAGAAAGTAGTCTACATAGGTTTGAGTCTCGCGCGCGTATTACGGATATAGAGGACTGAATTTAAAATTTGATAAAAAAATGCAATTTTGAAGCTTATTTGGAAGATACCTTGAGTTAGTAGTAAGTTTTCAAACCTGGTTAAAATGTCATATTTAATTATCTTAAAGATAAATCGTCCAGCTCAAACCTTTGTAGAGGTAAGAAGTGGGACCATCATCATCATCATCATTATACTGATATGCCCTAAGTTTTCTAGAGCACAAATCTCGGATATTATTGTGAAATCGCTCATGCAATTTGAACTCCCTTCCCTTGCATTGCAGCAAACGTAGAGCTCTCTTGAAATTCCGAGTTGGTTATGCTTAGCAGATCTAAGATTTTAAGAAACCCATTCCAGGATTAGGAGCAATTCATTGCAGTGCCTACAAGTTTTTGGAAACACGTTATTTTTACCGAACACCGCCACATTATCAATTGATGAGTGAATGTACTTAGTAAAATATTTTTTGAGGTTCAGAGATGTTGAAACGCTTTGTGTTTTGGGCTGGAAACTCTCAAGTCAGTAAAGGAATAATTGTGGAATCTACAATCTATCATAGATTTCGAAAATTAAAACAGGAAAAAATTAAGGAGTTGAAAATTATGGTACCTGAAATGGTTCATGTTTTCTAGAAACTTTGCTGGGGATTCAAGACCTATTTGATCAAGGTTTCCAGTTTTCTCCCGCAAATTCTTAGCACCAAAAAAAAACTGTACTCACCTAAAGTCTAAGCTAAGATTTCTTTGGTGCGTCGACAGTCTGGTCTTCTGGGGCGCCCCGGTTTGTCCGGTGCCGGCACCGCCACAACCACCGCCGGTGCGCCCATGCACCGAAGGCATTGCACTGCTACTACTGCTGCTGTTGCTGTTGCAGCTGATGCTGCTGCTACTGTTACTGCTACTGCTACCATTTAACCCAAGACTACTGCTCAGGCTAAGTCTAGGTTTGTGGAAACGACTACTGGCACTGGCAACGCTCCATTGGCTGCTGCTACTGTTACTACTGTTGTTGTTGTTGTTACTATTGGTCGGAATGGTTGACGACGATGCTGGAATGGCGGGAACGGCAAAGACACCGCCGCCATTGATCGTTGTGGTTGCAGCGGCAGCCGCGGCTGCCGCCACAGCTGCTGCCCCCGAAGGAGGTTTGTTCACTACTATACTATCGCCTAAACTATCACTCGATGTGTCAGACTTAGTGGTTGCCGTTGGTTTTGTTACTGCTTCAGCAGAAGGTAGTTGCAGTGATTCTGCTAAACTGGGTTCAACTATCGGGATGGCCCGATCCACCTGGTCCTCACCAATGACCTGGTCCTTGTCGGTGGATGCCAACTCCAGTTCTACATTCTTCTCGCTCGAAGGACTCTGGACTGGCGTAGTGGCACAGGAAGGTGACGAGCCGCCACCATTCGTTTCAACCTGATGGTCCCCGAGCACCACCAGGTTGTTCATCTTATTGCAGCTGATTTCCCGAATGTGCCGTAGCTTCTCGTAGCTACTGGGCGGATCTTGGGCAATTTTCTTCCCGCCCGACAGCTTCTGTTTGCCATCGTGCTTGCCGGAAGATTTAAATGCGGAAAACACGGAATTCATTTTCACTACCTGCACCACATGCGGATCATAAATCAAACACTGAATCTCACTGTTTCACTCCGAGGACAAATTGACGACAATTTTCGCACACACTAATCTTCCACGTTGAAACGCGTCAAATTTTCTCACCGACTACTCGACGACAACACAAAAAGCACTTTCACTCCTCGGTAGGAAATGGACCAAGTCAAGTGAGAAGAAGAAGGATCATCAATCGAACACAGCGGATAATCCTCTTCGTTGCACAGCTTCCGGCGAGAGCACGTCAAACCTCCGTACGACAGTGGCTCAGCTTGAAACCGATCAGCATCACTTCTTGTTCGCTCCCCAACGACCGTGCTATTGTCCTATCGGCTAGAATCCTATTGTTGTGGCTGGCCATTTTATCACCGACACTACTGTGGTCACAAGTCGTCAAAACACTATCTTCGACTTAGGCTCGCGACGACATCGACGACAACGGTCCAGAATGGCAGAACGAGTGGAGGACTCGTTCTCATGTTGATTTGGTTTTGCTATTCAGCTGCCAGTCCTGCAAACCTGCACCTGCAAGTAAAGAAAAAAAAACGAGGAAAGGTAAGAAAAGCGAACATTAGCACTCTTGTGAAGGTTTGAGCGGCGATTGGCAACGAGATAAGGGCGAATGAACGAATGAGCGAACGTGTATGGTTGGAACCTGTGTACATGTGCTACACGTGAAGAGCGCGACATCCGCGCGCGCGGGCCTCGTGCTGAATATGGACTGATTTTTGCATTCTTTTTTTTTGCCCTCAGTCGCTGAAAGATTACTTTTTTCGCTAGTAGGTATTATGTTTTATTTGTTTGGATTTGCAACAAAGTTTCTTTGTGCCCCGACCACCGAATGGTTCTCGTGGGATTTCTGTGTTCGCGGATGCATAAGGAACAATGGTACACGGCGGACAACGACGACGGGTGTTCAGAAATCGGAACGGGTTGAATTTCCTTTCTTGGACATGGGTGATTTTATCGGTGGTTGCGAGGAGGTTGTACTTTGAGGCAATTGATGCAAAATGGTGATGTTTATTTGGAATGAATCATTGGCGTTTGTGGCTGCGGCTGTAGGAAAATTACAGAGGAACACATCCATAAAATTCGATTTAAGTGAAACACTCAAGTACCTGCATGGCATTTTTGTTGACTGCCATCCGATTAAACCGAATGAATCAGTTGCATGGGATTTTCTTATATAATATTGAGAGGGCTACACCCAACCGGGGAATGAAATATTTCACTACAGGGTTCCATCAGAGATGTGCAAAAACTGTTACAAATCACCACTTATACAATAAGGGAGCATCCATTTAGTACGGGGTAGAGGGCTCACCAATGTGTGATAAGCGATGCATTAGGTATAGGAAAAATGTGAAGAAATGGGGGAGGGGGTTGATTTTCCCTAAATTTTTCGTGACGTGGTTAATCAGGGTGACCACAGAATTAAAAAAATATATTCCCGAGTGCCCAACATATTTCAAGACCAACAATTGAAAAGGCCTCAACTCCATTTTGTAAACAAACCTTGTAAGGCCATTTTCTCGCGAATCAAAACATACATTCGCAAACCTAATACACAATCGGGTGGAGGAGAATTTCCCCATTCATTGTTCATTTTGTTAGTTTGCGTCAGTGTACTTCAGTTCGCAACAAAATGGTCTTACAAGGTTTGTTTACAAAATGGAGTTGAGGCCTTTTCAATTGTTGATCTTGAATTTTCTCCGGTTTAATATTAACAATGACAGCAGAAAATGGTAACAACGGAACGCTGGCTGGCATGATTGACTTCAGCAATTGACTGGAGAAAAAACCTTCCCCTCTATGGAAAAGCAAAATACATTTTCAGGATTTTAGTTTATTATGTTTTTTTAGGTTGCAAAAAATAACCAAATTATGCTTCATAATTTATATAATTTTTTAAAGTTCAAAAATTGAAAGCAGTTTTAAATTTATCTAAATTAATGTTAATAAATTGATTGATTGAGTTGAAACATGACAAAATTATCAAGATTTTGAGACTGTTTTTAACATTCTTGAACTTTGCAAGATTTTTTACTTCAAATATTACTTAATTTAAAAAGAAAAAAAGGGATTCTGACAATATGAATCATTGGCAAGAGAATTATGGTAAGAATTTAAAATGAGTTTTGAGGATAATTGCAGAGAAAATTCTAATGCAACTTAGGGAAGTACACTGGAGTCGCTTTTTACGCGGGTGATACGTCCCGCGTAAAAAAAAACCGCGTAAATTCCGGAATCCGCGTAAAAAAAAACCGCGTAAATTCCGAAATCCGCGTAAAAAAAGACCGTGTAAAAAAAACCGCGTAAAAAGCGATTCTAGTGTATAATGATAAACCGCGTAAATTCTGATATCCGCGTAAAAAAAAACCAAAATCCGCGTAAAAAAAACCGCGTAAATTCCGGAATCCGCGTAAAAAAACCGCGTAAATTCCGAAATCCGCGTAAAAAAACCGTGTAAAAAAACCGCGTAAAAAGCGACTCCAGTGTATTCCAATGGAATTTGACAAGAAGTTTGAGAAGTATTGTAAACTTGTAAGGAGAAGTACAGTGTATCTCAAAATTGAGCGTCCTTAAATTTTAGAGAAAAAAACAGCTTTAAAAGCACAATTTAAAGAGATACGTTTCTAAATTTCTGGCTGCTGAATCATCATAAATTTATCAATTATTGGAACAATGTTGGGCTTATTTTGTTGCGTTTATTGAACGTAAGAGCTATTTGAGAAAAAACGCTTTTTCCTTGAAAAACCTTAATATCTTCAAATATAATGAACTAAACTTTTTGAAATTTTGCTCATTTTTAGTCATAATGAAGATCATTCATATTATAGTAATTTTACTATAATTTGCCCACTACGTAAAAAGTTGAAAATCGTGCGTTTTACTAAAATAAATCTAACTTCATACAGGTTATTCCAATAAAGTCCAAAACTAAAACGATAAATCAATGAACATCTGTTTAACCACCAGCTGGAATGTTTCAAAGAATGTTCCACTAGGGTGTACGCTCAATTTTTTGATACACTGTAAGTATGTGAGCTAGTAGGCTGGCCCACAAGTTCTACTTTTTTTACGGGCCAACCCCTAGATTTGTGCCTTTAGGTGAGAAAACCATTATCCGAAAGTTTCAGCTCATTTGGTTTTAAGATGAGCTGGCACCTTTAGTTTGAATTTTGTATGGGGAATTTGGATAAAATACATGAAAAAAATGACACCCCTACACTCTGTCCAGGGTGGCAAGTGAATTTCCATTTTGAAATTCCTGGTTTTTTCCTGGTTTTCCTGGTCAATGATTTAAAAAAAAAATTAAAACCATGTATTTAAAAACAATTTTTAATAAAAAAAAAAGTGTATCCTTATACCATCATTCTTCGCGCAATGCGAAATTTCACGAACCAAAATAGGTATTAAGGTTCTAGTGAATGCCCGTGAAATCTTTATCTGATGTTTCCTGTAAAGAAGCTAGTAGGGAGCCGCGTTTCTTCGTCGTATCATAGCGCCTATTTCCGTTCTATGTACTAAAACTATAATAGCAAAGCGTTTTCACTCATGTTTTTGCAAAAACATCTTTGCTTACAAGATTAATTACGATTGACACTGAAACATTGGCGATAACCCGATAAAATGAGCGATTTCAGGGGTGTATGACGAAGAAAAACTGAGATACGACGGACTAGCGCGGAGCCCTATCTAATGTCTGAAATTTAGAGATCTATAAGCCCCTAAATCTTGAGATTTCTGTTTTTGAAATCGCGATTTTTTTAACTTTATTATTGAGATTTTTAGCCAACGGGCTAGTTTATCCCAAAGTGAAATTGCGAAGTGTGATATGAATGAGGACTCTTTAAACAAACCTTTGCTTCTAACAATTTTACGGATTTCCAGTTTGTTTAAATTTTCCGCAAATTGTCAACGATTAAGGATCTTATTTAGCGGAATTTTGATTACAACATGATTTTAAATCATATGATTAAAAGATTTCATAAACAACGCTGTTTTAATAACTCTTATTATCAAAAAGACTGACTGCTGAAGTTCATAGAAACTCACTAAAGTTCGTAGAACTTCCCTGAAGCTTTAAGGTCTTTTTTTTTTATCCAGTTCGTTTATTTGGAAGGCTCAATCGCGTTAGCTTTACGGAGCCGATAATTCATTGTTCACTGTGTGTAACAAAATTCACTTAATTCTATGTCTAGTAGGAGTTGGGCCGATTACTCGCGGCTTACTCGAGGTTAGAAGGGTACATTTTCGAAGGATAGGATCAGGGGAGGAGCTTGGGGTAGGGTTTCGTTGTCTCATCAGAGCGTTGTCGCCAGTATGAACGGTAGTGCTGTTCTAGCTTCGTCCGGAGTTCGACCGGCTATGGTGGGTGACCAGTGGGCGACGATGAGACTCATCGAGACGGGGGGACAAGACAAACAAAAACTAATAAAGAGAGACAAAAGACAAAAGGAATTAAACTCTTATACTAGACATTTGAAGAAAAACATAAACGGACTGCATATAGCAGAGATCACGGGTTGCCAACACGTCTCTGATAGGAACATAGGGTTGTCTTCCTTGGGCCTCGAGGGTATTCAAAAGTCGCTCTCTGGCGGCGTCATTATCCGTACATTGCCAAACTGCGTGTTCGATGTCATCGTAACCGTTTCCACACCGACAGATGTTGCTGTCCACGAGGTTTATTCTATTGAGATGAGCATCTAGCGAGTAGTGGTTGGACATAAGTCTACTCATCACGCGAATGAAGTCACGACTTAAGCCCAAGCCTTTAAACCACGCTCTCGAAGAAACATTAGGAACAATTGAATGTAACCACCGTCCAAGATTTCCAGTGTCCCAATCGGTTTGCCAACTCTCGTAAGGGTACTCTGACGCACTAAATGGTAAAATTCATCGTGTGAAATTTGCCTGTCATAAAATTCGCCTTCCTGCGCGCCCACCTTTGCGAGAGAGTCCGCCTTCTCATTGCCTGGGATTGAGCAATGTGAGGGGACCCATACAAAGGTAATCATATATGATCTTTCGACCAGTACACTCATCTGCTCCCTTACCTTTGAAAGGAAATAAGATGAGTGCCTACTTGGTTTCATCGACCGAATAGCCTCAATCGAACTGAGACTATCCGAGAAGATAAAGTAATGGTCTGCGGGCATGTTGGAAATCATCCCCAATGCGAAGTTGATTGCTGCCAGCTCAGCAACATAAACAGAACAAGGTTCCTGAAGTTTGCGGAAGGCGCTAGAGTTTTCATTGAAGACACCGAAGCCAGTGGATCCATTGAGACGTGACCCGTCTGTAAAATATCTTTTTACGCAATTGACGTGTTGGTACTTTTCAGTAAAAATACGCGGGATAATAATAGTTCGAAGTTGATCTAGAATCCCATGAATCATTTGTTTCATGTACAGATCATATTCAATTGAGGAACTGCGATTGGTGAAGTGAGCACGGTCTAGAGTATAACAAGGAAGACACATATCCGACGATATGTAGTGGTGGTAGATTCTCATAAATCGAGATTGTGTGTTCAGCCCAAGAATTTCTTCAAAATTTTCAATTATAAGTGTGTCGTCACTCCGCATTTGATTAGTATTCTGAGATAGAGCTCCCAGAAATGGTTCTGGAGGGGTTTTATTCCTGCCAGAACCTCGAGACTCATGTTATGCGTTGAGTGCATACAGCCTAGAGCAATACGCAGACAACGATATTGAATTCGTTCCAATTTTATTAGGTGACATTTTCTTGCCGAGAGAAAGCAGAAAGAGCCGTACTCTAGAACAGAGCGAATTGTTGTTTTATAAAGCGTTATGAGGTCTCCCGGATGAGCACCCCACCATGTGCCGCAAATTGAACGGAGAAAGTTGATCCTCTGTTGACATTTTTACTTCACACTTTGCACTTTGAATCAAACCAGACCCCAAGGTACTTGAAAGACAATGATTGAGTAATGTTTCTGCCCAAAAGATTAAGATACATTTGGGCTGGGTACCGCTTTCGATTAAACACTACCAGTTCAGTTTTCTGCGGCGAGAATTCGATCTCTAGATTCCTAGCCCAAGAAGAAAAGTTATCTAAGGAACTTTGCAATGGTCCTTGCAAGTCCACGGCATGTGGACCTCTTACGGAAACCACACCATCATCTGCAAGTTGTCTAAACGTGCATTGTTCTGCCAAACAGTTGTCGATATCTTTGACGTAAAAGTTATAAAGAAGAGGGCTGAGACATAAGCCTTGGGGCAGGCTCATGTAGCTAATTCTGGAAGTTGTCAGTTGTCCAAGGGAAAAGTTAATTTGCTTTTCTGACAACAAATTGTACAAGAAATTATTTAAAATTCCAGAAAGTCCACATCTGTGCAGATTGTCTGACAGAATTTCAATGGAAACTGAAAAAGCCCCCTTAATGTCCAAGAATACTGAAGCCAAAAGCCCTCTTAATGTCCAAGAATACTGAAGCCAATTGCTCCTTGTGTGCAAAGGCCAGTTGAATATCTGTGGAAAGCAGCGCTAGACAATCGTTTGTTCCTTTGCTCTTGCGGAACCCAAACTGTGTATTTGATAGCAAATTATTTGTTTCGATCCACTGATAGAGTCTCCGAAGGATCATTTTCTCCAACAATTTCCTAATGCACGAAAGCATCGCAATTGGACGGTATGAGTTATGGTCAGACGCTGGTTTGCCAGGTTTTTTAATGTCTATTACTTTGACCTGTCTCCATTCAGGCGGTACAATGTTGTTTTCTAGTGAGGAATTGAATAAGTCTAGCAAGCGTCTTTTAGCGATATCTGGGAGATTTTTCAGAAGATTGAATTTAATCATATCGCTTCCCGGTGAGGAGTTGTTCGATGAAAGAAGAGCCATAGAGAATTCCAGCATTGTGAATGGTCTATCCAGAGAGCTGCCGCTGGGAGACGCTTCTCGAAAATTGTGTTGTGCTGGAACTGAGTCCGGACAGACCTTTTTAGCGAAAGCGAATATCCATCGGTTGGAGTATTCTTCACTCTCATTAGAAGATGAGCGGTTAAGCATGTTGCGAGCCACCCTCCACAAGGTGTTCATTGAGGTCTCTCGTGAGAGTCCCTCGATGAAATTACGCCAATAACCGCGTTTTTTTGCTTTGATTAATTGATTCAGCTTTGCCTCAAGCTTTGAATATTCCTTGAAGTATGTGGAGGTTTTGTGTCTACGAAAAGCTTTGAAAGCATCAGATTTTTCTACATACAATTTTGTGCATTCTTCGTCCCATCCAGGTGTGGCTGGTCTCCTTTTAAAGGATGCACTTGGAACTTTTCTTTTTTGTGCTTCCAGATAGCTTTTGTATATCAAATCGGTGAGGAATCGATATTCTTCCAATGGTGGGAGCGTATCTATTGATTCGATACCGATTGTCACCGCCGTTGCATATTTCTGCCAGTCGATGTTCCTTGTAAGATCAAATGGAACTCGAGATGGTTCTGCAGATTGAGGGCCACACTTAATTGAAATGATGATTGGCAAATGATCGCTACCATGGGGATTATTGATAACCTACCACAGACAATCCAATGATACTGATCTTGAACACAAAGATATGCCGAGTCGGCTTTCTCGAGCCGGAGGCTTAGCTATACGTGTCACTTCACCAGTGTTCAAAATAGTCAAGTTGAAATCGTCACATAAATCGTAAAAAATTGTCGCTCTATTGTCATCGTATAGATCACCCCACCCAGTACCATGGGAGTTCATATCACCTAGAAATAATACTGGGGATGGAAGAATCGAAACTAGTGTGTAAGTATTAGTTACGGCAAACCGGCGATTGAAGTCATTTTATTTTCCTTGATTTGTTTTCCGTCGATCTTGTTTTCCGTGCTGAGCACCAATGCTACTGACGCCAGGAAGGCAGCTCCCATACCTGGACCCTACTTATCGACCCATCAACTCATGAACCGGGGATCAACGGATTCTGTTGAAGATTGAAGTCATTGTTTACAAAAAAAACAGTTACATCTATTTGCAAAGCTGCTGCTGAATTGAACTGAATTTCACGTCTATTATGCTCGAATTTACCCTAACACGTGACGCTCGTATATGGCGTATGAGTATCAAAATTTACATTCGGTTTCCCATAGGATTTTTAAACACCATTTATAGGTTTTTAAAATGTTCTGCCCTCGAAGCGTCCGAATGCTTCTCCTCGGATGGTTCCTCCCAACCCAACAATTTCCACAATAATCATTTCAGAAAACAGTTTTCACCAGCTGTCCGACATGAAATCACATTCTTGTACATGCCTAGTTGCAATAATGATGGAAAGGCACATAACAGAACAGCTTGGTCCTAGCCCTGGCGTGGGATAATTGGTAGGAAATGTTCCTTTACGAGCACGAAAATGAAGATTAATACTAACGCGTTGTTAACTTTTCCCCGTGATGTGATGTTGGCAAACACACAAGCTAACGAAGATTGAGATGATTCCGGATTGATGTTTTTTTCATGCTATAAGCAAAAAAAAAATATACCAGGCGGAAAACCGTTACTCATTCCTTCGATGTCCGTAGAAATTCTCTCGCTGGATCCAAAAGTGCTAAAAACCTTTCCTAACACCATATTCAAATCAACTCGACGACGATGCTAATGGAGATTTTCCTGCCATTCACCCTAAACCCGGTCACAGTTCTCCAGGCAAATCTACATCGGTGATTTTTCTGATGTAGGAGCATGGGTTGTATTTCGCTTTTATGGGCAGTGAGGAATACAAATTTAAAATTTAAAATTAGTTCCTAACAACGACCCAACTAATGGCAGAAGCGGCAGCGGCGGCGGCGTTCGGAGTGTATACAGTCATAAAATTAAGATTAGACAGAAGTTAAGGAAATGCTGCTGCTGCTGCTGTGGCGGCTCGGGTTGATTATTTATCACTATAACCGTCAGATGCAAGCTGCCGTTCTAGGCAATTGTTCTCCGATCCGTCATGGGAGACTGAGCTAATTCTTGCTAACAAGTGCTAAGACAGTCGAATTAGGAAAGAATCCCACCGAAGAAAAGAACTGCTGCCACTGTTGTTGGTCGTGCCATGTACTCAATCAAGTTAACATTTTTATTGCTTAATTTCCCGCTCATTTGGTTGGACCCACCCTCAACCCTGTTTTTTTTTCTTAATAATTCAAGCAGCGTTTTTTTTCCAGTACGCCGTGATTAATTACAGTCACCCGAATTGTTTTGGGGGAACGAATCGTACATGGCATGAAAAAGGAAAGTGCTCATACATGCAATTTGTTGTGATAAAACTAAAAGTTGAATGCTGTCAGCGGGTAAAGCGTGGAAAAAGTTGAAAAAGTATCCATCCACTGAAAAGGAAAGAGGCGAAACAAAAAATACCGAGGAAAAAGCATAAATCAGCCAAGGAAAGTATTTCTTTTTGCAATAATAATTAAGCGGCAGCACCAACTACGATATGATTTAGTGTCCGTGTGAGTATGTGAAAGGCAGGCTCACTTTTTTTTCTCCTCAGTGCAAGCACCGTATAAGGGGACGAAGGAAAACAACAAGAGCACGAAGAGAGGGCAGCCAGCGTAAAGTGCATTTTTAATATGTTTATGCAAAAAGTTTGCAATATTAATAAAGAGTTGGTGGAAACTTTGCCTTTTCCCGCTTCGCTTCCTGGTGGCTGTCATCGTCGGCGTCGTTGTCGGTGCCCGTTGTCGTGGAAATATGCAACTATAAATATAGTGTGATGCAGTTGACGCCAAAGCCGAGGTTAACGAGCTTCGCAGACCTTTGATTCGTTTCGTATACATGAGCAAAGTTAGCATACAGGAATGTTGAATTATCCGGCAGCTTTCTACATGTTCAGATTTGAAAGATATAAGCGTGATATGATTGAATGATGAGATTTTGGGGTTGGCAAAGAGAATTAAATAGACTGCATGAATCCGTATCTCCTTTACCATAGGACTAAGGTATCACATTAGTCAACTACATGGACACACGCCATGTGAAAATGTAGTAGACGTAGGGAAAAAATAGTTAATTTTAAAGCGATGACAAGTCAAAAAATAAGAACAACAAATACCAGAATGGATCAAGTGAATAATCCAGTAACGGATGGAGTTGATCTCTCAACAAATCTTGCACGAGTATTTTGAGAATAAGGATCGTGCCATCGGAAAAATTTGGGAATCGCGAGTTCCACGGTGTTTGGTATCGTAAAACGGTTCGACAAACGTCTGACTGTTGATCAGAAGCGACGATCCGGAAAAAAAGCCGTCAGGTCAACGAGAACGATCACGAACGCGTGGTTGGGGCCTTTAAACGGAAACCGAACACCTCAGTTCGAGATGTGGCTAAACAGTTGCATGTGAGCAAATATACCAAAACTCGAGCTGGACTACGTATGTTTAAGGTTCAGAAGTCCCCAAACCGTGACGAGAAACAGAATACGGTCGCAAAAAGATGTGCCTGGAAGTTGTACGACCAGAAGTTAACGAAACCACACTGCTGCGTAATGGATGGCGAGACATATGTGAAGGCGGACTGCAACCAGATTCCAGGAAACCTGTATGTAACTGCCAATGATAAGTGTGATGTTCCCGAGAACCTCTGGACACAGAAGATGTCGCAGTTCGCCAAGAAGTTCTTAATTTGGCAAGCGATTTGTTGGCTGGAAATGCTATCTAACATGAAGCTTTAGTGTGTATTAGCTAGAGAATGGTCTTTAGAAGAGAGTAGGGAGATAGTTGCGTTAGAGTACGGCAGTATGGAAATGGAATAGAAGTTGAAAATGAGCGAAGGACAAGTCAAACGCACACCTTTTGCCTAACCCGTACGATGTACGCGGAGATTTGAAGTATGTCTTCTAATCTACAGACAAAAAGTGTGCGCCCGCCTTTGTTCATTACTGTCTACGGCTGTGGAATAGTTCTAGCAACGTTTCATCACTACCTGAAACCCCACGCTGCCGAAAGCATTTTCAGTCGATGGTGTTGTAATGCAATTCTTCTTTACCCAACTATTGTGTTGCTTCTCTCGTCATGACCAACGTGGTCATCTCAGAGAGAAAGCAGTAGGTTGGTTGTAGCGTGCTGTACCATCATCAGCATTGGTGACGGCTACTCCCGCCTTGAGTTGTTACATTTATTACATGATCATTTATTAGCTAGATAATGGTCTTTAGAAGTGAGTAGGTAGATAGTTTCGTTAGAGTACGGCAGTATGAAAATTGAATAGAAGTTGAAAATGAGCGAAGGGCCATTAATGCGACAGTACAAAGTCAAACGCACACCTTTTGCCTAACCCGTACGATGTACGCGGAGATTTGAAGTATGTCTTCATTAATGGCCCTTCGCTCATTTTCAACTTCTATCCAATTTTCATACTGCCGTACTCTAACGGAACTGTAACTGATTGTAACCGAAACATGGTTGCTAGGGAGCCACGGGAGACCCACCGGAAGATTCGGAACATCCGTAATTGGGTGCAAATTATTGCGTGTATCACAAAACATATTTTCGTTTCACACTTCATATTCTGCTACCTGGTGTGAGCGAGCACCCTGAACTAAGCTACCCAGTATACAATGAGTCTTGATCATTTGAACAATTTTACTAAACATGGCAACCTTCTATCTAAGTCGAAGTGTCGACTTAAGCAAGGCATTAGAATCAAATGGCACTAGTGTAGTGTTGAGTGCAATTTTTAACTGAGATGCCTCAGCTCTTGAGCAAATATCAAAGAACACGCGATCCTGCCATGAAATTTAGATGGCGGGTTTGGCAAAAACTAATTGAAAAGCGATTCTCTGCCCTGAGAGCATGAGCATGAGCACGATTGATCGCCCACGGTTGCTAATCTATTATTGCCAGATCAGCTGTAACTACACAGAGAGCCAGTAGACGATGCTTGGGACTAGCAATCATCCTCAATGTGTAAAACCTGGTAATCTAAAACTAGGCAATGCCAGCGCCGGCCGCGCCCGAACATAGGTCAAGAAAGGAATGGGTAGGAATGTGTTGACGTGACACTCGCTTTGATGGAAGCCGAGAACTCCTCTGCACTTCCACGAGTAATCACTCGGATATTGGGTAAGAGGGTTGGCATTGCAGCAGGGTTTTTTTTGGTAAAAGATAAGCTGAATTGATGTCCTAACGATCATATAACGTGAAGGAGATTGGGATTGGGAAAACGTTTGCCACTAGGCAAACGAGCTACTTTTATTGCAACACACCAATGTATTTACATTAACAAATAAAGCGATTAACGAATCTTGAATATGGAGGGGTTTGATATTAAACTCATGATGTTCTACTCAGTATGCAAAAAATGTCACTCTAAGGCCACCAAGCCCCTCATATCACATCATACAAGCTACAATCGCGTTGTTATTGCAACCATTTCAAAAGTTTTGTTCCTCAGGGCAAAGAATCGCTTTTCAGAGTCGTAGTTTACTTTGTAAAGTAAGGGGCACGGTAGTCCAAGAAAACAAAATGTGAAAGTTTTATGGATTTTGTTCCCGTCTTATGCAAGGACCAAACCGAAACAACGAATGTTGCGTAAAAGTAGAATCTAATGAAGGCGTAAGCGCTTTTTTGTCAACAGTTTTAAAAGATCATCGGCCGTAGAAGGCTTATTCTTGTGTAAAACGCACCGCCATCGAGTTTAAGTTTGAATATGTCCCAGCTTCTATCATATTAAGGAGGGTTATAGTAGCATTCCTTTATTATCGTGTGTTTTGTGAAACTTAACACCGTTAGTAACGTCACCGTAGGGGCCGGTTTTGAATGGTTGCAATAACAACGCGATCGTAGCTTGTATGATGTGATATGAGGGGCTTGGTGGCCTTAGAGCGACCTTTTTTGCATACTGAGTAGAACATCATGAGTTTAATCTCAAACCGAAATGTTTCGAAATTAGACATAAGTTCAAATTTTTTGGAAGCTCACAATTTTTTTGAAAAAAATCTCAAATCCTATTTATCTTTAACCACTGGAGGAATAGGCTTTTGAAGTTTTTTTCAAAATTGTTGTGCGGGTAAAATTTTGATCACAAATTCGGAAAAATGTCAGAAACTTGCTAGGCAATTCGAGAGTTTCCATAATTTTAGTTTGGGTCTTACTAGTTCTATAAAGAATCAGGTGGCTCGGGATTATCGGAATATTTTATCTCGGGAAAATATTTTGGTGATTCCTGGAGGACTGATTTGGACGAAGTAAGATTTATAACCAAACAGTTTTAAAATATGAAAGCTCCAGGAATTTTCTATATTCTCATAAAAAAACTCCCAGAGAGCACCTTGTCTTTCTTGGTAAAATTATTTAACAGATGTTTCCATTTGGCATGCTTTCCTGATAAATGGAAAAATGCAAAAGTTGTTTCAATTTTTAAGCCGGATAAAAATCCAGCTAAAGCTTCTAGCTACCGTCCAATAAGTTTGCTTTCTTCAATAAGTAAACTTTTTGAAAAGATAATTTTAGATAGAATGACGCTTCACATCAATACGAACTCAATTTTTGAAGATGAGCAGTTTGGATTTCGCCATGGGCATTCAACTACTCATCAACTCTTAACAGTTACCAATTTAATTAGTTCAAACAAATCTGAAGGCCACTCAACTGAAGTAGCTATTCTAGACATAGAAAAAGCATTCGACAGTGTTTGGGATGAAGGTTTGATTGCTAAATTTGTTTTTTCCACTCTATATTATGAAATTAGTTCAAAATTATTTAACTAACAGAACTCTGCAGGTAACTTATCAAAATTCCAAATCTAAACGACTACCTGTTAGAGCCGGGTAGCATTCTTGGGCCTATATTGTATAACATTTTCACTTCAGACCTGATTTGCCTCAGGTTGCCTTTCTTCGCCGATGACACAGCCAAGAGCTTCCTCTTTGAAACCCAGTAGTAGTCACATAGTCACTATGAACGGAGATCTAATTTCTTGGTCAAGTCAAGTGAAATATCTTGGATTAGTACTAGACTAAAAATTAACATTTAAAGATCACATTGAGGGCATTCTAGCCGAATGTAATAAATATATAAAATGTTTGTATCTTCTTATAAACAGGAAATCCAAGCTTTGTCTGACGAATAAACTTCTAATATTTAAACGAGTGTACCCCATTAGGCATAAATACGTTAGGCATACGGACGTTAGGCATACGGACGTTAGGCATACGGACGTTAGGCATAATGGACGTTAGGCATAAAGTCATTAGGCATAATGGACGTTAGGCATAATATACGTTAGGCATAATGGACGTTAGGTATAAAATACCTTGCTGCTGTGCAACTCTAGAAACCTGCTTAACCTGTAAACCTGTAAACAATGCTTAAATTAGGCTTAGCGTTGAATAAAAAATGATACAAGCTAAACAAACATAGTTTATTTAATAAGCACAGTTTGAAATCCATTATTTATCATATCATAAGTGACGTATCTACATATTTACTTAGATCCATGATTAGTAGCGATAGTGGTTAAGTAATCTTACAATGAAAACTCAGCTTAGTTTTGAACTATATCTTGAAATCAATCGCATCTAGAAATAAAAAAATCACACATTTGTTGTAATATATTCTTACACACATATTGCAAAAGTCAAAGAAGAAAAGGTTTTCCTCAAAGAACAGCTCATGAAATAAAGAATGGTGAATTCTGTGATTTTTCATTCAATAACAAAAAAACAGCTAAGGTTGAATAAAATATGATGCCAAAGAACAGCTTATGAAATCAAGAATGGTTAATTCTGTGGTTTTTCATTCAATAACAAAAAAACATACCTGCTGCTTCCAGGATTTCCTGCCATACTTTTCGATACAACGATTCTGATTTTGTTGTCATCAGAATGAAAACTAGCGGAACCGTCTGCTGATGTGAGGGAGCGATACTTCCATGAACAGTGACGAGTTGCCGAAACAAACAAGGAACTGTGGAAACGTACCATCTGTAACTCAATACTTTGCCTGTCCAAGACGTCGTTCATGAGTTCCAAAAATTAAGGCTCTTTCATTATTGTCACCGAAGTCAGCAATCAATAGACGGTCTCCATTATCATCCTTCTGGAATTCATCCGGTAGATTATGCCTAACGTCCATTATGCCTAACGTCCATTATGCCTAACGTCCTTTATGCCCAACGTCCATTAAGCCTATCGTACATTATGCCTAACGTCCGTATGCCTAACGTACGTATGCCTAACGTACGTATGCCTAACGTCCGTATGCCTAACGACCGTATGCCTAACGTCGTGCACCCTATTTAAACAAGTTTTTAGACCGGCCATGCTTTACGCTGTGCCAATATGGTCTAGTTGTTGCACTACCAGGATAAAAGCACTTCAAAGAATTCAGAACAAAGTTCTGAATATGATTTTGAAGTTGCCTCCCTGGTACAGTGCTACCGAAGTACATAGAATTTTGAATGTTGAGACTTTAGAACAAATGTCCAACAAAATTATTAATACTTTCAGCCAAAAATCGTTTTTTTTTTTTTTTTTTGTTTATTAATTTATTTGATAAGGCTCAACCGAATTAACTTTACAGAGCCGAGGATTCTTGGTCACTATACAAAACATCTTAAAAATATAGTCAAAAGGTACAACACAATAAACACTTTATCTTCCGCTATCCGAAAAGTCTCCTCCATCAGAACTGGAGCCGCTTCCAGTAGTTTCATTGTATGGCAAATTGTTGTATGCCAACGAGGGTCAGAGCGCGTCCATTGCAGCAATGGACACAAAACGTGGTCAGCACTTACACACTCATCACGAAACGGTTGCTTTCCAAAGTCGACGACGCATCGACCGAAAGAACTGCTGATGAAGAACAATGAGGAGGACCACACAATGGTTGCTGTCGAGAAAACAGACGATCGCGTAGCACACATCGAGAGTGGCCTGCTTTTGTCGACAGCCGAGTGAACACTGAGCCAAAAATCGTTGCCATCCTTAATTACTAAGATTTAAGATTTAGTTTTAAGATATCAATTGTTATGCTGACATGCAGGTTTAGAAAACCTGCCGAAAATACTGAATTGCCAAGGCAGGAACAATATAAAAACACTTAAATTTAAATCATAACAATTAAGGCAGGTAAGTTACTGCAGTAGCTGGAGCACCTAGGTTAAAATGAAATGTAATTTATTTTGAACTTGGAACAAATGAAGAGTTAAAAAAGGATCGAAGAGGAATAATAAAATAGAAATTATACGTTTTCTCCAGATCGTTTTGCAAGCAGATCACTATAAGAATCCGAAGGATCGAAGAGGAATTTTCCAAGTCGATGCCAAAGCCTCGGGTAGGGTCCAAACAAGATCGAAGAGGAATAAGAGTCGAACAAGGTAGAAAATGTGCAGGTATATTGAGCATTGAAAAGTACTGTTTCAATCTGTTGTAGCTTTAGGTAGCAGTAACACTTCCTTCAGCAAAAAGCAAATAAATCCGCACGGCAAGAGAGCACGATGCACGACTGATCTCATTTGAGTTCTGATAGCAATAAACTCGACCTCGGTTGTCACGTTATGTCAGAAATATTATATCCGAATATGTTTTCACTTTGTTTTCATTATCAAGTCGGATAATAAGTTAAAGCTTTTTTTATAAAAACGCATTTTATTAAAAAAAACATTTTTTTTTTAAATGCAATGAATCAAACTTTTTAAATTTTTGCTCATTTGTAGTTATAATGAAGATCTGATATGCCGCTAAATTTACTAAAATTCGTCCGTTTCTGTGAAAATTAAGTGTTTTACAAAACATACTCATACTTAATACTGGCTCTGCCAATAAAGTCCAAAGCTATACCGATAAATCAATAAATAGTTGCTCAACCACCAGGCAAGATTTCAAAAATCTATCTATTAATAGTGTTTAAAAAAAAATCCATTCAGGTGTACGCTCAATTTATAGATACACAGTGCACACTTTATAAAGAACTCGGGAAGCTTGTTTCCCTTCTACTCATAAATTAATTATTTCACCCTTTTAACCTCCTTGAAAGCTCTGCCTGGACGGTGAGCCCTGCATAAAAAATGACTTCTACTAATGGTACCCGCCCTCTAGAGCTTGCTTCCCGTCGAGGGAAACCGAAATTCAGTTATCAAATTTCATTAGAACAGGTACCACACCGCAGAAAGCAGAAGCAGCTTCAAGGGTGCAGTTCATTTGCGCACCAATCTCACAAGTATCATGTTCCGAGTGTTCGTAGTTGGGTTCCACTGCCCTTCAGGCAAAAACTATGTTGAACGACCGTTGAAACCGTACCGCAATCAAAAGTGGTGATTCTAGTCTCAAGCTAGGAAAGCTCGCTAATGAATTTCGTTTTCACTTGCACTCACTTTTCGATGACTGATCGCCTGCCACACTGGGCAACTGTGGAAAATATGCAGGTAGGCCAGCAGGTAGAGTATGTTTTTCTCTGCACTCGGCAAGTGAATACTTCGGTGGAGCTTCCCAGCAGGTGAAAACGGAAAGGTGGTATGTAAACAACAATCCACCCATCGACTCGCAAAAGATTTTGGGGAATTTCGATGGTGCTGGTAAAGAGCAATGTGAGACGGCGAGTAAATATTATTGCAGCACTTATTAATTTCTCGATTAATCATCATTCGATCGCATGTGCATTAATTATGCTCGCTAATGAGATGCAGCATGCATGCACAGCACTCGTAAAATAACACCGTGTTTGTTTGTTTGTTTTTCTTCAGCAGTTCGTAGCATGGAACACTTTTCTTGCTGGCTGGTGGCTTGCAAATGCGTGCTGGGAAAATGATTTCACATGTTGCACATGTTTATCGATAGTTTGCGGCTAATTAATTCCAAACGGTCAACGTATCTGTTTTAATATTTGCATTGCAAACCAGATGAGTTTGCATCAACTTAAGTTTTAATTCAAATATCATTTCAAACTCAAAACCGATTCCACGCTTCTAACAAACTCTTCTTATGTCATGCATCTCCACTGTACAGATTTAATATGCACAGGCAAATATAATGGAGAACCATTCTCTCATATGTTAGTGCAATATGCCTTTCCGAAGCATACACGTTCACATATAAGCTCCATGCTGCTTCTGCGTTAGACAAACATACATGCATAAATTTCAATTTTTCGCTGTAAAACCAACAAAATCAAACTCCACCCAATCCAATCCATCCTCCCCGCAGCTGCTAGATCCCCTGAAATCTAAGCAACTGGATCAATGAACTTTCGTGTTTGCCTGAGAGCTCGTTTTAATAGAGATTCGATTCGTTTTCCTTCAACTTATGGCGATGGGTAGTTGGTAGGTATGTAGGTACTCGTGTGTCGAATGTGTGCTTCTCGCGTTTTATGTTCCACTCCCATCCCATCCCAACTCGAGCAATATGTTAGTAGTTATTGCCGCGATGATGTTGTTTGGTTGTTATTTCAGCGAGGCGTTTGTTCGCCAATGTGGACCACATCCCTGACTAGTGCTGCAGCAAGAAAAGCAGCTGCACCATCTCATTCGCAGCTTCCAGCTGCAAACCGACCGAGACCATGCTGCGATCGATCGACTGGAGAATCCTTTCTTTCTCCTCATGCTCATGGTGGAGAGTAGCAGGCTAATGAATTGATTTTGGCCGCGGTTGCAGCTTGTTACGTGATTGAAATGTAGGTTTTTTTGTTGTTATTCGTAGGCTTGTTACTCTGCGCGAAAGTCGATAGGATCGTTGCAATAAACCGATGAATGGGATGATTGGGCACTTTTTTTTTGTGGGAATACATTCAAATCAGCCCGACAGCTTATGTGATTACCGTATTTTTTTTTATTACACGGCATAACTCTCACTCACTGATCACGATGCGGCTTACTGAACAGATAACTATGTAGTAAAGCAGGAAGTAGCTACTTGTTATGCGTGATTGAAAAGCCATTAGTAATCAGTAGTAGTAAGCTGAAGGATACTTAAATGTTCGCAAAAAAAAAATGCACATTGATGTAATATTTAAAACAGTATTGCTCATGTAACCTTTTTTTATTATTTTGCCATAGACGTGGCTCAAAGATTGTTGTTATAACATTCCCTGTTTTATTTTGGCTCAAATCTAAAAAAAAATCCCGGTTTAGATTATTCAGCAAACAATGAGTTTTTAATTTGTTTTTTTTTTATACGTGACCAAGTGTAAATTTGCGATGATATTTGTGGGTAAATTAACTCCAATAGAAAAAAACTTCAGGAATAATTTTTAAAGCTGAAAGTATAATTCAACACAATGGCTCGCTTGATATATTAACAAATAAACCGTAGATCTTCACGATGTTTTACAGACATTGCACAATTGTGGGTTAGCTAATAATAATAATGAATCTGTCAGTCCAGTGTGTAAGTCAATTGGAAGTGACCGTCAAATGTGGAGTGATTGTATGAAATATATCAAGTATTATGTTAAAGGTTTTTCTTATCTATATTATACAGATATAATTCTTTCACTCTTTACAGTTTGGTGTAATGAACCATTCAGCTCAGTATTGTTTGTAGTTGTGTGAACTCCAGGACAATTTGGAGAATGTAACATACTTTGTGAATACAACTTCTTATCTCAATTGATGTGATCAGGTCCCAGGGAGCAGCATGGACTCGTATAGCAGGGTGGCCAATGACTTTTCATTTTTAGATTCCCGGTTTTTTCCCGGTTCAAATCTTAAAAATTTCCTGGTTGTTGATATTTAACAAAAAACGAAATTGTACGCATTTTTTTAAACGTGGCCAGCTGTAAATTTTCAGTGAATATTTGTGGGAAAAATAAAAGCCAAATTACAGAAAGTGTTTTCTACAGCTATAGAAAAAAAAATCAACACTATGAGTCACTTAATGTATTCAAAACAATTTATTAATCTTTCGAGATACTTTGATAAATCGATATCTATCACTTTTTATGCTCGATACATCTTATGATTTCAAAGCCCTAAAATTTATTGAGTTACAGCGATTAAGGTCACTAGGCCAAATGCTATCTGGATGAATAGCTGATTATAAGACAGAATTGTGAATAATAAGAGATTTAATTAAAAATGAACTTGATACAAATGAGAATTAGAGCAAATTGATAGTGATATCGGATAAAGAAAATGTGAATTCACTCTAGTGTCTATACTAACGTAAGATTTAGAGATGAACTAGCCAACGGCTAAAATTCTCTCTAATAAAAAAAAACATAACCATTAACTTTTCAGTACTCGCACTGATCTACAAAATTAAACACGAAAAAATAAGTGTGAAACCTACTGACGTTTGAGCTCGCTCAACGTGAAACTAAAAATGGTTCATGAAATTTAACACCCACGACCAACAGACCAAAACTTAAAAAAATACTGAAAGATTACTTATTTAAAAGATAGATTCCCAAGATTCTGGGGCTTTGAAATTTGTGTAGAGTCTGAAAATAAAACTTTTCTTCGAAATTTGAGATGAATAAAAAAAATCGTGATGCAAGATTTGGAGAAAAAATAGTTAAAATGTGAGACTTTAAAAATTTCCCAAGATCACAGATTTGAAAAAAATAACATATTTATTAAATAGTCGTGCAGTCTTAATTGTCAAGACTCTGAGACTTGGAAGCATTTTAAGGGTTAAAACAAATTACAGAACAATCGATAAAACCTTGCGGATAAACCCTGGAATTTTCAGTAAAATTTAAAAGTATTCAAAGTTTTGATTTCATAAAAACTATTGAGGAGAATTCCCGCATAGTTTTCGAAGGAGAAGTTCAGAGTAGAATTCCAGAATTATTCTGACATGAAGTCATTAGACATTGTTAGAAGAATTTGGAGGGATTTCTGTGGAGAAGATTGCAAGTTCTAAATTAAATTATTTGGCAATTTTGAAGAATCCCAAGAGAATTATGATGAGAATTCAACAAGATACAGAGTTCTAAGAGTGTTCTGGCGATAATTTCAACCCTAGTGTCAAAGTTTCATCAAAGAGCTCCAACAAAATTTATTGCAAAAACAGTTGCTAATAATTAGAAAGAAATAAAGAATCTCTAAGGTATTTCTAAATAATTCCAAATGCCGGGATGTTCTGAGGCATAACATCTCTGATCACGCCTTCCTTCGGAAGGGAAGTAAAGCCGTTGGTCCTCGGTTCATGAGTTGATGAGTCGATAGGTAGGGTCCAGGTGTGGGAGCTGCCTTCCTGGCGTCGGTAGCATTGGTGCTCAGCACGGAAAACAAGATCGACGGAAAACAAGATCGACGGAAAACAAATCAAGGAAAAAAAATAGGTTTAAGGGAATTCTAAGATGGATTCCAAACAATGTCTTAGAAGGGGTTTCAAGGAAATTCCAAAAATAATTCAACGGTAATTATTACGCAGAGTGTTTTATTGTAAATTTTAGAAGAACTCTATAATAATTCAGAGCAGAATTCCAAGCTCCAATTCATACCATGAGAATTTTGAATAAAATTAAAACCCGGGAAAATAATAGTTCAGTTTCAGTTTGTACAAATATTCGCTTCTTAAGTCCAGCATCTTCAATATTTTGTTTTAAGACCCATGCACTTTACATCTGAAATTGAATCGCAAAAATCAATTTGAAATATTACTGAGTGATTAAATTCTAAAAACAATAAGGCGGAGAAGAAAATTATGCAGCAAATAGTGAGAGACATTAGTTGGTAAAACATTACTCTGTTTTAATGGTTTATTCTGAAATTCTGGTGTGAAAATTTATTCATATGGTGTTAATTTATTTTTCCCGGTTCTCTCATCAAATTCCCGGGTTTTTCCCGGTTTGCTGGCCACCCTGGTATAATAAATCTGACATTCACACAAGACTTTGTTAAGGGGGAGAGGTAGCTCATCGATTCTTCCGGTTCGCCTCCTAGCATCGTGCTATAAGATACCAGGCGATAACCAGGGTAGTTGATCGATAGCTCGATGACGTCATTTCGTTGACGTCTGCAATGGGAAATTCTCATAGCAGGCGTTGACGATGAGACGTTGTCGAGTTGTTGAATAGCAACTATCTTGGTAACTCACCGATTACCTGTCGATCTGCCAAATTTGGAAAGACGTCTGCATTGAATTGTCTCATATAATAATATTCCGCCCACTATATCACAAGAAATTGCGAGTAGCTGAGTGGAATGGAGATAAGTTAAGCATTGGGTACAGGACCAAGTCTCCCCTGGGTGGTGCCAAAAGATGAGCGCAATAGAATCATCAAGTTGCCATAAGGCACGGAATGAGACTATTGCATGGCTGGGTAGTCAAAGTCTTCCATTCGTTAGTCATTTCAGGTGGATTAGAACAGGTTTAGGTGGGCGTTGACCAGATTTGGATTTTTTAGATGTAATCCTGGATAGGACCCTGTCATTGAACGTCGCGTGAAAGTGGAACTTAATGAAGGCCTAAGTACTTTTTCGTAGTTTTTAGTTTTCGGATTTCAAAGATCGTCGGTTACAGTGGCCTGCTTACTGAGCAGAAAAACGCGGTCCCAGGTCCTTACATATCAAAGAGATTTATGGTAAAATCGCTTGTGTATCGTGTATTTTGCGAAACTCGTTGTTGTCGTTGGTTCCGGGTTTGAATGGATACAAAAATTTGAGCAACGGTATTATGTGATATGAGGGGCTCGGTGGCCTTAGAGCAACCGTTTTTGCTTACTGAGCAGAACATCATGAGTCTAATCTCAGGCCCATCCACATTCAAGATTCGTCAATCGTTTTATTTGTTAATATGACTGCATGGTAATAACAGCAACTCGGTGATTAAAAAGGTGCTCGTCTGCCTAGTGGCAAACGTTTTTGCTTACTGAGCAGAAGACCGTGGGTTTAGTCCCAAGCTCCTTCGCGTTATATGATCGTTAGGACATCAATTCAGCTTATCGTTTACCAAAACGAACCCTGCTGCAAACCCAACCCTCTTATCCAACATCCCAGTGATTTCTCGTGGAAGTGCAGAGGTGTTCTCGGCTTCCATCAAAGAGAGTGTCATGTCAACACAATCCTTCCCATTCCTTTCTTGACCTGTGTTCGGGCGCGGCCGGCGCTGGTATTGCCTAATTTAAGATCACCAGTTTTTACACATTGAGGATGATTGCTAGTCCCAAGCATCGTCTATTGGTTCTCTGTGTAATTACAGCTGATCTGGCAGTAACAGAGTAGCAACCGTGGGCGGTCAATCAAGCTCAAGCAAGCTCAAGCTCAAGCTCATTCACACAAGACTTTGTTAAGTCTGTAGAACCTCAGGCCCCAATCATCTGTATAACTTGGAGACCTCAACATGTTTTGTCATTACAACTACATATCCGTCATGATATTATGAGACTCCACGAAGCTTTTTATGTTCACAGTTTTTTTACGTACCTTATTAAATTTAGAAAATAGAACATCATACAAGACACCGTTGAGGAGCCTGAAGAGCTAAATTCAGGATAATTTGAAGGAGATATATTTTGTCAACATAAATTTGTGTTCTACAGAATGCTATTAGGCTTAGGTGATACTCTAAGGAAGCCTTAACGTGAAACTTTAACGGCACAAATGTCAGCTTCCACAAAACATACAAATTTGAAATTGCTACTCTCTGTTTGTAGTAGCAAAGCAAACAAGGAGTAGCAATTTCAAATTTGTATGTTTCGTGGAAGCTGACATTTGTGCCTTTAAAGTTTCACGCTAAGGCTTCCTTAGAGTATCACCTTTGAAGCTCTACGGGATCAACACATCAATCGGGACATTATATGCTACTTTGGGACATCGTATAATACTTCGATGAACCTGTAGAACTTCAAGATCGAATCTCCAAGATGATCTGGATAGCTTTTAGTACCACGTTTGTCGAGTTTATGAGTCTTGCATTGTGATATATCTTTTTGATCATACTGTTACAACACATAGGCTCTTTATTTGAAGAAAACTCTTCAAATGTATGCATGTTTATTATTTCATAAGGTTTTGGAGATCCAGGTCATCAAAGTTTTCATGAAAATCCAATTTTATATTTTTTCTGAATTATTGAAGTTTTGTTGAACAATATTGCTAAAGAAACTATATGATTATCTATAAACAATGGTTTTTGACAGCTAATGTCGTGTAGGCGTCGTGGATCGAATCGATTAAATGATAATTAAACCATCAATCCATCAACCAAAGTGAATTATGAGGCCTGAGTTCCTAGAGAATGCCGATGATGATTCCAAGCGAATCGAATTAAAATGTTAAACATAGTTTCAAGACAGTTCATAAGAGAATTGTTGAGAATATTTGAAGGGAATTTCGAGGATCTACTGGGACGATTTCAAAGAAATTCTCAAGAGAATAATATAGGAATTCTGAGTAGATGCATTCTGAAGAGAGTTCACAGGGATTTCCAAGACGAATTTCAGCGGAAGAGTTGCAAGGAAATTAAAAAAAAAATACAATCCCATTTTGGGAAGAACTCCGATGGTTTTATGAGGAGAATTGTCATGGAATTCTGAGGTGGATTCTAATTGAATTTTGGGAGAATACTTTGCGAAAGTTGAGAAAAATTCCAAAGATCATGCTTATAAGAACTCCAAGACAATTCTAAGGTGAACTAAAAACTACAAGGGATAAAAAAAATCCAAGATTTCCAAATTCTAAAGAGTATACTCTAGAATTCTGAGACATTAGAAAAAATTGAGTCAATTGGGAGAAAATTAGGAAATTATTGAAAATAATTATACTAGTATTTCATTAATTATTGTGAGGAATCCTGAAGGTAACTCCGAAGACATGTTTGAAAGACTCTTGTTAGTGACTACATTGTGTACTCTTTTAAACTCCCAAAATCTCCCTTTTCCCTAAACAGCACACTACCATTTCATCAATCTTCAAAAATTATGAACAAACAGCCATCCACAATCACAGGGTCATAATTCATCTTTTGTTCAGCCAAACACAAAAACCCAACCACAACAAACGCCCAGAAAAGTGAGCAATTCAGCGCATTCAACGCGAAGGAAGTTGCTTACCTATTTCAGAAAATCTCCACCCAGCCACACAACAAGAGAGCACTTTTAATTAGCCTTTTCCTAAATTTTTCGTGTCTCACCCCACCCTCCCCATACCGGCCCGACCGGCTGCTGAGACTGTTGCGATGATTACACAACTCGACTCCACCTTGCTGCTCGCCGACGCCGCCACAGAGAGGAAGTGATGTAGCAAGCAGCGAAAACATACCTTTCACATAATTACCCAATTATTTGACATACACAGTCCGCGCTTAGTGCGTCCGCGAGAGAGTCGATCGTCGCCGCGGTCTAGCCGCAACAATAATGAGAAAAGTTTACCCCCTTTTGCGTGGATGGAGTTAGGGGTACATTCCTCTGATGAGCACTAGCAGCGAGCAGCAAGAGCAGGTTATCTGATTTCCTCGTTCCGCGAGGCACCCCGCCATAAATATTTGATTGATACGCACACTTGTTTTTTTGTTCGCTTTAGTTTTCGAGTTGAGGACTTGGCCAATGGGGAAAAGGGACGGTAGTTTATATACTGTGAATTTCAAATGACTCGCAATGGTATGCAGCAGCAGCAGCCCAGTGCAATATAACCGTACTGTCGTTTTCGTTCGGCTGATGATGATCGACTGCCCCCGGGCTAAGAAAGGGACGCATTCCGGACTATTAAGCGTAAGTGGTAGTTGCGTAACATATCTTTGAATAAATTGAGTATAAGCTGACGACTCTGATAGTCGGATACAGTGAGATTTGGAAATTTCAAATATTTTCAGATTCCGATTTAAACTTCATTGGTTTTTGTGGATTCGAAAAATCCTTCCAGAGAGAGGGTAGAGAACTACTTCGGCCTAATCGCCCATTTTGGGCCTATCGTACAGAAAACACAAAATAATTCCATGATTTAAGAGTTAACAAGTCAATTATGCGTTTGGTACGATACTTAAGTTAATAAGCTACCGAACGAAGTCAATGAGAACGCGTGATATAAAGGTTTGCACCCATTATTCCCAAAAACAAAAGAAGCGCTCCGACCGAATCAATGTTTATCTTCATCCGATAGGCCGAAGTGAATTCATTGGCGTTTCAATGGCGTTGCAATGCGTTAGGCCTAGTTAAGAATCCGTAGGCCGAGTTTGGCGTCAAGAAGCAGTGTTAGACTTTTGACAATATCTCAACGATTGGTTTCCCTTTATCAAATCTTACGGTACGTACGGAAAGGTAAATAAAATTGGAAGCCATCAGTGATAAAAACATTCCATTTGGGTGCTAAACTGCGCTAGATTAAGAAAGACTAAGTGCGGGCTGTGCTTAATAGGCCGGAAATGGGGTAGTTAACCCTATGTTAGCAAAAAAAATCCGTTCCGGTGTACGTTTCCTTCTACGCGTGGACCGTGAACGGATATGAGAACGATTTTTTTCTGAGTGCATTTGATACTTTTGCCATGAATATTCCAAAATCTTGCATGTTTTAATTAGTACATGATGTTGAAAATTTATCAAATAAGTTTATTTTTAATCCCATAATCTTAAAAATGTTTCTTAGTTTGGGATCACAAAAATTGTTTAATTTTGTGTACCCACCAGACACGTTTATATTTCTTCAAGTCGAGGACATTGTTTTTTTTTTTATGTTCGGATGCCAGGGTAAATGCCCGCTTCGTCATTACTGCGACCTATTATCGTCAGGGGAAATAAAGTCCACGACCACTCAAATTCGGTCTAACGATGCCCTGAAACATGATGGATCGTCATGCGAAAAATTAACGATTCTGAGAACTACAAAAAACCGCCCGTACTACGGTAAAATTTCATGGTTCACATAGAGAGTAGAAAGCGAGCAAGGACAACTTTGAGGAAGGTACAAATCGGGTTGATCATCTCTCTTTACCAAACTCTCCAGTTGGAGAGGGATGGTAAGGGGTATCCGGAAAGTGACTTGCGGATAAAGAAAATAATAGTAGTAGTGATGATTTTTATTATGAGCAATTCCAGGCAAAATAGCGAAACATTTTTTTTTTAAATCGACCTTCTCCGATTTGCATGAAACTTGCGTAATTTTGGATCTTGTAAAATATAAAAAATGACATGCTTAAAAATTTTCATAAAAAAAAAAATGTACCACGGAAACGGATTTTCTAATCGAAATGACGTGTGAAACAAACTCGTAGGGAAATTCCAGATTAAAAACAACATGTGAAAAGGGCATACAAGCTTTTTGTAAACAAACCTTCTTATGCTCTTTTTTCGCTACCCATACCCACGCAAACCATCAACATCACCCGGTAGGGGAAGCTTTCCCCTTCCCGATAATGTTGTTCTTTGCGTGGGCGACTCTTGGTTGCCGAGAAAAGGACCTACAAAGGTTTGTTTACAAAAAGCTTGTATGCCCTTTTCACATGTGACTCTTGAAATGTCTCAAAATTTCCTTGCCCGATTTCTGATTTTTTTTTTTTAAGAAAAAAGCTTATAAAACATGCAAACTTTTGAAATGTTTAAAACCAGGAACACTAGAAAACTGACAAAAAAATCTTAGTGCAAGAAATTTGACAAATTTTTAAACGTTGCTTTAGATACGCATTTATGTGTATTTTTTAAGAGACAATTATTGCAAGTGTCTTAAAAATTGTTTTCTGAGCTTAAATTACATTAAAAAACGATTTATGTAAATTTTGAAGTGTTCAAAATTTTAAACATTTCAAAAGTTTGCTTTTTTTTGTATAAGCTTTTTTCCTAAAATAAAAAAATAAAAAAATCGGGCAAGGACATTTTGAAATATTAAGATTTTTAACATTTTTCGAAATATGTACTTGTAATTACAAAAAAAAAGGTTTTTTGTATATTTTTCCATTAGTTTTATTAACAACTTTGTCCTAGATGACATTTTGATCGGAAGTGCCGTTTCCGTGCTACATTTTTTTTTTTAAATTCTGAAAATTTTACAAGATTCAAAATGGCCGAATTTTAGCAAAAACTGAATCAACAAACAATTATACAATGTTTCATGCTCCGAAGGTCGAGTTTTTCCCGATTCGTCATTTGGCGTGGAACTGTTCTTTTGTGGAAAGGTATTTCAACAGCAAAGCAGGAATTTATTGCTGGGTTAAATCAAATTGATTTTCTCTTCAATGTAGGTTAATTTTAGTAATCGAGGGGGGGGGCGCATAGTTTAAAATATGTATTATATGAACCAAGAATGAACTTATATTGCACATTCAAGAATTAATTATTTCAGATACTTGTAGACATTCTTTTTGCCAGATTTTGGATGCAACGTATACATTTTAATCAATTGAATGTATATACTAAATCAGCCATTCCATAGAAAAACGAAAAAAATAATCGTAAACCAATTTAGTTTTATTCCTTATCGCAAAAAATTAAACCCGTATTTTTTTTTTTCATTAGAGTGACCATTTCTATGTTCCCAAAAATTACAAATTTTGAATCATTGGGCCATTTTTTAAGTTATTAAGTTTTGGGTTTTCGCTAAATACTCTTAGACTAGACTACCCTACGTCGTGACCATGTTACAGTCGCTATAAATCAATGGATAAAAATCAATTTTTTGGACCACCCTAACATGGAAATGGTCACCCAAATGACAAAAAAAAATAATACTGGTCTAATATTTTGCGATAAGGAACAAAACTACGTTTTTTTACGAAATTATGGGAATCGTTTTTCTATCGAATAGCTGATTTTTTTTTCCTTGATTTGTTTTCCGTCGATCTTGTTTTCCGTATTGAGTATCAATGCTACCGACCAGGAAGGCAGCTCCCACACTTGGACCCTACCAATCGACCCACGGTCTTACTTCCCTTCCGAAGGAAGACGTAATCAGAGACTTTATGCCTCAGAAAATCCCAGCATTAGCGCCGACTGGAATTGAACCCAGGCCTTTTGGGGTGAGAGGCAATCACGCTTACCACTACACCACCGGCACCGCTTGGATGGCTGCATTAGAATTCCCGCGTTTTACAGGTTGTCAAATATAATTTTCCCGGTTTACCATGATTCAGGCTTGGGTAATGCAGTAAAACCTCGATATCTGTTAATGTTTCCATTAACAGATAAATATGGTCAATACCCCAAGTTACATAATAAGTTTTAAATATCGAGGTTTTACAGCATTACCCAAGCCTGAATCATGGTAAACATTATTATTTCGGATAACTTTTGACCTTTTGAGATGCAACCTGTAGTTGTGAAGAAATTGCAAGGAGAATCTTTAACAAACAAAAAGTCTTAACGGTGAATTTTAAAGATAATTTGGATATTAGTTTAAGGGGATTCTCACGAGAATTATTTAGAATACTATGATAATTGTATTGTGAATTCTGAGAGTTTCCTAGAGGGGACTTCTTAAGTGGTATGCAGACGATTTCTGAGGGTATTATGGGAAACAAATCAAGGGAATTTCAGAGAGAATCATGAGGGGGCATTCTGGCAACACTGATTCTGAGGAAATTCTTGAGAAAATTCCATGGATATCCAATGACGGTAATTCAGAAATTAATAATTTTTGGCACAGGATTTGATAAACATCATTTTAAATTCTAAAATTTCGAACAGTTGCTGAGATTTCAAGCTTTCAAAATAATTATGATCCCGGTCTAAGAAAACTCCCAAAAAGTAAATTCTGCTATGCATGGCTCGAGACCCCTTTCCAACTTTCCAACAGGTGCTTCCAAAAAATTGGTATTTTGTAATAGTAAAATTTAACATATTTGTAGTTCTGTGGCGAACGTTTCAGCTTAATTGATCTTAAGAGAACAAAGTTACAACTTGTCAAAGTTTACCATTTTGTATGGAAATCGACATGCGCTGCTATTAGATTGAACACAGCTGTACAGCCATTCCACAACAAAACGATATAGTGGTAGTATTGTTCCTTATCGCAAAATACACTAGTTTACAGCATTTTTGAACTCGGTAAGGTGATGATCATTTCCAATGCAAAATCCTACGCTGAATTCAATGCCGTGGTCAGAAAAAATTAAAGTAGAGTCATTTTTGAGATATTCAAAAAATTTGATTTTTTGAATTTTGGACAAAAGTACGATTACTAAAATGTCAATATCTTTGGAACTAGTGCACCAATTTTAAATCTTTTTTTTATGAAAATGAAGCTAAATAAATTTGCTATCGTTCACTAGAAAATTATGTCTTAGTTAAAAATTTAATTTTGAAGTCATTTAAAAATCTTGTTTTAATCAACATTTTTAATGGGATAAAAAGATTAAAAAAATCATTCCATAGTTTATTCTTAAAGAAGTTCATTCAAAACCGGAGAAAATTAGCCTTTAATGGATGAAATCGGTTGGAAATTGTCGAAGTTATGAGCATTTTTGTAAAACACTTAAAAATGTTGCTGAAATACAACAGCTTTAGAGTTCCTTTTCTAGGTGTCGTTGTAAGCATTCAAATCGCATGTAAAGTTTTCATGGGAGATTCATTTCTCTACATATCAATTTGATTAAGGCATATCAGGATTTAAAACCGAGTTGATACAAAAGAAATTTATTTAGGTTTTATTAAAAATGATTGAGAATCGAATGATTTTGTCTTCGATGTTTTGAACTTGTTTCTCGAATCAGAAACCAACAATAGTCACCCATCATTGCTTCATCCCAAAACCCTTGGTAACGACGTTCCATCATCTTCATTTGTTGGTGAAAACGTTCGCCGTGCTCATCACTCTCGTCTCCAAGATTTTCCGGGAAAAAATCCATGTGAGAATATAGGAAATGTATCTTCAAAGACATATTCACACCTGTGTGCAGTGAAATAAAAGGATTTGAAATTAATTATATGTAAGATGTAACAAACACAATATTTTGGATTTATACCTATTTTCTCATAATTTTTGAGCAATTCATCGACGGCTTCCTCATAATCTGGGCTTCTGAAATTTCTTAAAAAGGTTGTGACAACACGCTGGAACGATTTCCACGCTTCTTCCTCATCTGGTGTCAAAACTGTATTGAATGCGGAATCATTGAGCAGTTTTTTGATCTGTGGGCCAACAAATACACCTTCCTTTATCTTTGCGTCAGATAAATTTGGAAATACTGATTTCAAGTACTGGAATGCTGGCCCTTCTTTTTGCAACGCTTTGACGAAATTTTTGAATAGCCCAAGTTTTATATGTAGTGGTGGAAGTATTATGCGTTCTTTTACCATAAGAGGATCATTTTTAACGTTGTCTTTATAAATTGTGAAATTATCCCGTTTTGGCCAATCTTTTCGGACGTAGTGTTCCTTACGAGCTCGACTGTCCCATTTACACAAAAAACACATATATTTTGTGTATCCCTGTTGTAATCCAGTCAACATGGCAATCACTTTAAGATCGGAACAAATTTTCCAATTGTGTTGATTGTAATTTATCAAATTGAGCAATAGAGCCATTGATTCATACGTTTCCTTCATATAAACGGCATGAGCTAATGGAATAGAAGGTTTCTCATTCCCTTGATGCAGTAAAACGGCTTTCAAGCTCAACTTGCTGCTATCGATGAATAAACGCCATTCAGCTGGATCATATGGCTCACCAAACTCTTCAAACAAGTCGTTTACGTCATGGCAAAAACATGCCTTGTCCTTTGTAGAATAATATTTGTCAAATTTCTTGTGACGATTCCTGTTACAAGAAATTTTGACCTCCTTGCTCAGCATGTTGTGTTCTTTCAAGCGTGATGCCAGCAATTCGGATTTCTCCTTCGATAAGTCGAGATCTCGCACCAAATCATTAAATTCGGATTGTGTAAACAGTTTTGGGTTTCTTTCCAATTCCACCTCGAAGTCTTCCTGGCATTCCTCCTTGAATTCCTCCTCACTTTTTGTAACGGTCGATTCAACAGAGGGCGCTCGTTTCCGCTTTGGATAAACAGGATACGGGACCGAACTTGAATGTGGAACAGGTTTTGTCATAGAAGCCACTTGTGGATACTCAACTGTTTTGTGACGTCCTTGTTGCTTAACTTTTGTCAAGCAGAAATAACAATCCGTTGCATGACAAAACCGGTCGACGCCATATGGTGGGCATGTCAAAGGACAAATAGCGACTGACAGATAACAAATAAGTGAGTTAGTAAGTAAGACATTAACACTTATCAAAAATAGATGAAGTAAGATAATGTCGATCAGGAAAGAACAAAGCACTACCATGCTGTACATAAATTGTTTATATGAAAGTTATTCAAAAAATCAATTTACCTTGCGCCTGACATCCACCTAGCCAAGCACGTTTTGCACGAACTACATAATACTTTTGGAATCCACGGTTCGTCAAAGTCTCCAGGATCAATTTTAAAATAAAGCCTGTATGCAGTTTGCAACGAAGCAGTGAAATTGACCGATTTTGTAAATATATAGTTGCCACACGCGTAACAAAATTTTTGAGGATCATTTTTACACTTGAATTCACGTTTTGTCGTATACATCGTTAAGCAATGTTAAAGAAAGAAAGCTGTCAAATTGAGTTGGTTGCGTTAGGTTCTCGCCGAGCGGTCTCACAAACACTAGCGTAAATTATATTGTTGAAAATATCCCATTTAATTTTGCGTGACAGCTGGTAGTGTTAGTGAAATGCACCGTATGCGTACACGTCCGCAGAAAGGCTTACTGGAAGTGGTGCATGAACCTAGGAGCGGGACAACGGCCAATCTTGGAACATTAAATTTTCATGATTTTACAAAAAATCTCATAACTTCGACAATTTCCAACCGATTTCATCCATTAAAGGCTCATTTTCTCCACTTTTCAATGGACTTTAAGAATAAATTATGGAATGATTTTTTGAATCTTTTTATTCCATTAAAATGTTGATTAAAACAAGATTTTTATGGAAAATTCGCAGGAAAAATAAAAAAAAAAAAATGCTGTAAATTTTTAAATGACTTCGAAATTAAATTTTTAATTAAGACACAATATTCTAGTGAACGATAGCAAATTTATTTAGCTTCACTTTCATAAAAAAAAGATTTAAAATTGGTGCACTAGTTCCAAAGATATTGACATTTTAGTAATCATACTTTTGTCCAAAATTCAAAAAATCAAAATTTTTGTATATCTCAAAAATGGCTCTACTTTAATTTTTTTCTGACCACGGCATTGAATTCAGCGTAGGATTTTGCATTAGAAACGTTGGTCAACCACTAAAGTTCACACTTTTTATGTTGTTTTGTAAACTAGTGATATTAGACCCGATTTTCGTTTTATTTTTTTATTAGGGTGACCATTTGCGTGTTAAAGTGGTGCAAAAATAGATTTTTTTTAATTAGTGGAAATGGCTCTAATGTTGGCCTATGGATCTAAGATTGGGCCCATCGCTAAAAATCTGCTATTTATCAATTGTATCTAGATGAACGCGTCATTGGGACGGTACTAATGGATATTTTTGGTAGCTATTGAAAATTTAGTCGATTGTTGAATTTATGTATGGGCCCAAATTAGGGACACTTACGCCGACATTACAAACATTTCCATTTCTTTTTCAATCCATAACTTTTGAACCACTAGGCCATTTTCAAAAATTAACATATCGAATAAAAGGTAATTCAAGATACTGTTTAAAATAAAAATATTATGTTAAAAATATAGTTTTTTTTTAAATCATTGATTGAATTTTTTTTATAGTGTTTATGGTTTGTAAACAGAGGGCACAATGTTTTTATATTTTTCCTTGAAAATTTAGGCTTACACAACATATAAAAAAATCAGCGATGTGTTTTTCTTTTTCGATTTTGAGTTATACATTTTTAAAGTTATCAAGTTTTGGTTTTTTGCTCAATACTCCTGTGCGACTAGACTATCATGCGTCTTAACGATGTTAAAGTCGCTATAAATCATATAATCAAGTTCCATAAAAACTAGGATGAAAAATACGACCGTGCTGAAAAAGATACGAGTGTATTCGAACGTCCAGATACGAATCTAATCCAAGTGATAAATCAATTTACAACGCTTTACAAATCTTAGCTATCAACACTGTGTCAGCGACAAACTTTGATTAAACCCATCTACTTCTGCAACTCAGCGGACTCGTAACCGAGTAGCCTAAAGCGGTTTACCGCAAAGTAGCCTTTGATGAGCGATGATGCGTAATTGACCGTTTTCGTGCAAAGAGGTGGAAATTTTCGTGGGATTATGCAACCCCCTCCACCTCATTCTCTCTCTCTCTCTCTCTCTCGCTCTCTATCCCTCTCGCTCTATTCGACACGATGCAACGGAGATTTTATTGTTGCCTTATTGCCTTCACCACGATGGCAAAGATTTGCTCAGAAAGGGGTCGCTGACTCTTTCGGTTGCAGCGATTCGAAATTATGCAACCTCTTCTCGCAACGCAGTTTGCGGGGAACAACGCTGCCGATGGATTGCATGATGACAATACTGCCCGTGGTCATGATCGTGTAATTGAACGAGACCTCTCCACACGACAACGACGCGACACGACAATCGAAACCCGATAGCCGATCGATTCGATCGGATCGGAAGCGAAGCGACGATAGAGGGAAGCCAAAACAATTGATTTGAAGGAAGGAGCACCGAAAGAAACGAAACCACTCTAGAGAGATGTGAAGTTTCACTTTTACTTTTTCACGTGGCGTGGCACGCAAAAGCACTTGAAGCACACAGGCAACGGCAAGTGCAGAAGGAAGGTGCTTAAATTTGGAAAATGTTTACCGAATAGCTTGTTGTTGCTGGATGTGATGTGAGAAACGGGAGAGTGAGCCTGTATCGGTGTGAGGCGAAATTGAATTTAATTAATTTAAGCATTTTCGACATTTTTGCCTGTTTTTTTTTCGTTCCAAAATCATCAGACTTTGTTGTTTTTCTTTGTCGTCTCGGAGAAGCAACTTGCTTCCGTTTTGATGGACGAACTAAAGTTCGTTAAGATTGTTTTGGAGAAAGGTGGAGAAATTGAAAAAATTGCTGACGGTAAATAAGGAGCTTTTAGTTAAATTCAATTACCATGTTTAAATACTTTGCATGTGCAATTAAAATTGGTTTCTTCTTAAAACCAACAATGAGGCTATGGAGTGATTTTCTCCAGATTGCATTGAGCTCCTTTGGGATCGAATGCGTAATGATTTCCTTTTCCGAGTCAAGAAGATGGCAACTTGTTCAGGAGAACCGACGAAGTGTTGAGTGAGATAGCGAAGCTATTTAAACCTCTTTGCATCCCGGGTCCAACGAGTGCCTATTAGGTATTTTCATCAGAGCCTCGATGAGGACAGTGAGGAAAATTCTTTACCCAGTGTTTTCGGTAGCTGTAGTGCAAGAGTACTGAATCTACGGTTTTATTGGCGTTGAGCGCAGAAGTGGAAAGTTGACCAGCACCAATTATCAAGATTCAATATGTACCATGGGGTGAAGGCGGTTCTGCGAAGAAGATATCAAGGATATAGAGTGGAACCGCAGATGACAGAGTCAGACTTTTACACACTTGGATTGTTTTGCCGGGATGGGCACCACCGAGAAGTTCAGCATTTTGTTTTGCTGGATCTCAGTGAAAAACTTGCCGGGGACAATTGGAAATTATGCCGAGATCTCAGCTAACAAACATACATTTTGCTGAATCCCGGCAAGTTTTTCACTGAAATCCAGCAAAATAAAATGTTCCCATTTCGACAAAAAAGTCGAAGTGTGCGTGCCGAGCGACCAGATGCACCCCATGATTTTGCCGGAGATGAACCATTTAAACCACAGCGTTATTCGTCATTTGTATTGTGTATTGAGCAGCAATACGCTAAATAAATACCCAGTTTCCCATCGATTGCAATTTCTGTTTTGATTCAAACAAAATCAACCATCGCTGGTTGCACAGACGGAAGCGTGCAAAAATATGAGCTCAACCTTCCTAGTGCATTGGGGTAATTTTTGACCTGGTAACACTGTGTAAATTTGTCCTACTGCATTAGGAAGGTTAAGCAGAGATTTAACCCACAAATCTTCACACGTCGGGTGGTAACACCCAAGAGAATGGTCATAAATATAATCGCCAGAGACTTCCTCTCGCTCGTTTCCGTATCCCACCCACATTTCCCGGGTGAACCAACTTTTAGATAAAACGGCATTCCGCAAAATAAAAAACAAAGATTCCAAATCATGAATCGCATCCCGACCCGATTGGAGTTGCTACCGAAAAAGCAAGACAGGCGCACTCTCGCCATAAATTAGCTGGAACGAGCTGTTGCTACCGCGCTACTGTAGTACCATGTTCGAGCGAGCTCGCGAGGGTGTGCAAAGATGGAGAGTTGCGGTATTGCAAAACCGGTGGTGTCTGGTCTGGTCTGGAGACTCGAAACACCGTCAATGACGACCAGATGAGGTGCCGAACTCGTCCTCGAACATGCTGCTTCACGGGTATTTTCGACCAGGACATGCGTACTAGAGTCTCTCTGCGGGTTCTCCGCTGGGGGCGGGGGGTGGGGGAGATTTTCGCGGGTGGCTGAGGTGTTTGTGGCCGGATGGCGAAACTGAAAAAGTACGGTTGTCGCAGCAGAGCCTTTTCCGTACGTACGTATAGTCAGTCGGTTTTCCGTTTTTGGAAAGTGTCCTCGTGGAGTTTCTCTTTCGCATTCCACTGATTCGCATGCTCTAGTTTTTCTCGTGCCATGTCAGATTTGCGATGTAGGAAGTGGGTGCGGTTCCCGATGGTTGTGGTGGTGCTGATGGTGTGCAGGAGGGAGGGCGGCGGTATATTTTGAGAGAAATTCTGTATGATACGCGTGACCTACTTTCTGCTTGGGAGGAGGATAATGGATTTTCCGTCCGGTACAAGGGTGAAAGAATATTAAGAACAGGCTAATCACGCCTGGAAGATGACTGTTGATTTTGGGTTGATTATGTCTGGAAAGACACCAGTAGCCGTGTCGTGTTTTCTTTGGTCTTGTTACACACTTTGAACTGATTTCAAAACTCTTCGGTAGTAAATGAAATATACAGGCGCAGTAAAAAGAAAGCTAAATCGATTTCTTCACATACTGGTCTCGCTTTTAAATTTCAACGAGATCGAACTTCCTTAGAGCATGATATTCCAAAATTATTGAAATCGATTTTTAGATCCCTGCAATAAGTAACCATTGGGAGCCCAAGTCATATATAAGCCATAATTGCCATTTCTGAGTTGGCAAATGGCATGTTCCCTAGTGGATTTCATCAGAATCTCCTGGAACACTTTGGAAATATACTCCAAATTACCTGCCAATCCTTCCCGGAAACTCCTTGAAATCTCTTAAAATTCTTATAAATTCCCCTGAAACTATCTTCAATCTAGCTTGAAAGTCTGTAAAGAATTTTCCTTAACTTTGTCGTCCATATGTCCTTGCAGCTCTAATCGGAATTTATCCTTTATTAATTGATTGATCAACATTTAAGAGATTGTCAGCCGTAGGACATCATTAGGCGTAGGTTCAGGATTGTAGTCATATCATCATTAATTTGGCCATTCGGTTTGATTTGAGTAATCAATTTGATTTGCTCGCGGATGATGAGAATGATCCATCATCCAAGAAAAATTCTAGTAAACTTTCCCGGCTTAATGCCAAGAAGGAAAAGATTCCCCCTATTGTGATAACCACTTCCGATGGAACTTTTGAATTTTTCACTACAAATTGGACGTCGGGGTGAATGCCGTGTATTGGCTGAAACCTTGGACGGATTTAAATGTCTTCTCAAGTATCTTACTGAGAAGAAGCACACATTTTTTACTTACGACACCAAAACTGAACGTGTGTTCAAGGTTGTCATGAAAGGACTGTCCAGTGGTGAATCCCTGGATCAGATCAAAGATGAATTGGCAAAATTACTTGGAGTTGTGCCACTCCAAGTAATCAAAATGAAAATGAAATTCCGTCCTGGCGATTCGCGCAACGGGATTTCTAATGATTTTCATTTAGTTCACTTCAAGTCTAGTGAACTAAAAACCTTAAGGCCTTAGAAAAAGCTAGCCTTATGCTCCATGTCCGAGTGAAGTGGGAACACTTCAGGAAGACTGGAGGAAATTTCCAAAACCTCACTCAGTGCCGTAAGCAAAGCGATCCTACAATCTCGTTCTAACCGCCAGGTAGGAAAAGCTTCACGTTTCCGACCAGGTACAAATTCCTCTGCTGTTAACAACGGTCTACATTTGTACCCGTAGGTACAAATATCACCCCTGTTTCAAATGTTTCATCTGTACCTACTCCCCTCGCTGCTAACAATGTTCAGCGAGTTAATGGAGCTACCTATGCTGTTATTGCACCGGGTAGAAATCAAAATGCTAACCAACGTTCTAACGGAAATTTTGACAATTTTGACTTAGGAAGCATTACTGCCCCTAAAATGGAATTTTTACAGAATTCATTAATTGACATGATTTCTGATATGCTTAAATCTAACTCCATGTTTGATGCTATTCAAACTGGAGTAAAATTTGCTAATAATATTGTCATGACTTTAAAATTCGGTGATGGATTTTAAAGCTTTAAATATTTTAAATTGGAATGCTCGATCTCTTAAAGATAATGAAGACGAGCTATTTAACTTTTTGAGAGTTCATAACGTGCATATTGCCGTTATAACTGAAACGTTCCTTAAACCTGACCATAAGGTTAAGAAGGACTCAAATTATTTTATTTATAGAAATGATCGTCTTGATGGACCTTGTGGTGGCGTTGCCATCATTGTTCATAGACGAATCAAACATAAAATTCTTTCTTCATTTGAAACCAAAGTTTTTGAATCTTTGGGAGTTTATAGCTGCCTATTTGCCATTCCAATGCATGGGCCAGCAAAAGAATTTTCTCAAGGGTGACCTCCAGAAACTTACCCGTCATAGGTCTAAATTCTTCATTATTGGTGATTTTAATGCAAAACACCGCTCATGGAATAATGCTCAAAGCAATTCCAATAGTAATATTCTGTTTGATGATTGTTCTGCAGGTTATTACACTATTCAATATACAAACAGTCCAACATGCTTTTCTTCTGCAAGAAATCCCTCAACTATTGATTTGGTCTTAACTGAACTTTGTAGCCAATTGGTTACCCATGCTGACTTCGGTTCTGATCACCTTCCATTAACTTTTGAAATATCCCAAGAAATAATTTGTAATCCCAACAGCTCTATTTTCAATTACCATAGAGCTGATTGGGAGCAATATCGAACATTTATGGAATATAACTTCGATCCAAACATTCCTTTGCAAACCAAAGATGAAATTAATTATGCTCTTGAATCTCTGACTACTTCTATAGTTGAAGCAAGAGCTGCCTCAGTACCAAAATGCGAGGTTAAATTCGATTCAATTATAATAGACGACGATCTTCAGCTCTTGATCCGTCTTAAAAATGTCCGCAGGAGACAATATCAAAGAACACGCGATCCTGACATGAAAGTTATCTGGCGGGATTTGCAAAAACAAATTAAAAAGCGATTCTCTGCCCTGAGGAACAAAACTTTTGAAAATAATGTTTCTAAATTAGACCCGAGTTCCAAACCCTTTTGGAAAATCACAAAATTTTTGAAAAAACCTCAAAAGCCTATTTCAGCGCTTAAAGAAGGTGGTAAAATTTTGATCACAAATTTGGAAAAAGCTCAGAAACTTGCTAAGTAATTCGAGAGTTCCCAGAATTTCAGTTTGGGTCTTACTAGTCCTATTGAGAATCTGGTTGCTCGGGATTATCTGAATATTTTCTCTCGGGAAAATATTTTTGATGATTCCTGGGGGACTGATTTGGACGAAGTAAGGTCTATAACTAAAAAGTTTCAAAATATGAAAGCTCCAGGTGATGATGGAATTTTCTTACCTTGTCTTTCTTGGTAAAATTATTTAACCGATGTTTCCATTTGGCATACTTTCCTGATAAATGGAAAAATGCAAGTTGCAAGAGCAAGTTGTTTCAATTTTGAAGCCGGATAAAAATCCAGCTGAAGCTTCTAGCTCCGCCCAATAAGTTTGCTTTCTTCAATAAGTAAACTTTTTGAAAAGATAATTTTGAATAGAATGATGCTTCACATCAATACGAACTCAATTTTTGCAGATGAGCAGTTTGGATTTCGCCATGGGCATTCAACTACTCATCAACTCTTAAGAGTTACAAATTTAATTAGTTCAAACAAATCTGAAGGCCACTCAACTGGAGTTGCTCTTCTAGACATAGAAAAAGCATTCGACAGTGTTTGGCATGAAGGTTTGATTGCTAAATTGAAAAAGTTTAATTTTCCACTTTATATTATGAAATTAGTTCAAAATTATTTAACTGACAGAACTCTGCAGGTAAATTATCAAAATTCCAAATCTAATCGACTACCTGTTAGAGCAGGAGTTCCTCAGGGTAGCATTCTTGGGCCTATATTGTATAACATTTTCACCTCGGACCTCCCTGATTTGCCTCAGGGTTGCCACAAATCTTTGTTCGCTGATGACACAGGCATTTCCGCTAAAGGAAGAAGTCTTCGTGGTATTTGCAGCAGACTGCAGAAAAGTTTAGATATTTTCTCTTCTTATTTACAAAAATGGAAGATTTCTCCCAACGCTTCCAAAACTCAACTTATAATATTTCCACATAAGCCTAGAGCTTCCTTTTTGAAACCTAGTAGTAGTCACATAGTCACTATGAACGGAGCTCCAATTTCCTGGTCAAACCAAGTGAAATATCTTGGATTAATATTTGACCAAAAATTAACTTTTAAAGGTCACATTGAGGGCATTCAAGCCAAATGTAACAAATATATATAAAAAAAGTACTTAACTATGGATGGGAGCTGTGTAGAACATGGGAAAATTGTACGTTCATCGGCAGTCTAGAACTTATTTAAAATACAAGCCATAATAAATTTTAAATCATTGAAATGCGTTACTTCCACGTGCATATCGATCCATAAGACCGCAGACCGGGAAACATGTCGTAAATTTCCATGAACTTTCCATCACGCCCACATAAATCCTACCGTTTCAAAAATGTCAAATCAAGTGCAACAATAAACAATCTGCAGCAGCTTCCCCGAGAATTTCCCCCTTTTCTCGTTGTGAGTGACTGAAGGAAGTTGCTCAGGGATTCCGAAGAACGAGAAACGCATAAAAAAAACTGTGACGATGACTTGACTTCAGAAGAAAGAATGGAAATACGAATGGGGAGAAACACATAACAAACCGTTATAAGATTAAAAGGTTAAATTTTTCCATGTGCATCACACTCCCAGTGTTTTCTTTGCTGCGGGTTTTAAGACGATGATGCAGTTCCCTGGGCTGCTGTGCTCCTCTTGCACGTCGTCGTCATCGTCGTCATCACCGTTGATTATGATGATGGAGATGGGATGGGTTTTGTGTGTACCCGGCAACTGTGAAATGAACTTTCGTGTTAAAGAAAATAAATAATAAACGAATTCGAAAACATGACAGCCCATGGATGAGGGACTGGAAATAGAGGGAAAGGAGTCGACAGTCCCAGCTCACAGAGATAGAGATATCAAAGCGTTCAAAGTCCCGGAATGAAATACACCCCGAACTAGTGCTTGATGCTCAAGCAGCGAGATGTAACGACTGAACTCAAGATTATCAAGTAGTGAGACTGACAATAAACTCACCTGGACAGCATACGAAACTACTTCGAACTCCTTTCTCAAAGATAAGACACGTTCCATGACCCGCCTCGATGACCATTGACATTTTTTTTCTTTTGCGATGTCTCAATTTCCGCACAGAAAAGAATCAAGCACAGGGAAATCATTCAAGAGGTGAAAAACTCTGAGCTCTCACGAACACTTTTTCGTTAGCCTTTTATTACACTGACTCACACCTAAACCTGCTCCACTGAATTCCTCTTCTCTCGAGTGTTTGTCCGCACTCAATCTCTCGACACAGAGAGCGATGCCGGTATCGCACCGGTGTTAGATCGTTATCCTGACGAGTCTAATTTTCGATTTATTGCAACACTCCCAGCAAAGTCGGAAAGTGTGACACACTTCTAGATGAGATTTTCGTGTTCCCATGTCAAATCTAAATTTCCACCCAATGTTCGATTGTAATTCAACTAAAAGGGAATCCCATTTTTGTGTGACCGTTGATCAATTGCCCTGGCCGAGATCCAACGACGGCAGCGCTAACTAGTTGTTCACAACGAGCACGAGGTTTTGCCCCAATTTTCATGAGATTCAGCTGCAGACATTGGACAGGGTGAACTAGCCCAGGACTGAGAGCAACAAAAAAAAACATGGTCGGAATTTTGGGGAACGCATCGTTCGCAGTCGTTGTCGTTGTTTGGGACAGAGATTTCCATTAAGATTACATCACATTCTTTCCACTGCTCATCTGCATTCAACCGACAGACAGACAACTTAGGTGGACGACCTGGTTGTTGTTTTGGAGGTCTTTTCTCGTTATTTCGAAGCCGGAATGCCAAGCGCAGTTTGTAGTTGGATTTGACAGAAACTATTTTTCCTGATGGTATTTTCAGTGGTTCATGGACGCTTCCGCGGTGTTGATGTTGACGATATTAGCTATACCTGTCCGCATTCACCTCCATTTGATGCAGTTTATGGTTAGTTTACATTATGTCACAATAAATAAAAACAATATAAGTTTGATAGATTGTTTGTAGAATACCCGTGATGCAAATCTCTAATTGAGATCTACATTTTTTGACATTTTCGTGATCTTTCAGGAGGTTATAAAAAATAGTAAAGATCCTGGAGATTTATGATTTTTCATGTTCTCAAATGGTGAAATAGGGGAAATGGCTCTAATGTTGGCCTATGGATCTAAGATTGGACCCATCGCTAAAAATCTGCTATCTAGATGAACGCGTCATTGGGACGGTACTAATGGATATTTTTGGTTGCTATTGAAAATTTAGTCGATTGCTGAATTTATGTATGGGCCCAAATTAGCGGCGTTTAGGCCGACATTACATCCATGTCCCCTATTTGATGTCTTACAATTAACAACAATAAAACGTTATTTCGGACTGTGTGTGCTCAAAGTTCCGTAAACTTTTCGAACTTGTCTAATTCGTTACCGTTCAGATTTTACGCTTTAAATCGAGTTTGCAACCTACAGAGAACGTTTTTCACATGCTTTCAGTTTTTCGACTGTTCCCTTCTATCACTGTGAGTTTCAAGTCTGCAATTTAGGATCGTCGTACAGCATGTGGCAGGCCAAGCAATTGACGAGCTAATCTATTAACCCATACGTAACCAACTTTTTGCTCCATAACAAAATTGAAATTGCTTCCATTATTGGCCGACATTGACAAACAGCTTTCAAAACATCAGGATTTGCTTCTAGTCTTGATTTTATAAAAGTTTGCTTCCAATTAAATATAAAATTCCCTCGATTTAAGCATCTTTTTGAAAAAAATAAACCCGAAGTAAGTCACAAGCTTTACAAAATCTAGAGCAAAACGCAATTACTCATCGATTGGAACCTGTTGCATCAAAATAAATTAAGAACTGAACAATCGCGAGAAGGAGAAAATAACTTATGAATACCTAATTCTGACTTGATACCAACATGGTATCGAAGAAACGAACAAATGGCAGGCAATTCTTATAAATTATTTTGGTACAGGCGGAAAGTTTGAAGAGTCGATACGGATTTCAGTCAGGACTCTCCGGATTCCAATCCAAGTTTGGTTTTACGCTCCGGATTCAGGATTCTTGAAACTTAAAAAAACTTCAACGATGATAACAGATATCGTATTTGCATTATTTTGGTGATGTTGGCACCACGAATAAAACACGAATTCACGTTATTTTCCCTTCCTTTAAAAGCTTCTTTTAATTTTCTTTTTTTTACCTTATATTTTTTGATACAATTAATTCACTGTAACTCAGGTTTTCGAAAAAAAAATGCTTTCCTATTTTTCAATGATAATTCGAACAGTACTCGATTCTCTGGCAGATAAAATATTAAGTGTTCAAGAATGATATAATAAAAACTGGCGCCTCTTTTATTATTATTAAAAAAAAAGACTTTACCCTTAAAGGGCATTCGTCTCTGACCTTTTATTTGATGCTCGTTTTTGGACCAGCAAATTTTGTTTTATGTTTGCAAAATTTTACATTTTACAAATCTCGCTCTAATTCAGATCACAACGCTTAAGTAATCCTTATATGTATACTACAAGTGTTTTCGAACTAATCTTAGAGCCTAGATTGGAACTTAACAGATGTTCATAAGGATATTGGATTGATTGACTCTTCTGGAACCTCGGCAAGAACTACAAATTATGGAAAACATTTATGGGGTTGTCCATATACCACGTGTACACTTTAGGGGAGAGGAAGGTTGGAAAATGTTCATGGTCCAACCAATTCTCTTCATCGACTCTCTCCTTCGTTAATAACTCGGCTCCAAAATGATGTTCAGCTGTTATTATTATCCACTTAATAATCCCAAGTAACATTTTAAGTCTTATGAAATACTACAAAGCAACTATAAAACAACATTCATATAACCCTGGTCAAGGCTATTTTGTCATTAATGCATCCACCATAACCTCATTAAGACTAGAATAAAGGGTGATACGGTCAAAATTTGGTCAATATCAACTTGACGTATTTCTTTCAATTTTGCATTTAAAAAACCTGAACACCCCTCATTTTGAAGGTGTGTGTGTGTAGAATGTTGCTCCTATTTTGATTTTGGAATTCACTCTTCAGTTGTCAAAATGCCGTCCAAGCAAGAAGAGCAGCGTATCAAAATTTTGCTCGCGCATCGCGAAAATCCGAGCTACTCGCACGCAAAGTTGGCAAAATCGCTAAAAGTTGCCAAATCAACCGTTACAAATGTAATTAAAGTGTTTGGGGAACGTTTGTCGACAGCCAGGAAGTCTGGATCGGGGGGAAATCGAAAACCGGAAGCCGCTGAGACGACAAAGAGAGTTGCCGGTAGTTTCAAGCGAAACCCTAACCTCTCTCTCCGAGATGCCGCAAATAAGCTGGGTGTATCGTCTACAACCGTGCATCGAGCCAAAAAACGAGCCGGACTATCGACTTACAAGAAGGTAGTGACTCCAAATCGCGATGATAAACAAAATACGACGGCCAAAGCGCGATCCCGGAGGCTGTACACGACGATGCTGACGAAGTTTGGCTGCGTGGTAATGGACGACGAAACCTACGTCAAAGCCGACTACAAGCAGCTTCCGGGACAGGAGTTTTATACGGCAAAAGGAAGGGGAAAGGTAGCAGATGTTTTCAAGCACATGAAACTGTCAAAGTTCGCAAAGAAATATCTGGTTTGGCAAGCCATCTGTACCTGTGGCTTGAAAAGCAGCATTTTCATAGCTTCCGGGACTGTCAACCAAGAAATTTACGTGAAAGAGTGTTTGAATAAACGTCTGCTGCCTTTCCTGAAGAAACACGGTTGTTCCGTACTGTTTTGGCCGGATTTGGCATCTTGCCATTACGGTAAAAAGGCCATGGAGTGGTACGCCGCCAACAACGTGCAGGTGGTTCCCAAGGACAAGAACCCTCCCAACACGCCAGAGCTCCGCCCAATTGAGAAATACTGGGCTATTGTCAAGCGGAACCTAAAGAAGACCAAAAAAACTGCTAAGGGCGAGCAGCAGTTCAAGGCAAACTGGCTTTCTGCGGCGAAGAAGGTGGACAAGGTGGCTGTACAAAATCTGATGGCAGGGGTCAAGCGTAAGGCCCGGCAATTCGGATTTGGAAAAGCGGAAGCCTAACTGAATATTTTTTCCTGAATTTTATACTAATTGAACTTGAAAAAGAAATTTAATTTGATTTTTTAAATAAACGATTTCACCGATTTACACGCGTTTTCCCTTGACCAAATTTTGACCGTATCACCCTTTATGTCTAGTTGGCCCACCCTGGAGAAGGTTCTGAAGGGTGTATTCTCGAAGCTCTTCAAGATTGATTTACTGCAAAAGGTTGTATGACGAACGCATTGAGAACCATTTGAAAGCTACAGTAAAAGCTATTTAGCAACAATAAAAACCCTTTCCGAGCCAAGAGATGAACTAGCCTCAGGCTAAAAATCTCTAAAATAAAGATTAAAAAAAAAAAAAACCTTTCCGAGCCGTTTCCCCTAGCCGCATGCTGAAACCACTAGGAAAGCATCAATCAAGATAGAAAAGGATTTATGAATCCGATCATATCAAAATAATTAAAATAGAAACTGATGGTATAAAAATCTTGTTGAATATCCTAATTTATTACAATAGTTCTAAGTGCCATATTAATTTTTATGTGAAATGTACTTGAAAATAAAGAAAAAATTAAGTCCACCCTCGTTAAACGTCGTTTGACCAATTATTTAACATTGTAAAAAAAATATTCAGATCGCATTTAAATGTTTGCTCATTGCTAAATTTCATATTGATTGAAAATCGAAGACTGTAAAAAACAAGCAAACTAATTGTAACATGGCGGTGGCATAAAAGTTGATTTTCATGGGTCATTTGTGAAAAATTTGTTTTGCTTTCAAGAATTCCCTAACAAATTAATAAGGTTTTAAAATGGCTTTTATGAAGAAAACTTGCAGACTGAATTGTATTTATCTAAAGCCATTTTGCTTGATCCTAACCCGTTCAGATTTATGGCAGCATTTATGGAGGCAAAGTCGCCTGCAAAAGTTAAACGTCAAAGTTTGTTTATCTTTCGATAGTTGCGCTGTGAGATCCAGGATTCTTCCAGGCGGTTTTCTCCCGATGGATTGGGAGCAGTTACTCAGATAATTTGCGATACTAGTTTTACAACATTTCGCTTTTCGAACAGCTGGAAGCGCAATCGTTCCCGAAAAAGATCCCCTTCTTCCGGTTGGTTACAGAAGTGCACCATCCAATGATGCAGAGATGTACGGTTGAATGAAATTTTCGAAGAGTCTTTCGACGAATAAAATCGCTGTGTTCGATTGGAAACCAGCTGATCTCCGCTAACTAACAGTTTCAGTGGTTTGCTGTCGGTTGTTATTTCGATTGTCATCGCAAGATCTGGAGAAGGCTGGTATGTTTTTCAACTTTAGACAATGTTTTATGAGTTCGAGGTCCCCGCTCACTTTACTCTTCTCCGACAGATGGTCAGCCGTTAGTGGTGTGCTGGTTCTTCTAAAGAAGTAAATTTATCTGAAATTGACTTGCTTTTTTCATCCTACTTCGTCTATCCTTCGAGATTTCCTTGTCATAAATTTGGCATTTATTAACTATGAGGAACCATCTTTTAAGCTCAATTTGTAAACAAAGTAATTGGGGAGTTAATGATGCTTTTTACAAAGGCTTAAAAGCAACAATAAATGCTTTTTTCTCTAATGGAAAACCTAATTGTTTTATGGTTGCTTTTATAATGATAGAACACGTTTATTAAGTATTTTATCATGACATTAATAAACAATTGCTAATGACGTTTATGCTTGAATTACAGAACAGTTTTAAGGAGGGATTGATAACTGTTTTAAATTTATTTTTAAAACAAGGCAGTTTTTGACTTTCTTGCCAGACTATAATATAAAAGGTTTTTAAAACAGCAAAAAGCTGAATTTCTAAGCAGGAATGTTTTACACTTTAAAATGCTATATTTAAACTAAATGGATTGTTCATTACCGTTATAAAACCATCATAAATCAGAGTGGATGCTAAATGGTTACTGAATTGTTACTTGGGATACTTTATTTTAGCAGACTATGTAGAAAAATAGCCCTAAATATGAACACAGCCAAGTTATATATTAAGGTTTAGATATTTTTCCAAGATTGCAGATATTACCCTGACAAAATTTCAAGGCTTGGGAATTAGATGAATTTTTAGAGCCTTATTTTTTTAGATTTGTTTCATTGAATACTGCCGAGAATACCTACAGAATTTAGGGAGGATTTAAAGGGAATTGAAGTAGTGTTTCAAAAAAAATGCTGGGGAGGATATCTTAAATATACATGTGAAAAATTCTAAGCAGTTGAGATCAAAATTCCAAGATAATATTGAGAAAAAGTTCTAAGAAATTCTACGATGAAGAAAGTTTTGAATTGAATTCCTTTGTGATTCGGATGATTTTTTTTTAATGGAAATCGTGAGGAGACTAGCAGGAAAATATTGAGGAAAATTCCAAGATAATTCAGATGAGAGTTCAAAAAAAAATTTTAATCATAATTAAAAGGATGTTCTACAACGTTCATCAAAATAAAGGCCTGATTATAAGCAACAACTTCACACAAGACACTTTGCTGATAAAGTTTCAATTACTGAGTCAAAATATTTATTTCCTCCGAATTTTTATTCCAGGCCACTTGGCACAACAGTGATAAACTTTTCAAAGTGTTTCCTATGACTTGGAAATTGATACACACAATTACAACAAGATTCTTTCCGTCACAAAATGGCTACCATATGTACTGCCCGTCATCTGATAGCTTCCCCTCTTGGTTGCAATCCGACAGTGATTAATCAAAAAACCATCCTTCCAATCTCGCTCGAATCACCATGAATCACCCTAAATGGGTTCAATCTAGATTCCATCATGGGGTGCTGTTCCCTTGCCGCTATTATCGTAGCCATCGAAGCCCATTTCAAGAAAATTATCCTGCACTTATTGTCATGATACGTTTGCTTTCGACTTGTTAGATTTATCCCATATTACTACAACGACTTCAGCCGATACTCGTTAGGGTTCAGGAAAAAAATGCCAACATCTTCTCTATCATTATCACTCCATGCCTTCCCCTCTCGCATGTTGCATGTTGTAGTAAGATGCAATACGAATTCCTCTCCGACCCGAAGACAACCGCACGGAACAATGTTGTACAAATCATTGTACGATAAAAATAATTGAATATTACCCGCACGAGAAAATACGAAGGGAGCGCACAAACCGGAATAGCTCCGGCATGACTCATCCTTCGCAATCTTTTGTCGTCGTCGTCGTCGTTCCGCAACACTCAGACTGAAATGCACAAAGCTGACTCTGACTTACTGGGGCAATATGATCGGCACTTGCACAAACACAACGCCGGCACTAACCCCAATTGAGCAAACAATTCCGGACGGCGGCGATGATGTGCGGTGGGAACCGAGACAAGTGCGTCTCCGGGTTCGCATTGCAAGGATGCCTGCTGCTGCTTCTACACAGCATCCCCGACATCCTCGCTCGGTCTGTACAATGTCGGTCGGGTCGGAATCAGCTGCAGCAACCAAGCAGACACGACACGAGAATCGATGAATGACATCATCGAGAGTCGTTGTTTTCGTTGGGTGTCTTCGTCGTCGTAGGTCGTTCCGGTTGGGTTCTTCAAGGCGAGCTTCTTCGCGTGTGCGTCGTCGTCGAAGGTGACAACGACGATGACGACGAGCAGCGGGCAAATAGTAACGGGTTGGCAGGGTGACAGCAAATGTTTAAGGCGGTTACTGTAGATTTTTTTTGCGGAATTGAAACCGAGGGGAATGCAAAAATAGACACGGTGATTCCGAAGACTTTCCCGGAATTTGTTTGTTGCTTGTCTTTGATGATGATGGTCGTTGTTTTATTGCCATTCGTCATTCCTCTCGTAGCAGGATGCTTTGCTATGAGCACATGTGTTGTGTATTTGTATAGTGGCAGATGCTTTGTATTCTACATTTTGGGTGGCACTTTGAGTTTGTTCATTTTGTGTTTAACACACCGTGGCAGAAGAATAAAGATTTTTCTATAGTTTGACACGAGTAGTCTAGCACTTAGCAAGCGCAGATGACCTTGGATGAAAGTGTAAAAAGCTCCAATTTTGAAGAACATCGCGAGCAAGACCCTGATGGCAAGTCTACGAATCTTTAAAAGCAAGACCAGATAACGTTAACCAAAACACTATTTCTCTGGTATTTAAAAACACTCACTTCTCAACTTCATGAATATCCAAATTCAACATAGAAGTCTCTTTCAATCTCTCCCTAAAATTCCTCCGAACCTACACTCGATCTTCTCTGCATTTATAATCACTGAATTGCTCTCGATTTGTTCTTGAATTTTGCTATACAAATCCACTTTAGTGCTGCCTCTCAGTATTATGAGGCTTTCCTGGAACTTCAATTCTGATATGGAAAATAACGAGCTCCCAAAAACACCACAAACCTGATTCCTGTAATCAATTCACAGCGACAACGATTTATGTAACCACAAACCGTCCAACAATGTAATACCTGAAACGAGAAAGATATGAGAAAGGAATCGTTAGTAATTGACCGACCGTAATTCACGTTGATTGGCTAGCAGAAAAAAAATCTGTCCCGCGAGGCAAATCTGGTGCAACGACTTTTTAAATGTGCTGCGAAACGATTTCTTATCTTGCGCAGTACAACTATGTGTGCAACTCGGAACGACTTGACAGCTCTATTACGCATTCGATCGTCCGGCAAGCAAGTGTAAGTACATTCCATTGCTGTGGCTCACAGCGAGAATAAAATCTAATGTCCTCCTCCCTAACAACCAGAACAGAAAAAAAATGCAGCAAATAAAATCACCATAAATATTCTTGTTGAACGCGCTAAATTGAGAGCAAGCGAATGCACATTTCGCTCTGCCGTTGCAGGCGGCGGCGGCGATCTCTGCTTCTTCTGTTATGAAAATGAATCCTAATGCGAGCCGGAGCTCTTTAAACGATGTGTGGGACCTAGATTTGCGTCGTTCGGATCGGTTGGGTTGGGGCATGGCAGATGAATTTCCATCCAGCCGAGTTCCTAGTAGAGGACCAGAGGGCAGCAAGCATAACAATTGACACACTTCAAAAGCATTGCGAAACTTAAGGCTTCCAGTTATAGTTCGGACAGCTACAGACAGCGTCAGTTCCCAGGGAGACAATTTCACTTCGTATTGATGCAAAGCTTCGTACGTGTACCACGTTGCCTTCCAGCCTATTTAGTAGGTACACAATGCACATGAGAGTGACAATCGCCCGGTTCCCGGACTGATGCGAGAATGGAAAGGGAAATTGTGTCAATTATAGAGGCAGAAAAATACCGACTGCTGTGTGCTGTGCTGCGAGTTTGGTGAAACTAGCTGGATAGTGGAACGAAAGTAGTGGTGATACGTTTGAACTTTAAAGATATTCATAACGGCAACGTTGGTGGAACCGATTGGCCACATCAGACTTAAAGCCACCAGGGAATAGTTGTGCAGACAATTAGGAATGTCATTCTCCCTCTCCCCATCCAAAAAATTGTAAATCTCCAGTAACTTCGAGACGACCGCGAGTCAATTCACTGAACTCTAGATTTAAGACGTTAAAAATGTATAACGCAAATGGTAGCTTGGCGCTGTAAAGTTTATTCGATTGAGCCTTTACAAAAATCTTTATGATCGTTTCCATACTCGATAAATCACACGACCTCTCAAATATCATACACAATAATTTTATGATTTGAACCATATTAAAACATGTGTCTCACATCCAATCTACCTGTAAAAGGGTTAGGTTACATCCAATCCACCTGTAAAATTGTTTAAGCTAACTAGAAACCTATACCATTCGAATGGAGTCAAGGGCTTGTTGGTAGCTTTCATCGAAAACAATTGAATAATTTTTGAACATAAACTGTTTCACTATTGTCTACTTTTCCCTAAAGGCATTTTATTATAAATGCAGAAAAACGGAGAAAAAACTATCTCTACGGAAAAAGAAAAGAAATTTACATAATTATGAAGATTGATTAGATGAGCGTAGATTGCAACAAAGTGTCAAATTATGCTCCATAATTTTGAAAGTTTTTTGAAGTAAAAAATTTGGGATGTTCTAAAATGTCTCAAAATTTTGAAATTAATCTTAGTAACATGTAAATTAATCGAAGGGCGCTAGGCCGAATTGATAGCTTAGAAATTCTTGCAGGAAACAATGAAATCGACGAACACAGGGTGTCTACTCATTATGCTAAATAAAATTCCCGGAATTTTCCAGGTTTTTCCAGGACCCCAACGCAAAATTGCCAATGAAGCCATTATTTAAAATACGTCAAAAATATGCTATTCGAATATTTGGAATTTTTTTCCAAGCCCAGAATATTGGTTTGAGGACTCACATTTTATAAGCCATAAATGTCAACAACTCACCTTATCTTGAAGATTTAATTTTTTATTTAAATCCAGAATTAAGAGAACTGTTCTAACCATGAGATTGGAAGTATCAGAAGTTTTTTTAGTTTGATTTTTCATCTCGATTAAAAATACATGTTTGAATCATGATGATAATCTTGGAGTTCTTCATAGGATTGTTTAATGATTTTCTCACGATTTTTTTTAGAATCATCTTAAAATTTATTACCTAGGCATTCCCAACGATTTCTGCTGCATAAACTCTCCTCAGTATTTACTAAGTATCTTCTGAAATTCCCATGGAATTATTTGGAATTTCACTCACATTTCTCTAAGAGCAGTCCAGTAAATTACATTAAATGTTCCTTATAATTCCCAAGGAACCATTCTTTGATTTCTCTTAAAATTGTTACACCAATAGCCTTGAAACTCTCCTAAGTACTCCTTTGAAATTTATCTCAAAACTGTGTAGAAAATTTCCTTTAAACTTTCCTTAGAATTCCTTTGGAATCATCCTCAACATTTTCATTGTATTATTTTCATAATTGCCTTTGGATTCTTCTTATTCTTTTGGAATTCTACTCACAAGTACCTTGGAGTCTTCTTACAAATCCCTAATTCAGAACACTCTTGGAATTCTCTTTGGATTTAGAATGCTTTTAGAAATTTCCTTTGAATCTTAATCAAGATTCTCCTTCGAATATACTCAGCACTACCTTATGTTTCACCTTACGTTTCATCTAGAGTTCAAACTTCAAAGTTGCTTGGAAATGCTATCCAACATGAAGCGTTAGTGTGATAATTTATTAGCTAGAGAATGTTCTTAGAAGAGGGTAGGTTGATAGTTCCGTTAGAGTGCGGCTGTATGAAAATTGAATAGAAGTTGAAAAAGAGCGAAGGGCCATTAATGCGACAGTAAAAGTCAAACGCACGCTTTTTTGCCTAACCCGTACGATGTACGCGGAGATTTGAAGTATGTTTTCATTAATGACTCTTCGCTCTTTTTCAACTTCTATTCAATTTTCATACTGCCGTACTCTAACATGAACTATCTACCTCCCCTCTTCTAAGACCATTCTCTAGCTAATAAATTAACACACTAAAGCTTCATGTTAGATAGTATTTCCAACCAACTCTGGAAATCGCAAACTTTGAGTATGAAGTAACATAAAAACACTTTGAATAATTAACTTGAAAGGAATCCTCGTATTTCCCTTCAACTTTTCCGAACAATTCTTCGCTTGGAATTCTCCTCTGAAGTCCCTAGATATCCTTGGAAATTGTCATTAAAGTTCGTAAGCAGCGAAACTTTTGCAAGGTTCTTATTGTTATTGATTTTTTTTTAATCTGGTTTCTTCGAAAACGTTCAATGTAAAGGGTGATACGGTCAAAATTTGGTCAAGGGAAAACGCGTGTAAATCGGTGAAATCGTTTATTTAAAAAATCAAATTAAATTTCTTTTTCAAGTTCAATTAGTATAAAATTCAGGAAAGATATTCAGTTAGGCTTCCGCTTTTCCAAATCCGAATTGCCGGGCCTTACGCTTGACCCCTGCCATCAGATTTTGTACAGCCACCTTGTCCACCTTCTTCGCCGCAGAAAGCCAGTTTGCCTTGAACTGCTGCTCGCCCTTAGCAGTTTTTTGGTCTTCTTTAGGTTCCGCTTGACAATAGCCCAGTATTTCTCAATTGGGCGGAGCTCTGGCGTGTTGGGAGGGTTCTTGTCCTTGGGAACCACCTGCACGTTGTTGGCGGCGTACCACTCCATGGCCTTTTTACCGTAATGGCAAGATGCCAAATCCGGCCAAAACAGTACGGAACAACCGTGTTTCTTCAGGAAAGGCAGCAGACGTTTATTCAAACACTCTTTCACATAAATTTCTTGGTTGACAGTCCCGGAAGCTATGAAAATGTTGCTTTTTAAGCCACAGGTACAGATGGCTTGCCAAACCAGATATTTCTTTGCGAACTTTGACAGTTTCATGTGCTTGAAAACATCTGCTACCTTTCCCCTTCCTTTTGCCGTATAAAACTCCTGTCCCGGAAGCTGCTTGTAGTCGGCTTTGACGTAGGTTTCGTCGTCCATTACCACGCAGTCAAACTTCGTCAGCATCGTCGTGTACAGCCTCCGGGATCGCGCTTTGGCCGTCGTATTTTGTTTATCATCGCGATTTGGAGTCACTACCTTCTTGTAAGTCGATAGTCCGGCTCGTTTTTTGGCTCGATGCACGGTTGTAGACGATACACCCAGCTTATTTGCGGCATCTCGGAGAGAGAGGTTAGGGTTTCGCTTGAAACTACCGGCAACTCTCTTTGTCGTCTCAGCGGTTTCCGGTTTTCGATTTCCCCCCGATCCAGACTTCCTGGCTGTCGACAAACGTTCCCCAAACACTTTAATTACATTTGTAACGGTTGATTTGGCAACTTTTAGCGATTTTGCCAACTTTGCGTGCGAGTAGCTCGGATTTTCGCGATGCGCTAGCAAAATTTTGATACGCTGCTCTTCTTGCTTGGACGGCATTTTGACAACTGAAGAGTGAATTCCAAAATCAAAATAGGAGCAACATTCTACACACACACACCTTCAAAATGAGGGGTGTTCAGGTTTTTTAAATGCAAAATTGAAAGAAATACGTCAAGTTGATATTGACCAAATTTTGACCGTATCACCCTTTATGACGTCTTTCATATTTATGATCGTTCCAGAATTCTTAAAAATTTCTCCAAGTCTGATTTGATAAGGGTGTCTCAGTTAAAAAATCTGTAGACATTATGCAAGAATCAGAACCCTAAAACAACTAGGGTAAATTATGGCTTCGGCACCCATTGACTGTTTTCGGCAACCGAAATTGAAACGTTAATTTCACTGTATTTTCCCATCAAAACTCTTCGCTGAATGTATTAAGTCGATTCCTTACCTTTTCAGCTTCAATCTGATTACATTTTTACGACTGTGCAATCCTGTTCTGCCATATTTTTCTTTAAATGAAATATACACACTACAAAATACGGCTGATTTCGAGTTGCCGATAATAGAACAGCTGGTTAACACGCAGTTCAAATGGAAAGGGTGCCGAAGAAAAAGAGACTGCCGACAATAGTCACACTCACCTGAGAAGTTTGGAGCGTTGTAAAAACATGTTCAACCCGTTTTGATCAATTCTGTCGATTGGAATTGGTAGAACAGCAAGCAGCAGATAAATGTCAACAAACAAACCTGTCATGTATGTTTGTGACGCTGAGAAATTGCTAATAGAAGTTCGGACGCTGCTTAGATTGACGAGAATACGTAAATTCCCCTAATTAAGATTCAGTATTTATGTTGTTACTAAATATAAGTCCACTGTGCCCTGTGTAACGTGGGTAGATCACCTTTTCGTGGTACGTTACGGGATGTAAGATCTACCACCGATTCCTAGTCTTGACTACTTCAAAGTAGGGGAACAGGATTTTTCAGTAATCAAAGGAACACATCTTAGTCCTTGTTACTTTTTATGCCATGTTGATAGTGACAAGACTCGGCTTTGTCCACCGAGGATGATCTTGAAACAAGGAAAAATATAATTAGTTAGTCTTCATCTATGTGATTCCTAAACTTCTATTCGTTGTTCTCTAGTTTGAAGTGATTAAGACTAGGGTTCTGATGCATGGTCATTACCGGTGTCATTTCTTAATTTTTGTGGCTAAGGAATCCAATTTTAACTGACAAAGGGGCGCGCCTTTGGAGGGTGTTTCAACAATCCGAAGGGTATAAATAGCGGGACCTTTCAATTAGAATCGATTCCTTGCGATGAAGGCAAGAATGACAACTGTATCAAAACCGAATACTTCATCATTTCTCAATAGTGATGGGGTAATACGACATGCATTAAACTAAGGACACAGGATATACTACAATAGATCAAATTACTGGTCGCAGTGGTGTTATGCCCCGAACAGAGGAAAAATAAAGTCCACTTCAGAATTATAATATTAATAACAAAGATGATAAAGTTGGTTGTATTTTAAAATGCTTTGAAATTCTTGAGAAAGTTCCTTGGCGTTCTTTAATATATTCTATTCAAATTTTCTAGGAATTTCAAAATTCCCTGAGGATTCTACATTTTCCTAGGAAAAATAAATTTCCGGTTTTTCAACGTAGTAGACATTAGTAGTTCAACATTTGAATACACGGACTAAGACATTTTTAAAGATTGCTTGACAAAATTATCAAGATTTTGAGGCTAGGTCAGTTTTTCACATTCTTGAACTTTGAAAATATTGCGTATTTTGAACATCGCAAACGCAAAGTAGAGGACTATGGATTTTTAAAAAATTATGGCTCTTGGACATCATTTTATAATTCTGTCATTATGAAGCATGGCGGGCTAGCGAAATATTATGAGAATCCCAAATGAGTTTTAATAATAATTCTAGGGATGATCCTAATTGTAGGTAAAATTCCAATGGAATTTGACTGGAAATTTCAGGTAATTTTAAGAATCTGTTAACGAACATTCAAACGTCTGTTGAACCGGTACCGTGAATCTGGTCGGGTGAGGACGATTGCAGTTCGGAACACGGATACAAAAAAATTGGACTTTTCCAGTGTTTCGTTGCTCGGGTACAGTAACGGAAAACACGGACTAGTTACACTGTTGAACGAGGTTTTATTCAACGGAACACGGGATACAGAACACTTATCTCTGGTCAGTTTTCAGGTACGTTTACTTATAATTAGGATGGTTACATAACGGATAACTTAAGACTAAATGGCCTAAAGATTAATAGCTTATTTGTATGGGTTGTAATGCTCTTTTATAGTCTTCAGAGACTTCACACATTGTTCAATGTACGTTTGATTGAGCTGAATTTTGCGTCTATTATGACTCAATTTTATGTCAAAATTGACGCTCGTATATGTCAGTCTCAGAGCACCTAAATTTACATTAATTTTTCTAAGTGTGTAACCTACGACTGAAAATCTCTTAAATGTTGATCAATCAATCAATCAAAGAGAAATTCTGGCGAGTGATAAAAAGAAACTATGGATAATAATTCCAAGAGAATCTTATTCTTAATACAGCTCAAACAATTCTTTGCAAAGTTTCAAGCCATTTTGAAGCATGTTTCAAGAAAATTCCTAAGAGAACTGATAAGAATTTTGAGGGAATTTCAAGGACCGACCCCGGAGATTTGGCAGGAAATTTTGAGGATATTTTCTGAAGAACTTCCAGGGAAATACTAAGGAGAGTTTCAAAAGAATGCCAAGGTAATTTCAAAAGATACTCTTAAGGGCATTTTGAGTATAATTTCACGGAAATTCGAATGAAAGTGGTTTCGTTCTGGTGAAAATACGAGGGTTTTCACCTTTACACTAATTTCTTCATAAAAAAAAACTGTCTTTTGATGTATACATATCGCATTATACCCAGCGGCATCTTTAGATGTTGAATTGAATTACTTTTTTTTTTTGAAAAAAGAAATCTCATTGTGCAATGGAGCACTTAGTTGATGTACTGATCAAAATTATTTTGATAAATTTTTTCATCACAAATGACCCAAAAATATATATCAAATAAAGTAGGACGGGATTAAAATAGTAAATTTAAAGATTGTTCCACTATCCACCAAATGTGATAGTAAACTTTTCTTATTTTGATAATAAATGAATTTATCATCCATTAAACTTTCCGAACATTTTTCTATCTATTGACAAAGGTGCATAGTTGAAACATCTGTAAGGTTTTCTTACACTGTAATAAACCTTCTAATGATACATGTGTTTCAACCAGAAACGACCGAAAAATTAACATATTCCATGTTGAGTCAATTTGTAAACATTTCATTGACAAATTGCATGAGTATGTTCCGCCATTGTTAAACAAACGTCAAATCCATTTATTTGCAATCCAAATATAAAAATTTACTCATCAAACCTTCTTCAATAATCCCAATATCGGTTTTGATTGAAAATCATGCAACGGTTGAAATTAAATCACGATATGTGACCGTTACGTTAACAAAAAAAATGTTCAAATACAGTAGATTCACACCTCTGGTAATAAGAGTAAACAGAACCTTTAAATGACAATAGGCTGTCGATGCAATACAAAATACACTCTAAAATAAAACTATTCAAAACAAAGCAAGTTTTATTTTTATTTTGCACTTCTGGACAGGTTTTTATTCTATTTACTCCGCTGTAAGCCAGGGCGTGAGAAATGGATGGGTGAAAAGTTACTGAGTGAGTAGTGAAGGGCTTCAATTTTTCCCGAGGAACGCCGGGCGTATTCAACTAGTAAAACAATATTTTTACTAATTAGGGCAACCATGGCCAACCAATTTCTAACTTGGGCTTATTCAACGGAACAACTTCAACGAACACGGGAGCTATCCATGAGTTCAGGATTTTGTAATAAGAGGCTGAACAATATGTTCGATCAACTGTCAAGTCATTTTAGAAACAAACTTTCCTCCACCCTGAATGTTTGAGCCTTTTTCACTTCACGCACTCGCGGAGCCTCATAACATCATTTCAGATGTGTAATTGTGTTGAAAAATAACATTTTTGGTTCTACAAAACATCCCGGACATCCCGATCTTGAAGTTCTGCAGACTCAGCAACGATGACTTGATTAAATGAACTGGTAAAGCTTCGTAGAGCCCCAACATATTATGTTTAATTACTTACTTACTTAAGGGTTCTGTGCACCACCAGCGGTGCAAAGGGCCAACGTGAAAGACTTCCATCCTGGGCGGCTGCTCGCTTTTGCCTTGACCTGGGCCCAGGTCAGATTTCTATCGACTTGCTTAATTTCCTTATTGAGGCTCCGCCGCCATGAGCCTGGGTCTGCCTATGCTGCGATGTCCTGCCGGATTCCAATCCAGCGCTTGCTTGCAGATTTCTTTTCCGCCCCGTCGAAGTGCGTGGCCGACCCACCTCCACTTTCGCTCTCGAATTTCTGTTGCTATCGGCTTCTGATGACATCGACGATGGAGCTCGGCATTCGAGATCCAGTTGTGAGGCCACCAGGCACGAATTATATACCGCAGGCATCGGTTGATGAAGACCTGCAGCTTTTGAGTGTTCTCCGCTGATACACACCACGTCTCACTGGCGTATAACAACACAGATTTCACGTTCGAGTTGAAAATTCGGATTTTGGTGCGTTGACTTGTCTGGTTGGATCTCCATACGTTTCGTAAACTCGCAAAGGCAGCCCTAGCCTTCTTGATTTGTGCACCTTTGTCGCTCTTGGTCCCGCCGTCCGACGCTATTTGGCTGCCAAGATATTGGAAACTTTCGACCTTCTCCACTGCTTGCCCCGCTACCGTAAAGTTGGAAGGGTTGCCCGTGTTGATATCGAACGATTTGGTCTTGTTGACGTTGATGGTGAGACCCGCCGCAGAAGAGCGTTCGGCTAGGTCATTGAGCTTACTATGCATATCAGAGCGCCGTTGTGCTAGTAGAGCAACATCATCAGCCAAATCGAAGTCGTTGAGATGCTCCATGGTGATAGGCTGCCAAAGCAGCCCACGGTTCGGTACACGGTCAATTGCACCTACCATGATCTAGTCGATTACGATGAGAAACAGTAGCGGTGATAGTATACATCCTTGTCTCACACCAGCGACTACCCGGATAGGGTCGGACAAGGCTCCGTTATGCAGAACTCTGCACGTGATAGCCTCATACTGCGCTTCGATGAGGTTGACGATTTTATCCGGGACTCCCTTGCGTCTCAGGGCGCCCCACAGATTCTCGTGATTGAGACGGTCGAAAGCTTTTTCGTAGTCAATGAATACCAAATAAAGGGACTCTTGGAATTCATTGACCTGCTCCAGGATGATGCGGAGCGTGACAATATGGTCCACACAAGATCTTCCGGCACGGAATCCTGCCTGCTGCCGTCGGAGAGTCGCGTCGATCTTCTCCTGTATCCGATTCAGGATAACTTTGCACAGAACTTTGAGAACAATACACAGTAACATGATGCCTCGCCAATTGTCGCACACCGTCAGATCCCCCTTCTTTGGGACCTTCACTAAGATGCCCTGCATCCAGTCGGCCGGAAAAGTCGCGGTGTCCCAGATATTACAGAATAGTTGATGCAACATTTGTGCGGATAGCATGGGATCAGCTTTGAGCATCTCTGCTGATATGCGATCGACCCCTGGAGCCTTGTTGGATTTCATGCTTCGGATAGCTGCTTCAATCTCCTGCAGTGATGGGGCCTCGGAATTGACGCGAGTCATGCGCCGCACCCTAGGCGGATCATGCCGAGATGTTGATGGCTGGTTGGCCGTCGAAACTTGAAGAAGTTGTTCGAAGTGCTCAAACCAGCGTTTCAGCTGGTCAGTGGGGTCGGTAAGCAATTGTCCAGTCGTGTCCTTCACTGGCATCCTCGGGTTCATCCTTGCTCCACTCAGGCGTCGTGAGATATCGTAGAGGAGGCGTATATCGCCAGTGTTTGCGGCTTTCTCCCCTTCGTCGGCCATGGAGTTCACCCACGCTCGCTTGTCCCGTCTGCAAGAGCGCTTGACTTCCTTCTCTAGAGCCGAGTACCGTTGACGGGCTTCATTCTTGGCTCCTCTGGTTCTCGCCCGTTCTATCGCGGCTTTTGCTTTTCTACGCTCCTCAATCTTCCGCCAGGTTTCATCTGTGATCCACTCTTTCCTCTGGGTGCGCAGCTCACCCAAGTTGTTCTCGCTTGTTTCTATAAAGGCATTTTTGATGGCCGTCCATTGTTCTTCTACGCTGCCACCTTCTGGAACGTCCGCAGCTCGAGTCTCAAGTTCTTCAACAAAAGACCTTTTTACCGCTGGATCTTCAAGTCGGCGTGTGTTGAACCGCCGCCCGAGTCTCTCCTCCCGTCGCTGGATCCGCGCCATGCGTAGGCGGATTTCACCGATTAGAAGGTGATGGTCAGACGCGATGTCGGCGCTGCGTTTATTCCGGACATCAAGAAGGCTCCGTCTCCATTTTCGGCTGATGCTGATGTGGTCGATCTGATTTTCGGTATGTCCATCACGGGAAACCCACGTGACTTTGTGCACTGGCCGATGGGGGAAGAGCGAGCCTCCGATCACCATGTCGTTATTGCCACAAAATTCTGCAAACAGCTCACCGTTCTCGCTCATTCCGCCGAGACCATGGCGTCCCATGACACGCTCATAGTCCGTGTTGTCGGAGCCGATCTTCGCATTGAAGTCGCCAGTGTAGATCTTGATGTCACCCTTTGGAACCTTATCCACGACGGCATTTGGTTGACAGTAAAAATTCTCCTTGTCCTATAGCTCGGCCATCGGTTGGCGCATAACATTGGATTATGGTAAGGTTACGAACCCGTTTTCTAAATCTGGCAACGATTATCCTCTCATTAACAGGCTCCCACTTGATGAGCGCAGCACTTGCCTGGACGCTAAGTAGGAGACCAACTCCACGATGGTGGGGAGCGTTTTCACCTCGAATACCAGAATATAGTAGTACCTGTCCCGACGGCAGTTTGTGTTCTCCAAAGTTTGGCCAACGAACTTCACTCAATCCCAGGATTTCTAGCTTCATGCGTCGCGCCTCGTTGGAGAGTTTTGCCAGTTTACCCTGCTGGGTTAACGTCAATACATTCCATGATCCAAATCGTGTCCGTTGTTTTGCGCTAAAAGTCGTTGCCGTTGCCGTTATTATGTTTAATATTCAGTGGTAATTACAAAGCATTTTGAGTTCTCCACATGATCCTGGAGCTAAGATCTTGATGTTCTACATTCCCAACAAAAATGCTGTGGAATGCCCTGCTTTAATTTACGAAACCGTCGAGCTTTGTGGGACCTAATTCGCATCATATGAGACGCAAGTTGTATTGGAAAAGTAGCTTAGGTTCACCAAAATGCCTGCAGTTCAATTCTTGGTGTTTTATAGGCTAAACCAGGTATTCTACGATGTCCGGACTAATCCGGTGAACCCAAGTTCGGTATATGTTTTTTTTTATATTTACTCGGTAAGATGTGATGGTTTCTTCATTCGAATATTAGTATCGAAATACGCGTATCTGCCAAGGATAAGTAATTAAGGTAGTGGAATTAAATGTGAATTACTGAACCTTCTTTCTTTTTTAAATTTAGACTAACCGGTGTTTTCCTTGTTTCAAGATCATGCCCAGTGTACAACCCGAGTCTTGCTACTATCAAAGCTTAAAACTTAACAAGGACTAAGATGTGTTCCTTTGATACTGCGGGGGACCGTAATCTGTACAGGATAGTAATCTGGACACTTCATAAAAAAGTAGGCGTGTTGTATGAGTTGTTCAGGTATTAATTAATTTCTTAGGTGTACGGACTTCGGTCCCGCACTAACTAACTCAAAAATCCTGTACCCCTACTTTTAAATAGTCAGGACTATGGTACGGTGGTGTATCTGAAACCGCAACACACCACGAAGAGGTTACGGGGAATCCAATTTGTTTAGTTTACTGTCGCATTTTAGCTTGCCGAACAGGTCTTCTTGATTGCCGTTTTTCTATGGGGATCTGACCTTGATACTATTCCCACGAAACCCATCGCTTTCAAGTTCAAAGATATTTCGACAAACGAAATCCCCCGTTTCCCTCAAAGTTCGAATCCCACGCATCACGCCGCTGAAAGAACGAACGAATTACACCCAATAGAGCACAACGACGACGACACTGACGGGACAATAAAAGCGATTTTATTACACCCGAACTCATCACCGTTGCTCTATTTATAGGCCGCAACCGTGGCGAGGTGTCGTCACTTTGGGCGTCCTGAAACGAATTTCACACCGACCTTTGCAGCCGCCGGATCGGTGTCATCAAAAAAACAAAGCAAATTGAAATCGTTAGTCACTTCTAATTCGTATTTCTTCGATTCCTTCGAATTATCCACCTGTCATCCCCATTGGCAGAGACTCAAGATCAATGACTCATTAACGGCGAGTGGCAATTACTGTAATCGAATGCAGCGATAATTATTGGAACTACTTTTCCCCTTTCGTTTTTTTTTTTTTTTTTCATACAACAGTGTTGTTAACATTTCACGCTTTTTAGTCCAAATGAATGGATGTGTTGTTGTGTCGGATGGCAGAAACTCTGAATAGCATATAGGGGCAATTGTGGAAAAAAATGGATATGCTCATTCGAATTGTAAAATAGCGTATGCTCACATACAAACATAGACACGATTGTCTTGTCCCTTTAGTAGGTATATGAATAATGCAAAAAAAAAAGGGGGAAACAAAACAAAAATTTAAATGCAATGTTTATGCCGAGTGCAGAAAGCGATTGTCGGCTATTTTTTTTTTGTTCGTCGGAGTGGGTGTCTTGCAATAATGCTTGTGAAAATGAAAATGAAATGCAACAACTGTGATTGGGTTGCTGTTGTTTGTTTTGATTTCCGACTTGCATTTGGTGCGGGAACTCGGGCATGAACAATTTGAGTTCTTTAAACGCGTTGTTTGCGTGTAATGTTTTACGTTTACTGGTTGTTTCGACCATATCTCCGGATCTAGAAGTCCGATTTGACATCGTTAACTGCTGTGTAAATAACATTTATTGCAGTAATAAATAATTATAACCCCCAATTGATTGCAATATCCCTCTCATCGCTCTCGGAGCAGATTGTTTACACTATTCTATCGTTCAGAAGAATGTTGCCATTGAAAACGATTCTCACCACACTGCCGGTAATTTCAAAACGCTTGTTGCTGCATCAATCGACACAAAACAAAATAAAAGTGAAGTCATCTCCCGGTTTAAAACGGTGTCGCTTTCTTCCCTCGAGGTGCTGCTAGTAGCTGCTTTCGTTATCAATAATGTTGTTCCTTGCACTTTGCGCCCCAATGTTCAACCGGGCGCAATCAAGGGGCGAAAAAATCGTTTATTTTTATACTTCTCTATACTTACACTTTCTCTCTCTCTCTATCACTTTTCTTGAGATCGGGACACGAATGAGAAACGTGAACCTAACGCTCATTCGCCTTATCTGACCATCGTTCCAATTTCCCTAAAAGTGCCAATTTCCCTCTGAGTACCCTAACCGTGGAAGTATGCTCATTGCACCCTCCGTAAAAAGATACCCCCAGAGAAGGCCATGTAACCCAACCGCAATTACTACAATCCAACCAAACGACTGCTGGTCGAATATTAACGAATCAAAATTGGGGATAAGGGTCGTGTTTACGGCCTGCCCTAAATAGTATCAAATTATCACCTCGGTATGCAATCGAGCTCGGCACACCGTTAAACAAGATTTTACATAATTCCTACAAGTGTAAGCTGCAAGTTCGTTTAACAACAATCATTGAATGGTTGTACAAATGCAATCGTATTTTTTGTCCACCTGTGTAACTCGTTCGAACAAGCATCGATAAACTCTCACTTCCTGTTTCACCACCCCGCCGCAGCCAGCACGAACGATATAAAAGCATGCCTACCGCAGTTACGAGCACATCTAGTAGTAGCCGTTTGCGGTTAGCCATGAACGCGACCCGCCGGAACTTCCCCCTCCCGGTTGACTTCCGAAGTAGCAAAACTACATTCACCTACCCGATACCAAGTCGTCGCAGCGTTTGTTTCTGGTTGTAATAAGTAGGCATGTTTGTGTGTTCCGTTTTGCTAAAAATGTTTACTTCAGCGTTTTCCGGTATTACGGCAGCAGCAGCTAACTGTTGCCAGCCTATTTAAAGCGCAATTCCATAAATTGTGCGTGGAAAATTAATTGTTTTCATGCAATCATAAGCTTAGCATTAGGCCTGGGGGGTTTTCCGACTTAGTGCACCATTTTTCGTTTTCATTTTCGGGAAGGGCTGTAAACCTCTCCCGAAAGAAGGTGGCGCTGGAGGAAATGGTTAATCATGTAAATTGGTTAGCCTCTCCGCACCTTTGCCCCGTGCTCCTGCCCGAGAAACATAAGAAATTACTTTCATTTGCATAAAATGATTACCATCAGGGCGACCGCTGCGCTGCGTGGTCGGAGTTCCGTGCGGTGAAGCTAGTCCCGAAAAAAAAAGCTGCTGATAGTTTGAACCAGCAGCAGATCTCATGAATAATTCAAACAGACCAAGTGCTGCAGTTATCGAAAACCGGCAGGTCCTAAGCCCCGTCGAGAAGATGTTCATGGGATCGATTTGATCGTGTTTTACTACCAGAAGTAAAGTGGCTGTCAGAGAAGAAGAGGGTACTACTTTGGGAATTTAATTTAACCATTCAAAATTTGGAATACCGACTTATTTCAGCTTTAGAAATGATTGCTGTTTTAACACTTTTTTTCGGAATACTATTATCAGGGAGCTGTCCATCTTTTTGGTAGTACTGTTTATGAGAAGAAAAAAAAACGACAACAGAGTAGAAACTGAGCAACATTATTATTATTAGCAGAAAAATAAATTTGATTTAGGGTAAATGCACCTGTTTCAGCACTTTTATGATATTTTGGCTATGCCTCAGAAAAACGATTAGATCAAAATCATTGTGCGTTTCATGGGCAGTATCTATTTGAACCCAGATGAATATGATTGGCACAACTCAATATCTGAAAAATTGTTTTCAAGCTTATCGTTATCAAAATTTTTAAAAATCGATATTTATCGGTATTTACTATTTTAATTATTTTACATTTTTATCTTTTTCCAAGGTGAAAATTTAAACCTTTGGACTAAGAACGGCCTTTCCAGGAAAGTCGGGAGAAATCTCCGGAAAATGTTTGAATTAGCTAAAATAAAAGATAAGAAAGCCGGTCATACTCCAGAAATAGAAAAAGAAGCTCTATGGGAGGAAGTTTGAAGAAAGTTCCAAGAAAAATCTGGAAAACACCCGGAGTACATCCAAGAAAAATGCTGAGAAACTTCTGGGGAAAATTTAAAGAAACTTTCGGGAAAACTCGGAAGACACATCCAGAGAAAGCCAGAAAGGTTTCGGAAATCTGAAGAAAATTCCAGGCATAGCCATTTCCAGGGGAAGCTACAAGAAGCTCGGAAAATCCATTCAATAGAAGCCGAAAAAAAGCCTCTGGAAGAAGACTTAAGAATCTTCTGGGAGAATTCGATCGATACTTCCAGTAGGAACTTCCTGGGCAAGACGAATGAAACTTCCTGGAGACACTGGAAAAACCCTCCTGAGGTACATAGTTGTGAAGAAGCTTCTGAAGAAAGTCAGTAGCTTCATCTGGCGGAAACTAGAGGGTTTTCGGCACAATCGAAAAAAACTTCTAGCAGAAGTTGGAGACAAGAAAATCCCGGAAGAAAGGATGTCCAATGAAATTTCCGGTGGAAATCGGTAGAATCTTCTAGGGAAAGCACAATATTCAGGGGGAGTTTGGAAAAACTGGCGGAACCTTCAAAGCGAAGCCAGAACAAGCGAGGGAAAGTTATAAAATTTACATTCTGATGGACTTTTTCGGTATCAAAAAAGATAAAAGCATTTCTCGACTGTTTTTCAATTCCTGAGTAGCCGAAAACGCCGAGGAAATGGAAACATTACTCGAAAGAGTATCATGCATAAGAAATATTTAAAGATGAGTAATTATTTAATTATTATATTTGACACATTCAAAAAAATATTTGATTATTTAAAAAATCGGTATAAATCGATATAAAATCTAAAAAATCGGTATTCTGCGAAACCTTATCTGTACGTCGGTATCAAGTTCGAAAATCGGTACAAATACCGATAAATCGGTATATCTGGCAAAGCTGGCCATAAAAGACACTTCAAAGACAATTCATCCCGTCTTCAATCGGAGGTTGTACAGACTGACCGAACACTAGTAGACCAGTAGAGAAATTTCCTTTTTACGAAAAGTTTTCACCGGATTTTCTGGGCATCGGACCCTCAGCCCATGGCACTCATAATCATGGTGACCTGCATGGTGAATCCCGATTAGCAATTTTAGGTTTTTTTTTCCGGTTGTGCGATGTACATTCAAATTAAGCATAAACTTGAATACGTTTGAGCTCAAGGGATCACTAGATTACTAAGGCAGCAGCATTTTTTGGATCTTAAATTAGTTTCTGCGGTCGAAGTCTTCAAAATTTGTCTGCTGCCATGAAAATTCCCTCGAAACTATTAACAGGATTTTATTAGAATGTTCTCAAGCATTTCCTTTAGAGAAATTTCCCTTCACAGAGTTCTTTTCAGAATGATGATGATGATGGTCCCACCTCTTACCCCTACAAAGGTTTGAGCTGGACGATTTATCTTTAAGATAATTAAATATGACATTTTAACCGGCTGGCAAATAAAATCGAACTGGTTTCAGTTACAATTCCCTCTAGAGTTTACAGTTGCTTTACAGCGATATAAATGTGAAAAAGCTCAGGCGTCCACCTCTTAGTTCGCCTTTTTGTCCACCTAACACATTCATAAGTATTACAAGCAATCAAGAGTTAATGAACAATCAACAAAGCATTCTATTACACTAGCAACCCCGCAATCTGATGCTATCATAATTTTCAGCAATGTCAGGAATGCTCACGAACCCCCAACATTTGCCAGAAAACTTACTACTAACTCAAGGTATCTTCCAAATAAGCTTCAAAATTGCTTTTTTTTTATCAAAATTTAAATTCAGTCCTCTTTATCCGTAATACGCGCGCGAGGCTCAAACCTGTGTAACTACTTTTTTTTTAATTAATCTACTATTAAATCAAATATTAAAAATCCATCATCACCATCGAGGCGAACAGAAAAAAGTTTTTGCAGTGCTACAATAATTATTAAAAAGTTGTTATGACAGCTATCCATATAAAATAATCCGTTAAAAATAGCTTCGTCAAGATACATAATATGTCAATTCATAAAAAAAATCACTGTATAATTGTTCAAAAGACAGTTTTAACGTGTGAAATGCAGTGTCTTTTAAATTCTGTAAGTGTTGCTGAACGTTTGATATGTCTAGGCATCGAATTGAAAACATTCATTCCTTTATAATATAATGAATTTTGTGAAGCACAAGTCAAGAAATGTGGTGTTTTTATTTCAACCGCGTTTTTAGTAGTATATCTATGAAAGTCACTTCCTCTTTCAATTCGATCACACAAATATCAATTCGATCACACAAATATCAAAATAGGCAGCAAACCGTTAACTACTTTAAAAATGAACACCATAGTCAAATATACAATTCACAGTATCATCTGCAAAAAGATTAATGTCGCAAAATCGTAAAACACGTCGCAACTCATTAATATACATAATAAATAACAGGGGCCCTAATACACTTCCCTTTAGAATTAATCGAAAATAAATTGGAGATTTTCTCAGAGAATCCTTTGAATATTTCTTTATAACAGTCCAGAAATTCCCTGTAGAACACTCCAAAAAATTCATGCAATTCATCCATTGTATCTAGTTTGTTTATTTGGAAAATTGAGCCGAATACACGCGGCTTATCCGAGGTTAGAGGGGTACATTGTCGAAGGATAGGATCAGGGGAGGAGCTTGAGGGTGAGGTTTCGTTGTCTCATCAGAGCGTTATTGTCAGTATGAACGGCAATTCATTCTTAGATTCTCTTTGAATTCTACACGCAAACCAAAAATCTATTACAATGAATGTTAGTTCCGTTTCCTATCATCCTCTGTTCATGAACATCGCAACGAATGTTAGAAATTGACCATGCAAGCGATGTAATGGTTTTCAGTCTTTTTTATTTCGTGTTCTATCTACGCTTACGACTATACCAGTGAGCTTGTAGAATGACGCACATTGTAGAACATTGTAGAACGACGCACACACTTGCCTCGAATCTCTCCAGCAGAAAAAGCATACGAAGTCGAGTATGCGAGAAAATGAGCGCTTCATGTTTGCATTTAGGCTATCCATATTCAGAAGCATGGAGAGAGCACAGGTCTGATAATCGCAACGTTCGTGGTTCGAGTCCAGTCAGCAGTCTGTTTCCTATTTTTTTCGACATAACTAATTTACCTCACTAATACACTCTACATTTTTCGGTCTCCAATTTTCTTGCATTGGACCGCAGCTAGGTATATTGCATCCTCGGTTCATGCGGTCTCCACTAACATCCTCTGATGATAAATCTCACATAATTGTAAGCGAATCTTACATCCCCCGGTTGGGTGTAAAGATTTTTCTATGGATTCTTCCTTCCATAACTCTATTTATAATCCGCTTTAATTCTCTTTAGAATTCTCATACAATCCACCAATTGTCTTCATATTTTGCTCAGAATTGCATTGGATTTCTCCTTCAAATTCTTCTGGAAATACAATTGAAATTTTCTTCTCAAGATGTCCTTATAACTCTTCTAAGAGTTCCTTTGAAATTATACCCTCAACATCCGATTCTCTTGGTATATTTTACGGATCCGGAAATCCTCTTCACAAGGAATTTTCAGCGGAGCTACTTAAAAATTCTACTCTAAACTTACATAATTGACTTGGAGTTCTCTTAGAGTTCTTCCGTAAACTCCCTTGGAAATTTTCTTTGAAATACCTCGGTGCTAACTTTTTTTTATCTCAATCGCGTTAGCTTTACGGAGCCGGTAATTCATTGTTCTTTGTATGTAACAAAATTCACTAGGAGTAGTAGGAGTTGGGCTGAATACACGCAGCTTACCCGAGGTTAGAGAAGTACTTTGTCCAAGGATAGAATCAGGGGAGGAGTTTGGGAGGGGGGGGGGGGGTTTCCTTGTCTTATCAGAGCGTTGTCGCCAGTATGTACGGTAGTGCGGTTCTAGATCGGTCTAGAGTTCTACCGGCTATACTGACCAGTAGGCGATGATGAGACTCATCGAGACCGGTGGACAAGACAAACAAAAGACGAAGGAATTAAATTCTTATACTAGAAATTTGCAGAAACACATAAATCGACTGCATATAGCAGTGATCGCGAGTTCCCAACACGTCTCTGATAGGAGCATAGGGTTGTCTTTCTTGGACCTCGAGGATTGGTGCTAACTTGTGATAACTCATTTAAAAATCGCATCAAAATTACTTTCTAAAAAAAATATCTGTGACTGTAAAATCCTGAAAATCTCACACAGATTATTTTACTGGAGACAGTAATTTTGGATGGATTTTTATCATAAAATGGTTTCAACAGAACTTAGCCTGTCCTGTAAAATTTAAAATCAATTTTTGATTTTATACAGATTTTCAAAATTTTACTGAGCAATTCCGCAATTCAAAAACAACTGGATAACTAAAATCAGAATAAGTGTGTGCGCACTTAGATTATTTTACAGGAGTCAGTATTTCTTAACCGGGTTTTTGAATTGCTGAAAAAGTTGGTTAAAGTTCAAATGACGGTTATCCGTAAGGAATCAATGAAATCGTAAACTTATATTTTCTATCTTTAATAGAACTAAAAGGCTATATAATTTTGGAATAAATCTTATTTTTTTTTTTTTTTTCCACAGAAATCTTTACAGACTGGATTAGTGGGTAGTCCAGTCCTAAGGTCTTGAAGATTTTTGAGAATCTTTTATTTTCGAAAATGACGATGTACATTGACCCCACAGTTATGGATTTACCGTGTTAATCAAATGGAAGTGATCCATAATTTTGTGGCTATTTTGTCTCTTTTATTCATTGAAATTCAAACGAACGAGAACGCCAAATGTGTTTTGAAGAGATTTTTAGTCCTCTACAGTTCGATCTCTCTAGGACAATTCTATGTAAAGGAATTTGACAAGAAGTTCCGGGTAATTTTAAGAAGCATTTCAAGGAAATTGTCAGGAGAACTAAAGGGTAATTCAAAGGTAGTTCTGAAGATACTATCATCGAGATTATTATTAGAATTCCAGGAAATTCTAAAGCAATTCTGAAGGAATTTTTACAAACGTAATGATGATATCGATACCATTTTGACACTACCCTTAATGATCATCTACGACTGAAAATCTCATCAATCAAGTAGAGGGTTCTGAGGAGATCTACAATTGAATATCGAAAATAATTCCAAAAGAAATTACCGTAAGGTCACCACTTAAGCTTTCTTCACCGATCACTGCATACTTATTACCATTATTTACGTACAATTACAACCAGAGCTGGTAAATATCACGACCGTCATGTGACAATGAGAAAACAGGTCCTCTCACATTCACGAGACGAAACTACCTATCATGAGATTTCTTGTCATTTTCCAATGATCTAACAGTCATGAGAATAATTGTCATATGGCTTTGACATCAACATTTCTAACTGAGTTAGTTGCATTTAGGCAAGCAACAGTATGTAATCGGTAGAGTGAACATATTTCAAGAGCCACTGTGAAAAGGGCATACAAGCTTTTTGTAAACAAATCTGTGTAGGACCTTTTCTCGCCATGCAAACCAACAACATCATCGGGAAGAGGAGAATTTCCCCTACCCGGTGATGTAGATGCGTTGGTCATATGGGTGGCGAGCAAAGGGCATAAAAAGGTTTTCACATGTTGTTCTTTATTTTTAATATTTCCGCGGTACACGTAACAATAATATCAACAAATGAGCTAGTACTAGCGATGTTAACAACACTGTCACTTCTGTCATGACAAAAAAAATCGATGAGATTTTGAAGTAAATCTCTATCACCGTTTTCTCATCGGATTATAGTGACAGAAATATCTCTGAAAATATTGCGTGAGATCTTTCATTGAAAGTGACATTTGCCAGCCCTGATTACATTAAATACCAAGAGTATCATTAATCATCATTTGCTATAATTGGGAAGTTATGAGAAAAATGATAATAATATTCATACAGTGAGGGGGATTGTGTGAGTGGTGGACGTCAACCTTATGGTAATTCTAAATATAATTTAATAAATCTTTGCAGTATGTGTTCAAGCTTGTTTGGAAATAGTTTCAAGGAACTGATTTTAAAGAAGTCCAATACTAAGAAGAGTTTCATGAGAATTCCAAATAGAATTCCAAGAAAATTTCCTTTTTGAGAAGAATTTCAAGGAAAATTCCCATGCAATACTGAGGTGAAATCGTAGGAAATTTTTGAAGAATACTTTCTAATTTCTTGAGGGAATACCAATAGATTTCTCAAGAATATTTAAAGGGATAAGAAAAGCTATGGAGAGAAATCAAAGCAAATTCACGCGAGAATATAGAAGAATACGAAGTTAAATATAGAGTGAATTTCCAGAGTATTCAGGAGGGGATTCCTAAATTGTTCTGCACAGAATCCGAATGCCCTCAAATGTATTAAACTTCAAGCAGTCGCGCTAATCCACGCTAATGCACGCGCAAAAATATACTATTGAAACATGATTTTTATCAACAATTTCCTCGGATACTTTTAAAATGTTAAAAAGTATAGAAAAAGAAATAATTGACCAATTAAAACCTGAATTAGAATGAAATTTTCTTTTTTTATTGATTGCAAAATTACCGCTTATTGTTCGGCACATAACCGCAATTCCAGATCTTTCTTATTCATCTTCCAGATGGATATTGCATTATTTTGCCGTTCCAACAATGCTAAAATCTCCACCAAACAATTTTGGCAGTAGACTCATTTTTCGTTCATCCAGAATTGTGTAAAATAAAAACTACATTATTCCTTTGTGCGTTAGGAACAATCTTACAACATCCAAAATCCTCCCGTTCCACACCGTCGAGTGCGAAGAGCGAAGAAGTTCGACCCATTTCACCAATGATTAATACGACTGCCATTAACTCCCTTTCGCAGCAGGCATGTGGTGCCTGGTGGGAAACTTTTACTTAGTCCCAAGAAAGGGCCCATCTCTTAATTCGGTGTGTTTCCCACTTTAAGAGGTTGACAATTCACCGGAGACAGCATCCACACCACACAACATAATATATGTTGGATATTGGAAGGGAGAGCTGTGAAACCTGAATCCACTGAACTGCGCTCGGTTAGTGTTAGAGACAATGATAAACGTCGCGCGACTAAAAATAGAAACAATTAATAGGATAATTTATTTCAGTCACATGAAGAAAAACTCGAAGGAAAACCGGCATCTGATGGGAAGAATTTCAATCTCCCACACTGGTCGCTCCTCATCGCAGTCGTCGTCGTCATCGGCTCTGTGTGTATGGGTTTAGATAAGTGTGGTGTTTTATGTATATAAATTAATAATTAATGTTATTTACAGTCGGATATGGCAGCAAATGCCGGCCTATCTTCCAGGGGACTGACATTCTGCGCGGAGCAGAGCGGTTGCACGGTTCGGTCCATTAATTTGCAATTTATAGCTCCAATGAGCGCTGTTGGCACGTTTTCCGAATCAAACCACGTGCGCGATCGGATTGGAGAATCTCATTCCGGTTGATTGTTTATAATTCAGGGCGTAATTGGCGGTAAAATCCAGGTTAGGAAGCTTAAAATTTAAATGTACGTCACTCGGGAGGATTTCCATTCTCTGCTCTGTTCCAGATTTTGACGCGGAACGCGATGATACATTGTTTCCACATTTCACATTTCCTAGGGCTATTTCACGTGCAGCGTCGTCACAATGTTTACGATATCTCTTCAAGATGTGCGTCGAGTGGTGCTGCGCTAATTATGATGGGTTTAATGAATGGTGCTCATCCTTTCACACAACACGTTCCGGCAGTTTCACGTAGCGAGAGCCTAGAGAGTGAAGAATTTGCGCGTTTTGTTGTTTCGTTCGATTTTTGTTTTTCCGAACTCGTTTGCTTCGCCAGAGTTCGTTGTTTGGAATATTAATTTTTTGTTAGCAGTTTTACTGCCAGCATAGCTGCCGGCCAGGCCAGCGGGGGGGCCTGCGTAACATATGGAAATGGATGGCATTCCAATCCTACTTTGTTGAGTTGAATGATGAACGTTGTGCGCTGCTATTTTTTTTTTAGTTTGCTAGAAATTTGTAGTGAATCCAGATGGGGCATGCCATCGGTTGTCACGGAGAAGTAAAAAGTGACTGTTTGTGGTTTATAAGTATAAACTGAATTCTATGAAATGCTTGGAAATGTGAACATATTTTGAGAACATATGCTACAATAGTCTACTTATACTCAAGTGGATATTACTCAACCAGAGTCGAATTCTTGATTAATCTAATCTATTTATGATGCAAATAGACATTTCATTTTCCTACGTTCAATCTAAACACTATATTTATATCATTCTCTGAACTTATCATACAATTATTCTGCTGAACGTCCTCTTGGAGTATGATTGACCGCCCACGGCTACTACTGCTTTATTACCATATCAGCTGTAAACCTACTGGTAATGCTTCATTTCCATGTCAACATTTCAGGACATCCCGGGTGACAACATTTAAAAAAATCCTAATTTTACAATTCATGTTTTCAGTTGAAAAAAAAACTACGAATAGATTTGAAAATAACATCACAGACCCCCAACGTAGCATTTGGCACTGCAAAATGACCTTCAGTTAGAAGGAGAAAACGTACAATAATTACTTAAAACTATTGTAAAGTGATGAACCAGCTGAAAAACATCTTCTTCTTTCCTTTATTTAACGTCGGTCTCTGTTCCGCAATCTAGTGCCAATCACCGACGGACATCGATTGCCATCCATTGACGGCAATCGAATGTGCAGGAAGGCTGCTTCCACACCTGCGTAGGATATCGCACCCATTCAACATACATGGGCCGGGACCAACGGCTTTACTTCCCTTCCGAAGGAAGACGTGACCAGAGATTTTTATGCGTCAGAAAAATCCCACCGACCTCAACTGGGATTTAACCCAGACCCATTGGGGTGAGAAAGCAGTCATGCTTACCACTACACCACCGGTGACGGCTAAAGAAAAAAAAAACATAAAGGGAACACTGGTATACAACGCTGGGCAGAACACACCAGCTGACTTTCATTTGTGTTTTTCATGGCTTTTACGTTACTGTTTTGTTGTCTTGTCAAGCAGCACTTCTAGCATAGCTTCTGAAATCAACTCCTGCATGATAAATCCTAGAATTGGAGGAAAATTCCAAGAAAATCTCAAAATTAAATGAAAAAGTGCGTCCTGTACCGTTCTCCCCAACCGATTGAATAACCTGAAAACGCATAGATCTCACAAGGTACATAGGGGAGGGAGAGGCATAGTAGACACACATAGTGAGCATCCTGTAATAAAATTTCTAATGATTCAAAATAAATTAATGGGTAGTAGGTTCAATATCAATATGATATTGAACCTACTACTAATTCATTTGTTTTGGAACTATTAGAAATTTGAGGCCAAAGTAGAAAATGGTTATTATGTCCCACCCAGTGCTGGGCAGGCATGGAAAATCATTTACTTTTATTTCGTGCATTCATTTACATTCATTTGCCTCTAACTTTTTTCGTCAACATAATTCCTTAAAGTAATGTATGAAGCTTTTGTAGGGTTTATGATTAGCTACAACTTTTGTCAACAATTCAAATCTGTATCTTTTATGCATGATAACCCAGAGTGAACAGAACCCACCCTTGCTTTTCAATGAATGTAAATTACAGTCACTGAAATACAATAACAAGTTTTGCCCGCTTCATTTTGGAGTGGAGACGACTTCTTCGGACAGTAAAGCAAGATCTGATGAAGGTAAATTCGGTTGTGAAATCGTCGAAGGCAAGTTTTAAAAGCTTTCGAAATCAAATTATGGAACCATCCGATGACATGTTTAAGGATTTTACAAATATTAGCTTTAGGATCTTTTGAGCGCAAATTTTGAGATCCATCTAAGTCAATTTATGGGATTTAAAGCAGACCAGTTGTGGGATATTGCAAAAGAACTTTATAAGTTCAGATTTAGCGACTTCAGATATCAGGACCTAGGTAGGTTGAAGTACCTGCAAGCTCTAAGATCCTTCAAACCAAATTTTGGGAGCTACCAAAACAAAATTTTGATAAATTTACGACATGTTCTGATGTCTTACAAAGGCTAGTTCCATTAAGTTCAGACCTTAGATTTTTTAAAGTAAAAGTTTGGAATGTTCAAGTTCTGAGATCGTTTGAAACAATATTTACCAAAAGCATATGCAAGCTCTAAGGACTTCAGAAGGTAAGTAGTTTAGGATCCAAAGTTATACTTCGGGAGCATTCCGGCATGTGAAGGGATATTCCAAAACTATGTCCTAGGGACATCAATTTTCTGAAGACATGATTTTTTTTTATCTTACAAGGTAAGATCACAGAACTTCTGAAGTTAAATTTTGAGGACTAGAGTTAATGTTCCTAATGTCGGCCTAAGTGAAATATCCATAACGCATTGTTCTAAGAAAAATTTAAGAACAGGAATTTTTTATCGATGGGCCACATCTTTAGATCAATAGAGTTATTTTCCATATCAAAAGAAATTTTGATATGTTTCAAAGTCAAATGGAAAGAACATCCGAAGGCGTCATTTTGCATCTTTCAACTGCATGTTCTCGGAACTTCTGATGGCAGGATCCAGCACCTTCAGAAAACAAGTTTTGGCAAATTTTAGGAAGTTCCAAAATCAAATATTTTCCGAATATTCCACGTACGATCCTAAAAAGGCATGTTTTAAAAGACACAAGACACAAACTTTTAGAAACTTTTCAATAAAGTTGAAATTTTCCATTAGGAAGTTGTGCAATTTTCTAAGGACATTTTTCTGGAATCTTCCGAAGAGCACATTCCCGGAACATCCAAAGGAAAGTTTTACGAAATTTCAGGAGCCAATTTTTAAGAAGAATTCAACATATGCTGCGTCATTTATAAATCATTATAATATAATTTATCATAATATAATTGAAACTGTGCCTATTAAGCTTTAGATTAATACTTGAATCCTATCGCGCCTGAAATATTTAATAATGCCAGTTTCAGAAAGTCTGGCTATGATCGGTCATAGTGTCAACAATCGAGATGAAGATTCTTGATTCGATAACGACATTTAACCTCTCGAAAACTTGCTTCAGCAAACGCCTTCAACTTCTGATTATTTAATCAGTAAACATGCATACATTCTAGCGTCGAGCCAAGAGCAAGCGCCGGGGCACTTGAGAATTTGATTAATTTTTATTTCCCAATCAAGATGCACTCTTCGGCGTACCCACATTCCAAAGAATGGGAAGCGACTGTTATTTTTTTTAGTTGGAATCCGTTTCCCACTTGACATTAGTTCTGTTCGCCTTCGCCTTCAAAGTTGGATGAGATTTTTTTTTACGTCGGTGACGTCTGAGGAGTAAACAATAACTTCTCCTGTGTGTTTTTATTTTAGCTTGGTAGAACCATTCCGAACTTTTACGGTCGATTTATGGCAATCACGGGCCAACTGGAATTTCAAGTTCAAGAAGTCTAGATGCCGATGAATGGATCTGTTGTAGTTACGTCAGAGGTTTTACGATCTTGAATGGTTTGCTCGCTCATCACAACTACATCATTGGTCAAACCTCACCCCGCTGAACCTGATCTGAACAGCTCTAATTTTAAAACTCTACTATTCCTCTAGGATTACGTGGGCTTTGAATTATCGTCAATCAAGCTAAGACAGCGTAACCCTTAGCAAAACACACCCTGCATTGACCTCTTTCTTTCGTTTACAGACACACCGGAGGACTGGTTTCAATTATCTGACACAGAGAGCTCAACCCTTATCGCTCATTGCACTCTCCTAGTTCCAGTGCCGCCTGATGAAAGTGCACCACCGTATTTGAACTAGTGCCGAAGCGGAAATTGAACGGTAAATATGTACCTTAGGTATATCTACTAGGCTCGATTCGAAAAGAACTGTGTCTGCCCCAGTTGCAGACCGGGACGAGACGGGGCTGCGCCTCCACCTACCAGCAGCTGTCACAGAAACGTCACTTCACTTCCAACGATAAAGGCACATGTCACCCTTTCTACTTACTGCGGCCCATTCATCATAAGAGCGTTGCCTTAGGTTGTCGGCCGGTGGCCATCAGTTAATGCGGGGAGCGTCCCACTGACCGACCTCATGGTCGGCATTCTTCAGAAAAGTGCTTTTTTGTTATGACACGCTGGGCAAAGCGCCTGGCATGCACAAACTCGAACATTAATGTACCCCCCATCCTGGCCCGTAGACAATGATTATTAACAATATTATATCAACCCCCTCGTTATCGGTTTGCTTCATCGCACAAGCCAAAAACCTCAACTCCATGGCATCAGACAGAAGTTGCCGTACACCGTTGTGCAAATTAAATGAAACAAGCAGTCACACTATTCTACCGGAATGTGATGCATATTGGTGCTGATCTGAGAAAACGCCAAAAGTGTAATTTGATCAATGCCAGACCAAACGACGAATCGATCAATATACATTATTACCGAAGGCTTCCCCTATCTGATGGTTATGTTGGTTTGCGTGGACGTACCTTGAATTCTTGGAAATCATCGAGAGAAGTCATTGTTTACAAAAGCTATCTAGAATTATGTAGATCGGAGAACGCTGAGTCTATTTTTTTTTTGGTTTGGAACTGCTCTTTTGGACATCAATAAGCTTTCGAAAATGTTTTACAGAAATAGTGCAGATAAGTTCAGTTAGGGATGTTCGAAATTATATATTCGACGATATTTCAGTACGTCTACTATCAAATTTCATGAAATTTTGGTTAAACAAAATCCGTGCACCGTAGACTGAACATGCCAACTTGAGTGACAATAAAAATTTAATCTACTTCAATTAATTTGCCCACTGCTGTATATTTACGGAAAAAGGGCGTTCCAGTGTTTATGCTTCGTTTGACCTGATTTAGCCATTGTCATCGTCATACGCACTTAGGCGAACATTTCTGTTATTGCATGAGAGCCCCACATAACGACATAACTGGAAGGGTTCGTTCCGTTCCTCTCAGAGCTGGACAAACTTCGATAGGCCAGTTTTTCGGTAATTAAATCGATTATGCATACACACAAAGCCGGGGTGTCGGACTCGGTAGTCTGCTGCTCGGGAAATTGAAATGGAGATTCTTGTTTGTGCAAGGCGAAATGGAGTCGCACATTACCTTTTGTGTTCGGTAGGGCATTCTCGACGATGTTCTACATTGAAACTGCTGGTCCGGTAATTACCTGCGAACGAGAAAAGAGAGAACAAAGGCGACGTGTTATTTTTAGTTTCCACAGGATTCCGAAACTCACGGGTGCAAAAATAGAACTTTAATCCGACGAAAAATGTGTGGCATTCAATGTTGCATGCATGCACTTTCCCTCGGAAGAGGCTCGGGAAATCCAATTAAGTTGTCCCTAGGGATTAACTTATAGCGAGCCGCTCCTGTCGCAAGGATGTTACGTCATGCCACAGTAGCATTGTCCTTGTGCGTAGTTGGTTAAGTCCATTTGAACGGAGACGGTGGATGACAGTGGACAGTGACGGAGTGAGCGACAAGAAGATGCGGAATGTGGGTATACGAACACAATCGAAAGGAAAGCTAATCCCTTGGTGAGCTTAGAGGTCACATCCTAATTCTATTCCTTTTATATAAAAGAATAGGAGAAAGTTCAATGGCAAGAGCGCTGGAATTGGACGAAGAGGGTCAATTTATTAAAATGAACGTGAGAATCGTGAGAATATTTTCAAAGTAGTTTAAGTTTTAGAAAATATCCATGACAGGGCTGGTAGCGGGTATTTGATACAATAAAAGTGACTTTATTGAGTAAAATAACAAAAATAGTGAACAAATAGTGACTTAAAAAAAAATAAAAAAGTGACCAATAGAGACATCGAGAAATTTTATAAACTTACAATCACATAAAACAAATTGCTTAAGGATACCTTAAATTTCTACCACCAATTCCTAGTCTTGACTAGAGGAACAGAATTTTTCAGTAATCAAAGGAACACATTTTAGTCCTTGTTACTTTTTATGCCTTGTTGATAGTGGCAATACTCGGCTTTGTTCACCGAGGATGATCTTGAAACAAGGAAAAACTGATATGTATGATATAACTTTTGAACCATTGGCCCGATTTCAAATATCAAAATATCAAAGGAAAGGTAATTTTTTTTTTAATAATATGGTATTAAAAAATTTAAACTTTGTATTGAAAAACTTTGATTGTAATGCTTAGATTTAATTTTGGGCCTACTAAGCACAACCCACATTTTTTCTATATTTTTCGAGAGAATTTTTTTCACAAAATGTAATGTTTTCACTGCAGATGACTTAAATTTATTTAACTTTTCCGTACGTACCGTAAGATTTGCTAAAGAGAAACAAATTGTTGAGATATTGTTAAAAATCTAACACTGCTTCTTGATCCCAAACTCGACTAACGGATTCTTAATAAGGCCTAATGCATTGAAACGCCATTGCATTCACTTCGGCCTATCGGACGAAGATGAAAATTGATTCGGTTTGATCGTTTCTTTTGTTTTGAGAAAAATGGATGGAAACATTCATATCACTCGTTCTCATTGACTTCGACTAGACTACCATGTGTCTCCATCGATTTATAGCGACTGTAACATGGTCACGACGCATATTGAGCAAAAACCCAAAACTTGAAAAACTTAAAAAAAATAACTCAAAAACGAAAAAAAAAAAACACATCACTGATTTTGTAATATAATGTGTAAAAAGCCTATATTTTCAAAGAAAATATAAAGACATATTGCTGCCTCTATCTACAAACCATGAAAACCATAAAAAAAAAAAACAAATGCAATCAATGTTTTTCAATAAAAAAAATCTTAATTTTATAACATATTATAGGGGAAATGGATGTAATGTCGCCCTAGATGCTCCTAATTTGGGCCCATACATAAATTCAGCAATCGACTAAATTTTCAATAGCGACCAAAAATATCGATTAGTACCGTCCCAATGACGCGTTCATCTAGATAAAATTGATAAATAGCAGATTTTTAGCGATGAACCCAATCCTAGATCCATAGGCCAACATTAGAGCCATTTCCCCTATTTCTCCTAAAAGTAATTGAAAGAATTGTTATGATACTGGACACATCAAAACATATAAAAATTCAGGCACTTTAAAAAATTATCAAGACTATGAAAAACTATCAAGTGCTGATAAATAAAATAAAACAACAAGAGACAGCCCTATAGGGTTGTACGCATTGGTGACGTAGGATTACGTGGTCTTATTTAATAATTGTTATTTGTTAACTGCAGCAGGAGCTTGTGTTTTGTGCAGGAATAGGAATTTAAGCGGGGTATCTCTGTTCATACTCTTTAGTATGACTATGATTGCCCTGAAAAGAACCTTATGATATGAATTTTAGTTGGGACATGTTCAGAAATTTCAGAAAATCTTGGTGGCCCTGAAAAGGCTCAAAGCCTTTGGAAGATGATGATGACGTGTAGGCAGCTGGTTCAATGACTAGGCACTCGCAATAGTCTCGGCCCGTCTGCTGCTGGACAGGGGTTAAAGTGGTGTCTGCGACAGGTTGGATGGCCGCAGAATATCAGTGTTCACCCAGCTAAAGCTCCTCCCCTTTTTAGTTTTTCTCGTTAAACTCCTTCTCTCAACAAGTTGAAAAATCTTAGCCTTATGCAGAAAGACGTTTAACACTTATGATCCTGTTTCACGTCATGGTCGCACACGCCCGAAGATCGGACGCGAATGCCACTTCAAATTGTTCATCTACTAACGACTCTCTGATGACTATGTTGGGGAAGCAGCATATTACTTACCTTATCAATCAGGCTAAGGCCTTGTTGTCCTCTGCTGTCCGAAGAAGTCGTATCCACTCTACTCGATCCATGGCCACACTTCGTCAGCCTCGTAGCCTGCGAAGGGTCCGCAGGTCGCCTTCTACTTGGTCGATCCACCTTGCCCGCTGCGCGCCTCTTCTTCTTGTTCCTGTTGGGTCACTTTCTAGAACCATTTTCACTGGGTCGTCGTGCGGCATTCCTACACTTGCCCAGCCCACCATAGTCGCCCAATTTTTGCAATGTGGACGATGGATGGTTCTACCAGCAGCTGGTGCAATTCGTGGTTCATTCGCCTCCTCCACGTTCCGTCATCCATCTGCACTCCACCGTAGATGGTACGCAACACATTCCGTTCGAAAACACCAAGGGCGCGTTGATCCTTCACGAGCATAGTCCAGGTCTCGTGGCCATAGAGGACCACCGGTCTAATCAGCGTCTTGTAGACAGTCAACTTCGTGCGGCGGCGAATTTTATTCGACCGGAGCGTCCTCCGGAGTCCAAAGTAGGCACGATTCCCTGCCATAAAGTGTCTTTGAATTTCTCTGCTGGTATCACCAGTGAGCCCAACTACACGAACTCATCGACCACCTCGATTTCGTCACCGTCAATCTAAACTCGGGGTGGGAGGCTAACATTGTCTTCCCTAGAACCTCTTCCTTTCATGTATTTTGTCTTTGATGCGTTGAGGGCAAGTCCAATCCGCCTAGCTTCAACCTTCAGTCTGATGTACGTTTCCGCCATCGTCTCAAAGTTCCGTGCCATGATGTCAATGTCATCGGCGAAGTCAAGAAGCTGGATGGACTTCCTGAAGATCGTGTCACTCGTGACTATCCCAGCTCTTCTGATCACACCTTCTAACGCGATGTTGAATAGCAGACACGAAAGTCCATCACCTGGCCGTAACCCCCTTCGAGATTCAAAGGGACTCGAGAGTGTCCCCGATACTCGAACAACGCCCATCACTCGAACCATCGTCGCCTTGACCAATCGCGTCAATTTATTCGGAAATCCGTACTCGTGCAGCATATGCATGTACGTAATTGGTGGTTTTGTTAGTTATTTCGACGCTTTTGGACAATGCTTGACATTTACCACTTTTTCAATAGTTTATTGTTGAAAATCAAGCATTGATGTAGATGCGTAGAAATATCTCTGATCGATTGGTGATAAAATTATTGAAATTGGTCCAGGGGCAGCTGAGTTATTAACGTTTAAAATCTTTCATAATTTCGTTACATGTTCCATTTTAGGTTTTCACAAAGTGTACCCCCATATAGAAATCACATACGTAGTCCTACGTCAAAAAATAAGATTAAAATATGTATACCAAATTTTTTAACGCAATGGGTACGTTTTAATTTCTATATAACAATATAGAAAATCAGCTTTTTCCTTAGTTTCTTGAGGAAATTTTTGTGCAAAAACGTTGTTATGTCTAATAATGAAAAAAAAAAAAATGGATCCGCAGAAAAACCGAAAGGGTGAATTTTTCGGTTTTCAAGTCCAACTTTTTGCCACGATGCAAAGAACAAATGTTTTTATACGTAAATATTTTGTAGAATTCTGAGGGAAAAAAACATTTTTTTTTCAATTACATTGTATTTTTAACAAAATTGAGAGTAGATAAAAGCTTGTGCGACAGCGTCAAATCCAGGAAGAAGAAAAAGTAATGCATTGAAAGAAAGAGGTTAAGAAATTTTTAATTTAAAGCCATAATAACCTTGAGCTAGGTTTTCATAAAAGTGTGAACATGGTTTCTAAATTGTTATGATAAACCGGCACCTATTCAGTGCTTATTTACGATCCGAAAATTACACAATGCGCCATCAGTACACCAATTACGGACCACCATCAGTACATATTTCTCAAATCTCTCATCCCAAATCTCAACAATAAAACCATCATCAATGTCCCCTAGCCCTGTCCCGTTGTAGTCGCATAAGTCACATAAAAATGTTACATACATCAAGTTGTTGCTACTGCTCTTAACAGCCCCGAAATGATGATAGCCTTTGTGTTCTGCACCACCATCATAAAATTCCAATTTATTTCCCTCCTCCGAAAAAAAAAAGTAACAAGTCAAATCCATACAATAATAATCATGCATACAAACACAGCCAGCATTCACGGATATTTTGTATTTCCTCCGCTCCCAATAAAAGCGTTAGAACTCTATCATAATACGCGCTTGAATGGGACGGAATAAAAATTCTTTTCTATACTCGGTCGTAACGATTTATGTCCGTCCGTTCGTCCGTCCGTGATGGAAGAATGTGCTGTGTCTAACACAAAGTAACGAAACACAGCTCTGCCTGATAAAAAAAAACTTAAGCATCTCTTAGATTCCCTGCGAGACTACGCGGAGACGACCAATGCAACGACTTTGGCGTGGAAAAGAAACGAGAAAATGCATCAGCAGCAGCTTCCGACTTTTATCGGATTATATCGAATGGGACTTCCGCTCGTAACCTCCTCACCAAGACCCTCGGTCTATGACGACGAGAATTGAGCTTCCAGATCGGCGTGATATGCGATGTTTTCCAGAGTGCTGTTTTCGTATTATTACCATCGCACATACCTACGGTACACAAGGGACGACATGTGGGAAGACGGATAGATCATAACATCTACTTGGGAGTTTGGATGGATAAAGTGATGAGTTGTGTGCTGTTGACTGATGACAAACAGTCGAAAACGTAACGATGTGTTTAAAAGCAGACACACAGCAACTTTCGGTCTCTGGAGGAAAACATGGTTACTAGACTGATGCAAAATTTTAAATTTTCGCTCCGCAGTGCACAAACGGTTCCAAATCGGGTCCTGATTGGCGTTCCAAAATTCAAACTAATTTAGTAAGAAACTAACGTGGCATAAACCATTTGATGTTTGTATGGGAATTACTATGGGAATTTCTATGGGAAAATCATGCTTTTTGTTCATAGTCTTCTAGCCTTTTACTATATTGCACCTTTAATATAGATATTCTTATGGGAAATTTTCTTAGCTACAACTTTGCAGAGTATCGTTTTTACCCAAATTTTTTAGATAAATATGAACAAAATATTTGGTTTTCCCACAGTAATTTCCATACAACCTTTAAATTTGTGCCAGGTTAGTTTCTTAGTAAATGAGTTCAAATTTTGGGACGCTAATTAGGACCCGTTTGAGTACTGCGGAGTGAAAGTTTCAAATTTTGCATCAGTCTAATGGTTACTTTTTGCTGGTGGGGTGAGTAGCGACACGAAAAGGGAAGCGGTTGACAATCATACTTGAAGATTTTAATGATTATTTGATTGTTACGGGCTCTCATCCCCTCGTTGCGACGATTCATCGGCATCAGTAAGTAGTATGTACTAGCAAAGCGTGGAAATCGTAAATCTGCTCTCCGTAATGGAAATGGGGAACAAATGAAGTGTTCGAAGATCTCCGGCAAACAATCTACGCTTCTCCGGAAGTCATTTGTACGGATTGCGTTTTGTACTGTTTGTGTGAGGGGGAGTTTTTACGGAACGGTGACTTATTTCGATTACATTGTGTCGAACGAATAAGTAAGGGAATTGCCTGGAACACATGTCATTTGAAAATTGTTGTATGCATTTCATTACGATTTTTCTTCTATTTTTTAATTCTAGAAATTTCGTCCGTAATCTTGAAAATTTTAAAAATACGAAGGACAATAAATCCAGAATTAAGCTATTATTAACAAGTTAATTTTTTAATATGTGAACCTGCAAAATTATGTTAATAATTTTTGGGTTATTTTTCCCTTGATCCTGTGCTGAAAATAATCACCAATTTTCTTTGATTTATGGGCGAAAAGTTACTTATGTTTGATTAAATATGGCTGTTGGTACCAATTTTGAGGATTTGTTCTTATTATTCTATGGATACTTTCCCTGTTCTAGTCCATGGAAGTTCAATGATTATAATTTTATGGACAGTACACTCAAGTCTTTTTTATACGGGGGATATGTGTAAAAAACCTACCAAGGTTTTAGTTTTTCACATGCTTAAACATAAAAAAAATATGTTGATGCCAATCGTAATTATAGAATACAATGTTCCATATAGACATATTTTAAAATTTTCTGTATTTACACAAAACATTGTGATTTCTTTTTAAAGTATGCGATTCGATTACCTATGGCTTGAAACGGATAATGTGATTCGAATCAAGTTAGATTGGTTGTATCGTTATCCATAAATCGTTAAAAACGTACTTTAAAAATAAACGCAAAAAATGTCCTTAGAAACTGCAAAATGACCCGAAATCACTTTAACAACGCCAAAATGGGTTTATACTTCACTATATAGCCCAGTTAAATGATAAAACAGTCTTTACAACCTAAAATAACATGAAAAATGTCAAAATACAGCATAATCCTAGAAATTACAATTAATTTCACAAACGGTTTGAAAACGCCATCATATATAAGTGCTACATGTCCATTCGAGTAAATTTGAGACAGCATTAATATCCGAAATACTCGAAAGAAATATAGTTATAAGATGACGTTGCAATACGTTTGACACATAACATCAAATATACTTTCTGAGAGTCGAAATCAGTGATTTTATGATTTTTCACTCACTCACTCAGCGATCATAAAATCGCCGATTTTGACTCTCAGAAAGTACGGCCATCATATTTTCATATTATCACCATATTCGCTGTACCACTGTTTGGTGGAATTTGAGCATGCCAAGTCCAGCCAGAATAGGCAATCCACCTGATGCTGCTGCGAAAAAGACAGTAGTCTCTTCCGAAGGCACTCCTCCCCTGGAAAATTTGCTGGTTCATGGTCCCAGAAATAACGAAAGTGTCGGTTTGCAGCCCACAACCGCAGATTGCTTGCCAGAAAAGGATCGTTTTGTAGAATTTCGACTTCTTTTTGATTTCATATTCTTCCGGGGCAATCTTTCGGTCAACCGGTCAGGATCGAATCACGACATGCTTGCTCTATAGTCGCTATACTTATAGTCTGGCCGATAGAATTTCGATCAATCAAAAATCGGAACAAATTCAATATATTTTAGACCAACAATTGAAAAGGTACTATTAACTTTTATAAACAAAACATTGATTATTCTTTTCCAGCATCATCGGATAGGGGAAACTTTCCCCAACCCAAAGATAGTGTTAGTTAGCGCAGACGAGCCTTGAGTCACGAGAAAAGGGTTTCCGAAGTTTTGTTCGCAATAGCTGATGTGCTGTTTTCTGTTGTTGGTCGTGATTTGTTCGATTGGTTCCGCTATTTGACAGCTCAATTGGTTCCCGAGAATCTATCCGCCAGACTAGCGACTATAGCTTGCTCCGGTGAAGCCATGATGTAAACAAATGAACTTATCCTGATAAACAATGTCAACTGGGATTCTATACACTCTTAGCTTGATTCAGTGAATTCTGAAAAAAAAATAATCAAAAAATGCGCTTAATGGGAGCGTTTTTAATGTGTCCGAATTTTTTCGAGGTTAACCTTTAACCTTCTGCTGTCATAAATCTCGTTTTTTTTTTAGAAAACTCAGAATCCTGGAAGCTGTTTGTACCAGGTCTCAAAAATTTGACTGCATCTCATGTTTTTTTTTTTTTATCAAGGATGACACCATAGCAGTTCCACAAAAAATGATGAATCAGAAAAAACTCGACCTTCTCCTATTTGCATAAAACTTTGCATAATTGTGTGTTACGGCAATCATTAAAATTTTTACAAAAATTCGAAAATTTTGTGCAATTTTTTTTTTAAATAGTATATTTGTAATTTTTCAATAAATTGTAGCACGAAAACGTTACTTCTGATCGAAATGACGTCTGAGACAAAGTTGTAGAGAAAAATAAAGTCTTTCTGGGAAAAATATACCTAGGGAAATTGGCTCTAATGTTGGGACGGTACTAAGGATATTTTTGGTCGCTATTGAAAATTTAGTCGATTGTTGAATTTTAGTATGGGCCCAAATTAGGGGCATTTAGGCCGACATTACATCCATTTCCCCTAGTATTTTTGTTTTAAGTATGAGTAAAAAAATAAAAAAAAAAAAGGTTAAAAACTCTTATACCTCAAAAAGCATGCCTTCAAACTATAAATTTAAAAAAAAATCTCATGAAAAATACATAGGGGAATTTACGTATTCTCGGCAACCTAAGCAGCGACCTTCTTTCTATAGCCTTTTTCTCTAAGGAACGCACACATATGCAGTATTGGTTTGTTTACAATCTTTTGCTGCCAGCTGCTCTAACAATTTCATTCGAAAGAATTATCAAAAACTGTTTTGAAACGCTTTTACAAAGCTCCAATCTTCTCTAGTGAGAGCGAGTATTGTCGGCAACCAGTTTTTCTTCGGCAACCGTTCCATTTGAACTGCATGTAAATCTGCTGTTCTATTATCGGCAACTCGAAATCAGCTACAATTTGTAGTGCGTGTGTTTCATTTTAAGAAAACCTTGCTAGATTGCTTTTTCTCAGTGGTAAAAATATAGTTAAATTGAAGCTGAAAGCATAAAGAATCGTTTGCATGCATTCAGCGAAGTGTTTTCGTAAGAAAATCCAGTGAAAATAGTGTTTCAATTTGGGTTGCCGAAAATAGTCTGGCATGCCGAAGCCGTCATTTCCCCTACTTGAGAAGCATTTAAAACTACGGATTCGTGAGCTTTATTTAAAAAAATAAATTATAAATATTGAAGATATAGGTACTTCTTGAGATATTTCAGCTGTTAATTAACATTAACTTCATCAGCTTAAACTACACACTTAGAAATACCTAATCTTACGGAATTCATCTTTGATATGAAGGATGAGACGTAAACAAACATGTCATGTTAAATTAAATGCTCCGAGACTGAAAAGTACGTTTGATTGAGCGTCTATTATGACTCAATTTCAAAACTGACGCTCGTACATGTCAGTCTCAGAGCACCTATATTTACATCAATTTTTCTAAGTGCGTATAAATTCGGCATCATGGTCATGACCAAATGCTTTTTGCCTATTGACCACTATTTTAATTAATTTTAAATTTTTTCAAACTTTTGGACTAAAATCGAAGAATGTACTTTCCATGTAAGTCGGAAGAAATTTCTGGGAAATATTTTAATTAGTCTCTTAATGGTACCGACAAAACTTCCAGAGGAAGAATAAAGAAGATCTCGTGGAGGAAGTTTGAAGGAAGTTCCAAAAGATGTCGAAAAAACATGTGATGAGGATCTTCTGGCAAAACTTTTTGGAAACTTTCGGAAACATTCAGAACCCAGAAAAGTTTGGAAATAGGAAGCCAATGCCGGAGGAGCCATGTCCAAGGGAAGTTAGGAGAAGCTCGGAAAAACCTTACAATAAGTCGAAAAAAACCAACGGAGAGTGACTTATGGAGAAACTTACAGAGGAAGACGAAAAAAACTTCTGGGGGAACTCGATAGATACATCCGGTGGAACTTTAATTGAACTTTCTGGAGAAGACGGAAGAAACTTACAGGAGAAACTGGGACAAACTTCAAACGGTAGATTTGAAGAATCTTCTGGAAAAAGTCGGACGCCAGAGGGCTTACGGAACAGTCGAAAGATACTTCAAGCAGAAGATGGATTCCTGGGTTCTCTGAACTTCCCGATTTTTTTTATTTTTTTTTAAAGTTCTCGAAACTGCCGATAAAAAACATAGAGCTTCCCTTAAAATGCTTTCACAATTTTCTAATGCTCATGTAACTTCCCTTACATTTCCAAAATTTTCATGAACCTCTCGGAACTTAACTGAAGTTTTTGAAATTGCCAGTTTCCCGGAATTCATTTAAAGGTTCAGAAATTTCCTTGAATTTATTTGTCCTGATGTTCTCAAAGCTTCCCTAAAGTTATCTCAATTCTCCTGAAACAAATGGAACTATCCTGAAAATCATTAAATTTCGTTGTAGTTCTTTGGGCTTGTGAAGTTTCCAAAATATTTCAGTTTCCTTAAGTTCATTGGAGTTCTCTGGGCTTTCTGAGATTCCCGGGTTCTTGGATTTGAACAGAAGTTAATGAAACTGTCTATAATTTATCGGAACCTATCCGTTTTCCTGAAACTAATGGAACCGCAATGAAACTCTGGAAGCATTTCTGATGTCCAGAGAAAGTTGAAAAAACTGACGGGAGGAGACGGAAGAACCTTTCGAGCGAAACCAGAAGAAGCTTCCAAGGAAAGTCGAAATAGCTTTCCGGAAGGAATCGGAAAATAACTTACAGGGCAGGGTAAGGTGAACAAAAATTCCTAGGGAAAGTTGGAAGAAACTTCAAAGGAAAGATTAAAGAAATTTCAGGATGTTCAAAAATTAAATTATTTTTTCACTGAATAAAAGTATTTCCCGATTTCCAGAAATTATTGGGATAAACCATCAGCTGTTTCTCGACTCCTTGGTAACCAAAAACGCGAGGAAATGTAAGCATTAGACGAAAGAGTATCAAGCATAAGACATTTTTCAAAATGAGTTTTTTTAGAGCAGGCTCAAAACATTTTAATTTTCAAAAAGATAAAAGTCTCTCACAATAGTTTCCTCTGACAATTCAGTGCAGGTAGACAGTAATTATTTTGATTATTAATAAAAAATCGGTACAAATCGGTATTAAAATTCAAAAATCGGTATTCTGAGAAACTTTATCGGTATATCGGTAACAACTTGGAGAGAGTGTTCACTCGGCTGTCGACAAAAGCAGACCACTCTCGATGTGTGCTACGCGATCGTCTGTTTTCTCGACAGCAACCATTGTGTGGTCCTCCTCATTGTTCTTCATCAGCAGTTCTTTCGGTCGATGCGTCGTCGACTTTGGAAAGCAACCGTTTCGTGATGAGTGTGTGAGTGCTGACCACGTATTGTGTCCATTGCTGCAATGGACGCGCTCTGACCCTCGTTGGCATACAACAATTTGCCATACAATGAAACTACTGGAAGCGGCTTCAGTTCTGATGGAGGAGGCTTTTTGGATAGCGGAAGATAAAGTGTTTATTGTGTTGTACCTTTTGACTATAGTTTTAAGATGTATTGTATAGTGACCAAGAATCCTCGGCTCTGTAAAGTTAATTCGGTTGAGCCTTATCAAATAAATTAATAAACAAAAAAAAAATATCGGTAACAAGTTTGAAAATCGGTATAAATACCGATAAATCGGTATATCTGGCTACGCTGCTTGTTAGCGCCGAAATCGTGGATTTATGTGATGTTTTCTGCTTGATAGGCCCAAAATGGGGGATTAGACCGAAGTATTATTTAGACCTACCCTACTACAATAGAAATTATATTAGTGAGTGATCGGTGTTCCTCTGTCCTCCATCTTAATATTTTCAGAATCTCATGTTGGGTAGATGCACCTGTCATGCCTATACACGTTCCTATTGTGGTGTGTTCCTATTTTGACATATAGAAATTTCATATACCCACACTGCGGCAAAAGAACGTAAGAATTTCATAAGAACCACTTATGAATTTAATCGCAAGAAATCGATATGAATTTAATTGATTTCCTTATGAAAAATAATGTCGTCAAAAAAAAACAGAGCCTTATAAAATTCTTAAGTCTATTCGCCTCAGTTCCAGGGTGACCAGTGGATTTTCATTTTGTAATTCCCGCATTTTCCCGGATTTCCCCATTCAAATCTTAAAAATTTTAACAACTGGGAAATGTTTTTTAATTCGGTTATTTGGAAGGCTCAATTGCGTTAGCTTTATGGAGCCGATACTTCATTGTTAATTGTTTTAAACAAAATTCACATATTTTGTAGAAGTTGGGCCGAATACTCGCGGCTTACCCGAGGTTAGAGGGGTACATTATCGAAACATAGGAACAGGGGAGGAGCTTCGGGTGGGGTTTCGTTGTCTCATCAGTGCGTTGTCGCTAAGCGGGAAATGTTTATTTTTTTCATAATCAACAACAAACTAATTGAACAATTTTTTTTAAACGCTATTAGCTGGAAATGTTTGAAAGTTATTTGTGGGAATATTATATTCAGAAGCAAAACTATAGCAATTATTTTTTTTAAGTCAAATGTATAATTTCAACTCAACAAATTAATTTTATCAACATATTTTCAAAAACCTAGAATATACTGATTAACAAAGTTATTGATAAGGTCACTAGGCCAAACTTATAAAGGATTGTATTAAAAAAAATTCACCAAAAACATAACTTTATATAAATGAGATTTAGAGAAAATTGTGTGAAGTCTTGACTTGTGACAAATAACAATCTTCGTGATCCTAGATTTAGAGAAAAAAATGAAAAATGTCTAAGATCACAAATTTGATAAAAAAAAATATCATAATTCCGAAGTTATTTAAGATTTGGGCGTAATTGCTTCTGTAAACAAATACTTCCATCGCCAATTTTTGCGAATAAAATAACAAGACAATCAGTTGGAGGAATAAATCCTTTGTCATTTGGATTCGTTTGTTCGCGAGATTGAGCCTTTATTCTCGAGAAATCGGTGAATTACGTGTTTGTTTGCAAAAGCAATTATGCCCAAATCTCGAAGTTCTCCGGAATTATGGGCCCTGTAGTCATAATAGTCAAGGATCTGAGACTTGGAAGAATTTTAAGCGTTATAATAACTAACAGATCGTTTTATAGACTTCCTCAGGAGTCCCCCGGGAATTTTAAGTAAAATTCAAAAGGAATCAAAGTGTTGATTTCAAAATTTGAATACTCATTTCAGCAAAAAAAAAATCGGTAAAATAAAACCAAAAGATGGTATGATTGATTGCATGTTTTACTACTTGCAGGTTACAAGAAGGGTTTACAAAGAATGTGATCGCAGCATCTAATTATTTTATAATCCAGAAAAACATTAGGGGTATTCACAAAGCGTATCGTAAACGTATACAGCCTCGTAAGTGCGTAAAATTCAATTACACTCTAATCGAGCCTGATATTTTTACGACACTGTATATGTTTACGATGCGCATAGTTAATACCCCGTTTGTTTAAGTTGAATTAACTAAGTAATTAACGAACTCAATTTTTGCAGATGAGCAGTTTGGATTTCGCCATGGGCATTCAACTACTCATCAACTCTTAAGAGTTACCAATTTAATTCGTTCAAACAAATCTGAAGGCCACTCAACTGGAGTTGCTCTTCTAGACATAGAAAAAGCATTCGACAGTGTTTGGCATGAAGGTTTGATTGCTAAATTGAAAAAGTTTAATTTTCCACTTTATATTATGAAATTAGTTCAAAATTATTTAACTGACAGAACTCTTCAAGTAAATTATCAAAATTCCAAATCTAATCGACTACCTGTTAGGGCAGGAGTTCCTCAGGGTAGCATTCTTGGGCCTATATTGTATAACATTTTCACTTCGGACCTCCCTGATTTGCCTCAGGGTTGCCACAAATCTTTGTTCGCTGATGACACAGGCATTTCCGCTAAAGGAAGAAGTCTTCGTGTTATTTGCAGCAGACTTCAGAAAAGTTTAGATATTTTCTCTTCTTATTTACAAAAATGGAAGATTTCTCCCAACGCTTCCAAAACTCAACTTATAATATTTCCACATAAGCCTAGAGCTTCGTTTTTGAAACCTAGTAGTAGTCACATAGTCACTATGAACGGAGTTCCAATTTCCTGGTCAAACCAAGTGAAATATCTTGGATTAATACTTGACCAAAAATTAACTTTTAAAGATCACATTGAGGGCATTCAAGCCAAATGTAACAAATATATAAAATGTTTGTATCCTCTTATAAACAGGAAATCCAAACTTTGCCTGACGAATAAACTTCTAATATTTAAACAAGTTTTTAGACCGGCCATGCTTTACGCTGTACCAATATGGTCTAGTTGCTGCACTACCAGGAAAAAAGCACTTCAAAGGATTCAGAACAAAATTCTGAAAATGATTTTGAAGTTGCCTCCCTGGTACAGTACAACCGAAGTACATAGAATTTCGAATGTTGAGACTTTAGCACAAATGTCCAACAAAATAATGAATAATTTCAGGCAAAAATCGTTGCAATCCTCAATTGCAACGATTAATTCCCTTTATACTTAGATAAGATTTAGTTTTAGTTTTTAGTTTTAAGATATCAATTGTTATACTGACATGCAGGTTAAAAAACCTGTTTAAAATACTGAATTGCCAAGACATGAACAATGTAAAAACACTTAGATATATATCATAACAATTAAGGCTGGTACGTTACTGCAGTAACTGGAGCACCTAGGTTAAAAATGAAATGTAATTTATTTTGAATTTGGAACAAATAAAGAGTTAAAAAAAAAAAAAAAAAAAAACTAAGTAATTAATAAATACATTATATTGGAAGGGGAAGTTCCACTGTGGAAAAATGAAGCGTTTCACACAGCAATTGAATATTCTTTATTTGTGCATGAAAACCAAAGACCCAACGACTGCGAATACGAAGAAGTCTTTGAATACAAATTAGCAGACTACGAAAAAATAAAATTTAAATTAAACAGTGTCAATTGGCAATTAATTTTAAGGAATGTAGGAAATGTCGAAATTGGTATAGACGTGTTCTACAAAATTTTAACAGAAATAATTTCGGAAGAAATTCCTTTGAAGAAAAAAAGACGCAACAGAAACACACAAAATCCAGTCTGGTATAACAGACAAATAAAAAACTTGAAAAATCGGAAGCAAAAAGCACATAAAATTTATAAAAAACACAATAGTAGTAAAAATTTATTAATTTATTTGGATCTATGCGATCAACTGAATTTAGCTATCAGTACTGCATTTGAAGAATATAATGCAAAAACAGAACATGAAATAAAGTCCTGTCCAAAGAACTTCTTTAATTACGTAAAAACCAAATTAAAATCTGACAATTTTCCTTCAATAATGCAACTAGACGAAAATCAGTTCAGCTTCGAACCTGTTCGGATACGGTTGTGTATCAGTTTATTTCTGTTTTGTGCGTGCGTTCGCTGATTTTGCCAGATTAGCGCTGGCACTCTGCCTCCCGGACGGTTATACGTGTGTGATTGGTGGTTTTCTCGCTTTCCGAGAAGTTTTGGAATCGAAAAAGAAAACGTGATGCATCATGTTTGCAGGCATCAGAAGAAGTGTCGCTGTTTGTTTTTTTCTTCGCTTGTGCTCCCGGTACAGAAATTTGTGGCGTCGCGTGTAATAGTTTTTGATTTCAGTTTGTTTACGCGTTGTATGATTTTGTGAGCGGTCGCTTCGTGTTCGCGTCATGGAGCAATCGACTACATTCGACCAGAGGATTGATCCCCGTAGGGCGGGTCTATCATCGGAGCTACTACACCAAGCGTGACATAGCTGCTTGCAAGGGATTCAGTTGGACTGATTTGGTGAGATTGTTCCTTTTTTCTACTTTTGTCTATTTAAACTTAATTTCTATGAATGCGTATCGTTTGGAATCATTTGATTCGGATGAGACTCTTAACTTTTATTTGTTTACATTGTGTTTCAATCGGTATTCTTAAGAACTTCACAAAATAAGGTTTCAATATTTAAATTGAGCAGCTCGACTAGCCTGGTGGCGCCGCTTTTGCTTACTGAGTAGAAGACCGTGGGGGATCCACGTTGTAAAGATTCCCTATTTTCAGCTTTTTTACAGGCTGGAGTTGTTGTTTGAACCAGTTAGTTTATCAATTTAATTTATCTGTATAACAATTATTCACAAGCATTCTTCCAGGTCAATTCAAGAATAGTTTGATGATGATAAATCTTCCTAATATTCACATTACAGTTATGACCCGATCCTGTCAATCTCTCCGCGCATCAGACTGTTATTTTTCAATAATTCCACATAATTGTAATTTCATACCTTCCTCCTTCAAGATGAATGTTTAAGATACACATACTTTGCTAGCTGACAAAATGGGGTCATTGCTGTATAATTATTCTCTTTTTGCAGCCTTCATTCAGACTGGATCTATTGATTTAAATTATTTGAGTTTTCTTCCAGCTCTTTGATGACGGAACATCACTAGATTTATACTGTAATGATTAATGGCCGGCGCCGTTATTGATCTACAACATATAGAGTCACTGAAACTTGTACAATGAGAATGGACGGTCACTCCCAGCCCCATTAAGTTGATTCATTGTACAATTTCACTGATTCTGATCAATCACGGAGTGCAGTCAATCCAAGCTAAGCTAGCTATTGGTTATCCTATTTATATAGTGTTTATAGTACTACATATCTTTCATTATTGACTTTACATCATTTAATATTATTGTAAATTACATTTTATTATACTTAATTCTTAATGTTAGCTTTTATGAGCGGCTCCAGGGAAGCATAGTGTCAGCTTGAAAAGAAATCTGAATCGTTCATTATCTGTTTTGTAAAAATCTTGTGTTTATTGTATCTTGTTACATGGCATTATAACACATTTTCAATATTACATTACATTTAAATAAGTATTAACCCGGTTACACACATTTCAGGTCATCCAGGTCTTAAATAAGATGGGATCCGTTCCTTTTATCAACAGTTGTGATATTGCATCATATGCTGAAAATATATGAATTATCGCGTATTTCTGTTGTTCATTACATACCACGTGAGTGCTTTTAATCATGTTTTGCCATCTAGTGTTTTGGTTTTGAGATGCTCGATAACCTTAGAGGGATCGGTTTTGCTTAATAAGCAGAACATCATGGGTTTAATCCCAAGCTCTCCCACAACATAACACAACACAAACATATCAAGTATCATTCTAGCTAAAAATATTTATTTGCATAATACAACCTGGAAATTTCAGGGTTACATCTTCCTTATTGGGAGCTGAGGAGACATAGAGCTGCATCATATTGTATGTAAAATAATTATTATTTTCATTGCGGAATACCAGTTTTTTTTATCCATATAAATGTATTTTCATTATTACGTATTTTAATGTTCTGATATATTTCATTTCTCCATTACATATGTTTACTATATATATAAATAAATACTGGGTTGGGAGGGAGCATCAGGGTATCATTTGACCTGAAACTGGACGATTGGAGTGGTATGACAACCGGAGTCTAGGAGGGAATAAACACTATCATTTTCTTTATCCTACCGATTCGATTGTGATGGTGTGAATTCTACTCCAACAGTTTCATGGAGATTGACGCGCCCTTCTTAACAAACCATCCTGTAGGAAGCTTAATAAGTATTGCGAATTGCGTTATTCGATTTGTTGGATCGTATCGTTGGAAGGAGATTCTTAAATTCCCGTGGATTTCGCGTAAAAGCCTCTGCTTACGGGTCCACCCCACCGTTTTTGGCCCTTCATACAGCGATATTGTGAATTCAGATCGGTAGCTCAAATTGATCTTGCTATTAAGTGGAGCTGCATACAAGACAAGATCTTCGAAGGGATGGTGGCTACCTTACATACAATAATGCAACTAGACGAAAATGTCGGTGATAGCTCGGAAAAAACTGCAATCTATTTGCAAAAATTTTTCAAGAAATCTATACGACATTTTCTGAAGAAGATCGCGACCGCGATTATTTTGCATTTTTTCCAGAATTTTCAAGGGACGACATGAAGCTCTTTTTAGAAATAAGAAATGAAGAAGACATCAATATATTCCGGAATGAAATACATACACATATTCTACATATGGGGCAAAAAAAGTCTACTAGAATTGAATGTAAAAAAATGTAACTTAATATCATTTAGCAGGAAAAGAACAACTTCAAATATTTCAATTGCACTAGGAAATCAAAATGTAGAAAAATGTGAAAGAGTTAGGTATTTAGGAATTATCTTAGACTCTAAACTAACTTTCATAGACCATTACAACACAATTATTCACAGGGCAAATAACATGCTAGGCTTTATCAAGCGCTTTTGCTATAACTTTCAGGACCCATACACAATTAAAACACTATATATCGCCTATGTGAGGTCAATACTGGAATATTGCAGCATTGTATGGTCTCCTTTTTCAATCACGCACGAAGAAAGATTAGAATCCGTACAAAAACAATTTCTATTATACGCTCTTCGTAAATTAGGTTGGACATCATTTCCTCTTCCATCATATGAAGCACGCTGCATGCTTATAAACATACAAACATTAAAAGAGCGTCTGAATATGCAATGGTTTCATTTGTAAACGATATCGTTTCGCAACGCATTGACTCCACAGAACTTTTATCAAAATTAAATTTCCATGCACCTATATTGTTGCAACTCCGAAATCGAAATTTATTTGCCATAAAACATCATCGTACAAATTATGCAAAATATGGGCCATTAAACCGCATGATGGCCTCTTACAATCAATACTGCGAAACCATTGACTTTACAATGTCTCGGCATAAACTAAAACAATATTTTTACTCCATAAGGCATTATAACTCATAAAAAATAGGAAAGCTGACACTGCTTAATTTTTATTAAAGAAAAAATTATACTTTTAACCTTTTGTCCAAAGTTGACGAAATAATTAAATAAATTTAAGAAAACAAAACTGTATTCTAATATGTACTAGTCTACGTTGGTTGACGAAATAAATAAATAAATAAATAAATAAATAAATAAATAAAATTCTTTTAGAGGGTTTCAAAAGGAGTTGTGTAGAAAACTTCAAGAGAAAATCATACGTTTTTTTTCATACGATTATGAGGAAAATGAATTTGAAAGAGAATTCCAAGAGGATTATGACGAGAATTCAACAAGAAACAGAATTTGGAGAGTGGTCTGGGGATAATTTTAAAGAAATAATGCGAAAGATTCATAAGAGAACTCCAATAGAATAGATTAAAAAAAAAGGCTGTGAATTAACCATTTTGCCTAGCTTCTGGATTCATTTTCCATCAGATGAAACTACTGTTGTTTGCGGTGACATCTATAGGAAACTACGCAAAATCTGTTTTTCGTTAATTGTTCACAGAGGAAAGTGCAATGCAAAACATGTCTGGTCTCTGTACAGACATTTAGTCCCTCCTTTTTTAAATATTCTGCACAAAAAATACCTTGCCTCTAATAGGATTTCCCGCCATTTTTTAACAATGGGGCGGGGCAGAAAGTATCTTTTGTGCATAATATATAAAAAAGGAAGGACTTCCGGTATTCTAATTTGTAATCTGTGAGAGGAAAATCACAAATCGAATGTCATTAAAATACATGGCATGTTGATAAATTAAGCTCGTGAGAGAGAATTTTCTATCTCAAATTTAAATTTTTTGGGCTCTCTGGGACTAATAAAGCCGTTAAAACTGTATCGGAAAACACTTTTTTATTTAAACAAGCTACTTTAACCATAATTCTCAGGAAACAAGTGAACGACTAAGTCCATGAAATAATTCATTAGGTTGTTACCATATGTTGAATTCAGACGTCATTGAACAAATCCGCGCCCGAACAAATCTGATATGGAAATTCGCACCAATCCGCAAAATTCACAAAATCAGTGTTGCCGCAACAACTCTGAATTGATATTTTTAGAACGCCATCCAAAAAATTTCAAATCCTGAGTATAATGGATATAGGAATATGTAAACACATTTCCGTTCCTTGTACAACTGCTGTATATTGTTCAAGAGTTAACATAACGCAGAAACATCGGGACGATACCGTCGACTAAATAACTCCTCAGACAACAGCGTATCCTGTTTGTGTTCTTTTTTTGAAGTGTTCGAGGTTGCTGTAGAATGCTTTTTTGTCATCTACAGATGGTGACATTTTCACACGCCATGAATACAGGAAGCAAGCCGGTTTAATGTGATATTTTTCGTAACATTGATTAAATCTAATCCGCATTTCCGTTCCTGTTTAAAACAGCTTGAAATCAATATGTGTTTGCGAAGTTTATATCTAATTCTTGTGAGCGTACATATTGATTCTCAGTTTTTTTTTTTGCATCAATGCATACAAACCAACCGCTTGGCTACATATGATGCCGCTGCTTGTTAGCCATCCATACAACTGGTTCTCGAAAAGAAGGTCGGCTATGAGCTCAGCACGCGCATATGAACGCGTGTCCGTGGACCGGATTTCGCGCGAGTGCATGTGTACTCCGTGCTGCGGTGGTCTTTTTTTTGCCGTGCGGGTCCCTGTGTATCCATTGGACTGGTTCGTACAAAAACCGAAAGTAATGTAGGGAACATTTCCGAGGCCTTAATATATTCTGCTGAACATGTCCCGGTAACCCATCTTTCCAAATCTCCAACATTTCCGGGCCAGTCTAACGTGCTTTCAGTTGATACACTACTGCTTGGTGGCTTTGAAAGGCACTGTTGTGGCATCTTGCTTCGAACTCTCACAACCAAAAACACCAACTGCCTTGAAAGGCAAAATGAGATCATACCCGCTCGAAATTCACACAAAAAAGTAACGCAGCAATTCGTTTCCCCTGAATGTCTGTCTGTCTGTGTACGTATGCATGTACATATTGTACATGCAGATTCTGGCAAAATGCACCTCTCTTGGGGCATCTCGGTGAAGGCGCAGCTATAAAGCAACACCATGCTGGAGGAGGCTGGGTTCGATTCCCGGTTCGGTCTAGGTGAAAAATTCTAAATTGTAAGTGCCAGTTGAGAGCAAGCGTAAGGTCCCAGTAGGTACGTAATCAAGCCCAAAAAAGCATCGTTTCTCTCGCTCTGTGTTTTGCAAAGCAGTTAACCGTTGCGTTTTTGCTTTGCAGGCATACCTATAATGTATATCAATTTAAATTGCTAATTTGTGTCTTCTTTTTCGTTCGTCAATCTTCACATCCGACACCCCCGAGTTCAGGGCGAGCGAACGGATATGTGTCGGAATTCCGTCCTCTCGCGTCATATTTGGTCTGGGGTTGGCTGTTTCATCGGAAAGGATGATTAATGACGGAGCTCATCATCATTCGCAGCTTGCAACAGCATCCACAAACCGCAACAATTCGTCTCTGTCTGTTGTAACAACCAGCGTTTGTTTATCTTCCGTGCGGCTGCGGCTTTTGTAAGGGCGGTGCACGATGTGTGATGGAATAAGAACGCCGCCACGTCAATATGTATACCTACGCGGCGCTTATTGACCGTGAACCAGATATTTCTTGGCGATTTACATCGGTTCGCTAGATCTTCTTTGCGTCACGCTTCGAAAGGCCTCGTCGTAGTGGACGGACGACGGCATCCATCTTCTTGGACGCTGATTTCTGATGCGGGTGGTGTAACAACTGAAGCGATGATCAACCTTGGAATAGGTTAACTGTAATGATGGATCGTCCACCAACTCGCCCAGCCAAGCGACCAACGCCAACGGAGCGAGAAGGGATCGCGAACAGCGTAATCAAAACAGAAAATTGCGACGCAGTTAAATGAGGAAATCGGCCAAACTGGTTTGATTGGTGCTGTTAATTCGGATAGAGCCCGCGTTCCAGGTTGACAAACTGTTGATGGTTTGTTCTTGGTATTTCAATGTCATTTGCTTCGATTTAACATCGCAGTTATAAACGTTGTGTGGTTTTATAAAATTTTAAAATCAATTCTTTGACTAGATGCTAGCATTGAGAAAACAATGCCAAAGTTACATCGAATTCGGATGAAAGCATAGCTGGGCTTCACTTGTAAAGTCGCTTAAACCCTAGCATATCTAGTGAAAAATCCCACCGACCTCGGCTGGGATTGAACCCAGGTCACGCTTACCACTACACCACCGGCTTGGTGAAAGCAGTGTATTGGCTGAAACTTTAGACGGATTCAAACGTCTTCTCAAGTATCTTGCTGAGAAGCAACACACATTTTTCACATACGACACCAAAACTGAATTAGCGGTGCCGGTGGTGTAGTGGAAAGCGTGATTTCCTATCACCCCAAAAGGCCTGGGTTCAATCCCAGTCGGCGTCGCCGGGATTTTCTGAGGCATAAGGGAAGCAAAGCCGTTGGTCCCCGGTCCATGAGTTGATGGGTCGATAGGTAGGATCTAGGTGTGGGAGCTGCCTCCCTGGTGTCGGTAGCATTGGTGCTCAGCACCGAAAACAAGATCGACGAAAAACAAATCAAGGAAAAAAAACTGAACGTCTGTGTTAAGGTTGTCTTCACTGGTCTGCCCAGTTGTGAATCTCTGGATCAGATCAAAGATTAATTCACAAAACTATTTGGAGTTGAGCCACTCCAAGTAATCAAAATGAAAATAAAATCGCGTCCTGGCGATAACTAACCCATACCTACATTTGATGTATTTGCTGTTGGGATTACGTAAATGTATTAAATTCTAAATTGCAAGGTCGTCCGATCTAACGGATCCAAGAAGATTGATTGAGGTTACATCATTCGCGCAAACAATCAAACACCAAACGAAATTCATCAAAAAGTTTAGCCAAGTTCAACCTCTGAATGTCACAGTTACCCAACCATCAGTCACAAACAACAGCACTGACTGAGCCAACCTTCACCCGGCAGCTATTCCGGCAATTACATTTTCCTCCTCCCATTGATGGCGGGGTGGACGACGGCATAGAAGTTCGCACCCCGGCGACAATCTCAACAAACGTGGCAATAGTTCCGTTCGAAAAAAAAAAGTAGTTATTATCATACAGACCCATGCAAGAAAGAGGTTCGATGGCACCTTCGGCAACCGGCGTCGCTGCTGCCGTAGCCGCGGCCATGTCCGCCGCCGTCGCCGTCAGTCGCCGACGGCTGTGTGCGTTAATTATTCAACCTGAAAGGCTTTTCTACTCATTCTATTTCTACATAACTGTTTGCACACGACGACGATGACTTCGACCGTTGTTGCTGTCACAGACTCTTCGATGGCCGCCGTTGCTGCTAAGAGGAAACCCGTAGGAGGTTCTTTGGGTGTGAATTGATAAAAGAAAGAACCGATGAGAAGAGAAAGAAAGAAAAATGCGCGTGATTGAATCTGAAACCGATTCTAGCGACTATAATAGTGGTGGGTAGTCACCGTCGGTCCGGTCGTCGTCGTCGTGAGTCAGGATTTTCCACGCACACGCTACTACCATTAGTCTTTTTGTTCTGTTTTAATAGCTGGAATGTCTCGAGATCGCTATCTGGACTAGTCAGAGCCGGTCCGTCGGACTTTGAGTCGTAGTAATTACGGTTCTCCGTGGCGACGGTATGTGTCCCCAGCATGCTTGGTGTGTTTTGTTATTATTTATGGTGAGTCTGCGAGATTCGAGCTTCCAGTTCGACAGCTAATCGGCTTGTGACCCTTTCCGCCGAGTGGGAGAAGCTGCTTTGGTCGTGCTGAGATTTGACCATTTGGGGTAATTGGTTTCTTGGTGGTAGTAAAAATTGCTTTTCACTTCTCGACGATCTACCTACTAGTATCAAAACATCTAACTATCTTTCTACCGAAAAAAAAATTCCCGCAGTTCAAGAAATATTTCCGAATAATGTAAATACGCTTTCCATCTGAATACTAAACGATAACAACCGAGCAGAAGAAATCGATTATGCCCAGACGCTTAGACCCCCTTTCTCAGCTCCATGGAAGCGATGTTAGTATGTTTCTTATGTTTGCCTTAGGCCCAACAAAATAAGAGTTGATCGACGAAGGTGGATTCGATTCGAAGGACATTTTTGGGGCCACGTATGTCTCACTCAGTCTGGTTCAAATAGCAAAACGAGATTACGCTGCTCCCCCGGTGTCTGTGAAGCCGCTACTCCGTGGCGTCGGTCGTGATTCGGTGATTCAGAAATGGAAAGCAAGATAGAATCAGATATGCGAAGAGGCAAGTGGAGAATCTTGTGTGTTGTGTCTGATGGGTTGTGGTATGTAGCTAGCGGCATAATTTCTCGTCTCCAAGGACATCGTTTGCAATATGAAGAGGCTTTCCGTTTGGTGTGCAGCCTTGGGGAAAGATTTTCGGTTGAGATTTTTTTTTAGTGACACTGTAAGCGCAAATAAGCATTGGAAGTGCTCACACTGATTGCTGGCAATGTATTCTCTGAATAGCATTTAGGGTGGATGTTTCGAATGATATCAGTTCAAGCGCCTCTAATATAGGTCTAGGCATTAAAATAAACATAAGAAGCAAACAAAGTTCAGTCATTCGTGACATGTCCGGGGATGAGATTTGAACTCGTGACTTTGGCGTGAAAGGTATGGATGTTATGAACATAATTTTGCAAAACATAATTTTGCAGATCCTAAATGGAACCTATTTTAACGATTGCGGGCTAGAGTTAATTTGATAAAAGTAAAGTCAATAAAGTTGAGTCCCACTCAAAAGAGAAATAAATGCAAAAATTCCTGGCCAATATTCGAAAAAAAAATCTCGGATTTACAATTAAATTTATGTAGGGGAATTTACGTATTCTCGGCAACCTAAGCAACGACCTTCTTTCTATAGCCTTTTTCTCTATGGAACGCACACATATGCAGTATTGGTTTGTTTACAATCTTTTGCTGCCAGCTGCTCTAACAATTTCAGTCGAAAGAATTGTCAAAAACTGTTTTGAAACGCTTTTACAAAGCTCCAATCTTCTCTAGTGAGAGCGAGTATTGTCAGCAACCAGTTTTTCTTCGGCAACCGTTCCATTTGAACTGCATGTAAATCTGCTGTTCTATTATCGGCATCTCGAAATCAGCTACAATTTGTAATGCGTGTGTTTCATTTCAAGAAAACCCTGCTAGATTGCTTTTTCTCAGTGGTAAAAATATAGTCAAATTGAAGCTGAAGGCATAAAGAATCGTTTGCATGCATTGAGCGAAGTGTTTTCGTAAGAAAATCCAGTGAAAATAGTGTTTCAATTTGGGTTGCCGAAAATAGTCTGTCATGCCGAAGCCGTCATTTCCCCAATTTAAGTGAAAAAAAAGGATTCCTAAGAATAACATTTAAAAACGGCAAAATGGTATTGCAGATGACAAAATTAAATTAAAACCGAAAAAACGACCTGCATTGAAATTTCCAAAATAACCTCGAAAATGCTGCACTGATTCAAATCTACTGAAAACACTTTAACACTCCGAACACGATGCCTCCGGTAAATTTTTTGAAAAATCATAGCTCCACAAATTATTGACGAAATCCAAATCTATTGGCGCTATTTGAGCATGAGCATGATTGACCGCCCACGGTTGCTACTCTGTTATTGCCAGACCAGCTGTAATTACACAGAGAACCAATAGACGATGCTTGGGACTAGCAATCATCCTCAATGTGTAAAAACTGGTGATCTCAAACTAGGCAATACCAACGCCGGCCGCGCCCGAACACAGGTCAAGAAAGGAAGGGGTAGGAATGTGTTGACGTGACACTCGCTTTGATGGAAGCCGAGAACACCTCTGCACTTCCACGAGGAATCACTGGGATATTGGGTAATAGGGTTGGGTTTGCAGCAGGGTTCGTTTTGGTAAACGATAAGCTGAATTGATGTCCTAACAATCATATAACGCGAAGGAGCTTGGGATTGAACCCACGGTCTTCTGCTCAGTAAGCAAAAACGTTTGCCACTAGGCAGACGAGCTCCTTTTTAATCATCGAGTTGCTGTTATTACCATGTGGTAATGTTAACAAATAAAACGATTGACGAATCTTGAATGTGGATGGGCTTGAGCTTAGACTCATGATGTTCTGCTCAGTAAGCAAAACCGGTTGCTCTAAGGCCACCGAGCCCCTCATATCACATTATAGCGTTACTCAAGTCTAATCTTCTGCTCAGTAAGCAAAATCGTACGCCACTAGGCCACCGAGCTCCTTATATCACAAAACAATTACGATCAAGTTTCCGTTCAATTTTTTGTCACTATGTTTCGATCCCAGCGACGGCAAACCGACGACGACAACAACTGCTCTTGAGAAGAATTTGATATGGATCTCGAATAAACCTATAATAGCACGTCTTACCTAAAACTCAAATATTACTTCTTTTAAGTACCCGTCTTTTTAACCGGATTTCATTACTCTCAGGGGGCTTGTGTTCTAACCCACGATCTTCTGCTCAGTAAGCAAAGACGGTCGCTCTAAGGCCATCGTGCCCCTTACATCACAACAAGCTACAACCGACGATCGTTCATTATCGGTTACAACAGGCGTACGTCACATTTGTCTAAATATACTTTTTACTTTTCCGAGTCGTTCCACCGATTTCTATTAGTAACGAGTTTCTACAATAGAGGCCTGGATAGATCAACTCAGTAATGTAACGAGACTTGATCTTATGATCAATAAGCCCCTTACATTACCACAATCTACGAGTGACTTAACAAAAAGCTATTCAAATGAAGCGGCGTCTCCGAAAGCAGCCAACAATGTTTTCCAAACAGGATCACGCATACACCCTTTCCGAAATGCATGGTTTATATTTTTTAGGGACACCCTACCTTAAACCATCAAAATTGATGGACAAATAATCATAAGTTTTACCACTGTGGATTCTTGAGCAAAGTTTCTTATTAATTTTAATATAATCAAAAATTAGAAAGTTAAAATTAGTATTTTTTGTAATTTTAAGGGTCAAACTTTTATCATAATAAAGGCCTTATTGGCACAAAACAGCTTCCCAGGAGAGCAGTTTCACGCCAAATGACGAATGGGAAAAAAACTCTACCTTCTTCTTTCTGGATTGCATGAAACTTTACATAAATGTTTATTATGGACAATGATTCACATTTTTTGCTGAAATTCGACCATTTTGGATCCTGTAAAATTTCCAAAAGGGTGTTCTTGAAATTTTTCAAAGCTCTACTGATCAAAATGACATCTAAGAAAAATAGTGTTTTTTTCTGGGAAAAATAAACGACAAAAAAAGTGTTTTTAGTAATAATTTCAACAATAAGGTTTAAAAAACATTTTTTTTTTTACAAATGTCTTTGTCTGATCTTTGGTTTTTTTTTTAATATCCTTAAAAATGCAAACTTTCGGCATGTTAAAATTTTAAATTTAAAACAAAAATCGTAGAACAAGTACTTTTGATGACAGTTTTTACCAAGAAAACAATGTAGGAGACATTTTAAATAATTTTATGTAAAAAGACGGACTTACAAAAATTAGCTTAGCTTAATTAATAAATTTAAAAAATATACCAAAAGTTCATGTGCTACGATTATTGTCGATGTTCCAGTATCCATGGTTTTAAACATTTAAAAAATTTGTGTTTCAGCTTTTTTGTCGAAAAAAAAATTGAGTGTGCACATTTTGGGATATTTAGGTTTATATTTTTTACACTTAAAATAAATAAAACACATGCTATGTTTATTTTACCCATAAATACATTATTTTTCTGTACAACATTGTCTCAGACTTCATTTCGACGATCGAAAATGCTTTTCCGTGCTACAATGTTTTGAAAAATTTCATGGGCGCAAGTTTGAAAATTTTACAAGATGCAAAATGGTCGAATTTTAGAAAAAAAATGATTTTTTTTTCGCTATTGTCCCTGGAACTGATCATGAGACACTAAAGTTGCAATTTCTTGGTCAAAATATTTATTTCCACGTACTTTTCATTATTGGACCAGTATTTTTTTCATAATTGAGCGTACACCTGAATAGCTTTTGTTTAAACACTGTGAATAGATTTTTTTTTTTAATCTGGACTTGTAGTTGAACAACATATTGATTTATCGGTATAGTTTCGAACTGAATTGGCCAGTGCTGCAAAATCTCGACAATACATGGCGATATTCAAAATTCTGCTAGGGTCACTCATTTGAGCTAACAGTCATCGTCAAGGCAAACCATGTCAATCGCTAATTTTTTTAGTAGTAAATTTGTAAATTAAATGACTTGAGCAAATAAATAACATGGAGCCATTAAAGTGAACAAGCATCTACGTCCTGAACTGATTGGATAACAATGTGACACAGAATGCACGAAATTAAACGTTTTGTTGCCATGTGAATTTTTGTCATTGACGAAATTTGACGAGATTTTGACAAAGGTTTTTTGAGGATCAAATTTATCAGTGACTACGTGATAAACAATTTTGTCAATATCGTGCGAAAGTCTGTCAATAACAATGACAAATCTCAGACAAAAAAAAATAGGGCAGCTGACGCTTGATTTTGAGGTCCAATGTAGGCTTTTTTTTGTCAAGATCCCGGGCTACAAAGCTTTAAGATTGTGGGACTTCATTCATTCATGTCATTCCGGTTTCTAGCAAACTTTGTGGATATCTCAAAATTGGATGTTTTTCGACATGCCGAAAAAAAATCAATACTCTGTACATGGATGAATTTGTGGAACATGAAAAGCATCCAAGATTCTTAATTTTACATTAATATTAGAAAAGCTAAACTAGACTAGAAGAAAAAAATTATGTAAAATGAATTTGGGACTCTTAAATGATTTATATAAGCAAATTTTTTCTTCTAAATATGACCGGTTAGTTCTGGATCTATTGTAGCCATCGTGGATTAATTGTGTCAAAAGTATTTTGCTTTCTTTTAGGTGATGTTTTCAATTAAAAAAAAACAGTAATGACGTTTTAAAAAGCATGAATGATGTAACAAATCTTGGTTTAATGACCCATGGCGATCGACCTCGGAAAAACAAAAATAACATTTAAGAGATCATTAAGATCCCACACCTGATAGAAAAAAAACAGATCAAAGCTCAACAGCTCGAATCAATGTTGCTGCTGTTGGTGTTTAAAGTGAGATCACAGGTCATAAATTTCCTTTTCTAAACTTTCCACCATGTTCGTATCTTTACGCCACCATTCTTCGAAAGAAGTTTTCGACCTTTTTTTTCCGAAATAATATACATTGGTGAAGGATTAGGAAAAAAGGATCTCATCATAGTCTGCCTTTCTCTTCCACTATAGCTGCTACCTCCGAAATACCATTTAGCAAATCTGGGTCTTGCTTCGTTTGAAGATGTTGTAACACCTCTGGTCCGCCCACACTACGGTCGAACACATTTGTAGGTTCACGGTCCTTTTCCACGAAAGCAGAACCCCGGTAACTGTGCGGGTAATAAATTGGGCTATTTATCTAACACCACCGAAACGACGAAAAAAGGCGAGAGGTTGTGGATTAAGCCTCCCCCGGGTAAAATTGCTTTGTTTTAATGTGTGTTTTTCAACAGGTTTTTTTGCGACCCTGACAACGGCTTTGTGCCTTATTTCGTCATCAATAACCGAAAGCGAGATTGAGAGCGCAGCCAATATTATGAGATCATTGGCTAAAATTTATAATGTCAATTCCTTACGTGTACGTCCGGATTGGTGCAAGCCGCGCTGCAATCGTCATATTAAACCCAGCTCTCGGCAGTGGCGTTCGGCTTTTGTGGAGGCTTTTAGCACCTTGCCCATAAATTTATCCGATTCGAAACCGCCACTTACCCACCATCCAGAAAACGAACACACAGATCCAAGTTCTCCATCCATTCGATTTACGATGTCGGCGACTGAAACTAACCTTCAGTGTCGATTCTGTACAATCTCTCGACCGGTGGTGATTTGCGAAACAATTTTTCAGCTGCAATATGTGGGCTGTAGAATAATGAATGGGGTTGGTGAAGGCACGGTTGGTAAAAGAGATATTTTTGGAGCGAGTAACATTCATGTGGAATTTTTTGCTGGTGACCCAAAAAGGGAGCAGGTGACAAATGGATATCCAAACAGAATCACTCGATTACTGTACTTTCTTCTTTTCGCATCTTTTCGCATCAACGACATCAGGTCCAATTAGCCTTCAAATGCCGATAAATCGGTTCAACGCTCCTGGACTAAACAAGTTCTTGGTAGTTATTGATTGACTCTTACTCTCCTACGCCTACACGCGGCATCGTTTGTTTATACTGGGTGTATGAGTAAGCTTAGTCTCCTTTCCGCCACGCCAACAACCGGTTGCACATTGATTGATTCCACACACCATAGTAATAATAATACCATCATCATCATCATCATCATCCTTCCATTCCATAAAGCTATACAACCCGAATGCGTCGTAATGCGTGGGTCTGCCTTTCAATCCAATTACTCTCTCTCGCTCGACTTGTGTCGGTACTCGTGCAGTTACTACAACCAAACGCAGCGGTAGACGCAACACTAGTCAGTGCCGATTATCCCTAATCTTATTTGGATTCCCATTTCGCCGTGAATGTGTCCGAATGGATGCGCCAGCGGCGGCAGTGTCGGGCGGATGTGTTTATTAAATAGTCTTTAATCGAAACGTAGCCAGACGGATTCAATTTCGATTGGATCCTCCCATCATCCCATCGACGAATGGTTGAATAACAATTACATCAGTAATTCCTCCAGTCAGTCAGTCAGTCAGTCAGCCATTAAGTGCAGTGGCGAGTACCGAATATATGCGTAGGCATGGAGCTTAAGGCCCCACTGCTTTCAAGAAGGAACAGGGGGAGGACGAGAAACTAAGTACGTAACCATTAGCTTTTTCCTTCTTTCGGATTAAGACCCCGAGAGAGGGGGGGGGGGAGGGGGTGGCGTCAATAGACCTACCCTAGCATTATCTAGCGGGAATGTTGGGTAACAGCTGGTCGCTTTTTCCGAATCAAATGCATTTTGCTAGTATACAAACTCTCTTGACTTGGGGTAAGTTGTAGAGCCTTTAAGACATATTGCGTGGGAAATCGTATCGCCATTCTCACGATTGGGTAACGTCATGCAGCAGTGTCGTATGAAGGATGCACGTTATTTACGTTCGAAATTTTACACCTACTCAAAGCGAAGGAAAAGCTATGTCTAAAAACACAAACCACTTGAGTGCCAAAAAGTACACAGCTCAAGGATAAGGGAATTCTCCATATGCCAGTAGATCGACAGGCTCTCAGCTTGAGGTCGAAATCTTAAAAAGGACAAACTCTCGTAAAACAAGTGATATATCGTGCTTGGTAATGGCTTTTCGTTTTGGGATAATAGGCTGTGCAGTGCCGGATGTGGGTTGGTTGGTTGGGTAAATAAACCAGTCGAGTCGGATAATTATCTCCGGTTGTTCTTGCGATTGCGTTTTGTGTAATCTGTATTTTCTGAATTTATGAGCTGGCGGGGTCAAAACTATTGATTTGAAATAAGATTGTTTATTATTATGAAGGGTAAATGTCGGCTTTGGCACCCATTGATTGTTTTAGGCAACCAAAATTTAAACGTTAATTTCACTGCATTTTCTCATCAAAACACTTCGCTGAATGGATTCACACGATTCCTTAGTCTTTTCGCTTCAATATGACTTCAGTTTCACTGACTGAGCAATCCCGGTAAGCCATATTTTTCTTTAAATGAAATATGCGGCTGGTTTTGAGTTGCCGATAATAGAACAGCTGGTTAACACGCAGGTTCAAATGGAAAAGCTGCCGACAATAGTCACACTCACCTGAGAAGTTTGGAGCGTTGTAAAAACATTATCAAACAGCTTTGGACAATCCTGTCGATTGGAATGAATTTGCAGGGCTGTTACAAGATTTTCTAAATTTGATCCGCGAAATCCGCGATTTTTGAAAAGAAATCCGCGACTTCAAATACGAATCCGCGCCAAAAAAAAAAAAAAGTTCATTGTCTAAAAACAGCATTTGTATACTACTTGTATACATGGCATTTCAAGCTTATAGCATATTAGATTTATGCCTGCTCTCAACTTAGAGTTCTTTGAAGTACTTCTACTTCTACTACTACTCACAAGTTCCTACTTCACGCCTCCTCGAGTCATATGATAACAAAAGACTACCAGCTGAAACATGGACACAGCTGGTTGGCGTAGCCTGGGCAATGTTGCCAGTCCGGCAATAGCAAAGTGAAGAGGTGCGACGCGAACACTGGCGCGGTAACCATAGTACGGTGATAGAGGAAATGCTTCACCAAACCTGAGCGTCTGCTCACCATGGAGGTGCGGCTCAAAACGGCGTCTGTTCTCCATGTTAGGAGCGGCTGATCACCGTCCTAGTGCCAGCGTGGGACTCTAAACAGAGCTGTGCACGATGGTCCCCCGGCGAGACAGGGGGTTGGGGCAGGCCCAACAAGCCGCCCTGGAAAAAAACAAAGTTGCAAATACCGAAGAAAGAAATACGGATCGGAACAATCGGCACAGACCTACGCGACGAAATAAGGACTACGATTGGAAACTCGGAACATGGAACTGCAAATCGCTCGGCTTCCCGGGTTGCGATAGGTTAATCTATGACGAACTTCAACCACGCAACTTCGAAGTCGTAGCACTGCAGGAACTTTGCTGGACGGGACAAAAGGTATGGAAAAGCGGGCATCGAGCGGCTACTTTCTACCAGAGCTGTGGCACCACCAACGAGCTGGGAACCGGCTTTGTAGTGCTGGGTAAGATGCGCCAACGCGTGATTGGTTGGCAGCCGATCAACGCGAGGATGTGCAAGTTGAGGATTAAGGGTCGTTTCTTCAACTACAGTATCATCAACGTGCACTGCCCACACGAAGGGAGACCCGACGACGAGAAAGAAGCGTTCTATGCGCAGCTGGAGCAGGTGTACGACGGCTGTTCGCAACGGGACGTCAAAATCGTCATCGGCGACATGAACGCTCAGGTAGGACGGGAGGCAATGTATAGACCGGCAATCGGGCCAAACAGCCTGCATGCCGTATCGAACGACAACGGCCAACGATGCGTGAACTTTGCAGCCTCCCGGGGTATGGTAGTTCGAAGTACCTTTTTCCCCCGCAAGGATATCCACAAAGCCACCTGGAGATCACCTGACCAACACACAGAAAACCAAATCGATCACGTTCTAATCGACGGGAAATTCTTCTCCGACATTATCAACGTCCGCACGTACCGCAGTGCGAACATAGATTCGGACCACTACCTAGTTGCAGTATGCATGCGCTCAAAACTCTCGACGGTGCATAACACACGTCGAAGTCGAACGCCACGACCCAACATTGAGCAACTACGGGACACCGGAGTTGCCCAGGACTACGCGCAGCAGCTGGAAGTTGCACTACCCACGGAAGAGCAGCTTGGCGCAGCTTCTCTTGAAGATGGCTGGAGGAACATCCGTTCAGCCATAGGTAGTACTGCTGTAGCGGCACTAGGTACTGCAATCCCGGACCGAAGAAATGACTGGTTTGACGGCGAATGCAAACTGTTAGTAGAGGAGAAGAATGCAGCACGGACGAGAATGCTGCAACACCGCACGAGATTGAATGTGGAGCGATACAGACAAGCGCGGAACAGACAAAACTCGGTTTTCCGAAGGAAGAAGCGTCAGCAGGAAGATCGAGATCGCGAGGCGATGGAAAATCTGTACCGCGTAAACGACACACGGAAGTTCTACGAGAAGCTAAATAGTTCGCGCAAAGGCTACGTGCCGCAAGCCGATATGTGCAAGGACTTGGACGGTAACCTTCTCACGAACGAGTGTGAGGTGATTGAGAGGTGGAAGCAGTACTATGACGAGCACCTCAACGGTGAAGCAGCAGAAAACGAAGGTGGCACGGCAACAGACCTTGGAGCACGCGCAGAAGACGACAGGCTACTGGCCCCTGATCTTCAAGAAGTTGAGGAGGAGATCGGTCGGCTGAAGAACAACAAAGCAACTGGTGTAGATCAACTACCAAGTGAGCTATTGAAATACGGTGGTGAAGCACTGGCTAGAGCGCTGCACTGGGTAATTGCCAAGATTTGGGAGGAGGAGATATTACCGGAGGAGTGGATGGAAGGTGTCGTATGCCCAATCTACAAAAAGGGCGACAAGTTGGATTGCTGCAACTACCGCGCGATCACACTGCTGAGCGCCGCCTACAAGGTACTCTCCCAAATTCTATGCCGCCGTCTGTCACCATATGCAAGAGAGTTCGTGGGGCAATACCAGGCGGGATTCATGGGTGCCCGCGCTACCACGGACCAAATTTTCGCGATTCGGCAGGTTCTGCAGAAATGCCGCGAATACAACGTGCCCACACATCATTTGTTCATCGATTTCAAATCCGCATACGACACAATCGATCGAGATCAGCTATGGCAGATTATGCACGAGTACGGATTTCCGGATAAACTGACGCGATTGGTCAAGGCGACGATGGATCGAGTGACGTGCGTTGTTCGAGTATCGGGGACACTCTCGAGTCCCTTTGAATCTCGAAGGGGGTTACGGCAGGGTGATGGACTTTCGTGTCTGCTGTTCAACATCGCGTTAGAAGGTGTGATCAGAAGAGCTGGGATAGACACGAGTGGCACGATATTCAGGAAGTCCATCCAGCTCCTTGGTTTCGCCGATGACATTGACATTATGGCACGGAACTTTGAGATGATGGCGGAAACGTACATCAGACTGAAGGCTGAAGCTAGACGGATTGGACTTGCCATCAACGCATCAAAGACAAAATATATGAAAGCAAGAGGTTCTAGGGAAGACAATGTTAGCCTCCCACCCCGAGTTCAGATTGACGGTGACGAAATCGAGGTGGTCGATGAGTTCGTGTATTTGGGCTCACTGGTGACCGCCGAAAATGATACCAGCAGAGAAATTCAAAGACGCATTATGGCAGGGAATCGTGCCTACTTTGGACTCCGGAGGACGCTCCGGTCGAATAAAATTCGCCGCCGCACGAAGTTGACTGTCTACAAGACGCTGATTAGACCGGTGGTCCTTTACGGCCACGAGACCTGGACTATGCTCGTGGAGGACCAACGCGCCCTTGGTGTTTTCGAACGGAAGGTGTTGCGTACCATCTACGGTGGAGTGCAGATGGATGACGGAACGTGGAGGAGGCGAATGAACCACGAATTGCACCAGCTGCTGGGAGAACCATCCATCGTCCACATTGCAAAAATTGGGCGACTACGGTGGGCTGGGCACGTCGTAAGAATGCCGCACGACGACCCAGTGAAAATGGTTCTAGAAAGCGACCCAACAGGAACAAGAAGAAGAGGCGCGCAGCGGGCAAGGTGGATCGACCAAGTAGAAGGTGACCTGCGGACCCTTCGCAGACTACGAGGCTGGCGAACTGTGGCCATGGATCGAGTAGAGTGGAGACGACTTCTTCGGACAGCAGAGGACAACAAGGCCTTAGCCTGATTGGTAAGGTAAGGTATTTTTAATATGAACCTAGCACTTTTCCTTGTCTAATCATAACCGAATCGTATATATGTGACTTTGTGGATCATGCACGACTTATTAGTATGTACATATACCGAAAATTATAGGTTTTTCAAATCGTCCAGGACATCAGTTGATTTGCTCTACTAGATCAAACAAGACTGCAATAATGTCTGTAGTATCGGAAAATGTCCATTAAGATTCAAAGTGCCTATGTGGATCATGCATGATCTATTTCCGAGTAATCCAGATGTTCAAGGTTCTTCAAATCATCCTGGAGTTCAGATAATTTGATCTACTACATCAACCGAGATTGGGACAATGTCTTTAGTATCGAAATATTTCCAGATAGATGCACAGAATCTATGTGGATCATGCATGAACTATTGCCATGTATACCATATGTTTTAAGTTCTCCAAATCGTTATGGAGTTCAGATGATTTATTCTACTAGATCAACCATGACTGGGATAAAGTCTGTCGTATCGAAATATGTCCAAACAGATTCATAGTGTCTATATGGATAATGTTTAATAATTTCCACGTATACCAGATGATCTAGGTTCTCCAAATCGTCCTGCAGTTCAGATGATTTGTTTTACTAGATCAACAAAGACTAGGATAATATCTGTAGTATCGAAATACCGATTTGGAAATCCTAGACCATTTGGCATACTCGGAAATAGGTTGGCATGATCCACATAGACACTGCAAATTTGTGTGGGCATATTTCGATACTACAGATATTGAATTAGTCTTGGGTTATCTAGTAGAAAAAAAATCTTATCTCCAGAATGATTTCAGAACCTATAACATCTTGTATACGTAGCAATAGGTCGGGTACAATCCACATTGACACTTTGAATCTGTTTGGACATATATCGATACTACAGACATTATTGGAGTCTTGGTTTATATAGTAGAAAAAATCAACTGAACTCCAGGACGATTTGGAGAACCTAGAATATCCGGTATACATGGCATTTTCTCGCATATATACCATTCGTTTATGATTTGACTACGAAAAATGCTATGTTCACATTGGAAAAAAAAGAAAAATGACTTACATTGGACAGACCTCAGGGAATTTCCGTGCAAATCCGGTGTGACCTATTGAATTGAAATCTGGGATTTCTGGATTTAATGGCTCTTGAACAAGTTCTCAGCCCCGTAACGTGGGTAGATCACATTTTCATGGTACGTTACGGGATGTAAGATCTACCACCGATTCCTAGTCCCGACTACTTCAAACTAGGGGAACAGGATTTTTCAGTAATCAAAGGAACACATCTTAGTCCTTGTTACTTTTTATGCCTTGTTGATAGTGACAAGACTCGGCTTTGTCCACCGAGGATGATCTTGAAACAAGGAAAAAATGAGTTAGTTAGTCTTCATCTATGTGATTCCTAATCTTCTATTCGTTGTTCCCTAGTTTGAAGTGGTTAAGACTAGGTTTCTGATGCATGGTCATTATCGGTGTCGTTCCTTAATTTTATTGTTAAGGAATCCGATTTTGACTGACAAAGGGGCGCGCTTTTGGAGGGTGTTCCAACACTCCGAAGGGTATAAATAGCGGGACCTTTCAATTAGAATCGATTCCTTGCGATGAAGGCAAGAATGACAACAGTAAAAAAATCGAATACTTCATCATTTCTCAATAGTGATGGAGTAATACGATATGCACTAAACTAAGGACACGGGATATACTACAACAGATCAAATTACTGGTCGCAGTGCAGTGGTTTTAGGTCCCGAACAGAAAAAAAAGCTCTCAGGATTCTCAGATCAGTCGTACTGGGTTCTAGAACTTTTATTAATTTTCAGATGGTTTATCCTATAGGATCAGAATTATTTATGAAACTGCACTGGAAGTACAACTTATAGAAAAATTGCAGTTGTTCTAAGAGGAATTGATTTGCTCTTGGAAAAATCCTTGAAGCACATTTGATGGCAATTCTTATACACAAACCCTTTGTTTACTCAGGCACATTTTCAAATTTTCTTTTTGTGTGGTGAAGTTATAGACTGTTTGAATGTACCACATTTTTCATTTACTTCTTCTGATTTTGTGACACCAGTTTCGTCAAGCTTGGTTTTAGGAAAAAGGAAAAAAAAAGTGTTGGGTGTAGAAACATCCTGAATTTTCCCAGCAACTCCGTACTGTTGTTATTTCTTGAACAGCTATATGAATGGAAAAAGCATCTGGATCTCCAAAGAGTTAAGAAAAATATCGAGTAATAAAGAATTAACTCTCAGAGTACTATGCCTCCAAACTGCGTGTCGATACTGCGACCAAGCTTGCTTCTCGGCATTGGGACAGTGGTGCTGTGTCACAGCATCGACACGCAGTTGGCAGCCTTGGTACTTTGACTGTTAACTGTATTTCTCAATACTGTTTTCCAGATGAAGTATGAAGTAATTCTCATCAACTAATAATGAAGAAGATGCAATTATCATCTTTACATTGACCCTAACAAATGGAGGCAAATTTCATAAAATGTGTAAGCAGTCACGAGAAAATCGCTCCGCAGCTGCAACACTGAAATCATCCATAAAATCAGAAGTAGTAATAAACTAAGATCAAAGCGATAATTGTCCCTAATTGTCTTTTGTTTCGTTGAAAAGGCGCCCGTCTCTATTAGTTTAATTATGTAAAATGTTCACCATATTTCTATTTTACTATTACAGTTTCTCTTCAAAACGAACGCTCGTCGAAAAATTCAATCTCTCGATGACATTCGAAAAACACCCATTCAGCCACCCGAGCAAAGTCGGTTAACAAAATGAAAGCAAATCGATAGTAAAGTTTGCCGTTCCTATCATAATGAAAACTCATTTTGATTTCAATTGTCGCTACATAAGTCTGATATCATAGTGTGCTTTCATTATGCAGTTTTAAATGAAAGCAGCTTAACTTGAAGTTCTGCTGTTAATGTCTTGTTTAAAATTTAATTTAAGTTCATCTGTTGTTGAACTAATGATTATTGTTTATTTGTTTTGTTTACCATCGTTTAGGTCATTCGTGACTTGCCCGGGGTGAGATTTGACTCTTTCAGCCTTTAAGTTTTTCAGCGTGAGAAGCATGGATGCTAACCAATTATGCCAGACCCGTATTCAGTTAAACATTACGAATGCAAAAGATGTTAATTATTATACTGACATGCAGGTTTAGGAAACCTGTTTAAAATACTGAATTGCCAAGGCAGGCACAATGTAAAAACGCTTGGATATATATCATAACAATTAAGGCTGGTAAGTTGTTTTAGTAGCTGGAGCATCTAGGTTAAAATTTTAAAATTTGGATGAATGATTTTATTAAAAGCAGGATTAGTTTTCCGTTTGCTTCAACAGTGTGAAATTTTGCTGTGTTAACCAAAATGAGATCAACTAGAGTATTCAAAATAAGTTACATCATAACAGCAAATTTTAATTTCAATTTGATCTCCAGCTTTGCTTGGGCATAACTTCAATGCATCCCAACCAGTCCATGTGGGTGTTAATGAGATTCCAGCGCACCTAACACACGACTCGGTCTCCACCAGATGACAATCACGCCGTATTGCCATTCACCCCATGAGCCAGAACCAGTTCGGAATAGGTCAAACTGAAGCCGATAGTGGCAGCACTTGTCCATTGACTGACTGCCTGCCTAGAAGCAGTTGCAGTGGGCCGATCTACATATGAGTCACGCTCGGCCAAGCAAGCGAACCTTGAATCCGTTCAAGTCAAGAAATCAAGTGAGGCTCATTTTTCCATTCGGTAATATTATAAAATATGACAACCGATACGACTGCTCTACAACTACTGGATCGACCGACTTTCTATCTCCCTTCGGCATAATAGTGACCACTCAGGAGCAGGAAGATTAGGCAGACTGGAAGATCTTAATCTCTTGGAGCAGCGGACGGATGAGAGCTTTGATTCGTGCCAGTGCAAAAGATGGTATGGTGGCCGTTTTGGACCGTAATATGCTTTTAATTAGTAACAGTTAGCCTCATTTTTCCAGCGCTCATGCCCGTTGCTGGTGTTCATAGCACATTCACGCGGTCACGGTGATTCGTGCAAAACGGGTAAAAGATGGAAAAACAGCAATTATTTTGCTGCACAAATTTGGGAAATGCGTTTGCGATTGAGCTGGTCTGTGATTGTGAAGGAAGAATAAAATCAGTGAAATATTGTTGAATACCGTGAATTTATTGAAATTCAGCCTCGAACAATCTAAACTTTGAGGCATGCAATTTTTTCCGTTATATTTTTGACTAAAAGAGAATAAAATCACACTATTTTACAGATTCTGATTTATATAAAATTAACAAAAGCAAATTTTATAGATTTTGGTGATTTCCTGCATTAGACCAGACATAATATTGTCAATATTTTGTTCGTTTGATTCAATGATTTGAAAAACAGTTGATTGTTGGTTTCTTTTACATTTATTCTATGTTAAAGGATGTTAAAGCCGACATCTTACTTTTGATGTAATTTCCTGTTGGATTAATCTCAAATTATATTCCCGAACCAGTCTACGGAAGAAAACATTACATCCATCGAAACGAGATTGAAACTTTAAAAAATGCGCAACGCGCTTATCGCATCTTCCCGTCCGTCCGTTCGTTGGCTCGCTCGTTTCGGTAAATAGATCCGCAGTAGTTGGGTTAAACATACTTTAGCTTCAACTGGTCCAGCCCATCCTCCATCCCAACACACAGAAAGACAGTCAGTCAGTGCAAAGGCAGCAAAGCAGGTCACTGCCGAGCCCAGGCTCTTTTAATTAAAAACTTAATTATGCAGAAAAAGATGAAATGCTTTCGCGCCATCCAAGGCTATGTGCAAGAGTATTTTGAAGATAGGTATGTAGTTGTTTCTCCCCGGCTAACGAGCCGGGTGTCGACAGTCGACGAACGGCGAGCCAGCCTGGGTAATTTATTTTGTTTATGGCTAAAGTTTTGCTTCTAGATAAACATTTTACGGTCTTTAAGAGGGTTATCGGTCGAATTGTTAGAAATTTGGTTCAGCTACTTGCTTGTGCATTTAGGGTCGAGGGTTCCGCTTTGATGTATGGAAATCTCACCTGAAAATTAGAGGAAGAAAACGATAAAAAATTGAGATTAAATAGTTGTTAAACATCGGTTATCGGTATTTTATGAGTGTTGATTGTGGAAGAGTTTGGCCAGTAATAATTATTCCCAACTTGATAGTTATCATTTAATATTGATCAAGGTTGGATCCGAGCAGCTATTACAAACGTAGTAATCAACATTGCAGCCGCATCTAGGTTAACTGAAGAGTGCAGATGGATTGAGAGGTGAAATTGTTTGAGCTACTATTGAACAGGTAAATGCGTTCTTCTGATCTTGATTTAAAAGCGTAAATGATACGAGCGAGGAATGAAATGCTGAGAAAATAAAATCCATTGGAAGTTCATATTTACAAGTCAATTATGTCACTTTTCACTGTAACATGGTCGGAACCGATAATTAAGCAGGACAAGAATATGTATACTAGACTGCCAATGAATGTATGGGAAAAATTTGACCATCAAATTTCGCTAACAAACCATACACAAAATGTTTATTGCCTCGAAAAATGACCCTATGCAAAATGAAATTTCGGAAATCGAAATTTTTTTTAAATGCCACATGTCTTAAAAATGCATGAAACGTCGAGATTTGGTGTTATCTCTAATTTTTTTTTTTTTTTCAAAAATCTACTTTCTGGGGCTTAGATTTTTTTTCATAGTTCTATATGGAATATAGAAGATTGATGAGTCGGCTTCTAAAACTGTTCACAATTGTCTTCAACCTGCTTATATATCGAATTAAACCACCATTCAGGATCTAAAACGAAATAATTCACTAGGGTGGTCCAATTATTCTTCATTAGGGTGGTCCAAAAATCAAAATACCGTGCCGATTCAAATTTCGGACACTTAAACTCGAATTTCGGACACTTTTGAAAGTTGATTATCTCGGTCGAATATGATCCACATGTCTTGTAAATTTTAAAATTTTTTGACTAGTGCCCGCCACGATCATCTAACATTATTACTTTGTTTCTAACTGGATGTAATATTTAATTAAAAATGAAAGTGTCCGAAATTTGAATCGTCCGAAATTTGAATCGGAACGGTAGGTATGTAAAAACCATTACTTTTTACCAAACGCATGTATCTGAAAAAATCATCATGTTGTGTTTTGGAATTTTTAAGAATCCAAACTTCAAAACTTTTGATAATATTACTTTTTAGTATCTGAGACCACGTAAAATAGAAGCATAAAGGGTGTCCACGATGAAATTGCCACACTATGAAATTGCTCGAACTTTTTAACCGTTGGGTAGAATTTAATGAAAATTTGGGTGGATTTAGTTCATAGTGCATTATTTACATCCTGCAAGTTTTAAAGTCCTGTGATCAAAACTCGCGGAAATGGAGTCGAAAGAACAGCTCGTGCGTGATAAAATCTTGCGCATTCATCACGAGAACAAGGATCTCTCGCATCGTTCCATCGCTAAAACGTTGGGAATCGTGAATTCCACGGTGTCGCGAGTGATTAAGCGGTTCGAGGAACGGTTGACCACCGATCGGAAGCCCAGAAGTGAAGGAAAAAGTATTCCGTACAACACCAAAATCACAACCGCGTAGTTGGGGCCTTCAACCGAAATCCGAACGCCTCCGTTAGGGATGTGGCTAAGAAACTGCACCTAAGCCGAAGTTTTGTCCAGAAGGCCAAAACTAAGGCTGGGCTTCGAACGTTCAAGGTACAAAAGGCCCCTATTCGCGACGAGAAGCAGAACAAGTCCGCCAAAACCCGTGCCAGGAAGTTGTACCTCAACATGCTGACGAAAGTTGAATGCTGCATCATGGACGACGAACAGATCCCCGGCAACCTGTTTTTCACGGCCAAGGATAAGTTCAGCGTTCCGGAGCATGTCCGCACTCAGAAGATGTCCAAATTTGCGAAGAAATTCCTGGTTTGGCAAGCCATCTGCACGTGCGGGAAGCGGAGTGCACCTTTCGTGACCCAGGACACGATGAACGGACAGGTGTACATAAAAGAGTGCCTCCAGAAGCGGCTGCTTCCTCTCCTGAAGGCCCACAACGTCCTAACAATCTTCTGGCCGGATTTGGCCTCATGCCACTACTCCAAGGACGTGCTGAAGTGGTATGCGGACAATAAGGTCAATTTCGTGCCGAAAATGTTCAACCCTCCCAACACTCCGGAGCTCCGCCCCATCGAGAAGTACTGGGCGATTATGAAGCAGCACCTTCTTAAACGACCTAAGGTAGTGAAGACAGTCGAGGAACTGAAGAAAGTATGGGTTTACATGCAAAAAACGGTTGATTCACAGGTTCTGCAGAATCTTATGGCCGGGGTTAAGGCCAAGGTGCGGGCATTTGCGTATGGACTGTAAATAAAATACGAGTAAAATGGTAAAATGAAGTTTAATAGTTATTTCTCAATCACTGAAAATTTGATGGCAATCGGATGAAAACTCGAATTTTGCGAATCAATTTTGTGTGTGGCAATTTCATCGTGGACACCCTTTAGACAGACATAAATCGTAGAATAATTCCGAAAATTGTACAGGAGAACCGTTAGTGCTGTTTAGTTTACAGTACAATCTGACGAAAGTACAATGACTTTTTAACATATCCACCTAATACGGGACAACCCTTTATATGTGTTTCTTTTAAATTCCTACCCTATAGAGGTGCCATAAAAGTACCCGCATAAAGCATATTGTTTATCTGGCTTCCTTTTGAGTATTAATTAAAAAACACACACTAACAGTGTTTTCCTACAGGCAAGCAACGGTCTCAAGTACTCATTTCTACGTAAACTTTTCTACCTTGGCTTTTTCTACCTATGCTTTAGTATAAAAAAGGATGCGATCTGAGGATGTATGATCAATCAGTAGTGCGTTTGAAGAAGACAACAAGCAGAGAACTGATAGAGAATAGTACAACAGTTTGTTAAAAATGGTTGACATTTGGCTGGTTGGAGAATATCTGCCGTCGTTCGGCCATTCTGTTAACTTGCCGACGAAGTTTTTCGGAAATATATGTTTCATTTGCGTGCTGAAAAAAAAGTTGTAAGCTTAGTGCCTTCCTAACAATAAAGGAATTAAAGGATGCTTGGAAGAAAAAAAACTTAACACATTTGGTAAATGACATAAGCATAAAGAAAAAACTGTTGCTATTTTTCAATACCTGGAAAGCCTTATTAAAATGCAAACTTAGAATGGCTAAGAAAGACGTCGAAAAAAGGAACACATTTAATGGATCATTGCGGAGTTTGTTTGATATCGGGATGAATTTTAAGGCAAAAACCCGTGAAGAAAATCAGGCGATGCAATATTTGCAAAAACAGCGGGAACAAGCTCATCTTGAAGAAGAAACTGAGGTTCTCCCTACAAATGAAACCATTTCGTGTAGCGATTTTGAGGAAGAAGGGTCAAGCCAAAGACCGGATCAAATTTGTAGTGCAACCCCAATTGAAACATCATCACAAAACGACAGCCAGGCTGGGTCGGGTCAGTGTACTCGCTTAGTACATCCGAAAGAGCTTCTCCAAAAATAGGTACGTTGTGATGTTTTACTAATGTTTTTTTTTCTTTTCTTTTAGATTATACACCTATTACCATCCATATTAATATATTTTGAACGTTCTAGGTTCTCCAAAACCAGCTTTGACACGTAAATCGCAACTGATACGAGTTGTTACAGTTGAGGTAGCTGCTGCATTGGACCGCTGTAAAGTGAGTGATCGAAATGCTGTGTTTCTAATATCATCGATCGCTAAAGCTTTAGTGGTAAGCGTGATTGCCTCTCACCCCAACAGACCTGGGTTCAATCCCAGTCGGCGCCGCCGGGATGTTCTGAGGCATAACATTGGTCCCCGGTTCATGAGTTGATGGGTCGATAGGTAGGGTCCAGGTGTGGGAGCTGCCTCCCTGGCGTCGGTAGAATTGGTACTCAGCACGGAAAACAAGTTCGACGGAAAACAAATTTAGGAAAAAAAGGAACGAGATATTAAAAATTAAATCAACCTAATCAAGTTTACAACAAAAGAAGAACCATTTAAATTTAAAACCAACTTCTTGAAAGACACGAACAACCAAAAATAAATTTAAAATTGTCTTCTTCAGGGTGCCCAGTGAATTTTCATTTTCCGGTTGTAAATATTCAACAAAAAAAAAACTAAATTGTACGCATTTTTAAGAACGTGCTGAAAGGCATTTACTGAAAGGATAAAACAAATGATTTAAATGAAAAAATATATATATATCATACTTATGAGTTGTGGAGTAATAATTGTCACGCTCTTAGAATTGGAAGCATTTTAAGAGTTATAACAAATTAAGCATTTTAAGAGTTATAACAAAAAATCTAGCAGACAAACCCTGGAATTTTAGGAAAAATTTAAAAGAATTCAAAGTGTTGATTGCAAACAAATATCGAGAAGGATTCCCACGCAGTTTTCGAAGGATAAGTTCTGAGCAGAATTCCAGAATTATTCTGACATGAAATCCTTGGAAATTGTTAGATGAATTTGGAGGGATTTTTGTGAAGAAGAATGCATGTTCTAAATTAAATTTTTATGTAATTTTAGAAGATTTAAAAAGGAGTTGTGAAGAACAAAACTTTGCGGAAAATTCCTACGCTATTCTGAGAAGATTTGTATAGGGATCGTGAGGAAAATGACAGATGACGTTTAAGAAGAATTCCAAGAGAATTATGAGCAGAATTCAACAAGAAACAGAGTTCTGATAGTTTTTTGGCAATAATTTCAACCCTAGTGCGAAAGATTCATCACAGAGCTCCACCAAAATTGATTGCAAAAAAATTCTGATAATTAGAAAGACATTTTTAAGGGGTGTCTAAATAAAATTTCGAAAGATTTCTGCTGTTTTGAATAGAGTTAAAAGAAATTTTTGAAAAGATTTTCAAAGGAATAAAAGTCTCCGGATATGCTCAAGGGAATTCGAAGAAGAATTCCAATTAAATTCTTAGAATTATGTTTTCTGGTTTATTTCAGAACAATTTCAAGATAATTCAGAGCAGAATTCCAAGTTAATTCTGAAATTCATATCATGAGAATTTTGAACAACGAAAAATTAAAATCCCGGAAAAGAATGATTCAGTTTCGGTTTTTCAAATATTTGTTTCCAAAGTCCAGCATCTTCAATATTTTCTTTTAAGGACCATGCACTTTACATCTGAAATTGAAACGACAAAATCACATCAGCAATATTGCAAAGTGATTAAATTGTAAAAACAATAAGACGGGAAGCTGAAGAAAATTATGCAGCAAATAGAGCAAGACATTCATTTGGTAAAGGACCACTCTGTTTTAATGGTTTATTCTGAAATTCTGGTGTAAAACTTTGTTCCTATGGTATGGTTAATTTATTTTTCCCGTTTATCTCGCCGGGAATTCGCAGGGTTTTTCCCGGTTTCCCGGTTTGCTGGCCACCCTGCTTCTTCTTCATCATCCCATTTCAAACTTATTGCTTATCGCATATTAGCTTATTGCGTGCTCTCAACTTAGTGTTCAAGATGTACTTCCACAGTTATTAATTGAGAGCTTTCGATGCCTGTACCATTGTTGTGATTGATATAATAGTGTCGCAAGTAGGGTATACGTCCCTAACCTCGGTCTAATATGCAGCCATCGATTACGTTTTTAATCATAACTCATCAATGAATTTACCTGCAAACGATATTCTACTGCTAAATGGTATGCTTAGATATGCTTATCATGTCGTTTGCTATCAGAAACCACGAAAAGTTGAAAAACTTACTTTTTTTAAGACAATAACTCACGAGGGAAATGTATGTAATATGGGTCTATTGTCCCCAAATTGGGTCTATTTATGGATGCAACTTCGTCCTATCTTGTTTGATCCTCAAAAAAACGCTCTTGGTAACGTTTTCTGATGTATTTTTTTTTATCACTATCACTGTTAACTTAATGCTCTTCATTCCTCAAAACATTTCTTAGAGAAAATTTTACGAAAACTACATTAAATCACTCAATTTAAAAATTAAAAATTAAAAATTTCGCTTATCGTCTTTTGACCGCAGAATATCTAAATCAGAACATTGTGATGTTCATTATACAGGTTTGGCAGAAAAAATCTCCCTTCCTGTTCGTTCCTTATCATCCAAATGCAAAACAACATTGTTGACGTTACTCTTATTGCTATATGCTGTCAAATGAATTTCATGGGCCATAGTTAGGAACATAGAAAAGAAATGTGTCCCTAAAGTTGGGTCCATGTTTTACTTGTGAAAACGTTGTTAAACAATTAAAATAAACATAAAATATTCAAACAGCAACTGTAAGTTTTACGTCTAGTGTGTATTATCAGGTAATTCCAATCAATAAATGCCATAATCAGGCCATTTGATGATCGTCAGTCAACCTTCCCATCTTAACCTTATAAGTCATGGCGGCTAAAAACTCCGAACATTGTGATATTCTCAACCAGTTTTATTACTTACGAGAGCTGAAAATGTATTGAAATGTTGTGATATAAATTGATTTGTGTGTGGTACACATTTATCAACCATCAGTGATCAATATTTTCCTTATTTTTTGTGTAATATTCCTTAATTAATTATTTATTTGCGTGATAGGCCGAATGAAAGGACTAGACCCACATTACATACCGTAACCCTACTATCCCAAGTGGAAGGGAAGTGAATAAAATTTGCTACCCGAAAAATACCTAGACCAGACCGACAATCGAGCCCAGCCACCTTCAGCATGATCTTGCTTTGTAGCTGTGCATTTACCGACTGAGCTAAGGGAGACCCATGATAAATTACCGTGTAAATATTAATTTAAAATTAAATTGTCGTTTCTGATAATAGATTCTGAAACATAATTTGCGAGGGATGAGGAAGATCTTCAAGATTCAGGGCTTGGTTATTTTTTAAAGATTTAAATAAAAATCAGAACTTAAAGTCTACAGGGTTTTTTTTTTATTCTGGAACATTCAAATATTTTCAAGCAAAATATAAATAAAAATTTCAGACTCTGAAAAATAAATCAAAGTCTCTAATTTAGACTTCAATTTTAGATATTGAAAAATAATGAGCCAAACTTTAAACCTTGCACAATTGTTTGTTGTGGACAATCATTTATATTTGTGCCAAAATTTGTCTATTTTGAATCTTAAAATAAATAAATAAAAAGGCATACCTATTCAATACTTTTCAATAAATGATAGCACGAAAACTTTGTCGCTCGAATGTCATTTAGATTAAACATTCGAGAGACAAAGTTTTTCTAGAAAAATTATACACGGATAAAAATATTTAGTTATTTTTGGTAAAAAAAACCGAAAATATTACAAAATTTAATAACAAATTATGTTTCTCGTATTTTTTTTCAAGCAAAAAACTTATGCAAAAATTTTCTTTTGTAAAAAAATACATTGGCCATTTAATTGACAAAAATCATAAAACTACAACTTTCGGTCGATTTTTGTTTGTAAATGATTAAGCCTAACAAACAATATACAAAGTTTCGTCATTTGGCATGGCTCTCTACTAGGAAAACCTGGATTTACTTCAAATTGGCCGTCGGGTTGAAATGCCGTGGCCGTTGGCAGAAACGTTGGACGGATTCAAACGTCTTTTTTTTTCCTCGAAATGTTTTCCGTACTGAGTACCAATGCCAGGGAGGCAGCTCCCACGTCTGGAACCTACCTATCGATCCATCAACTCATGAACCAACGACTTTACTTCCCGCGAAGGCGTGATCAGAGAGGCTCCAACTAGAATTGAATCCATGCCCTTTGGAGTGAAAAACAATCACGCTTATCACTACACCACTGATCTTTTTTTTACCGATTTTAATACTACAACTTCCAAACCAGTGGTCCAGCAGATAGAGCAGTTCCAGGCTAAATTCCCATTTTGGACCACTGTGTAATCGATCAAAAATTCCTTCTAGTTTAAGATTTTCTAAATGTGTGCGTAAATTTCATTTAATAATAAAAAAAAACTGCATCGAGTTTTTTTTTAATTATTTTGACCAAATTATGCTCAACTGTTACAAAAATTAAAATCATGAACTAAACGCGTTCAATTTACTAAAAAGAGCAAAACTCGAATGCGCTTAGTAAAACATTCAACAGTTAAGTTAGCAGTTTTTTTTTTAATTTTTTAACCCCTCTCTTCCATTATAAAAATTTGTTACAAAAAATTAAATACACCTCTCATCACCCTCTTAGTAAGATCGAATATTTTCGTAATTATTAAATGTTCCCTATGACAAAATTACCTTTAAATGATTTTAATGACGTAAGCATGTTCATAAAAAATAATCCTGCCCAAGCTGTCATTAAACTCCGAAAATCGACATGCGACACCTAAAAATCCCAAAATAATCTTAAAACCTGAAATGAGATAAACAGGCATAAGGGTATTGGAAAAGACTTGCTTCAACGCTTTGGCCATTATACGTCAAAAAAAAAACCTTTAAATTCCAAAATGACTATGAAACACCAAAATTTACTACAATCATTTCAAATCACCTCGTACAATGAATCTGTTGGAGTCCTAAGATGACCTCTTTAACGTCATAATCGGCTAAAACACGCTTAAACCGCTGTGAAAATTCTCATGGCTTTGATACGCCAAAACGGTATCAACAAAAAAAAAAATGGTCATAAAATCGCTTCAAAAGGTTTAAAACACAAAACATAAAGGCTAAAAAGAGTCATAAAATGGCATTAGAAACTCGAAAACGCCAAAATGGTCTTAATAAGTAGCTTTATTAAAAACAAAACTGACAATAAAAAATCAGGTTGGCCATAATAAACAAATATCACCTAAATTTGCCAAATATTAGCAATGAAAATGCAAAATTGGTATCAACCTCCTCAAAACTGCTTTAAAACGCCAAAAATGACTCGAACAAGCTTAATTACTAAAAACGAATAAGAATGCCAAAATGGTCTTAAAAGTTAAATAAAACCGCCTCAAACGCCAAAATGACCTTTTAAACACGTGGAATGGCTATAAAAATCATTTTATTAATCCTGATGAATGTGGGCGTCTATAGTGGAATACCTGTGTAAAGATTTTTGTCTTGCTTCATTAGACATTAGAGAGACTTTCAGCCTTGGGCTGGTTTGTCTCTTGTGTGCGTAAAGAAAGAGAGAAAGATTAGTCATTTCCGTTTAGTTCCACTACCTTAATTGCTTATCCTTGACAGATACGCGTATTTCGCCTACATACAATGTGCTGACTTGTTCAGTGTCTTGTACTAATACTCATTTTATGAATAGCTGTTATGATGGAGTTGTGGCAGGCTGTTTGGTAACCGAATGTAAACAGATTGTTTTTAATGTTCACTTGTTATGCAGATGGATAGTGCATAGTGATCGATCGATTTTGGACCATTTTTGAAATCCATCAGAATAAGTAACATGCAGTCATTAGAATTTCACACCACAATTTTAACTGCTCCAACAATCACCACTAATTCCTTGCATAATTACAAATGTAAGGTTCCAATTTGAATAAACGCTTTTGTTGCCACAGACAGGTCAAGTACCTTTCTAATTTGATTGCAGCAAATTACGGTTCATAAAGCATTCACCCTCCAAACCTAAGAACCATAAATTCAAACCATTAATCCATTTCCCCAGCCGCATAAAAAGTGTCGAATCAAAGACTACACACAAACCCATTAGGAGGGAAAATGGTTGATTTTCCCTTCGTGATGGGTGTAACCTCAAACTATTAGCCACCAGGAGTTTATATCGGAGACAGCCGCGTAATTGCATCCCCCTACACCTAACCCTTCTGTCCATTGTTGTTGTTGTTGTTGTTGTCGTTGCAAAAGCGAAGGTGAAGGTACCCCTAGCTAGTGTGTAGCTAGACCGACTACTGGAAGCCAACGAAGGGGCTCTACAAATGAGCTCGCGACTACATAATATAGTGAAAAAATCGATAAAACGACACTGCAACGATGGGGGTGGTGCTGGTGAAGGCAATCGTAGTACTACCGACACCTGGCCTTAACCTGCCTCCCGTTCATTTTTTTCGGTTTCGTCAGTCGTCATAAGTAGGTAGGTTTTTTTCTTTGTTTCTTACACGTCTTTCTCACCCTTTTGTCCGGCATGTTTTTGTTTCTCGGTCAGGTCGGGGCCACTTTCGTTCGTTGGGTCCCTTTAAAACCTGTTACTAACGGGTTTGTGTAGCTCCAAATTCTGCACGTATTAAATATGCGTTCAACTCTTGGGTCGAGTTGTGGTGCGATTGTTGCCAATCATCGTCAGTCAAGCAGTCATCATTGGTAAAAGTGAAACCGAAATTAAGTTCAGTTGCCTCATCACCCTCTTCTCTAGCCAATACGAAAAAATCCATACAATTTCAAGCGTAACCAAGCCGAACGCTCAAATATAATAACAATGAAACTACGACGCATCATTTTTGATTCGACGATTTAGTACGATGGCATCCTACTATTTGTCTGAAAATGACAGGTGACCCCTTCTTCTCCGTCGAGTGTAACACAGCGCGACGTGAAGGTTATCATAGCTCGGAGTGTTCGCTGATGATTTAACTTGAAGTTTGACTTCAGCAGCGAAGCGAGCGATGATTGTTTACTGATTTGATGAGCATCTAGGAGGAGGGGCCGGCCGGCGGACGGCAGGAACGAAGGGTAGAATTGGAATTCAAAAAATGTGGCAAACCAGAAATCCAGTCAGCTAGCTCGTGTCAACGTGATTCGTCGCGATTGGCGTAGTTGGTAGTAGTAGAACGAGATTTGAATGAATAACAATGAAATGATGGACGGCGTTTGGTGGGGATCGGGACAGTTTGTGGAATTGAATGGTTGTTGACAGCTCGGAAGAGTCGATAGAGGTGGATCATCTTGGCTTGAAAGGTGTATTCCGCGTGGATGGGTGTTAATATTCGGGGCCCTTAGATAGCACAGTCAGTTAAGGAACGGTAATGGCAAGCCGGAGGCAGCAGGTTCGATTCCCGGTCCGGTCGAGGAAATATTTCGGGTTGGAAATTCTCTCGACTTCCCTTGGACGTAGAGGGTATCATTGTGCTTGCTCATTGTGAAAGTGCATCTTAGAATACTATGTTGAGAACCGGAAAAACGCTCGCTACAGAAGCATAAAAGCCTAGCGGTGCTAATCTCAACGTTGGAAGTTTTCAGTAAACCTATTGATTCTGTAAAACTTAATCATAAGCTATATCCAGACGCATAAGCAAAAGCGGTCGCCGGTGGACATTGCTTTTTTGCATGGTTTTAGTTGTGTTATTCGCAATATATATCTGTCAAAAATATGTTTTTATGTTCAGAATGTGAATGGGGCATACGTAATACCAGTATGTATTGTATAATGGTATCTTTACAGTTTGTACCGTTCTGATTCATATTACGAACACGCTCAAATTCTGAGCACTTGTGTTTTTGTATGGGACGGATTTTGAAAAATTTTCTTTTAGGATGTCCATATTACGATAAGTCGTGAGTTTAAATACATTCTGAGCGGATCAGCAATATTTTAGGTAAAAAAGGTGTTTTTCAAAGGATGATTTTAACGCACTGTTCGGAATTTGAATCAATACGGTAAATCGCGCGATGATCGAGACGTTTCCGTCGGATAAGATTATTTTGCGGCCGAGTGTCTAGGAAGCTTCTTTTCTTCTTCTTCGCATTTCAAGCTTATTGCATATCGCATATTAGCTTGTAGCGTGATCTCAACTTAGTGTTCTAGATGCACTTCCACAGTTATTAATTGAGAGCTTTCGATGCCTGTACCATTTTTGTATTGATATGATTGTGTGGCAAGTCCAATCATACTTCTATGCCCAGGGAAGTCGAGAAATTTTCCAACCCGAAAAAATCCTAGACCGGACCGGGAATTGAACCCAGCCACCTAAAGCATGGTCTTGCTTTGTAGCTGCGCCTTTACCGACTGAGCTAAGGGAGGTGTCTAGGAAGCTATGGAAACCGAAATGGCTCTTGATTTTGTTTTATGCCCTTATAGTATAAACCACCATCGCACTTCGTGAGTTGCCCCAATAGAACCCTTGCTTTTGGTTTGAATCAGTACAAATTCGTTCTATTATAGGGGAAATGACGGCTTCGGCATGACAGACTATTTTCGGCAACCTAAATTGAAACACTATTTTCACTGGATTTTCTTACGAAAACACTTCGCTGAATGCATGCAAACGATTCTTTATGCTTTCAGCTTCAATTTGACTATATTTTTACCACTGAGAAAAAGCAATCTAGCAAGGTTTTCTTGAAATGCAACACACGCACTACAAATTGTAGCAGATTTCGAGTTGCCGATAATAGAACAGTAGATTTACATGCAGTTCAAATGGAACGGTTACCGAAGAAAAACTGGTTGCCGACAATACTCGCTCTCACTAGAGAAGATTGAAGCTTTGTAAAAGCGTTTCAAAACAGTTTTTGACCATTCTTTCGACTGAAATTGTTAGAGCAGCTGGCAGCACAAGATTGTAAACAAACCAATACTGCATATGTGTGCGTTCCTTAGAGAAAAAGGCTATAGAAAGAACGTCACTGCTTAGGTTGCCGAGAATACGTAAATTCCCCTATATAAAAAAAAAGAAGTATACATATTCATTTTCTTCCGAACTAAATAAACCACCATCACACTTTGTGAGTGGCCCCAACAGTATCCTTGCCGTTGGTCTAAATCGGGTCAAATCGGTTCTAATAATTATTTTATATTCAATCAAGTAAACCACCATCACACTTTGTGAGTGGCCCCAACAGCATCCTTGCTGTTGGTTTAAATCGGTTCAAACCGCTTATAATTAATTATTTTGGTCATTGATAAAATAAAATAAACCATCATCACACTTTGTGAGGGGCCCCAACAGTATCCTTATTGTTGGTTTAAATCGGTATACACACATCTAATAATGATCTACATCTCTAGACAGCCGGCTGTTTAGAGCATAAATCGAAAACACTTATAAATAACTACACAAAACAAAAGATCCCATCACTTATCAAGGTGAATCCTGATCCAATGAACCTAACCCACTAACAAAACCTCCTTCCTGTGACTTTTGTGGGATGCAGAGGTAAACACGGTCCCAAAACAACAAAAGTCACACACTAACATTCCTTCCCTCTCCCACCTGATTGCAAGGACGTGGCCGGTGACGTTATTGATCTTTAAAGGTAGGAGTCACTGGAACATGTACACTGAGAATGGCAGGTTACTCCCAAGCCCCATTCAGTTGATTCTTTGTACAATTTCACTGGTTCAGATCAATCACGGAGTGCAACTATCGATACGTGCAGTCAGACTAAGCTAAGCTAAGCTAAGCTAAGCTAAGCTAAAATATGTTTTTATGTTCAGAATCATGAATTTCCGACCCAAACCAGATAATTTATTTTTTCGGGAAAAAACACTCGTACCCAACCTTCTCTACTATCGGTCACCTTAATAAGCTTCCAGGAGCCCTTTAGATGCTTCAAACGAGTTTCATCAAGGATTCAAGTGATTTCCAACTATATTGTTTAAACAAAAATAGAAAATAGAGTCATGAGCTCAACTCAAGAAGCAGAACCCGTGTTTGAAACATTTGTAAACTTATCTATATTGCGGATTGTATCTTCCAACTTTATTCAACAAATATATCCGGAAATCCCGATTCGATAGAACCGAAATCTTCGTTAAATCATTTACAAACCCAAATCTAAATTACGAGACCGGTTCTCGCATATCGCAAATCGAATTATTAATGCCCGGGAAGCACCAGAGGCCAGGAACGCAATCAGTGAATTCGCTCGCACACAATTAATTCCAACCTAGTTGCTCCCTCCCGCAGAAAACCGACCGGCAACTAATTGACGGCTGGGACCGAACTGGAGTTGTACTAGCCTGCCGACCTAAAGGGTGATACGGTCAAAATTTGGTCAATATCAACTTGACGTATTTCTTTCAATTTTGCATTTAAAAAACCTGAACACCCCTCATTTTGAAGGTGTGTGTGTGTAGAATGTTGCTCCTATTTTGATTTTGGAATTCACTCTTCAGTTGTCAAAATGCCGTCCAAGCAAGAAGAGCAGCGTATCAAAATTTTGCTCGCGCATCGCGAAAATCCGAGCTACTCGCACGCAAAGTTGGCAAAATCGCTAAAAGTTGCCAAATCAACCGTTACAAATGTAATTAAAGTGTTTGGGGAACGTTTGTCGACAGCCAGGAAGTCTGGATCGGGGGGAAATCGAAAACCGGAAGCCGCTGAGACGACAAAGAGAGTTGCCGGTAGTTTCAAGCGAAACCCTAACCTCTCTCTCCGAGATGCCGCAAATAAGCTGGGTGTATCGTCTACAACCGTGCATCGAGCCAAAAAACGAGCCGGACTATCGACTTACAAGAAGGTAGTGACTCCAAATCGAGAGGATAAACAAAATACGACGGCCAAAGTGCGATCCCGGAGGCTGTACACGACGATGCTGACGAAGTTTGACTGCGTGGTAATGGACGACGAAACCTACGTCAAAGCCGACTACAAGCAGCTTCCGGGACAGGAGTTTTATACGGCAAAAGGAAGGGGAAAGGTAGCAGATGTTTTCAAGCACATGAAACTGTCAAAGTTCGCAAAGAAATATCTGGTTTGGCAAGCCATCTGTACCTGTGGCTTGAAAAGCAGCATTTTCATAGCTTCCGGGACTGTCAACCAAGAAATTTACGTGAAAGAGTGTTTGAATAAACGTCTGCTGCCTTTCCTGAAGAAACACGGTTGTTCCGTACTGTTTTGGCCGGATTTGGCATCTTGCCATTACGGTAAAAAGGCCATGGAGTGGTACGCCGCCAACAACGTGCAGGTGGTTCCCAAGGACAAGAACCCTCCCAACACGCCAGAGCTCCGCCCAATTGAGAAATACTGGGCTATTGTCAAGCGGAACCTAAAGAAGACCAAAAAAACTGCTAACGGCGAGCAGCAGTTCAAGGCAAACTGGCTTTCTGCGGCGAAGAAGGTGGACAAGGTGGCTGTACAAAATCTGATGGCAGGGGTCAAGCGTAAGGCCCGGCAATTCGGATTTGGAAAAGCGGAAGCCTAACTGAATATTTTTCCTGAATTTTATACTAATTGAACTTGAAAAAGAAATTTAATTTGATTTTTTAAATAAACGATTTCACCGATTTACACGCGTTTTCCCTTGACCAAATTTTGACCGTATCACCCTTTATCCTTGCCCACATATTCGGGAAAGTATTCAGGTTAACCTTTTACGTGCACCAATGAACTCTCCGTAGTCAGCACCGCACGGTAAATTATTCATTCCACACACATTCACTGCGGTGGAATCGAGCGCTCGGATGAGGTTAGTTGCAGAGGGCAAGTTTTTTTTTTACGGCCGTTAAATTCAATCAAATGAAATGGAATTTTTTTTTCACGGTCAGTACAAATGGACTTAGTCAGTTCTACTACCCCCACCACAGAAATCGAACAAAATTGTGACCGTTCAGTCAACCGTACGCTAAATAAGTACAACACTACAAAAACCGAAAATTCGACTGTAGAATGGGTGCAGCCAACCATTATTTCAGCATCAAATGAATTTCAAGGTCATTTTTGCCATACCATCGGTACCAGCGAAAAGAGAACTTGCTTCTGTTCATACCTACATTCCAAACATTTATTACTCACGACGCGTTGGCCAGAGTGTGGCCATTCGCACACACTCGGATCGTTTCTCAGAATTCCACCCAAATAAATAAGTGCTCAGCAGCGTGAAAACCATTCTGATGTTGATACTCACGGTTGTGTGGAAAGGAATCTTCAAAAAAAATTCCACCGTTCAAGCGAACCGACGATTGGCTGATCGGATCGGCCTAACAAACCCCTTCCGCTTCCGCTAGTTCCGCTCATCATTTACATTTATCCTCCCAGCAGCACCCTCATGATGCCGTGGAATGTATGATTAGAACTGATGACCACGGTCGGTCGAATCTTTAGATGCGGGATAGAGGGTGAGAGATGGCTGCTGCTGTTGCAGGCTGCAGGGCAGGTTAGTGGTGTAATTGACGAATTTCATGAATAATTCAGGCAGTTAGCTAATTCGCAGCAGTTCGGAAATTGCACGCGTTCACGGGGAAGAGCAATTTGTTTATATGTGTTTGGTCAATGCAATGATGGAAAATTGGGTGATGTGCAGTAAAGTTGAAACTGTAGTCAACTCTTCCCAACTCGATATTAAAGGGAAGACCAAGTTGGGGGTGATATTTAAGGAGGTAAATGTTTTTATAATAATTACTTTATTTGTACAGGCTCAATCGAATAAACTTTACAGAGCCGAGTTATATTTTCCGTTATACATTATTACTGTCTTATATTTAAAGTTAAAGGAACTGGACCGAGTACTCGCGGTTGTCTCGAGGTTAGTGAAGATTTACATTTTTTTTTTGGATGGGAAAAGGGAAGAAGGAGGTTTGAAATGTGGTTTACGATACAAATATTTAATTAATCCTAAAACATGAAATTATCTTGAAAACAAACATTGGAGAAACAAAACCCACACGTACAAAATACAAACTAAACACAAGGTTAATCAAACTTACAATCTCAGGTTAATATTCTTAAAGTAAACATATATGAGTTCCATAAACTCCAGATCGCGTCTAGCCAAAATATCCCGAACTCGAACATTAGGTTGTCTACCTCGAGCCCGAAGGGAATCATAAAAAATGTGATCTGACTCCACGATACTCCGCACAAGACCAAAGGATGTGATCAGCGTCCTGGTAACCTTGTCCACATTCACAGAGATTGCTGTCTCCCAACCCCACACGGAACAAGTGAGCGTTTAGACAATAGTGATTGGACATGAGACGAGACATCACGCGTATGAAGTCTCGACCCAAGTCCAACCCTTTGAACCATGCAAACTTCGACACCTTAGAGATAATTGAATGTAGCCATCGTCCCAAGCTCCCTTCACTCCATTGATGTTGTCAGCTAACGAGTGACTGCTGACGATAAATAGAGAAAAATTCACTATGGGCGATTTGTCGATTTGACCCACGCGAAGGTGATGATGAAAGAGCGCACAGATAAAGAACTAAGCAGCTCTCGTATTTTCAAGAGAAAATACGAGAAGTACTTTACCCGGCCTCCTAATGGAACGGATAGCCTCGACAGAACTGAGACTATCCGTAAAAATAAAGTAGTGGTCTGGAAGAAGTGAAGCAATAGTTTCCAAAGTGTAGTGAATTGCTGCCAGTTGAGCCACATATACAGAACAAGGAGCTTCAAGTTTTCGAGAGGCGCTATTAAATTAATTAAATACACCAAAACCAGCGGACTCCTCTATTAGAGATCCATCTGTGAAAAACGTTCTTGCAGAATCAACATGGCCAAACTTTGCAGAGTATAATGACGGAGCAATCATAGGACGATGATGCTCTGGAATTCCGCGGATTTCCTGCGTCATAGATAAATCAAAATTCACTGAATTGCCGAAATCGGAGAAGACTAAGAAGGTAAATGTAAGAAAAAGAGATCGAAGTAGCACAGATTTCCATCGATTAAGGGACAATATCGAGTAAGCGAAATTGACTCTATTACACACAATTAAATCCAGTTCATTCCAATCTGAAAGGATCCTTTCTCGGACCGGCGCGAATCCAGCATGGTGTGGTAGAAAGGCTCGCTCGCTCGCTTTACAGATTGAGTTTTGTAATGTTTTGAGAGGAATTTCCAGGCAGAATTCTCTATGTTTTTGTAGTGCTCCCAGAATTCCGGGATTGAGAAATGCCATATAAAAAAATTCTAAATTTACATTAGTTGTAGAAATCCTAGAAATTTAGGAACAACTCCTGAAACAACTCGGAAATGCCTCAGACTCCAAGTGATAATCATGGAGTTTTCAGTTGCATAGTATATTTGTAGAAGTTCTAGAAAATTTTCATTGAACGATTCTCGAATTTTTTTGAATAATTCACAGAAAATTGAATACTTCAATTCTTAGGAAAACATAGGCTGCTGAATTCTGATGTGACGACCGCTTTAACTTTCTGTAATTTTTGTTGCGAAAGCCCACCATTTCAGAGATTGCTTTATTTAAGAGAAGATTCCATAAATTTTAGCAAATATTGTATAGGGCTGTGAGGAGGATTTAGAGAACTTCAACGCAGGTTCAATTGCCTTCTGCTGAACTTGCCCTAAAATATGACTGCTTTGCTTCAAAAGTTCTCTACATTTACATAATAAGAACCATGGTTTCAAAATTTGACCACCCTTAAGTCCTTTGAATTCACCAGTTAATTCACCTGGTACAAGTTTACTGGGGTTGTCCTCGAAGACCTCAATTAATCTGTATGGTCTGAAGGCAATAAACTCACAAAACCAGCAGACACCATCCATGAAACCTATGAAGATAATTCATAAAACGTCTTGGTTTAAACCATACGGTTTTCTGAAATTGAACCATAAGGCGTTTGTAAGCCGTAAACTCTCCACATTCCATAAGCCCTCTACAGTTTACGCATAAGGTCTTGTAAACTGTGGCATCCTATTAACTTGGGATTCAAAACATAATACTTCAGGAATTGATCCATAAGATCTCCATAAGTCATGTGAATATAACCTTTATTTATTTATTTATTAATATAAAAGTAGAAGGGTCTGTGCCTAGGGGCACGAACGGAAGCTTGACGTAGGACCACTAGTGGACGGAATAAATGTGAAGTGCATTTTATTCTTTTAATAGATCAATTATCTATTATCTCAACTCTTTCCGTTTTTGAATTGTAGGCGTACCAAATTTGTAGTTATTTTTTTCAAAGAGAAAGTTGATTAAGAGAATCAATCAAAATCACTTGCACCCCTGCTTCCAAGTTTGGTTACAAGATTACAACTCTGGAGAGCATTTTGTGTGGTCGTTGGGGGCCTGTGCTTCTGAATATGGACAAACAGGCACAGATAAATTCGATTCCAACTCTTTACTGTTATAAGCTTGATGGCCCTGAAAAGGGCCGTTTTATTGAAGAGGACATCCATGGCCACTTACGCTTAGCGTGTTTAGTGTAGGTGACAGCATCACGGACCTTATTTTCAGCACACCTCGTAAATCAGACCAGAGATACGTTTGACACCACCACGGCGAGCCAGACGACCGATGGCGGTTATCTCGAAGAACTTTGCGATGACGCTTGGCGCCTCCTTTACTAGACCTTTTCCTCCTTTGCCACGACCAGTCAATTGTTGCTTGTTAGGCGTGAAGGAGTGGACTAGCCACCACCTTCCTACGGCTGCTATTACTGTTCACCGTACGAAGCGAAAATGAGCTAATGCCATACAGCAGCGCTCTTTTATATATTTTCAGGTTAAAGCAGAATGAGGTGCAACCAAGTGGTATAAAAGCTACAAAGACTCCTCCCATTATGAGTAGTTTGCTATCAAGTAGTGACACTGGCTCTTTTCCTTTTGGGTGCACGGCAAATGAGAAAGACCCAAATTTGAGTTTAGTTCACTCATAATCGCCAAAAGTGCAGGAACCCAGCTATGAGTAAATGTGTCTCATGGTTTCCTGTGGAAAACCTAAAAAATCTGCCAGAAAATGAAGAAATTGACGAAAATTTTATTCAGTCTCGGAGTAGTACCAATAGACTGAGTGAATCCAATCTTTACTTTTCTCAAATTCGGGAATTTTTCCCTGGAAAATCCTGGAAAAACCTGTGAAAACATAAGGAAAATTTACTCATCGCTGAGTTTCTGCACTTTATTTCTTATTTCTGAGATAACTAAACTCAAATTTGGGTCGATCTCATTCGCCGTGATATCACCTTGAAAAATATCGGCGCCGGTGGTTAGCGTGATTACCTCTCACCCCAGCAGGCCTGGGTCCAATCTCAGTCGGCGCCACCGGCATGTTCTAAAGCATAACATCTCTGATCACGCCTTCCTTTGGGAAGTAAAGCCGTTGGTCCCCGGTTGAGTTGATGGGTCGATATGTAGGGTCCAGGTGTGGGAGCTGCCTCCCTGGCGTCGGTAACATTGGAGCTCAGTACGGAAAAAAAATCTCACGTCACTTTTCAATAGGTCTTATCTACATTGATCGATTCTCTTCATCGACACTCTCTTTCGTAAATAACTCGGCTTCACAAATGTTTCCTGCCGTCTTCGTCGAATTAGATGCTAGATTGTTGCTTCTTCCATCGAAAATATCGGGCCGTGGCGATTCAAAGTTGATTAAGGTTGATCAAAATAATTTGTACCCCTGCTTCCAGTTTGATTACACTTTGTGTGGGCGTTGGTTCTGAATATGGACAAACAGGGAGATGAATTCTATTCCTACTCTTTACTGTAATAAGCTTGGTGGCCCTGAAAAGAGCCGTTTTGTTGCCAAAGTTCGTGATGATTTAACCTCCGAAACTAAACAGAGTGCGTCTCTGTCACTTCAAAACGTAGATGACATCCATGGCCGCTTACGCTTGGCGTGTTTATTGTAGGTGAAAGCATCACGGATCTCATTTTTCAGGAACACCTTCAGCACACCTCGTAAATCAGACCGGAGATACGTCAGACACCGCCACGGCAAGCCAGACGACGGATGGTGTTTATCTCGAAGAATTTGCGTTTGGTTCTGAATATGGCGATGAGTGTGCAAAATATTACGCAATTCCATCCTTCCTATTCGCACGCGCCCTAGGATCGGAGGTGAATGCCACTTCGACTTGTTTCGTCTACTTACTACTCTCTGACGACTGTGCTGGGGAAGCAGCATATGCATGTATGTAACTGGTGGATTTGTTAGTCAATTCGACGCTTTTAAACAATGATAAAATTATTGAAATTGGACCAGGGGTAGCTGAGTTATTAACGTTCAAAATCTTTCTTAATTTGTTACATGTTCAATTTTCCGTTTTCACAAAGTGTACCCCCATATAGAAATCAAAGACGTAGTCCTACGTCAAAACACAAATACCAAAAACACACCAAAGGTCCTAATGGTGTTTAAACTAACTTAATTAAGGAACAGTCGATTTTAGTAAAATGCACAAAAAATAGTCATACAAGACTACATTTACATATTAATCAATCGTATAAACAACAGAAAATTGCGGAAAACTTTCGGCAGGTCGTATGTCGGGATAGATTGAAATCGAAAACGGAAGCTGAACACTCGGTGTACACCGAGCAAAGCACTATGTTGTCCGTAATTTGATAGTCGGAAAGGTAGCCTCAGCATCGCATTGTTTCGCAGTGCCCTGAGACGAACGTTCAAGTCAACCGACTCAAGAATAGCAGGGCAGTCGATTCTTCCCGTAACGATTCCGCTACCACCATAGCCGTAGCAATGTTCCTGCGCGACTTAAGAGTTTCCAAATGAATTAACTGACATCGAATTCTGTAATTCTGAAACCGGAACGGATCTCGCCAACGAAGCGGTATTCGAGCATTGAATGGACCAAAGAGCAGTACAATGACTTTAAACAGTACACACTGGTAAAATCTTTGGCGACACGGAAGATGAATCCCAAAGTCCTGGATGCCTTCTCAACGACGTAAGAAACATGATGTTTGCATTAGTTGGGTATCCAGAACAACTTTAAGGTCCTTCACATGGTCCACGCGCTGAATAACGGTACCTTGAAACTTGTAATGGAAGACGAGTGGTTGATGAATCCGATCGAAGGAGATAACAGAGCATTTTTCAGGATTAACGCTTATTCGATTTAATGTGCATCAAGCCATGAAGGTGTCAAGTTCTTCCTGAAGTAGCAAAGCATGAGCGATGGATTGGATCCGTAGGTAAATCTTAAGACCATCGGCGTAGGATAGCCGAGGAACGCTGAGTACGTGGATTAAAGTATATGAGGAATATCAAGTGTACCAGAAAACTCGTTGGATTGGAATCCACCAACTGAACCCGTCATCCAGCGTAGAATACCACCACTAACGCCAAGTTGATTCAATTTAGCTATCGTTATAGCGTGGTTGATCTTATAGTTGAAATCGGTGTAGATGACGTCTGTTTGTGCTCTTTCAGTTCGACTATCGGTAACGTATGACGTAAGGCACAGAAGATCATTGAAGCTATCTCATAATATTTCTGGAGTTGATTCACAAGACGTCCACGGGTGATCCTGCAAGGCCAATTTACTCAACCTATCACCCGTATGGAGTTGCCTCATTATCCAATAAGATCACTGAAGTTCACTCATCAAGTCTTTGAACTTAAATCTCGAAGCCTCTGGTCTGACTTAATAATTGTCACTGAAGCCTCTAAAAAGCCTATGAGAAATGTATTCATAAGCTCTCTGTAGTTATAAAATAAGGACTTCGAAACAGGATGCCGAAATTGACTTACAAGGTTTTTAAAGATTACTTATAATTAAGGCGTCTCAACCCGATATCTAGCGTTGATTTATAACACCTAGCATTGCTAATATAGCCAGGCATCTGAATTTGATCCAATGAATGTGGAGATGATTCAAAGGGGCTCACGTGTTAGACGTGCGGACGTGTTAGGTAAAGAAATTGACTAGAAGATCCAGGTAACTTTGAAGGAATTTCGACAAACGTAATCATGATATGGACACAATTCTGATACTAATTTAATGATCCCCCACGACTGAAAATTCTTAAAAGTTAAGCAACCAATCAGAGAATTCAGCGCAGGAGGTGCAATTGAATATAGATTATTATGCCAAAAGAAGTTAATTCTGAGTATTATTTAATAAAAAATCAAGCTAGTTTGAAGATAGTTTCAAGGAATTTTCGGCGGGGTCTCTAGGGTAAATTTTGAACATTATTTCCAAAAAAAATATCAAGGAGATTCTAATGAAATTACTAATTCTAAGAAAAGTATTATGAAAAGTCCAAAGAGATTCTCTCATCGCCATTATGGGAAGATTTTCAAGGGAATTCAGAGGATAAATCCTATGCAGCTGTGAGGTGAACCTCAAGGAAATTTAGAAACAATACTTTTTTACTTCTAAAAGGAGATTTCTGAGGAATATTTTAAGAAAAACCATGGAAATAAATTACAGCAAATTCTCGCGAGAAATATAAAGAATATGAACATAATTGTAGAGTGAAATTCCAGAGTATTCAGGTTCAGCGCACTAGGCCAATATAGATAACCAAAGACTTATTTATTCGGAGAACTCTGATATTAAATCACAAAGTCTATGATGTTGGACAATTATACTTAGCTAACTCTTAAGGAACATTATTTTTCACGAATCAGCCAAGAGTGTTAAAGGGACTATAATAAAAAAATAATAAATTAATTTATGAGACTTCTGGAATTGACTCATCATCTTCTTCACAGCTTTGAAATTGATTCATCTCCTTCTTCCTTTCAACTTAGTGTTCTTTAAACCACTTCCACAGTTTTTAATTGAAAGCTTTCCATGCTTTCTATCATATGCCTAGGGAAGTCGAGACAATTTCCAACCCGAAAGATTTTCTAGACCGGACCGGGAAGCAAACCTGCCGCTTTCGGCATGTTAATACCGTGTCTTAACTGTCTAGGCTATCTGAGGCCTCAAATTGAGTCTTGAAATTACAAAAAATACTCATAAGACGGAGATCAGTCAAATCTTTAAAGTTAGTTCATAAGGTCTCTGAGCGATATTTGAATTCAATTTATAAAGTCTCTGAAGTTAACATGTTATATCGCTAGAGTTCACGCAGTAAGGTATTTTGACTGCTAGTATTTCTAGACTATCCCAATACCCCATAAATAATCCCAACCAACCAAGGTATTGCAAGCTTGATGTAATTTTTATCATAGTACGCGCAAGAACTGAATTCACGTAAAGTGCCTTCCTTAAAAGAATGAAAATTTTCGAAAACGGTTCTTTAGAATTAGATGTATCGATAATTCTGAGCTCTGCGGTTATCAAGCTTGTGGATTTTAGATTGTATATGCTGTTTTGGAGCCATTGGAAAAACGTGACCAGATCAGAGAAAAAATTAAACTCTAATCACCATCACTTAGCTCACATTTGCGAAACATATTCATATACAAACTCGGTGCATAGGGTTGAGGCAAGGATCAAATCACCTTCTTCGAACCCCGCTCTCTTCCTCACCCGCAAAATGAATTTGAACCAAATCGCATGCCACGGAACGATTTACCATTGGCAAGTAAATATTTCTCCATATACCTTCGGCCAGACCACCGACAGAGGAAATATTTCTAACCGCAGCACTTCCAGCGTTAGCAATTCTATGTCCATTTCCAAACCCTTTTAGCGTGCGAGAGTCTAGACGCGAAGCACAATTTCTGACCGCTTTAGGCTGCACACCTCTAGCTCGAGTTTTGCACTAGTGAATAGTGCTAGCTAACAATCGTGTCCAAAGTTGCTTTGAAAGAGTCACATTTTGCAACATTAAAACCTGCTGCTGCCGCCACGACGCCTGCCTTACGTGTATGGGATGTGGGGGCTTGCAATTTACCTACCATTTTGGACGGAGCTACGACGATGGCAGCAGCACTAGCAGCAATGGCAACGGCTGGTACTAATCGTGTTGCAGCAATGAGCAGCTGATTGGCGGGTTTCATGTGTTGCCACTTTTTTGCTGTGTTCTATACCATCATACTATACAGCGGACTACGAATGCGGAAAAATGCAGTACCCTAACGAGGGGTCCACGAATGCTAGCTTCCCAAAGCCTGGTACAGTTCACAACTCCAGAGCAGCTTTCCGGCGTGGCCGAGGGCAGCATTATGGACCCTTCTAGCTGTCGTCGTGACTCTCGCAGGCAGCCCGACGCCACGTCTCCAGTGAGGTGGAGAATGTTTCGTGTTTCGGAAATGGCCACATTCTGACCTTTTACTGGAAGTTGGCGCCACCCAACTACCACTCCACCACAAGTCTGTACCACCGTCGACGACGACACTCGGAAAAGTACTTGCCTCCTCTAGTTGCCGATATTGACTGAGGTCTGGGCTGGGCGTACAAAGCGACAATTTCCGAGACGACAACGGCCCCGGAGCTGACCTTCTTTTCCCCTTCTTCCTTGAGGACGGTGGTCGTGAACCTCCTCCACCAAATCATTCGGTCAGTAGATGATCACTTTGCGGTTATTTCTTTCTTCGAACAAAAATTGCCGACATGAAGGGAGCAAAAGCGAAAAACGTCGACAGTCCTTATCGCCTACGGAGAGTATTTTACAAACAAAACTCTAGAAACCAAACAACACTTCTTTTCAGTCGTTTGAAAAGCACTCCCTCAGTGCAATCTCCGCGCTGAATAGTTCAAGAGCCTGTCGATTGGAAGTGTGTTTATTGTGTGCTCACTTTTTCTCGGTGTTTGTGTATGATTTATTTAGGACTCGAAATTTGACACGACCGGGACCGGCATAGGCACACACATTCCAGTGTTATCAGTTGGAACCAAAAAGGAAATCGTTCAGCTGCTGCCGACCAGAACGTTTCTATGGACGTCAAAAACGACATTCTCCCGTCATGATTTAGTAGGATGTACTTTGGTTTGTCAATGACTAGCTTCGGGGGCTTACTCACTCTTACGGGGGTTGTTTGAGCCAGCCGTAAGTGTCGATAAACTGGGTCACGTAGTAATTATGGTAATTGCTCGTGACCGTGGAGTCTTTTTTTTTTGTATCCCACTTTTCCATAGTAAGTATCGTGATGTAGAATTCGGTGTTCGGTGCTCTACACTGACGGGCGGCAGTCTTTGTCGGTCAGTTGCGTGAACCTTTTTTATGACGGCGTTTATTGCATGTTAGGTATTCTGTTGATGGCGTTTTGGAAGTTTGGCAATTGTCTCTCAAGGCCATCTAATTGGTGCTGTGCCGAGGTTCAATCGAATTGACTTATTAAAAGGGACACATGTGCACCTTTGCGTTCATCATTGAAGAGAAAAAGGCACTTGCCATTCTGGATAATTAGAATACATTATTTTTTGCTGATTTTATCGGTTTCTTGGAATTTATCGATCTTTAATAGTACACTAAATAGCAGAATAACAGTTGAATAAAGGGAAACATATGCAATAAAACAGTTCAAACCCAAAACGAATAAGGGAATGCTTTTTTAATAAGAAGAAGAATTTATAGAATAATACACGAACAAATTGTAAAGCAACTCTAAAATAAATTCAAATTTTGTTTTCAACGCACAACAAAAGGAATTCTGCTTGGCATGGACTCAGCATCTCTAACCTTGGAATTCTTGTTCAAATGCTTCTTCCTACTTTTCAGCATTATTTTCAGAATTCCCTTTGAATTATGTTCAAAGATCTATTGGATTTACACCTTAGTTCTGGTGTACATTGTATTAAAATTCTCCTGGAATTCTCCATAGAATTTTCCTCAGAAGTTCTGAGACACCTTAGGAAATATATTCATAACTATTACTATTAATCCCTTGGAATTCTCCTCGACATTCCCTAAATAATCTACGTTTGGAATGGTATTAACAAATTAGTTACCTTCTTAGAACTCCTTAAGAACTATCTTCATTTGCAGATTACCTTGAGATTTATATAGCAATTCTCTCAGACAGGGCTGGTAGTGGATATGTAATATAATAGTAGTGACTTTAGTGACTAAAATAATGAAAATAGTGACCAAATAGTGACTTTAAAGCAATAAAAAAGTGACTAATAGTGACATTTATTGATCGAAATGGTTACAATATTTCGTTGACTGCGACCCACTTCGAGAAATTTTATAAACTCACAATCACAACCCATCCTGAACATTTTTCATGCTCCTTTAAAATAAAACAAATCAAGATAGAGCTGGTCTGAGAGCGTGGTTTAAAGGCTTGGGCTTAAGTCGTGACTTCATTCGCGTGATGAGTAGACTTATGTCCAACCACTACTCGCTAGATGCTCATCTCAATAGAATAAACCTCGTGGACAGCAACATCTGTCGGTGTGGAAACGGTTACGATGACATCGAACACGCAGTTTGGCAATGTACGGATAATGACGCCGCCAGAGAGCGACTTTTGAATACCCTCGAGGCCCAAGGAAGACAACCCTATGTTCCTATCAGAGACGTGTTGGCAACCCGTGATCTCTGCTATATGCAGTCCGTTTATGTTTTTCTTCAAATGTCTAGTATAAGAATTTAATTCCTTTTGTCTTTTGTCTCTCTTTATTAGTTTTTGTTTGTCTTGTCCCCCCGTCTCGATGAGTCTCATCGTCGCCCACTGGTCACCCACCATAGCCGGTCGAACTCCAGACGAAGCTAGAACAGCACTACCGTTCATACTGGCGACAACGCTCTGATGAGACAACGAAACCCTACCCCAAGCTCCTCCCCTGATCCTATCCTTCGAAAATGTACCCTTCTAACCTCGAGTAAGCCGCGAGTAATCGGCTCAACTCCTACTAGACATAGAATTAAGTGAATCTTGTTACACACAGTGAACAATGAATTATCGGCTCCGTAAAGCTAACGCGATTGAGCCTTCCAAATAAACGAACTAGATAAAAAAAAAAGATAGAGCTGGAATTAGGGCGTAACAGCTTTTGTAAACAATGGCTTCTCTCGATGATTTCTCGGAAGTCATGGCTCTCCCTGGCAAATCGACATCACCATCGAGTAGAGGAAGACTTCTCCTACCCGATGGATATGTTTGTTTGTGTAGGCGTGCCTTGAATTCCGAGAAATCGACGTGAGAAGTCATTGTTTACAAAGGCTGTTACGCCCTAATTCCAGCTCTATCTAGAAATAATGGTTTACCGGTCCCATAAATTTACCTCGCAAAATTATCGTTTATTTATTATACAGGAACCAGGAATTCAGGAAAACCGGGAAAAAGGCGCAAATTCGAAATCACTGGAAAAAATCGGGAAAAGTCCGTGAATTTCGATGACAAACCGGGGAAAATTAGATTCTGGACCTTTAAACAATTGCAAGTCCCCTGGACCGGAAAATATTTTCAGGATACAGTCACTTTAATGAACTAAATTTTATGAGATTTTGAAAAGATTTTAGGGTGAATTCTGCAGATAACAACAATGTTTTTCAGAGAAAAATACCAATAGATTTTTTTAAACGACTCTAAGAGAGATTTCACTAGAACTCCAAGTCATTTGTTTTGGGACTTCAGACGTTCAGAGTAGAATATTTAGGTAGTTCTTTTGGAAAATTCATGACGATTGTGAAGCGGATTCCAGGCCCATTTCAAATGATTATTCAAAATAAGTTCTTAGAAGAATTGTGATCGCAATTCAAAGGAAATTATAAGGAAGATTTAAAGATAATAAAAAGCGAATTCTGAAGAGAGTTTCATGGATCTCACAATAAAAACCAAGGGAGTCGAATTTTGAGGGAACAATTCCAAAGAAATTATGATATGAGTTTTATGAGAATTCCTAGTTTAATTCCAAGAGCATATCGAAAAGAATTTCAAGGGTATTCTGATGCGAATTCTAAGCGAATTTTCAGAAGAATTTAGTGGAGAGCTCCAAGATAGTTATGAGCAAAATTGTGTGATAATTCTGAGAATAATTGCATGTAAATTAAAAGGAATATTCAGACTAATTCTAAATAGAATGTAAAGAGTTTTGAGCGAACTTTTTTCAATATAGTTAAAACATCGAAATATCTTAATGACTTCTTGATAAGAAGCTAACGATTTTTTCAAAAAAATAGTATTTCCGTGTTGTGAAATACACATTTAAATTAAGCATATATGCGATTGAACCAAAGAGATCACTAAGCTAAATGGGTTATAATTTAGTTATCAGAAATTTCCCTGGCTCAAATCAACCGGAAAAATTGCCAAAATTTTGGGAAAGCCCCGGGAAATTACAAATTGGGATTTGCTGGTCACCATGATTATGGCTAATGCTAATTTGATTTTTGTTTTACGTCACCCAAAATTTGAAAATTCAGCTCTTTTTAAAATTATTTTCCACTCTACGCTTTATACACAATTTTTTTTTATTATTGATTTATGAATTTATCATTAAATGACCCAAATAACAATTTTGGTTTTATGAGGGTTCTGTAGACCATGAATAAGACTTGTAGAATGCTATAAAACCCCTATAAAGCTTGCAATGTTACTTGGGGAGTTACTTACTCGTCCTATTTGAGTGATGTCGGACATAAAATGAAAATATTATTTGCATCATCCTTATGCCTTATTAGGTAATCAAATAATAATAACAAGGCAAATGTTGACAATTTTTAGACAATAAATTTTTAAGACCTCGGATATAGAAACTTTTGAAACACCTCAGATTTGTATAGCTCTAGGAGCTACACAACTTTTCTAGATAGCGGTCCAAGAAAAAATCTCATTATTATTCATTCCAAGATGGAGAAATCGTGAATACACACGGCAAATTAATCTGACTCATATTTGAGTCAAGTTCGCTTAAATTCGCAAAAACATAAGTCACAGTAATGAGTAATTTTTACTCTAAGATGCGTAATTTTCACTCATATATGAATAAATGGCATTCAAATATCAGTAATATTTGCTCATATTTGAATAAAAATTTACTCTAATGCGAATTTTAGTGAACGGGACTTTTATATGAGTCAGATTTATTTGCTGTGTAAAAAAGTTTACATGCGTCTCGAACTTAACATCTGGAAATCGAAAAAAAAATTGAAAGATTCCGGATATCGAAATCTCTAAGACAAACAAGTTAAGAAACTTGTGCGGCCCGGAATAATTTTCATATTTTGAATATAGGGAATGTAAGTTCACAGTCCTTGAAAAATTTAAATTAGTCAATTTTCCTAGACCATTTTCTGAAATATCTAAGACTTGGAATCACGAAGTAAAGAAGTCAGGATGTTGGAATCAGATTTTTTTTATTGAAACCTCAGAAAATTTGCGATTAAATTTTCATTTACTATTTCGAGATCACAAAATAAAAGAAAAACTTAGAAATTTTATAATTTGGTCTGGAAAAAATTTGAAAAGAACGGACCTGAATATCTTAATCACGGAGATGAAAAAAAAATAAAAAATATTAGTGATTCCATCAGCACCAATTGGACAGTTCTGGTCTGTCCGCAACTCTTCCTTGTCGGACTTTACACGCTGATTTTGAAAGAAACTTTTCAACAATATTTTTTTTTTGCAAATCGAGCTATTACTTGATGTGATTTTTTTAAAGAAAAATTATTTACTCTTGACATTATTAGTCGTAAAAAAGTGACTTTAGTGACTAAATTTTAAGAAATAGTGACTATAGTGACTTTTAGGTGAAAAAAGTGACTTTTTAGTGACTGACTTGAAAATAGTGACTAAGTCACTAAAAAGTGACCTGCTACCAGCCCTGCTCAGAGCTCATGCCATATTTCCATTGGAGTTCTTGTTAGAGTTTTCTTGGAATTATTTTCAAAATCCCTTTGAATTCTCCTCGTAAGTCATTTGGAATTCTCCATAGAGTTCTTCTAGAATTCTACTGAATTCTAGTTATTCTTACAATCATAATACCATATCAAGTCTACTCAAAACTCCATACATTCCATACGATCTATAGAATTCAGATGAATTTCCTCTAACAAACCCAATGAAATTCCTTTCAAAATTACCTTGCAATTATTTCCTTTTTTTTCCTAACACTACTGCGACCAGTAAATTTATCTATTATATTATTATCTATTATATTATAATATTTACAGTTGCCACTCTTGCATTTATCGCAAGGATACGACTCTAATTGAAAGGTCCCGCTATTTATACCCTTCGGAGTGTTGAAACACCCTCCAAAGGCGAGCCCCTTTGTCAGTCAAAATTGGATTCCTTAGCAACAAAATTAAGGTATGACACCGGTAATGACCATGCATCAGAACCCTAGTCTTAACCACTTCAAACTAGGGAACAACGAATAGAAGATTAGGAATCACATAGATGAAGACAACTAACTCATTTTTTTCCTTGTTTCAAGATCATCCTCGATAGACAAAGCCGAGTCTTGTCACTATCAAAAAGGCATAAAAAGTAACAAGGACTAAGATGTGTTCCTTGGATTACTGAAAAATCATGTTCCCCTAGTTTGAAGTAGTCGGAACTACGAATCGGTGGTAGATCTTACATCCCGTAACGTACCACGAAAAGGTGATCTACCCACGTTACGGGGCAATTATTTACTTACTGCTTTTCAGAATTCTCTAGGAGCTCTTTTCATATTACCGAAGAAATTAATCTCAATTTGCATCTAAATTCTGTTGAAAATTCTTCACTGATCATCCTTCCTGAAAGTTCATCTAAGTTTAAGAGGCTTGATAATATTCCAGGGTCAAACATCTTGAATTCCTTGTCAATATTTCAATCAGTCTTGAACATATTATTTGTTGGAACATAACAGTTTTAAAGATTATTGAACTTAAAGGGTGTCCCACATCAAATTGCATCACGGAAAAAACGCTTTAGAAAATTACCCATTGGGTATTTTCTCTTGAAAATTTGGGTAGAAGTAGTTCATGCCATATTTCCATTGGAGTTCTTGTTACAGTTTTCTTGGAATTATTTTCAAAATCCCTTTGAATTCTCCTCGTAAGTCATTTAGAATTCTCCATATAGTTCTTCTAGAATTCTACTGAATTCTAGTTATTCTTACAATCTTAATGGAATTCTCCATAATACCATATCAAGTCTACTCAAAACTCCATACATTCCATACGGTCTATAGAATTCAGTTGAATTTCCTCTAACAAACCCAATGAAATTCCTTTCTAAATTACCTTGCAATTATTTCCTTTTTTCCTCTGTTCGGAACCTAACACTACTGCGACCAGTAAATTTATCTATTGTAGTATATCCCGTGTCCTTAGTTTAGTGCATGTCGTATTAATCCATCACTATTGAGAAATGATGATTATTGAACTTAAAGGGTGTCCCACATCAAATTGCATCACGGAAAAAACGCTTTAGAAAATTACCCATTGGGTATTTTCTCTTGAAAATTTGGGTAGAAGTAGTTTATAGTGTATTGTTTACACTGTATTTTTATCACTGTCAGTTTTTCGAAAGTTAGAAAAAAAATGGCGTCACCCGAAAAGCAACGTCGCGAACTGATTTTGCGCAAGCACCTGGAAAATCCTCAACTCTCTCATCGGGACACTGGAAAACAACTCGGCATCGTGCAGTCAACGGTGAGTCGTGTGATTAAACGTTACTACGAAACTCTGAGCATCGAACGGAAGGAGAAATGCGGTCAGAATGGATGTTCTGTTAGTGATCAGGATCACAAGCGTGTCGCGGAATCCCAATGCTTCCGTCAGAGAACCAAGGACCGGAAGGGACTGCATACGTACAAAGTGCAGAAGGCTCCAAATCGCGACGAACGGCAAAATACGGTGGGAAAGTCTTCTTCTTTCTTCTTATTCGCATTTCAAGCTTATTGCTTAGTGCATATTAGCTTATTGCGTGCTCTCAACTTAGTGTTCTACTAAATGCACTTCCACAGTTATTAATTGAGAGCTTTCGATGCCTATACCAATGCATGAATTTGTATATTGCGTGGCAAGCACAATGATACTCTATGCCCAGGGAAGTCGAGAAAACTTCCAACCCGAAAGATTCCCTCGACCGGACCGGGAATCGAACCCGCCGCCTCCGGCTTGGTAATACCGTGCCTTTACTGACTAGGCTATGAGGCCCCACGGTGGGAAAGACACAAGCCCGAAAACTGTACACCCAGATGCTGATGAAGCCTCATTGTCTCATCATGGATAATGAGACTTACGTCAAAGCGGACTTACGGCAGCTTCCTTCACCGTTCTTCACCGCCCAGCACAAGTTTGGTGTTCCGGAGGAAGTAAGGAGTAAGCAGAAACTTTCAAAGTTTGCAAAGAAATACATGATTTGGCAAGCGATCTACTCATGTGGAAAACGGAATGCGCCGCTCGTGACTACCGGGACTGTAAACGGGGAGATCTACAGAAGCGTCTGCTTCTTTTGTTGAAGCCGCACCGGAACTAAGACCCAATAAAAAATACTGGGCTATTATGAAGCAGGCACTACGGAAGCATCCCAAGGAGGTCAAATCTGAGGAAGAAATGAAGAAAAAGTGGGTTTACGTACAGATGAAGCTGCAGCCAGTACAGAACCTAATGAGTGGAGTTAAGCTTAAGGTGCGAGCGTAAGGTTATGGTATTGAAGTTGAATGAAATAAATATGCCAAAAGCTTACTAATGGGTTATATTTTATTGTCTGAAAGATTGAAAAGGATCGGTCAACTAGGTAATTTTCTACAGCGTTTTTTCCTTGATGCAATTTGATGTGGGACACCCTTTAAAATTCCGAAAATTTATTGTTTCACTGATTTAGAGGGGGACGAGAATTTGCCACTCCCACTGTACGCACCTGTGGCTAGTCCAATGGATTAAATGTTAATGGCATGAATGTCGTGCACAAGATACTCAGTAGAAACGCTTTGAATCAGCCTCTTTGCCGTATTCTTCTGCTGAACACTGCCGAAACAACTCTCGATTCAGCCGGTTGTGCCCAATTTCTTACACAATGCGTATTAGCAAATAGTGTTGATGAACGTGAGGATGTAAAATTTCCACATAACAACATGCCACTCAATGGGTCACTTTAAATCGTAGACAACAGAAGCTCCATCGGATTAACTTACAAAATGCCAACCACAATTCCGAGCATGCGTCTCCGGCTCGTAACAAATCAATCTCAATTGAAAAATTAGACCAACTGTGCTGCGTCTCAAAGAACACACACGTTCCTGCGTGGGTCTCCTATCGCTCACTGTCCCCCCCCCAATGAATTCCCCACCCAACAGGCGAAACAGTTTTACAAAGAAAGAATCTGAAGCGCATTTCGGTCCCATCAAATGCGAGCTTAAGCAGTACTTGAACTGAAATTGAAAGCTTCAGTACTGGTGCTGCTACATCTTTCCCAATCGAAACGTACAATTGTCAAATTAAATTTGCTCGAGTGGCTCACCATCTCGGCTCCAGCAGCTCAACATTATGCATGTAAGCACCATTTCTCCTCGCCCCGCCCTCCCCCCACATTCAATTTAATCCAAATTGACAACGATTTCCTTATCCACTTGAGCAGCAGCGAAGAAAGAGAGTTCATGCAATTTAGAACTTCGTCTTGTTGGCATCTGGAGTGTGACGGAAATACGCATTTAATTGATGACATTATGCTGGAGTGAGAGCGAGCTGTTGCGAAATTATTCTCGGGTTGTGCAGCTGCATGGGAGCATATAATTTTAAATTGCTAGCAAACACGCTGTTTTCGATTTGGTGAAAGTTTTCAGCGATTTTCAAGCAGCGAAAGGCGCGAGCTTTTGCGAATTGCATTTCGCAAACCGCCTCGATCTCGACGTACGTACTCTGCTGCTGTTGCGGTGTGGTTGCATAGTGGGCGGACATTTGGTTTGATAAATTTACTGCCAAACAGAGGAGATACGTACAAGAAAGATCTTTTTGTGAACCCCTTCGAAACGAAAATCTCGCTAGGGTCGTGTACTGTGAGCGAGAAGTTCCCGTTCGATAGGGGTTCATCAGAAATTTTAAACTATTCCAATCCAGCTTTTACCCGTTGTGCATCATCGTTGAGATAATAGCAAAAGTTGAACTGCTCGAAACGTCTTTGTCTATCACTACTCAGCATATACGGGTATACGGTTTAGCAATGCACTCTCTCGCGTAACCACCAACTCTAATATCAACGATTTTCTTTCCTTGCTCCTATGATGATGGTGATGATGAATGGCAACAGCTGCACAGCACATCACCGCCATCGTAACCGAAACCGAACTCCACACCCACTGGGATCTCGCATTCGACGTTGGGCTCTTGGGTGAAATTGTTCCGCACTCGTTGTTGTAAGCTGAATCTACAACGCAACGTTGGTATTACTGCCAGTTAGGTAGCGCGATTATGACCTACACGGCAGAGTGATTTAATGGTGTGGGATCTGAAGCGCAAAGTCAGTGCACTGCAGCACTGGTTAAAAATGAACAACATAAAGATGCGATTAGATAAAATTATCTGTTTAAAATGAATACAAGAGTTGGGTTTTTTTTGCAAGCGAAAATATTTGTTATAATAATTATAATATAACAATAATCACGATGATGTAGGACGAATGTTTTCGAAAAAAAAACATTTGTATATATTTAGTGGTCCTAGTTTTCCTGAACAGTTTTGCCACAGATGATGTGGTCATGGTCAGGTTTTAGAGTACAACAGCAAAATTACTCATCCCAAAGCCAAGAAAACATTTATAGAAAGTAAACTTTCCACTAATAATCCGTCTTTAAAATAATTAACCCTTTTGGACCTATACCATTTTATATTTATGTAATTACGAATCTGCTTAAACATGTATCGATAATAACCTGACAGTACTTTGGTACCAGTGTCAGATGCCTTAACATTCCGAACACGATGCCTCCGGTAAAATGTTGTTTCAGATGACGCCAACAGATTTGAAATTCGTTAATAAATGTCTGAGCTATGATTTTTAAAACATTGCAAGTTTGCCGTTACACATTTTACCGGAGGCATCGTGTTCGGAGTGTTAAGGGAGGATTCACAGTGGACTTGACTATGCTGGACCTCTCATAAAGAGCATTGGAAGAACCTATAATTCACCCCCTAGGGTTCAGGCAATAAGATTGGTCGGAATATCACTTCCGTGTCGATCTCAAGTCATTGTGGCATGGACGAACGGGCAGATGGCATCTTCAACTATGTAAATCGTTGACTTCACGCAGAAGTAATACAAAACATATAGTCAAAGGACTTTTTGGTGCAAAAAGTAACTTTTTAGTGACTGACTTAATAATAGTGACCTAATCACTAAAAGGTGAACTGCTACCAGCCCTGAATTAATGAGTACCTTCGGCTGAAAATATCTTAAATATTGATCAATCGATTAATCAAAAAGAAATTTTTAAAATAGCTGAAAGGAAATAGGGGTAGTTAGATGTTAAGCATATCAGATTTTGGTCAAATTCAGATTTAAAATAAGCATTTTATACGATAAATGAGGAGATGAAAGTATAGAATTGATAATTCCGTTATAGTACGGCAGTGTGAACATTGTATATAGAAAGTAGAAAGCGAGCATAGGATAATTTTGAGGAAGGTACGAACCGGATCGAGCATTCCTTTTACCAAACTCACCCGTTGGTGAGGAGCGGTGAGGGGTATTTCCCCTGGCACCACTGGCAAAATAGGGATACTAATTGCATGGACATCAAATTCTTACGAAAGCTCAAAAAATAAAATTCTTTGCTGAATTTTACGCTAGTTTGAAGATAGTTTCAAGACAATTTATAATAATTTTGAGAGAATTTAAAAAATGGGAAATGAAACTATGAGTTTAGTGCTCCAAGAAAATTTGAAGAAATTTGCAAGGGAATTACTAAGGAGAGTTGGAAGAGAGTTCTTATGAACGCAAAGATAAATTAAGAATGAATTTCAAGAGTTTTCTGAAAGGAATTCCTTAATTGTTGGAGACTGTTATGGAGATTTTTTTTTGGAAAATACCGAACATAATCATTAGAAATCTTGAAAAGGGCTCCCTCCTCCCTCGTAGACAATCGTCCATACCAATTTTTGGACACTCGCTAACCTGCCCAACCACAAGTGTCTACGTGATTTATGAACAGTTTTAAAGTAAAAGTAATTATGAAGATTTTTTGGATGCTCGTAAGTAAATCCTTTACAAATTTAATTTGCAAAGATATACATACACTGGAGTCGCTTTTTACGCGGGTGATACGTCCCGCGTAAAAAAAACCGCGTAAATTTCGAAATCCACGTAAAAAAACCGCGTGAAAAAAAACGTGTAAAAAAACCGCGTAAAAAGCGACTCCCGTGTATATAATTTAGTAAATTCAAACAATGAAAAACTCTGTGAACAGACTTAAAAACTCGAATAAAAGTTGTAGCGAACAATATAACAGGTACAAAGCAAAACAATAATTTTAATATCACATCAAAGTGGATGCACTTCAATCGTGTCGAAAATATGGTGTAATTTTACTTGCGAAAAAAGGCAAAATTATCATTAATACAGTGTATGAACTGACATTACGTTACCAGGGTGGCCAGTGACTTTTCATTTTCAAAATTCCTGGTTTTTTCTCGGTTCTCCCGGTTCAAATCTTAAAAATTTCCCGGTTGTATTCAACAAAAAACGAAATCGTACGCATTTTTTAAAACGTGGTCAACTGTAAATTTTCAGTGGTTATTTGTGAGAAAAATGAAAGCCAAATTACAGAAAGTGTTTTCTAAAGCTATAGGAAAAATTATAATTTAATGTATTCAAAACGATTTATTCAGGCATAACATTTGATAACGGCACAAAAGCATTTGTAAACAAATTTTCTAAGGCCCTTTACACGTGAATCAAAGTACTCCCACGCAAACCAACAACATCATCGGATAGGGGCAACTATCACCTTTCCGAAAGTGGTATTGGTTTGCGTGGGCGTACTTTGGTTCGCGTGTAAAAGGCCTTAGAAAGTTTGTTTACAAATGCTTTTGTGCCGTTATCAAATGTTATGCCTGTATTGATCTTTCGAGATACTTTGATAATTGGAATTCTACCACTTTTTATGATCGATACATCTTATGATTTCAAAGCCCTAGAATTTATTGAGTGACAGAGATTAAGGTCACTGGGCCAAATGCTATCTGGATGAATAGGTTATATAATAGGTGAATTGTGAAGAATAAAAGATTAAATTTAAAAAATGTTTCCGAAAAATTAACTTGGTACAAATGAGAATTAGAGCAAATTGATAGTGATATCGGATAGAGAAGATGTGTATTCACCAAAAGATTATTTACTATTCGGGCTTTGAAATTTTCTTCAAAATTTGGGATTAATAACAATTTTCGTGATGCAAGATTTAGAGAAAAAAATAGTTAAAATGTGAGAGTTTAAACATTTTCTAAGATCACAGATTTGAAAAGAAAATATCATATTTATTAATAGTCTGCAGTCATAATTGTCAAGGTTCTGAGACTTGGAAGTATTTTAAGAGTTAAAACAAATTACAGAACAATCGATAGAATCTTGCGGACAAACCCTGTAATTTTCAGTAAAATTTAAAAGTATTCAAAGTGTTGATTTCAAAAAACTATTGAGGAGGATCCCACATAGTTTTCGAATAAGAAGTTCAGAGCAGAATTCCAGAATTATTCTGACATGAAGTCCTTATAAATTGTTAGAAGAATTTGGAGGGATTACTGTGAAGAAGATTGCAAGTTTTAAATTAAATTATTAGGTAATTTTTGAAGAATCCTTAGAGAATTAAGATGAGAATTCAACTAGAAACAGAGTTCTAAGAGTGTTCTGGCGATAATTTCAACCCTAGTGTGAATGATTCATCAAAGAGTTCCAACAAAATTTATTGCAAATAAATTGCTAATAATTAAAGAGAAATTCTTTAAAATACTCCAAGAGGTTTCTAAATAATTTCAAATTTCGAAAGATTTATTCTATAGTTAAAAAAATTTTGAAAAGGATTTCAATGAAATCAAAATCTACGAATAGGTTTAAGTGAATTCTAAGACGGATTCCAAACAATTTTTTAGAAGGAGTTTTAAGGAAATTCCAAAAAGAATTCAATGGTAATTATTACGCAGAGTGTTTTCTGTTTAATTTTAAAAGAATTCTATAATAATTCAGAGCAGAATTCCACGTTCATTCAGAAATTCATATCATGATAAAATTAAAACCCGGGGAAATAATAGTTCAGTTTTAGTTTTTAGCAATATTTGTTTCTTAAATCCAGCATCTTCAATATTTTGTTTTAAGGCTCATGCCGTTTACATCTGAAATTGAATTGCAAAAATCAATTTGAAATATTGCTGAGTGATTAAATTCTAAAAACAATAAGGCGATCTGAAAGAATTTGGTAAAAAATCACTCTGTTTTAATGGTTTAGTCTGAAATTCTGGTGTGAAAATATATTCCTATGGTGTGTCTAATTTATTTTTCCCGGTTCTCTCATCGGATTCCCGGGTTTTTCCAGGTTACTTTTCAAATTCCGGGATATTTCCCGGTATTTCCGGTTTTCCCGATTCACTGGCCACCCTGCCGTTACTTTGGATGTAATATTAAAATTTATTTTTTGCTGTGTAGGAAAATGATTCCTCTAACAGTTGGGGGGAGAGGGTCACGTTATGTGTGCGCTTGCAGTGCTGTAAATTCTCAAAATGAATTGAAAAATTTTCACGAAAATGAGAAAAGCAGCTATCCGCTATCAAAGGGAACCTCCTTCGAATGGATGATATCAGTTGCTTAGTCATTTGACGAAGGCATGGATCATTCACTTATTTGTTATGTTTTGTGCTAACGTAATTTATTTTAACGTTGTAAGAACGATAAGTGTTGTGCCTTGTCTCGCGTCGCGTCTTGTGAGTGTGATGGATTATTTGCATTTGAGAAACGCTTGATATCATTCAATTGAGTGTAACCTACAAATAAACGGAGCACTGGTCGACATTCCAGCGAAAAAGCTAAGCCAACCTAACTTCTACCATCGGGTCGACTTGTCTGTTCGGGACCATTTCGCCTGGTTTTTTTTTCCATACTCCACTGTCGTATATCAAATGATAGTGAGTGACTCTATTGACAGTGATGATGAGGTTCGAATAAGAAAGGGGCTCTTCAAATTTTGGTCATGTGAGAATTCGTTTTCACAGAATTTATTCAATAGTTGTATTGGTTCATTTCAATCGAATGATATTAAAATTAACAGCACTGTGCGCTTTCCGAGCAGGAAAAAAAAATAACTTATTAATGACATAAGAGGTAAAATACCAAAAATAATACCTCAGAAATTTTCTACGAATAACGAACTAATAAATGATTTAGTTATTACAATAACAAACGGATAACATACCATAACATATAGTTATTACAATAACAGACGGATACCAGAATACCATAGATTGTTATTTTTAAGGTCTTCTAATACCAATTCAATATCTCTTTTAGGTGTTATTGTCTAAAAACTGAGAGATCACAATTTGTTATTTTTGGTATTCATTTGATATTTTATAAAATATTTCGATAACTGAATAATATCAAAACAAGGTTTTACACCACAAGCATACTTAAATCTGGTATCATACCACATTAAGATATTCATTTGTTATCGATTAGCTATCAATTCCTGCTCGGGTTGTCTCAAGTGTTGTGAAAGTCAACAACTGTTTTCTGGATGTGTGGTTATTTGTGCAAGGGATTGATCCTTACTGAATAGAAGAGTGTGGGTTGAATCACAGGCATCAGTTCACTCTTTAAAGACGACCACTTACTTAGGCCACAGGCAAAGGGAAAACTGACGACCGAGCAGACAAAAGATTTTATTAATAATTGTTATTCCTTTCACTGGTCAGCTCGGTCGCCAGCTTTCACTATGCCAGCCAGGGGCCTTACTTTTGTCGACCACATAATTTATCAAATCAAATAGCTTCAAGTTACCGGGTTTGGACGCTCGACATTTGTAGTGATTGAGTGTGATGAAAGAGACTTGGTGACTACGTAGCGACAGTTTTTGCTTACTGAGCAGAAGATCGTGAGTTATATTCCAGGTTCCTTCTCATAACGGAACATCCATAAATGAAGTATTTTTCTATAACTAGTTAATGACAGGTCACAACTTCTTCCCCTCAAATGCTACGTTATTTATGAATGTCCCGTTATATTTCTTTTTTAAACGCTGTTGATCAAATTGAACTGTGAAGAAACAAATGGTACATATTCTCAATAAAATATGACGTACGACGTTTGCTCGATCCGTGTTCGAAATCATAGTTTCGGGGAATTTATTTACTTTACTTCATTACATTTTGTTTAGCAACTTTAACACTCTTGGGTCATTTGTGACTTGTTCGGTGATGATATTAGACTTTGGTTTTATGTCGCCAGGGTGGCCTAATGGTGACCGTTTTTGCGTAGTGAGCAGAAAATCGTGAGTTAATTCCAGACCACTTTATATTAGGGGCTGTTCTTGAACTACCGAATATGAGACCCTACCCCAAACCCACGTAGGTAATCGTCTATGAACATTTTTGGACATTTGTATGAACCGTAGACACTCGCAACACATTGCAACCAAATCTTTTCAAAAATACAGGAAAAAATCAAAGAAAAATATGGTGGTATTGAGGTTTCTGTAGTTTTCATCCTCAATGAGGAAAAATCTAAAAATTTAAAATTTGCCATCGTTCAATCGCGAATGTCATAATCCAATTCCACCCGTTTAGATAAGCGCCCACCGATCAATATCCATAATTATACCACTCCTCCCACTTTCAGTAAGTACAATAAACAGTAAATTCCAGTCCATAGCAGCAAAGTCTTGTAACGGAGCACACCTAACTCTAATTTACTCATTTACCGCGGGACTTCACGTGTGCACAATAGAAAGAAGCCGCTTGTTCAAACTGGTAATGCTGGTAATGCGTAATTTAAATTCAACAATTATTATTCAATTCTGGGGCCAAAAAGTAAATCCCAACACGAAAGAAGGGAAAGACAACCTGCGCCGAGAAAGGGGGCTGGGAGGATAGGAATTGCATCTATAATTATCACTTATTACTTCGCGTGTGCTCAACACACATCTTCTTCGAGTCGATCAGCAACATCTGCAACCGCGTTTGGCTACTGGTTTTGTCCTACATTTTTTTTTTAATTCGTGAAATCTCTCTTTCGCAGAAGCAAAAAAAAAAAAGGCAATACATTGCGCATTGTGAGCTTGAATGTGCGATGGAATAAAAAAAAAATCAATCATTTTACTAGACAAACCGCTACGGCAACCACATATCTTAATGAAGAAAAGCGGGATCTTTAAGAGTAGGTACCGAAGATGCATCACCATCGCCATCGCCACCGACCGTCTTGGAGAGCTTCTTCATTGAAATGTAGGCAGAAAACGTGACGCGAGAGATGTTTAGATTCTTTTCAGCTTTTCGGGGTTAGACCGAAACCGTTTGATTTCACGCTTATTGCTCATACGACCAAGATAAAAGAATGAGCAATTCTACACCATACAGCTAAACCAGCTGGATCCGTTTGGTGTGGAAGCTGTGCGCGAATTCGATCGCTCTCTGTGCTCTATGAAGCAATCGGAGGTAATTAATTGTGTGTGTTTGTTTACTGTTTGGTCGTTCTCAGACGAGTGCGCGGTACTCGACGAATGTAGGTTACCAGAAACACCCAGCGCAGTATTCGGAACAATCAGTACCGTGAAGTGTGTAAGCGTCTCTAGGGCCAATCGCGAACGGAATTAATTTTTTGATTATTGATTGCAATCTGTTGGAAGCAATTTTGGCTTAATTCGTTAATTTTCAGATACAGTCCCAATAGGGTAATTGGATAGATTTCCCGCAGTTGTAACGATTGGCGAAATTGATCGGTTAATTCACCGACGAGCGAGTCCCGGAATAAGTAGCTACGAACATGCTTGAACATCCTAACTAATCCACCCACACGAACTAATCTCACACTCCAATCAGGAACAATCAGTGCTTCTCCCCTTTTTGATAAATAGTCAATCATTTCCCAAGAGGGCCACAGAAAAGGAAATAAAACCATCACCTCGGGCCAAGGAGGCAAACTGGCAAAATAGCAAGTCAAAACACAAACACGAAGCAAGCAAACGCCTACGACGCCCGGCATCATCAAATCAGCTCCCGACCAGGGGAAAAAAGCAACAACAAAACACGGAATTTTATTGATTGTCCACGAGGACACAAGCATTCTGGCCGTGGTGTGCTACCGACGATGTTCGGTTTGCACTCAAAAGCCCATCGTTCTGACCTTTCCGAGAAAGCGCAAGCTGATAAGCAAAATCATCCCTGCGGAGTAGCAGTCTATCTTTCACAGGGCGTTATTTTACGGTTTGTCTGTCGGGTATATCTTATTGTGTAAGATTCGAGGCTTACCTCCAAGGATAAACCTTGCGATTATGGTAGCGATATTAATTATCCCGGATATTTCATTAGGATTACGGTGATTTGATGCTTCATCGCTGCTGCTGCTGGTGCTGGCGTTGATTCTCAGGGCCTCACCCTTTTCGGACGTTCCGCTTTTTCGCTTTCCCGTAGGAGCGGCATACTGACACTCGCACACTGACGACACGCTGAATGTATATAAATGTGTGCGAGAATCTCGGTTGGGAGCGTTTGGAACCCTTGTGAGAGTGATGAGAAGGAAAACAGCGAGCACGCGAAATCAGTATCCTTGCATGTGAGGACTACTACTACTACTACAAGTACCCGATTGGTAAAATGTGTCAAAGGCAAGAGGTGCAGTGTTGCCAGTTTCAACTCGAGAATTCGAAGAAAGAGTCTATTCGCACTTAAATTTTTATTCAGCGGCGCCGGTGGTATAGTGGTAAGCCTAATTGTCTCTCACTCCGCTCAGGGCCTTGGTTCGATACCAGTCGGCGCCGTCAGGATTTTCTGAGGTATACAATCTTTGATCACATGAGTTGATGGTAGGGTAGGGTCCAGTTGTGGGAGCTGCCTTCCTGGCGTCGGTAGCATGCATTGGTACTCAGTACGGAAAGCAAGATCGACGGAAAACAAATCAAGGGAAAAAAGAAAAAAAATGGTAGTGGCCGATTGTTTGATTATTACTAGTAAGGAAGCAACACACTTTTACAATCTATGGAATAATGTGACTTATAGTTGCAAAAAAGTAACCTAACAGAAGAGCAGTAGTCGTTCTGATGGCACTTCAAAATAAAATAACTTATTCAATTAACGGGTGGCAACTAAAATTTTGGAATTTCTTTCTCAAGCTGTCAAAAAAAAAGACAAACATACTTGAAGAAGATCTGATTTATTGAAATTAAAGATACATTGTCCATTGTTGAAAAAAAATTAGTGAACATTTGAAAACGGTCCGTAATCGGATGTTCGGCGAAGCTTCCGTTTGATGTCGGAACAGGAGTGTTGTACGGCCTTCATGTCAACTTTGCGAATGCATCTCTTGATTCTACCAATCAACTGTTTGCAATTCGTGGCTCTCCAGTTATTTTTGTACACCAAGGAGCTCAAAACCCCGAAGAAATCTTCGATTGGGCGACACTGAGGCATATTTTCGGGTTGTGGTTTTTGGGTACAAATGGGATCGAATGGGTATTCAGGAACGATTGTGTTTTTTTGGCGTAATGCGATGACGCTTTATCCGGCCAAAACACGTATTGTCCATCAGCATGATGTTTTTGTAGAAACGGGATCAAAATTTTCTTCAAACATTCGTTCTGGTACACATATTGATTGATTGCCAAACCAGAGGGCTTGAACCATGGCACGAGAAAGAGAACGAAGTCCTTTTGCGTCCATAATTTTGGCTGGTCTTCCACTACCTTGCTTGCGAGCAGTTGTTGGGGATCTTAGGATATGGTAAACAGTCGAAGCCGCAACATTTTCGCTTTTAAAATGTTGTACCGTATACTTTTTGCCGAGATTTCTGTGCAGTTCGTAGAACTGTACAACGCGCTCGCGAAATACTTCTTGTTTCGACGGCATTGTGAGCAAAATTGAGCAAGCATAGGTAAACAAAACAGAAAATACTAGCAGAAAGAGGAGAGAGAGCTAACACATACACACTCTTATTTCTCTCTGAGCTCATTTGTTGTTGAGCATAGAGGCCTCGAAAAAATTCCAAAATTTTACTTGCCACCCGTTAGTATCTCATAAATACTTATGTACGATGCAATAGAAAGTCTATAACCAAAGCCACGACATGACCCTGAGTGTCTACTTCCTGGGAAAACCTGGAAAATCGGGAATCCTCAGGGAATTTTATTTTTCCTGGAAATACCTAGAAGTCTCAGGGAATCTCATCATTACTCAGGGAATTTAATAATTTTTCTTACGAAGGATATTTTAAAGAAAAGAATGCATTCTGAAATACAAGCATTTAAATAATTTTCCTCGTTGAATCACATTCTCCGACATTGAATCTAGAGTGGATCCAGACTTTTTAAAGGGTGTCCACAGTTAAATTGCATCACTTAGAATTACTCGTCAAAAATAAGTCTCTCAACCGATTGTCGTGAAATTTTCAGGGAATGTAATACTATAGGGGAAATGACGGCTTCGGCATGACAGACTATTTTCGGCAACCCAAATTGAAACACTATTTTCACTGGATTTTCTTACGAAAACACTTCGCTGAATGCATGCAAACGATTCTTTATGCTTTCAGCTTCAATTTGACTATATTTTTACCACTGAAAAAAAAGCAATCTAGCAAGGTTTTCTTGAAATGAAACACACGCACTACAAATTGTAGCTGAATTCGAGTTGCCGATAATAGAACAGCAGATTTACATGCAGTTCAAATGGAACGGTTGCCGAAGAAAAACTGGTTGCCGACAATACTCGCTCTCACTAGAGAAGATTGGAGCTTTGTAAAAGCGTTTCAAAACAGTTTTTGACAATTCTTTCGACTGAAATTGTTAGAGCAGCTGGCAGCAAAAGATTGTAAACAAACCAATACTGCATATGTGTGCGTTCCATAGAGAAAAAGGCTATAGAAAGAAGGTCGCTGCTTAGGTTGCCGAGAATAGGTAGCCAGTATCGCACCCAACGTCAGTGCCTATACGTAAGCGTACTACGGCTTTCAAACAAAGGAGTAACAAGTGTGATACTATCACTTCAGGCTAGAACTTTGGTTTTTTTTTCTCCTGCTTTCAACCATTATTTCAACATTTTCTGCTCCGTAGTGACAACTTTAGGGTTCTTCATTATATCCCAGTATTTGTCGATCGGCCGCAATTCCGGTGCGTTTGGGGCATTGAGATCCTTCGGCACGACATTGACCCCATTCGTCTTGTACGGCTCCAGAACATCCTTAGAGTAGTAACAAGAAGCTAAATACGGCCAAAAAATTGTAGGAATGTTGTGTGATTTGAGAAACGGAAGCTGTCATTTCTTCAGGTACTCATTCATGCAGACATGGCCATTTACGGTTGTAGTTGTTACGAAAGGCTTGCTCCGTTTTCCGCACGAACAAATCGCCTGCCAAATCATGAATTTCTTGGGGAACTTCGACACTTCCAGAGGGACTCTGAAACGTCGAACTTATCTTTCGCAGTCACATACTGGTTTCCCGGAATTTGTTTGAAGTCCGTTATAACGTATGTTTCATCGTCCATGAAACAGCAGTGTGGTTTTTTTTTTGAATATTTGTGTGTACAGCTTACGCAATGAGCTGGATTACCGAGGTGAAGCAATCGGTTAAGTTGTGTGAGTGAAATCCCTGTAAGATACAAGCAATTAGTGACGTCACTAATTGCGTTTACGTTGATTTTTTGGTTTACTAATACAACCATATTTCACGATCTGCTTCACCTCTCTCTGTAACTCATTGCAGCTTACGTGCCCGCATTCTATCGTTCCTATTCTGTCGTTCATTGCGGTTTTGTGCTTTCTGAACCTCGAATGAACGTAGACCTGCTCGTTTCTTGGTAGTTTTTTTCGCGACATTCCGAACATTTGGTTTTGCGTTTGAAGGCAGCAACCACTTGCTTGTAATCTTCAACGCAGTATGGAACACTTTTTCTTGCACTCACTTGCCTCCGATCGACAGTTAAACGTTCTCCGAAACGTTTTAAACACGAGAAGCAGTAGATTGTTGGATTCCTATCATCTTTCTGATGGCTCGGTCCTAAAGATGAGGATTGTTGAGGTGAGTGTGCAAATTTTTCTTCGACTCCATTTTCAAAACTACTAGAAATTTCACAATGAAACTCACGCAGTTTAAACAATACACGCTGTGGCCATCTCACCCAAAATGTAATTAAAATTAACCCAAAGGGCAAAATGTTACAGCTTTTTGAAAGTGATGCAATTTAATTGTGGACACCCTTTAGATGTGGTAACAAATAAATTTAAAAAAATCAGAGGCATGAAATTATCATTTCTTTTTATGTTCTGGAATATGCATATTTCTCACAAATTTTAAATTCTTCAATACTCCAAGAAAATTTCCAGTATCGGAAGTCAAATTTCACAGTTTTAAAGTCTCATTTAATGCTATTATAATTTCTAAGGACCTCATTCCAAGGTAGTCGGCTGAATTTTAAATTTCATGTGAAGCTTGAGATAGTTTTGAGTAGAATTTCAAGAAAACCCTGAATTGAATTCATTAAAAAAAAAATATATACTGAAAACTCATAGGAATTTTCGAGGAGCAGAACTCCTGTGATCAAAGGAAAATAGGGCATTCTGTGGTTAATTTCATAAAGTTTGTGGGAGAAAACGAATCCGGAGCATAAGGGAGTAGGCTGTGCGTGTGATCGAACCTGACGTTTGTTGTTTTTCGTGGAGTTTTTTGTATCTATAATCGGTTGCTGATCTGGCCAAAACCAGGCCCAGGAGACAATTTCTAGTTCCTCAGTCCCTATTATTTGCCGCTGTGAAGCTGTTCCGAAGCCAAGTAGAGCCTCCACGAGGCGTTCCATCAATAGTTCCATCATTCGTTGAGTCGCAGCGTTGAACCTGACTACATACATCCGAACATTTGTTGATCTCAAATCGACGGAAGACATTCCGCGCAACTACCATAAACCGGACTAGTGCATGTTGATCTTCTTCAAGCTTTGGCTTCTACATCAACACATGTCAGGCAGCGTTCAGGTTGAATTGGCTAAACTTGGTGAGTTCGTTCCATTTTGTAAATTTTTATCTTTTCAAACCAGTAACGTTGGGAGATCACCTTTTTGTGGTGCGTTACTGGTATAGGATCTACCACCGAACCCTAGTCGTGACAACTTCAAACTAGAGAATCAGGATTTTCCAGTAATGAAAGGATAACATTTTAGTGCTTGTTAATTTTTATGACTTGATAATAGTGACAAGCATCGGGTAGTGACCACCGCCGGTATGCATTTCTATATTGTATATTTTTAATTAAAAATATTGTTTATATTCATAGAGTTTACCTAATCCTTTTCCCTTTGTCCTTCTCCTTTTCCTTTCCTTCTTCTCTTTTCAGAAAGCGAGTAATGGCGCTATAGCCATAAGCCATAAAAGGCTAGTGGTCATGTCCCAACCGTCAGAAGACAATGGAGCATCACATAACCTATCTAGCTTGGATGCTTCCAACAACCAACCAATCATATAATTACCAAAATCGGAACGTACGGTACGAGATGTCCACGTTTCATCCATTTATTGGACTCTGAAGCATCGTGTTTAAATCTTCGATTTAAATAGACCCGATGTTTTCTGAACCATCTTGCCCCTTAAATGCTGCACAGTAGGCCTGGCCGTTTTGATATGTGTGACGCATCTTCGATGTGAAACACAGTGGCATCGCCTTAACATCAATCTACCTGTGCACCAGCTCTCGAAACATAAACAATTATCAAAATATTGCTCGCAATGGATAGCTATCCATTAAACTAGGAGATTAAGTGTATTTTTCAACTGATTCAAGTATGAATATGGCATTAAATCTGGTTTTGAAAGTTGGTGCACAGGTGAAAAGTGAGGTTACGCGACGCCACTGGTGAAACATATATCAAATAGACAAAAAAAATATGGAGGTATATCCATCATTTTCCAGGATGCTTTCAAGAACTGGCTGTGTTGGTGTTAGATTAGATTAGATTAGAAAACGAATCCGGAGCATAAGTTCTTTCAAATACTTAGATCAGAGGTGCCGCTTAACCTCATTTTTTATCTTAACTTTCAAAACACCGGGAAATTTTTGGTCAAGTTTCGGTTTTCACGCATATTTTCTTTCCAAAATCCGGCATCTTGAATATTTTACTTTAAGGCTCATGCACATTAACTTCGGATTGGAGTAGAAACGAACAATAGATTTGCAATTTTGTTTAGCAATTGAAATAAGACGAATAACTGATGGCAATTATGCAGCATACGAACAAGTATTTCTTTTTGTGCTTTGTAGTAATTTGTTAAGAAACTCTGGCGTACAAATTTGAGCGTGTTAAGATGTATTAATTTTCCCCGGTTTTCCCAGTTTTCCCAGTTCACTTTCCACCCTGATTTCATGCCAGTGGCTATAATATGTCTTGAGCCAAAACAAACCATACGTCATAGCCGCACCGGTGGTGTAAGGGTAAGCGTTATTGACGCTCACTCCAAAGGGTCTGTGGTCAATCCCAATCGGTGCCGCCGAGATTTTCTGAAGCATAAAATCTCTGATCATGCCTTACTTTGAAAGGGATGTAAAGCCGTTCGTCCCCGGTCCACGAGTTGATGGGTGCCTAGGTAGGGTCCAGGTGTGGGAGCTGCCTCCCTGGCATCCAGAGGCGTTTCCTTAACCTCAATCTACCTGTGCACCAACTCTCAAAACATAAACAATTATCAAAATATTGCTTGCAATGGATAGATATTAAGTAAACTAGAAGATTAAATGTATTTTTCAACCGATTCGAGTATGAATATGGCATTAAATCTGGAATTGAAAGTTGGTGCACAGGTAAAAAGTGAGGTTACGCGACGCCACTGCTGGCATCGGTAACATTGGAACTCTCAGTACGGAAAACAAATCAAGGAAAAAAAAACATGCTTCACGTGTTTATATTCATACTTCCTGCCCTGGAGCACAATCCAACTTCGACTAGAAACGAAAGTGTTATTGGTTTACGTGGGCATTCTTTGATTCGCTCAAAAAGGACCTTACAATGTATGTTTAACAAAAGCTCATAGGTAATGCAAAGAGGATTAAGTCAATTATGTCCTTAAAGAGAGATTTCAATATAGCAAAAAAAAAGTAAGACATGCCGCCCCTTTCACCCCTCCTCTCTGCATTCGCGTCGTATTTTTCTTTTTCAAAACAGATCCAGGAATATCTGGACGAATTCTCAAAGCTTCAAAATTATATTCTGAAATCCTAAGGAAATGATGATTCCTAAAAGAATGTCCTCAACACCTAGAACTGGCGAAGACTCAAGTTGGTAAACAAAGCAAATCAGTGTATGAGCTGTGAATAACTCTCTTGAAACGACAGTACAGTTATTTTTTTTTCGTTCCATACTTTTCAAAGTTCCAATCGATTTGCCTAAATGCCATGCTATTCAATCGCGGATCAATTCATTCATTTAATATCGTTTGAAAAACATGCAGAAGTTGAAATTAATAAAAAAGACGATTCAATAGCAAATCGATGATGATGTAAGATTTTCCTAGTTGATAATTTTATTTGATTATATAATTGATAACAAATAAATAATAATAATAATAATAAAAAAAAACAGAAGATACGTATTTGTCTCATAATCATGAACTTATTTCCGAAACAAAATAACGATTAACTTTTCATTCACTAGAACAAATTCCAAAATTCCTCAGAATATCGCTTAGACGTTTTCAGAATCTCCATGACTTTTTGACAGTCAACAGTGCCTTTCGTAGATTTTTTTTCTAATGATCTCTATAAAATGTGTTACGGTTCGACAAATCAGTGCCAACATTTCAAAAGGCTCACTCATGAAAATTAATGACACCAACAGGTAGAGGATTGTTTGCGAGAAATCGACGGCTAAAGTCATTGTTTACAAAAGCAATTACGCCCCTTTGAAATGTTGGCACTGAAATGTCATACAAATTTTTCCATATCGATGAATAACATTGTTGTTTGAATTTGTAGTAAAATGGAATGTATAGTCACAATGGATCTGTCCGAGGGTGTTCATTATTAAATTAAAAAAAAATCTCCCAGGACTTGTGGATAATGTTTATGAGTTTCATGACCTTTTTGAAAAAATGTTTGAATATTTCACGAGATTTCAGTTTGAGTTCCACAACTCGAAACGGGCGGAGAACTTCGAAGTGTCGTCAGTTATTGTAGAATAATTAGTATTAAAAAATGTTCTCCTTATATTCGAGAGCGAATTTGGACACTTTCCGTTCTACATGTTTTAAGTTTAATTTACAGCATCATCCTCGTAAAGTTTTTTGCAAGATTTAAATCCAAAGCAAGTTAAAAATGTTGAAATCTTTCAGTTCACTGACAACAGTTTACAAACGAACTTTGTTTTCATTCAAAATTCACCACGTATCAAAACAAAGCCACAAATTACGCCGAGCTGTTCCAAACCATTTTTTTTTTTCTCCGTTACCCCCCAATAAACGACCCCGTAACGACTTACCTTCAACGATTTCTCTCTAGCTGTAAGTGGTGTCTCTTGATAGTGCAAAAAAGACCCCGATGTTCCCAGGATTGTTTGAATCTTTCACAAACGAAAAACACGAACCACTGCACTTTGCACGAAAGGCTATTTCGCTCTCTATCTATCTCTCTCGGGAGGTAATCCAAACACCGAAAAAATTCAATCTTCCCCAATGTTGATATGTTTCGTGGATTGGATCATTGCGTATTTTCTCCAGCTACTGCTCGCTCATCACATCACCACACCTCACAGCAATCATAGGTGCGCAACACACAACTAATACAATTTTTCCTTTATTTTCCTTCTGCGGCGGTGCTCTGGGATCTTTCACTTTTGTACAATTATAATTTCATTCATTTTAATGATATTCTTCTTCAGCAGACCCAGTTGAAGCACACTCATGTGTGTAGTATCAATTGGCGACGACGACGACAACACAACCACAGCCAAATCTTTTCACGCAAGGTAACAAAACAGCCCCAGCGGAGGAAGGGAGGAGTAGGTCGTTTCGAGTTGTTTGACGTTTCTATAAAAAATCACCACACATCACAAGCTCGTTAGGCGTTGTACAATAATTTTTGTTACACACCACACATCACAGTTGTTGCCTTCGGCTTGTTGATTAAAACTTCCAGCTTTGAAGCTAATATTTATTTCGATAGAACTTGGTCGAAATCGGATTCTGTTTTCCTTGGAATATCATCAATCTCTTCACCACACCAATGCAGAGTAGAATCGTTATTCACCACACGTATACCATCACGAAAGGCCACTGTTCCACAATGTTGAGAGACTTTCACGCTGGGAAAAAAATCTGAAACACTCCTCTGTTCTTCCCCCGGACTACCTACTTTTCGCTTTGGGGCTGCTGCTAAAACATATTGGCACTTTTCTTCCTGCCGAGAATCTATGCACCAAAAGCTCCAAACACGAATAACTATTATTCCTTCCCGTCCCGGGCTGCGACACAACACACTTTTGGCACACTCACGAAACCTTGACGATAATGGATTGCTGCAACTCACTTTCGAACTGCAGTTCGAATCGAATAACACAAAGTTTACACAGCCCAGAAATGAATGTCTGCTGGCTGCCTGTCGAAACGATTTTCCCAAACGCGATGCTCGCTGCTACTGTACAAACACACACACACACACCGTCCGTACCCCGCAGGGGTGAATATTATTATTAATCGATACTCCTGCTCTAACCGCTGCAATTTACTACTGTTCGTCTCGCTCACTCAACTCAACGAAACAAAGCGGTACGCATGCATCCGCTCTGTTGCAGGCCTCCTCAACACTCCTTTTCGTTTTCGGTACAGTTTGTTATGTTGTATGCTCACCGTCAACACTGCTGCACACACAATACAACGAAACAGTCCATTGATTGATGCGAATTGCACCAATGTGTGCAATGTCTACACAAACACACAACGGAAGAACACAGCAAAATCAAATTTATTGTAGTTTATTTTCCGCACACGGAACCAACATGAAACACGTACAGCACCGTTACTCAAAAATACATCTGAAACCGACGGAAGCTCCCTGCAAACTAAACTAACACAGCCGAGTGTGGAAGCGTGGAGCGAAATTTTGATTCTGATTTGGTTTGTGAATTTTTCTCGGAGAGAAAAATGTGTCCGAGGAAGAGAGGGAATAGCCCAGGTGGCAAATTGCATGCCCAAAATCAGAGAATTATTAGTCCAAGAAAATATACCGAATCTTACGAGGAATCTTAGCAAAATTAATGAAAATTCCTTTTTGTATCGTAGGGGAACTCAAGGGGAAGAGTTGACTGTCAAATACGAACAATCGTCGCCTAGCTCACATAACTGGTTCCAAACGACAATAAGCAATGATGGTTTGTTGATGTTTGGAGTCAAATTCACATATAGAAAATCCATGAGTATAAGCAGGTTAGGCCCAGTGTTCGTTCTCCGTCTGTTAAAAAGCGTGACAGAGTTTGACGTCACACTCTTTCAACTATTTAAATAGCGAGACAACGAAAGAGACGACAAATTCAATGGGCCTTACCCATTTACATCTCATTTATGGATGATCAGTAGGCCGATTTGACAGCACATCCCGCCCCTGATTTAACCAACTCCAGTGGAAGATGTATATGATTATTAATAAAAATCTTTCATTCAGAATCATAAGGGCCTAACCAACAATCAATACGAAACTAACGATTTTAAATTGGCTCACCACTTTAGTAGCCTATTGGTCCCAAGCAAACGATTAACGTACCCTATTCTAGTTGAAATTCTATTACTACACTATGTTTGTTTTGATTCGCTATGAAAGTTTGACAGATAACATCAGGGGTGTGTGGATTCATGCAGAACATGCAGGGGTGAGTGAAATAGCTTGGGACTGCTTGGGACCGTTGTTCTGGTACTGAGTGAGCCAAAAATAATAATGATTTTCTTCGGGACCCAGTGGTCTTAGAGTTACCTCTATGGCCTAACTGCGATGATCAGTTATCTAATTCACCGATTTTCTATTTGAATTAAAATAGTGAAGTATACCAATGGTTCACCAGCATAGTTGATTTTCGCTACAGTTGTCGCTAGTAAAAAAAAGTTACGACGATTTATTTTGAATGCATAAAACCGCAAAATGTTGATTTTGCAAGGGTTGTAACTTTTTTTAATTTGTCTTTTGCTACTTTTCTACGTCATTGATCGCCGGGAGCAAATTCAAAAGCGTCCCATGTAAAGAGCACATTGAGGAAAGTAACGTTATTTCAAACATCACTCTCTCAATGTGAATGTGTTTTCGTAAAACTGTGCAATCATTCTCCTCAATTTGATAAGATGTAAAGATTGCTCTTTGCACTGAATATGTGAGGAAATAACAAGCCTGCTTGCAGCCTTGGCGGCTATCTGAATACAGATAAATTTGAAGGGAATACTGGGAGCATTCCTGGGAATTTTGAAGAGAAATTGAACGAGACTCTGAAGCATGATTACATGGGAACATGGGAAGAATGCTTAGGAAAAAAGAACTGTAATGAGAATTCCATGTGAATTTTGAGAAGAAGTATTAAAGAAAATTCCGCAAAAAAAAGTTATTCTAACTAGCATTCCAAAATAATTATGGGACTTATAATTAATAATAGAGAAAAAGAGTGATTACATTAGAATGAGATTGTAAAAAATATTCAAGAGCACAGAATTATGAAAAAAATTCCCAAAAATTGAATTTTTGCGTGATTTTTCATTTTTTTTTTTAAGATCCTGAATCTTTTACTTTTTTCAAGTTCAAAAAATGCATTGCTTGAATAATTCAAGTTCAATTCATGTATGCATGTCCCTTCTCTATCAGAGATCTTGGAACATTTTCGAAGTTCCAGAGTGTTTAAAATTGTTCCAAAGAATACTTCAGTCTATCATTTTTCAAAATTCGACCTAATGACCCCATTCAACCTAATGGCTTTCAGCCTAATGGCCTAGATATAAAGAAATAGAAGGGAGAACTTCAGTGAAGTCTAATGTCAATTTCAAAATAGTTCTGAGTAAAATTCCACCTATGCAGTTCCTAATTTATTTATTTATTTATTTGTCTGCATCAACAGGCTGTGTATAGCCCCAATTATGATTTAAGTAACTTATATAGGTAAATCAAAAAATAAAAACTAAGAATAAAATACATAAATAAAACACACAATCATGCACGGTTAACTGTGCCAGAAAAGAACGATGAGAAGTATCTTCGTAGCAGCTGTCGAGGCATATGGAAATCGAAGATGCCCGAGACTCGATTGAACACTCGTTGCAGCCCACCTATTGCACCGTTCATGCCATAGTTTGTGCGCTGAAGTGGCAATCTCAGCATAACGTTGTTACGTAGCGCACGGGGTTGGACGTTAATGTTGACTTGCCCCAAGATTGCACTGCAATCAATTCTACCTTGTAAAGTGTCCGCAATGAACAGGGCCCTAGAGGTGTCTCTTCTAGTTCGGAGAGGCTCCAGATCAATCAGCTGGCAACGACTTTCATAGCTAGGCAGATGAAATGGGTCTCTCCAAGGCAGCTTCCGCAGAGCGAATCGAAGAAAACGGCGTTGAACGGACTCAACTCTCTCAGCACCATTGTTGTAGTTTGGACTCCAGACCACAGAACAATATTCCAGAATGGATCGCACCAAGGAACAGTACAGTGACTTCAAACAGTAGATATCGGAGAAATTCTTTGCTATCCTGAAGATAAATCCCAATGTCCTAGACGCCTTGTCGACAACGTACGAGATGTGCTGCTTGTACGTAAGTTGAGAATCCAGAATAACACCCAGATCTTTCACATGGTTCACACGGTCGATTACAGTGCCGATAAGTTTGTATTCAAATGTGATTGGTTCTTTCTTCCGAGTAAAAGTGATCACTGAACACTTAGTGGGGTTAACCACCATTCGGTTCAAATTACACCAGCTGGCAAAGGCTTCGAACTGACGTTGAAGAAAGTGACAGTCATCAATCGAGCGGATTCGTAGGTAGATTTTAAGATCGTCTGCATTCGATAGTCGTGGGCCTTCGATGACCAAGTTCACGTCATTGAAGTAGAGTGAGAAAATCAAAGGTCCCAGGTGACTTCCTTGAGGTATTCCTGACGTAGCTAGATAGATATTGGACCGGTTGTCACCAATGGCAACCATCAGTTGCCGATCAGTGAGATTAGAACGAAACCATCGCAAGAGGTTGCCGCTGACCCCCAAGTCTATGCAACTTGGCAATCGCGATGGCATGGTTTAGCTTATCGAAGGCAGCTGACAAGTCGGTGTATATGACGTCTGTTTGAGTCCTCTCTGCCATGCTTTCCGTGAGATACGATGTCAAACACAGCAGATTTGTGGCAGTAGAACGACCGGAAGTGAAGCCGTGTTGATCACCACTTAGATACTGCTTACAATGAGAGAGTGGAGGCTCCATGATGACTAACTCGAATAACTTCGAAACTGCAATCAACGACGTAATTCCACGATAATTGTCCACATCCCGTTTGCTGCCCTTTTTGTGGATAGGAAACATATGTGCGAATTTCCAACAAGGTGGAAATGTACCACTCGAGATGGACAATCGAAATAGGTGAAGCATGGGCATCAGCAAGCTGGCGATATGCTTTTTCAGGAATACGGATGGAACGCCATCGGGTCCTGGATTGAAGGACGACTTGAGTTGTGATGCGACAGTGGAAATCATCTCGACGTTGACATCCATCGCACCCAGTGTTTGACCGTACAGTGGAACATTACTAGCTGCTAGGGTAACGTGTTCGTCAGTTAATCTCTCATTCGTGAAAACACTGGCGAATTTCTCAGAAAACAAGCGACAGATCTGCTGAGGAGTGGAAGCAACTGCTCCATTCAACACCATTGAAGAAGGTAGACCGGATCAGGGCTCTACAATTTCGAAGCTCTAAAATGAACTCGTGTTTTGTTTCTCTCATACATACGTGTTCGACGCTTCATTTCTATAACGCCTAGCTAGACTATCAGCAAGAAACGAAAATAAAAAAGAAGGACGCTTGGAAGGAAAGGCTGGCTGTGGAACTTCTCGTCGTTGCTTTGCTCATCGCTTTCAATGTAAATAACGTCGATTTTCTAGTTAAACGAACTTCATTATGGCTTTCAATCCCCTTTCACGAACACTCTATCGCCGCTCTTTCAATTTGTTTAAAATGCGTTATGTCCCGTTTTCGATCATTTTTTTAGATAAATATATGGATGGAAGATAAATTAGAAATATGACGTGTAATCTTCAAGTGTTTTGACGTGAGAAATGCTTTAAATGTGTTATTTCATTTTCCGTCATATACGTCATGAAACCTCTGTTGATGTGTTTCATGAAAGAGAAAACTATCAAAGTCGAGCGCTCTTTCGCTCATCCATTTCGACGAAGCTTGAAAGGAAGACCAATGGAGCGACGGGAGAAAGAGAGACAAGCGATTGAACATTTGTTTGTGCACGCCGACTGAGGTTCTAGAATGCTGCGAAGCTGTTCGACTTTAACAAAAAAAGAAAGCCAGCAGTCTCTTCGTCGCATCGATTTGGTCGATTGAAGCTGATATTGTGACGCCCTGGACCGGATTCCTTGCGCTGCTCATTTACGTAATTCCAGAATGACTTCGGGTGCGACTTGAGTTTCCTCTGAATCCCTCGTTGATATCGCGAATAGCATCGACGGCTAACTCGCTTGAACTCATAATTGAGCCTAACGTAGTGACGTTTCAGCGAAAGCGTATGATACTTAGTGAATTTTCTTAATGCGACTATTCTATGAGAATTTAGTGGTGAATATGGGCGGGAATTCTCTCTCTAATTATAATATTTATTAGAAATTTGAAAATAATGTTAGAGTGAATTTCAAGAGTTACCTATGGAGAATATTCCTGCAGTATTGTGAAGAAAATGAAGGGAACAAATTTTAAATAAAATCTGTGATATGTTCCAAGGTAGCAATTGTATTTTTTTAGAATCACAGATCCCAATCAAATTTTTGAGTCTTCGGATTATTCTTTAATTTTCATACTTAGAAGCAATGTTGGGAAAATATCAAAGAATTAAATCTCACCAATACCAAATATCACGCTTGATTTTCGTAGACAAAAATCAACAAGCAAGCAACTGCGATACAGGTCGTGATATCGTAGCTACGAATATCAAGCTAACAAATCTCAACAACTACAATTAACCACTTCATTCGAGCAGTTAAAATGACGTTTACTACCACTCGAACTTTGAACTAAAACATTATTGTGAGATTTTTCTTCTAGAACCACGAGAAAAGTAGCCATCATTTGTGCGTTTCATAAAAAATAGAAATTAGTTGGTCCAGTTTTTTGGAATCGTTGGAAGAAAGTCACGCCAAAACTGCTTGACAAAGTGGTCAATTCTAACCAAACCGTGGTGAGTTTGAGTTATTTACATTTTTGCTTTAAATCCGACCGCGACCCGAAACTACCGTCACTGCTGGCAGCAGAAGCTTCGTGTCTGCCATTGGTGAAGAGTAAAAAGAGATAGCAAACGTATACTTTCCCTTTCTACGAAAACGATGTGCAACGGAAGCATTTTTGTGTCGAGTCAACTCTCAGCTTGATTTATGCACGTTGTGAAGATCGAACGAAGACTCCGGCAGCAGCACACCCCAACAGTCAATGATCGAATCCCAAATCAGACCCATTAAAAAGATATGTGAAAGCTCTGGCCTCTGTTTATATATTTGTCGATTCATTTGCCAGTGCCAGAGCTGAGCCAAAAAGTTGAGCACGTTATTTCGGGACCTTCTAGTCTTCGAGTTACCTCTATGGTTGTATCATAGAGGTAACTCTAAGACTAGAAGGTCCCGAAGAAACGTGCTCAACTTTTTGGCTCAGCTCTGGTACTATCTTCGGTCCCAAGCTAATCGATGCACCCCTCGAAGTGCATCGATTACTAGAAATGAAGTGTTGACGACTAGAAATACTCAGAGGGAGAGATGGGTGGAGAGAATGTTTTGAGCCAAATGAACTATCAAAATCTGAGCCAATCGAACATTCCAATTAGAATTTTCCGATGATTTCTTATTCTTACTAGAATAAATTTGAGAGTATTGCAAGCGAACAGAAATTCAATCAGCTTTATGTTTTGTGTGCTTCTCAAAATTTAACAAACAATATTCTAACTCTATTGATTAATTGATCTTCGTTGGTTAATGAATGGCAACAAGAAATGTGCAAAATATTGCGATGCAATCAATTATTATTTTGCACGTAAATGGAATCAAAAATAAAAGTCATTTGAAATACTAGCTTCTAGCAAGGGTTGCAAGATAATTTAGGAACAAATCTCTGCTGCCGAATTGTATTTTGTTTTCTCCGCCTATCTCTCCCTCTGAGTATTTCTAGTCAACACCACTCACGGTGATTGAATGAGCACCGTTCAGTGAGACAGGATCGAATTCGATTTTTAAATCTGTGTTAGGGAATACGCTGTTTGCAGGTAATCGGTGATAATTTTGATCACCATTGCAACAGTTGGACATTTATAGATAGTATAGAGTAGTAATAGTAATAGAGACCTATTGAAAATTAATAGAGTGTTCATTTTAGCAGATTGGTAGATAAATTTCTAATCGATTGGCTTGTTAAGAATAAAAATCCATCTGCTATTGACAGAGTTATATGGGGTCAAAACCTGACTTCTTTTCGTCATGCGATGGATTTTGGTTTTTTGCACCCCCAATATGTTGCCGAAAGACGTAATTCTACGTCAAAAAACATATTATCGCGTGACTCGCACCGAAAAAAAAAAACAGAACTGCATGTGTCGACAGCTAAGAGCGATTTTCATTAAAATTTGACCTTTTTTTAATCTTGTTAAATTTTCAAAATGATGTCTTTAATTTGTTTCAAAAAATTGTGGCACTGAAATGGCATGTCTGATCGTTGCCAAAGTTGTAGAGAAAAATAGTACTTTCCTGGAAAAAATATATAAAAAAAATAATTTTAGTAATTTCAAGAAAAATTAAAAAATAAATAAAAAAGTCCCATGAAAAATGCAAACTTTTGAAATGTTTATGAACACTGACCAAAAGATCAAAATTTAACCAAAAGTTCTTGTTCGACGATTTTTGTCAGTTTTCAAGTGCTCTTCGTTTTAAACATTCCAAAAATTTAGAATTTGCATAAGTTTTCTTTGGTAAAAAAAAAATGGAGCAATGGAAATTGTTTGGATTTTAATTTATTTTTATTTTTATTTAAAGTCAATAAAACATTTTTGGTATATTTTTACATGAAAGGCATTATTTTTCTGTACAACTTCGTCTCAAACGTTATTAGACATCATAAATGCGGTTTCCGTGCTACAGTTTTTTGAAAATTTCAAGGACGCTATTTTAAATTTTTTACAAGATTCAAAATAGCCAAATTTTAGCCAAAATGTGAATCATTGCCAATAACCAACAATTAAGGTCGATTCAACAATATTTTTGTTTCGCTATTTTGCTGGAACTATTCAAGTTTTTGAATTCTTTTGTTAATTTGAGTTAACTGGTCACTTCTCCGGGGTTAACCGGAACATGTCTGGACACTCAATGTGGCCACCGTTGATCTTGTTTTCGAATTCCCATATTTTTTAGGTGTCGCATGTCGCATAATGGTTTTCACGTTTCAGGTCACTCCAAGGCCCGTATTCAGCGGAACATGTTCCGGCCATATCTCTGTTACCAGTTGACCGATTTCAAAGAGATATTCAATAGCGTTCTATGGGACCATGGTACCATTCGTTTGGCAGTTGATGCGTTTTTGTAAGAAGGGTAAAAATGTCTTTACTTTAAAGATCCTCATCACAGCGGCATTATAATTCTTGCATGGTGGCCTCACAACTGGATCGCGAATGCAGAGTCCCATTGTATTTTGCATAGGAAGCCGATAGCAACAGAAAAAAATGGGTCGGCCATACACTACGAAGTGTCGGAAACGGCATTTGCAAGCAAGCGCTGAATTGGAATCCAACCGGTCATCACAGCAGAGGGTTGGTCCTATAATAAAGACGCATGGGATTTTATACAATCATTGAACTTATCTAAAAGTCAAATGCATATTTCACCCTCTTCGCTAATGAAAATCTACTATCAGTTTAATATAGGAAACTCTCATTAGCTGTAAAGGACATTCCTGGAATCACTGCGTAGAAAGAAGAACGGAGATTCTAGCGAAAATAAAACAAGGACAAGCTTCGTTCGTACCAACGTCAACGTCGAATCACGATAACGACACCGACAACGTGGTGATGATTAGTCCTTATTTACGGAGGGGAGCCGGATAAAAAATGCGTGCTCCATTGCTACCATAGCAGGAAAAAGCCATCTCCTATTTTGTTCGTGTCAGCATTTTTTTTTTTCGCGTGATTAACCACGAAAATATGTGGTTCAAGGCCATTCCAGCGTCGATTAGGATAACCTTGATAGGAAGAACCAGCGACGAAAAGACGAACACTGTAATCATTCAAGGGAAGGATGATTACTTGATTTTGCTTCCGATTTCGATCATTGATGGCGCGGCGGTCGCGAACGGCTATAGGTACAGGATCAACGAGGGAAACGGTAGCATCATTAGTCAAATTTTTGGAACCATAAATAACGCTGTCTATGACGGCTTAAAGTTCGGAGGGTTCACGCTGTGTAGCGGGAACGGATTTTCCGTCCCCCTGCCTTTATTTGAACAAATGTTGCCGCACGTGTCTCGTTTCACTCTTGGTCTGCGTTTTTCATTTTAATTTCAATTTTTCGGTATGTTTTCGAGGAAATTGAAGTAGCATTAGGGCGATGGGTAGCAGGGTCACGCAGTGAATAGCAACAGATTCTCCTCCCTCATTCCGATCCCCTATAAAAAGTAGAATAATATTATCCTATAGTTTTATATGTTCACACATCTTCAAGCTGAGTGCCGTTCGCGGTGTGGATGATTATTAGAGTTTCAAATATGTTGCCCTAAGGGAGTCGGATAATCGACATGGTAGCAAGCACGCATGAGTTTCTGCTTGCCTCCTGGGGGACAGCTGGATCTAACTCAGTTTTCAAGTCCAATAATGATTGAGAACCCACATACGTACTGAATCATGTCGATGAGGGCTTTCAATTGAAATCGAGTAAATCGATTATTGACACAGATGTAGGTTTTCGTGACTGCTTGATAATTAGAACAATATTTTGTGATGGGGGGAGTTAGACTTCTGCGCTCATTACTTGGATCCTTTACTGCCGCTATTCGCATAACAGTCCCATGTCCTATGGATTTCCTATCTACATAGGACTGTTATGCGAATAGCGGCAGTTTATATCTTCAAACATTATCTAAGAACTTCCAAATCACTCGCGGAATTCATTGGAAAATAGGTCAATTTGTTTCCGAATTTTACAGAAATAGTTCAATACTTCAAAAAGTTACCGTTGTCAGTAATATTTTAAAGAAGCAATTGCCGTTGTCAATTAGGTATTTGAAATGGGTTAATTTGTTGTTGAGAATTTGTTGCTCGAATACTCACTAAAAAGATGCGAGAACAATCAAATTATACGATCTGGAAGGTCGCATAAGCGAAAACGCAAACTACGTAGGTACACGTAATGCATTTCCTTTCCTTTTATTACGTTACTTCTTTCCTCGCAGGGGGTGAGTAACAAAGTACGTGTGTCTTACGAATTTGAGGGAAACCGAAAATTGTTTCCTTTCTTCGTTATCACGTGCCTATACGGCATCGTTAGCTCCCGTTTGTCCCTATTCGCTCTCCATGTGATATCGACTGAGAAAAACTGGAAAATTATCTTAATTTATGAGCATTGCTCCGTGACCATTTCCGTATACCATTCGAGAGTTAAAGGAATTCTTTCAAATTCGGAAAACGATATCAGAACAAACCTTATATGCGAAAAGGGTATATTTGCGTCACAATGCTGTGATACGTACGTGGAAGTAAATCATATCCATACAGATAATAAATAACGAGTTACTCATAAACTATGACTCACCATAAAATCTAGAAACCATGCCCTCCATTGTGGAAGCAACTCAAAATCATCTCCACGGCCCGTCTTAGCTCAGGATGTTTAACAACAGCCTGCAGCTCGGTTAACTTCACGTGCACCTCCATAAGTCTCGCCGACTTCTCCGGCAGTATCCTATTCACAACACGATCCCAGTTTTGCTTGACCGCATCAAACAGCGGCAGCAGTTTATTGGCCATCGCCGGTAGATCTTCCTTTGAAGCCAGAAGGAGGAAATGCGACAACGAAAGGCACAACTGTTCCTGAAGGTTATCTCGATGCTTGTATTCGTTGTAGTCGACCAAATTGTCCGACTGTTCCAAGGCCTTCAGAAGCGAGCTCCACACTTCCACGAAATAACTGCCGTAATTTGATCGACTGTCTATCACCGAAAGAGCAGCCGCTGCATTGATCCGCACCTTGAAATTGTTTGAATTGATCACTATCTGACAAAGAGCGGGGAACAACTGCTTCTGCCAATCGATCCTGCTTCCCTCGTTGAACATCAGCTCGTTTCGCATCACATTCCCAATCGCGTAGCATGCATTCCACTTGACCTTTACGTTGTTCGAGCTGATAATATTCTGGACTAGCTTTTCCACCGATTTCTGGCACAAGTCAACCCAAACAGGTTGCGAGAAATGCTCCACCTTCAGCATCCGTAGAACATTTCCAACCGTACGTACCGAGTTGCAACGGACCTTATCATTATCTCCGGCCGCCGCGATAGCTTCTTCCAATATTCTTTTCAGCATGTCGTTACTGACCTTCTCCACATTCGGATCGCTATTGTTCAACACCAACGCGTCCGTAATGTTTCCCAAAGACCAACTGGCTTTGACTCTAGCGGCCACGTTCGGATCTTTCAAAATCCTCAGTATAGCATCGATAGTGTTCTCAATGTAGCAAATGTTGTCCCTCAGCGATGGAAACAGAATGTACACGGAAAGAGCCCGAACGGCTGCCGAACTTACGCCACTGTCCTCGTCGAAGGTGCAACCGGTTAGCAGTGAAACGAGGACTATCTGTCGATCGCGCTGCGGGAATGAATTCGAATTTAGAGCACAAGAGACATAACAACGATCGAGTCTACTTACAGGAAGCTTTTCGAACACGTGCACTCCCAAGTTACCCAATGCATCGCAGCAGATGCCGCGCAGGGAAGCGTTCTGCTGAATGTCCTGGATCTGCTCGGTAACGATCGGTAGCATGGTCACCCAGAAGTCTACCGAAGCGTTCAGCTCGTCCTGGTCGATCGTTACTGAAAAAAGGAAATGCAAGATATTCTGTGGTTGGAAGTGCGATAATTCCGAACTAAACTGTCCCCAATTCAAAAGGTCTTAGCTTCCTGAACATAATAACAGAAAACAGCAAATTTGTATCTAGTACAGCTCATGAGACATCAGACTGTCATCTCTCACTAGAATTCCGAATTAAATTGTTCACAATTTAAAGGTCTTCGCCTCCTCCCAATACAGAAAACAGAAACTTAGTATATAGCAAAGATCTCGAGATGTCGACCCGATATTCATAAGAACACTAGTGCCGCCTAGCGAGAGAACTCCGAACTAAACTGTCCTCGATACAAAAGGTCTTGATCTCCTGAACAATATTGCAGAAAACAGCACCATTGTTTAGGGAGACGAGCCAGCCCAGGGCTGAAAGTGTCCTTAATAAAGATATAAAAAAAAACCTTTGTTTATAGGCTGGATCATCAGGATAACTTTTGAGCTCTTGTTTCTCGAAAGTAATCAAAAATGTAACTGATCTATAAATAGATCAATGGGCGTAAATGGGTTAACGCATCTCTAATTCTTGATAACATGCTTTAACGAAACATTAAATAATGATTTTTACTCGGGTTTTGCAAATCATCTAGCAGCCACCAATGCGATACCTTTCCACATACAAAAAACGGACAACCATTCGACAACTCAGTGCCAACATTTCAAAGGGGCGTAATTGCTTTTGTAAACAATGGCTTTAGCCGTCAATTTTTCGCGAATGAGATCTCACCCCTCCAAAATATCAATGCTAGCTGGTAGAAGAAACATTCCTCTACCTGTTGGTGTTATTATTTTTCATGGGTGAGCTTTTATTCGCGAGAAATCGATGGCCAAAGCTATTGTTTACAAATGCAATTACGCCCCTTTGAAATGTTGGCACTGAACTATCTGACCCGTACACGGCGAATGAGAACACACCAAACTTGAGTTTAGGTAGCTCATAAATCACAAAGTGCAGGAACTCAGCAATGAGTAAATTTGCCTCATGTTTTCCCTGGTTTTTCCAGGAAAAAAAATCCCAATATGAGAAAAGTACTACTCCTAGACTGAATAAAATTTTCGTCAATTTCCTCATTTTCCGGCAGATTTTTGAGGGTTTCCATAGGAAACCACAAGGAAAATTTACTCATCGCTGAGTTCCTGCAGTTTAGGCGATTATGAGCGAACTCATTGTCATCACAGTTGTTGTTATTCACATCGTCGTGATTGTGCACTGCTAAATTTGTCGATTTTTTATCACACGGGCTACCGTTATTCGTTTTTTTTTCCGTTCGGTATACCTGTAATATTGTACTTGTTTGTTAGTAGAAAGTGCAGTTCGTTGCGATAATCGTCTAATTAGAGCATATTTTGTGTTGTGAAAACAGTGAAAAAGGTATTCAATCGGACATATTGCAGTGTATACTGTTGTGTTATTGTCGATATCAGACTAGCATTGGGCGATATTGAGAATCCAATTCCTCTTTGCGTATTAGAGCATCTCCACCGCTGTTTCTAAATCACTTTTGGAAGCTGAGTCAGCATGACTTTCGCCTGTGACCAATGCGCTAAACCAGTTAAAGGCGATGAAGAATCCATCTCCTGCATGGCTTTTTGCGACAGGATGATTCACCTAAAGTGCGGCGGCACAAAGCTGAATAAGGCTTTTTTGAATATTGTCCACACTAGCCCGAACCTGTTTTGGATGTGTAACGAGTGCGCCAAGCTGATGAAATGTGCTCGGTTCAAAACTGCCGTCTCGTCGTTTGGCAGTGTGATTAATTCTATCACCGAGAGACAGGAAATCGCACACGCTGAGCTTAGGAAGGAAATGGCTAAACAAGAACAGCAGATCGCTCAGCTATCGAAACGAATCGCATTGACAACTCCGACAAACTCCGATTTCATGCGTCAACCGCCATTAAAACGGCGCCGCGATGAAGGCTCGCTCACTAGCAAACCACTTGTTGGTGGTTCTAAAGCAGTAACAGGCGACAATGCCTTTACCGAGGTCCTTACTGTCCCTGAACCCACCGAGCTGTTTTGGCTGTACCTTTCTCGTATTCATCCTAGCGTGAAATCTGAATCAATCGAGAAGCTGGTCAAAGGTTGTGTACAGTGTGAAGATCCGATTAAGGTTGTGCCGCTAGTCAAAAAAGGATCCGACATCAGCCGTATGAGCTTCATCTCGTACAAAGTCGGAATGGATCCCAAACTACGCGAAGCTGCTCTTAGATCGGATACATGGCCGAAAGGAATTTTGTTCCGTGAATTTGAAGACGGTTCAAAAAACATGTGGTTGCCTCGTTTGAACACGCCTACCATCTCGATCTCTCCTATTCCGGGACCTTCCGAGTTCTCAACTCCCATTTCCGGACTAGACCCAGTCTGCTGATTCAGAATTGGATTTTGCGTTGTGAATTGGAGCGCTGTAGACCAGAACGCACTGCCTGTCGCATTATGGGAGACCTCGAACCACTCGATCCAGTCGCGCTAGCTGTTTCCCGCCATCAAAGCCGTTCTATTTCCTGCCATCAGAGTCGTTCTGGCCCTGCGGTCGAGTTCGGTGGTGAGGTCTCCCAAGCAGCGTCGTCAGGCAAGTATGCATACATTAGTTACAGTCATTTGCCTGATCAGTTTCCGTGTTCCAGTGCAACGCTTCAAGAATAATGCTGCTACCTTTTTTGCTTCTGGACCACCACCATCACCACCGAGACGCATCGTGGATAGCACTGTGGAAGCCCCTGATTTCTCTGCCTCAGTCGCGCTTATTCCAGCTAGCGCTCTGCATAGTCGTCTCGGCCCTGAGTGTAGATGTAGGTCGGGGGTCTTCCAACCAGCTATTACTGGCAAGTATATTGACGATTCAGCTTCTCCTTTGCCTGATACCGCTTCAACTTCTAGCTGTGTTTCCGGTTCTGCGATCTCCACACTAGCCACATCATGTCCATGCATCCGTCCTGCCAACTACCAGCAGGTTTATGCCGCCACCTGCTCTTCCTCGGATCCGGGACACCCTAAAACAGGCACTGAGGAAGCTTCCGAACCTCCCGACCAAGTCGCGCTTGCTGCAGACATCCGCCATCGTCATCGTACCGGTCCTGTGGTCGAAGATGGTATCGGGGGCTTCCGGCCTGCAACCTCAGGCGAGTATGTTAGCGATTCCGAGCTTTCGGTACCTGATGTCCTTTGTATTGCTAGTTCCCGTGATTGCTCCTCGAATGGTCTCCGGATCTACTACCAAAACGTGCGTGGGCTGAGGACTAAAATCGACTCGTTTTTCCTGGCTGTTGCGGAGGCCGAATATGATTTGATTGTGCTGACGGAAACGTGGCTGGACGACCGAATTTACTCATCGCAACTTTTCGGGTCACTCTTTTCCGTCTTCAGAACTGCCCGGTTTGCCCTAAACAGTCAAAAATCGCGCGGTGGCGGAGTCCTGATTGCAGTATCTACTAGACTAGCCAGCTACGTAAGTACGTCACCCATTTCCAGTCAACTGGAACAGCTGTGGATTGTCGTAGAACTTCCAAGCTTAGTGTAGGCGCAATCTACCTGCCTCCCGACCGCAAAAACGACTGCACGATCATCCGTGAGCATGTGGAATCGTTAGGGTCAATTTCATCACAATTAAGTCCCTGCTCTCCCGCTTTCGTATTTGGTGACTACAATCAAGCTGGTCTGCAGTGGCGCTTTACAGACAGTGGCACACCATTAATTGATCCACTGCTTTCGCATATGCCGGTTGCTTGCTGTGCTCTTTTGGACGGTTTTAACTTTTACGGGTTCACACAAGTGAATACTTTTCCGAACCGAAATGGACGTTTGCTAGATCTTGTCCTGGCAAATGATTCCGCACTACCGGGCACTTCTGTTCCCTTGCCGGTCGAGCCACTGATTGATCTAGATGCCGATCATCCCGCTCTCGTCGTGTCATTTAGTTTACCTGCACCGATTCTTTTTACGCCGTCATCTGAGTGCTACTCTTTGGACTTTCGGCGGGCCGATTATGTTGCATTGAACAATGCGCTTGCGGAAATTGATTGGCAATTTATCGAAACTGCCCCTAGCGTGGATGCAGTGGATTTTTTCAGTGCTGCACTGGAAGATGCTATTTTCCGCATTGTCCCAGCTCGACGACCTCCGCTAAAGCCTGCATGGTCTAATCCACGCCTACGCGTGCTAAAACGTCAACGCTCTGCCGCCCTCCGAAAGTATTGTAACTCTCGCTCGCTGTACTACAAACGACTGTTCAATTTTGCGAGTCGTAGTTATCGAAATTACAATCGTTTTCTCTATAATCGACACGTGAGACGCACGGAAGCGAACCTTCGCAAGAATCCGAAAAGTTTTTGGTCGTTTGTCAACTCAAAACGGAAGGAATCTGGGTTGCCTTGTTCCATGTTTCTCGGGAATGACTCGGCTAATAGTGAAAGAGAAAAATGCGACTTGTTTGCTCGTCATTTCAAGCAAGTATTCAACGATTTCTCCGCTTCGCCAACACAAGTGCTGGATGCTGCTGTTGGGATGCCACGTGATGTGTTTAGTTTCGTTATTCCACGCATTTCAGAAGACATGGTGATAGCCGCAACACGCAAACTGAAGCTCTCGTTCGCCTCCGGACCTGACGGCATTCCGTCATCAGTTCTAAAACGTTGTGTAGCCAATCTCTGCCTTCCACTTGCGAGGCTATTCAATCTCTCGGCACAGCAATGTGAGTTCCCCTGCCGCTGGAAACTTTCTTATCTGTTCCCAGTGCACAAAAAAGGAGATAAACGGAATGTCATAAATTATCGTGGAATCACCTCCCTGTGTGCCTGCTCAAAACTGTTCGAGATTATCATAAATGGTGCTCTGTTCGCACGCTGCAAAAATTATATCGATACAGAACAACACGGTTTCTACCCGAAGCGCTCCGTGTCCACGAACCTGGTGCAGTTCACTTCTAACTGTCTGCGATGCATGGATTCAGGATGGCAAGTCGATACTGCGTATATGGATCTAAAAGCTGCATTTGACACGGTGGACCATAATATCTTGCTGGCCAAGCTGCAGATACTTGGCATCTCGTCAACTGCTGTGGATTGGTTCAGATCTTACTTGGTGAATCGCTATGTACATGTCAAGATTGGCGCGTCTGAATCGGATGTTTTCTCAAACAACTCGGGAGTCCCGCAAGGCAGTAACCTAGAACCGCTACTATTTTCGATCTTTTTAAACGATGTCGCCTTGCTGATACCATCAGGATGTCGCGTTTTCTATGCAGACGATACGAAAATCTACAAAATTATTAAAAGCCTCTCGGACTGCTGGGATCTCCAGAATATGTTAGGTATTTTTGCTGACTGGTGCTCAAGAAATTTGATGAGTCTAAGCATAGAAAAATGTAACATTATTTCCTATCACCGAAAAATCGAACCAATCATGTTTGACTATGTTCTTTACAGACGCTGTCTTGCTCGTGTAGAGCACATAAAGGATCTCGGCGTTACCTTGGACTGCAGACTCACTTTCAGAATCCACTACAATGACATCATCTCCAGAGCTTATCGACAATTGGGCTTTATTTTCAAAATTGCCGACGAGTTTCGTGACCCGCTATGTCTCAGGTCACTTTACTGCTCGCTTGTGCGATCCTTATTGGAGTCAAGTTCAGTTGTTTGGTGCCCTTTCCATGCTAGCTGGATCACTATAATTGAATCCGTTCAACGCAAGTTTGTGAGATATGCTCTTCGTTTCCTCAACTGGCGTGACCCAACGAACTTGCCACCGTACGAGGAGCGTTGCCGTCTCCTGGGAATCGAGCCATTAGAGGTGAGACGGACGGTCGCTCAAGCTATGTTCGCTGGAAAGCTGCTTACAGGTGACATTGACTGCCCAACACTGCTGTCACAGCTAAATATGTATGCCCCTGCGAGGTCTCTTCGTCAACGCGACTTTCTGTTTTTGGAACCACGGAGCCGGAATTATACACAACACGAGCCAATTCGAGCAATCAGCCGGCAATTCAACAACTTTTTTATATGTTCGACTTCAATGTATCAGCTGACGTTTTTCGTCATCGGCTACTTGGCCTTTTCCGTACCGTTGACCGTAACTATTTAGTTTAAGTTTTATTCATTTAGACAGTAATTGTCAGTTGAATTTTTCAATAAACAATAACAACAATAACAATAACAACAATAACAATAACAACTAAACTCAAATTTGGGTCGTTCTCATTCGCCGTGTACACGCATAATTCAATGCCTAGCATCATAAATTGATCATTGATCGATTACGTGACAGTATTGAAATAGAAATTGAACACTGAACAGGGCAAACTGCACCAAGTCAACCATCCCGACTCACCTTTCAGCAGCAGCGAAGTGTTGATGGCATGTCCCAGCAAATCCAGAACCCGCCCCGAGTACAGTTTAATCTCCGGGATGGCGTCGTTGAAGGAGTTCTTCAACGCAACGGACACCAGCGCCAGATGCTCGGCCAGCAGCGAATAGTGCGAAGTCATTGCCGACAGCACCTGAAGACACTCCATACGGACGGGCATCACCACCGACGGAGTGGCGACCTTGTGCTCATTGATTGTTACGCCTAGGTTTTCCATGGCTATCTGTAGCAACCAGGATATCTTCGGGGCATTTGAGGTCGAGCCGTCACCGTCCGGAGTTTCCAGTTGAGCTGATGGTTCCAGTTCTTCGTCAGATTGCATCAACTCTTCCTCCTCGTCATCGAATTGGACGCTCAAAGCTTCGGTGTTGTTCTTCTTCCTTGTCTCGCTACTCTTGTTGGTAATTTCGGTCTTCGGGATTCCGACGATCTCGGAAATCTCCGATGTTATTTCACTGACCGATATGAGGAAGCCCATCACCATCAGGGCGCCAACTTTGATGGTAGGATCCTTGTGCCTCGTCAGTATTCGGACAAATCGGACAAACTTCGTTACGATGCCACGCTGCAGTCGGTGGAACGGGGTGGCTTGGATAAACACCGTTAGGCATTTTAGAATCTGCGTTAGGACGGAGTAATCGCTTTCGTCCGCAAGGGCCTGGGTGATCATTTGGTACATTTCGGTGATCATGTTCCCCAGAGCGACCGAGAATGGAGTGAAAGAAACGGAGCATTTTTTGCTGCTTTCCGCTTGAATGAGGAACGGTTTCGATTTGTACAGCAAGAACGATATTGCCTGAATGGCCGCTATCCTGCATTTTGGAGAGGGGTCCTTCAGGACACAGTTCAACAGAGAGACGGTCGCTGGTGTTCGGCTTTCGTCGGGAAATAGAGCATGCCAATAGCCGAACATAACTTTCTTCTCTACTGTTTGAGCGACGGTACTGATCAGTGTGAGAGCGGACAGTCGCAGTTTGGATAGCTTGTGACGATCGATTTGAGCCCGAGAAGTTTCACTTTCGGAGAAGTCCGAATCGCTAGTGCGGTAGGAACTGCTAATAGTAGGTACCAACGTTGGCACTGAAAGAAGACAAATTGATTAGTGTCCTGATTTTCCATACTTATGAATCTACTTACTGTCCAACTCGATGCTCTGTTCCGAGTACGGTTGCCGACTGTTTTCGTCCCAGATGGACCCAGTTTTGGTTGCTGCCTTCCTAGTGTCACCCTTACTACCTTTCCCTTTGCCAATCGTCCGTGTTTTCCTCGTCTTGGGAACCTTTCCACCCTTGTTGATGGGAATATGCTGCGGCTCCGGAACGCCCTGCTGTGAAACCATAATCTTCTGTGGCGCCAGTTGATTTATTCCGGGAATTCCATACATGATGTACGCCTTTGATACACCCAGTAACTTGCCCAGGTGCTCACGGAGCCAATCTTCTTGCTGAGTCGAAACCAATCTCAAGCAGTTCAAAGCCGATATCATCAAGCTATAGAAGGAAACTTCCGGCAACCAATCACTTTTCACCCGGAACGTCAACGATACTATAGCATCGCCTATCACGGGGAGATACATTTCCATCGCTGGATTTCCCTCACAGGAAACTAGAAACGCTTCTAGGCAAAGCATCGTCGCAAGGTAGATTTCACCTGGCGAACTACTATCGTACGTCCTACTTCTATCCACCTTTCTGTAGTCCGGGTCCGCGAGCAGATTCACCAGCACTCCATTGCTCGACACCAAAAACTCCCCAAACAGCCCCACATGTTCACCGCAATGTTTCAGCAAGACCTGCAACGTTCCCAGCACTTCACATACCACCTGATAGAAGCACCGTTCCAAGCACTTGAGCAACCACCCGATCTGCACCGTCGCCACATTGACCGGAATCGTGATCTTTTGCCTAATGATCAGCGTCTTCGTCAGGCAGCATGCCTTCACGATCAGTGTATCCTCGTTCGTTGGAATATTGACGAAGGACTCCACCAGCCGAACCGGTGCCTGAAAGCATTTTCGTATACAATCAAAAGATCTGCCAATGTCCCTGCGCTTCGGTCAGAGAGCGTATAGGGCGTCGTTGTGCCAATTTGGTCGTGGCACATTTCGTGTATGAGAGAGTAATTGCAGTTAGATCAAAAGTGCCTGAGAAAAAAATGCAAATACTTTCGCAGATTACCCGAAGTTGCGATAGTGAAGGTATCATCACAGACAAGCAGACATAACATTCTTAAAACCTCCATCGAAATCGTTTTTAACGGTCAATTTAAATGTTTCTTAGTTGGTAGTACCGCCACCTGTGGTGCACAAAATCAATTCCCTAGCGTTTGACGTTTACACACTACAACCATCTGTTGAGTGTATTGCCCATCAAAGTATATACGACAGATGGCAGTAGGGTTTACAATGATAAATGTTCAATGTGTTGTGTCTGCTTGTCTGTGATATAACATGGAGGTAACGTTAGGATAAAATCAAAACATTGAGAAATATAACGCATCACTTTCAGAAATATTCACTTCGTAACCGATGAACCATTCTGACGGCCATATGAGTACCCAAGTAACCATATAGTCGCAATATAGCTTGTATATTCTTACTTTGCTTGACTATGGTTAGTTGGGGAATCTGATGAAACTGTCACTTCTTGAAACTGATCCCTTTCGTATGTCTTTCATTCTCTTTTCGCACACGGAGCGCTTGGTGGAACAGCGACTTTGGACGTGAGCCTCATCCCAGATCACCATGGCAATTCAATTCAATTCAATGAAGCCGACCAAAAAAGGCGGAATCATTTTAGAACCAACCAAGGACGATCTACGGAAGGAAATTGCCGGTGAAGCACGGAATGAAATACGAAGCGTTAGAGAAAAAGTCCAAGGGATTCCAAAGGAAGTAATCAACGACGGCGGAAGAGCAGAATATGGTGAGAGCTTTCCAATTATAAAAAAAAATATATATCAAAAATAAACTAAATACATGCCAGGTTTGAAAAAATATATTTTCAAACCTGGAAGCGTGTATGTAATATAAATATCCATTTGATAACGGTGATGCATACATGCGGGGCTTATTGTAAGTGAAAGTAACCTCGGAATGGGAGTGACTCTCCGGACAGTCTGAAATGGGTTGCTGGATCTGCAATCACCTTCGAACTCCCAGACTAAAGCTGTCTACAATGACCATAAATGCGACATTGTAGAGAGTTCTTCCATAATAACACTGCCGGCCAGTGGGGGTTAGATTGAATACACACACACACAATAAAAGTTCTGCCAATGTGCCGCTGGAAAAACTTACCCTGACGTCTGAAATCTGTTGATTTTTGTAGTCCAATCCATTCAACTCGTTAAGAAGTGTGTTCAACTCGTTCCGATAGTCGCTGGACTGACCGCCGCAGTTGATAAACAGAAATTTTGTCGATAAACTCAGAAACTGTGATTCGAGATCCATGTTGATTGTTGTGGTTGTTTGCTCTTTTTTTATTTTTATTTTCAGGAACCGACCAGCTGAGTTTGACATTTTGGAGGGTTCGACAAAGAGGTCGATTTTGTTGACAGAGTTAGTTCAACTGATTGTACATTGAGAAATAAAGGTTAAAATGGGCCAAAATAAATAATTTGCACGATAATTTCAACTAATTTCGATTGGCTCTGGCTTTGACAGACCCTCTCTACACGAAACGAAAATGAATTATTTTATTCATGTGTTTCACTTATACATTTTTGCCAAAACATCAGCCTTATACATGCCAAAAGACAAACCACATAGGTCCTATAAGAATGCATAAAAGGTATGTGTGATCGTTTATACATTTCATTTGACACAAGATCCTCATTAACTTTTTGCAAGGCGTCTGCCTCGGCGTCTGCTTATTAGTTGACTTATACATTTTATGAATAATCAGCAATAGAAATTTGCCAAAAGGTATAAGGAGATTTCTTTCCGTGTAGTAAAGTAAAGTAAAGTAAACGTCAGGCTGTGCGTGATACTTGGCGGACTTTTTTGTACTATCTTTTCACTGAACCTGAAAATTCCCATTAGAAACTGTCAATCTTTGCTACCGTGTTACCTGATTTAAAACGAATATACCAGGCGTAACATTTGATAACGGCTCGATTTTGACGTTTTAGTACCGAGTTTAGTACCTATGGAATTTAAAAATGTGCCGCAGGCTTGCCGATTGTGCCGGTAATAGAGCAAGCTGCGATTGTTTGTAAAATACCCATACCGGCAACCAGGGTTACTTCCACTCACTTGCTATAAAAAAATGTTTTTCAGAATTATAAAATCATGAGATGGTATAGTGACAATTAGTACTTGTAAGTTACAAGATGAGGACGTGAAGTATGTGTTTGACACATAAAATCTGTCAATATTGCTTTCAGTGCGTCACAATCAGCAATTTTACGACTCCCCTAATAAACGGCTACCATACACTAACGATATCATAGATGGTACGACCCTACCACATAAAGTTGGGATGATATCCCGAATTTGTGGTTAGGCACTTCTTATGGTTATTGTTTATGCGGGTCGTGAGTGCTCACTCTGAGTGAACGCTCACGAATCATAAGATCGCTTATAGAGCGTCAGCAAAATTGAAAGGTTTTATGCTAGGGGCATCCCACTCTAAACTTTGTTTTTCTCTTATAAAGTTCTAATTGATATCTAAGATACCTATAAATACTTAAAAATACTTAAGAAATACTTATTACTAGATTGTTTCCCTGGTTGCTAGACAAATTTATGTTGTTTGTTTACTCAATGTTGTCAGGGATTTTGGATTTTGTGCATTGCTAGCGTTAAAGTATTTAGTGAATACCTATATCATACAAAAGAAGAGATTTACAACTTCAGAGGAAAGGTGAATTATGGTCTTTCGTTAATGAGAATGTGTTTTTTCTTCTGACATAAGAGAAAATTAAAAAAAAATCTGCTTTCCAGCTGCACCGATTCTCAACCTGAAGTATCCGTCTCTCTTATTTAAGTAGCTATAAGAGTTAGTATTTGAGCAAACACACGTTTTCTGAACAAGTTTCATTATAATATTCCCTCCTATTCCCTATTTGGATCGGAACGGATTTGTCATAAGTATTTTGGATTTTTTTCGATCAAAATAAGGGTAGATAGATAATACATAAATAGATAGAAATAGATAAGAGATTAATTTGAATCAATTGAGCAAATTTAGTAACTTAGGCAAACATGTGAAAGAGGACCGTGAGCCAAATGTAAACCATGACTTTTTTTTAAATATATATGTATGTTTTTTATTTGTCAAAGCTCGTTTGCATTAGCTTCACAAAACTGAAGTTCAATTTTAGGTTAACAGAGTTTTCATAAACCTAATGTTAGTGGAACGAGGACCGATTACTCGTGGCATACTCGAGGTTAGGAGTAACAATTGGGTAAACAAATGGAAGTTCTCGGGGTTTCACTGAAATCCCCATACAGATCTGCATAGTTGACGTCGTGCCGTTTCCAAATTAACTCTGTCATTGTCCTTATGTTCTCTCCCATTTGTGATGTAGCTTCAGACTTCAAGAGCGCATTGGTTAGGCTACTTGAAAATGCCAGTACGTTCAGCACTTTTTTTCATCTTTACACGAAAATCCTCGGGAAATCACCAAAGCACCGTTGAATGATGACTGCAAATAAAATATTTAATATAAAATGAGTAACAGCAATAGTCGATTAAATTATATTCAAATCAACAAAATAGCTATTTTATCCTATCAGTATGAGTATAGTGAATAAATAGATATTTTACTTACCATACAGGAGACTAACTCTTCGGTAGACATTTAGCAAAATTCACGCATAATGCTTGACATCAAAATAAAAAAAAAAAACAATTGTACTAGAAACCGATGTTATAGCCAAGACTTACTATGATTAAAATAACGTCAAGATAAAAATATTTGAAAATACTTAAAAATACTTAAGAGAGATTTAACAATACTTAATGAATATTGGAACTAAGGTTTAGAGTAGGATGCCCCTAGGTTTTATGAGTCAAACACATACTTTAAACCCTCTTCTCATTACTTACAAGTACAGCATACCATTATATCATCTAATGATTGCATAATTCCGAAAAAATATGTTTTTTATAGCAAGTGAGTGGAAGCAACCCTGCCGGCAACCCGGTATTTCTGACACCTTGAATGTTTTGGTTTGAAATCGCAAGGATAAATCGGATTGAGGATGACGTGGGAAGTGGCGGGTGTGTAAAATTATGGTGTTTTGTGTTCCATAGGGTAATAAAAGTCCTGTGTTTTAGTGCTTTTTAATGCCCTTAAAGGCAGACCAGAAACCTAACTTTTCGTGATGTGAAAAGCATCGGTATATCAGCGGCCGGAAAGAGTTGGAACCGGTGGGGAGCATTGTTGAAGACTGACTTTAGAGGATGATGAATAGACTTCTTTAGTTTGTTTTGTGTGAGTTGCAGCATTATTTGAATTAAGGGTACTAATGGGGTACTCACTGCTTCTTTCTCTTGAGCCCACTCTAGAATCTACATTTCATATTTAGATCTGTAAGTAAATTGATGGTCTGAGTTTCTCTGGAATACTCAATTAGAGAATGTTCCTGAAACTACAGTCAAACTGCACGTAATGTTGTGAACAACTTCAATGACAGTTCTCCAGCAGCGCTCCCATTTTATTTACAACAATCTAATGCCTACGATATTGTGCGGAAGGTGTGCCGAAGGTATGTTGAAGGTGTACCGATGGATGTGCCCAAGCTGTGCCGAATATAATTTCGGTACAATGTGCTGAGTGACTTACCCCTTGGACACGTGCCTCTTGTGTGCGACACATAAATGAAATATGAACAATTTTTTCAGTAATGTGCCAGGTACATACTTAATATGTGTACACATAAAAGCCATGTGTAACCACTCATACTATTCATTTGACACATACATTTCATGTGTACTTCTGAGTGGATTTTGTTTATGTGTGGTTACATGAAAACTTGCATGAAATTTCACATGGAAATTCGTCAATAAAAATGTGTGAAATTTTTTGAGTATAGGCAAGCCACCGACAAACCGACATGAATGACCATAGCAAAAACCATAAAATTTCTGACCAAAGCACACTATTGACATCTGGCCTCGCATCTGGCTCCGTGTTAACGGGAAATATTTAGCTAAGCCATGAACCAGCATGCAAAAGTTATGAATTGGTTCGTGTATGCACAGCAAAAAAAATGTAATATCGATCAATGTAATTCAAGCTGATGTATGAAATAATGATGTAATAGCAAAAAGCAGATACAATATTACATCAATGGATGTAATTTTGTTCGCAAAATCGATGTACATCGTACAACGTTATATTACACAACCGATGGATTGACCTGGTTGCAGCAGTTTGGATGTATTCAACAACTTTTTTTTCTGTGCGATCTTATCTGGACAAATAATTTTTATCTAGATCAAAAAATACCATGGTCTTGACAGTTCGGATCACTGCACATTAAAATCGGCCGTTTACGATTTTCGGCGAGGGGGACGACTCTATCTACGATGCAGAAAAGATTGTGTTTTGCTGTGGCTAGCTGCACGCACGCTGAGTAGATAGAAGGAAGATTTATGTCGATTTTGAAGATTTCCTGCAAAAAGATGATGAGCGATGCAAGTAGATGCGACAAATGAAAGATGATTTTTCGAAGATTGATTCGCTAGTGTGAGATTTTTTGAGCATCTAGAATTGAGATTTAGATGTGTCGCCTCGATTTTCGGGCAGAAGTCAGAATTAAGTGTCATGTCCATGGGGAACGACACTTTAGGATTATCCCCTGGATTATCCCATTTTTACCCAAATCACTCCTTAAATTTTCAACGCGCACAAAATTTCAATCCATCCTGTCTATTCTTTCTATTCTTAATTTATCTTTTCTGCATGCACCTATGCACACAAATTGTCAAGCAAGCCGTGCAGTTTTCAGGTCGACCGCGAAGCACTCTGCCACACTCACTGTCAGTTTTCAACGATCTCGATAATAAACATGGTGTTAAAAAATTTAATTTGCATCTAGATTTGCATTGATTCGTTCAAGGTGGCGATTGTCCTGGCGGAGCTGGTGGAAATTATCAAAGTTAAAACGTGAAGTAATGAAGGAAACCACCACGTACATCAGCTGATCGTGCGGTTAAAAATCGGCAAAATGCGAGCTATGCTGGGGGCCAAGGATGAAGTGATTTCTCGATTGGATTCCCGGGAGAGGTTACATTAAAATAGATGACGGATCAGTCATCTATAATCGGTCGTGGGCGCCAATACATCAAGCGCGTCATAGAGAAGACGGCAACACACATCCACTTCCCGGACTCAAACCACCAGCCTCATCTGACAATGAAACCCCCTACGTCAAGCAGGTGGAAAAGGAATTCAAGTTCCACTCGCCCCAAGTTGTATTCGTTGCTGGTGTGCGGTCAAGGTCTCGGAGATGGAAGAGCTAATGGTGAAGGATGTCACCCACCGGGTGATGGAGTTTCTGTGCGAGAATAAAAAAAAAAAAAACGGAACAAATAAGTATAATACATAACATAAAAAACAAAAAGAAAAGAAAAATATTGTATACAAAGTACATAAATAATAAATATGTATTATGTAGATCAGATGATTGAAGGAAAGTATAAGAAGTTTAATAAGTAAAAGAAAGGGTTCGATTTGTAGGGTCGTCATCTTTATGATATTAAACAAAATATGTACAGTCTTTATCAAATTTAAAATAACAAAATAAAATAACTAAGTTATATCGAAGACAACAAATCAAGAAGACTGGCAACTCTTTCATTTTCACATACAAACGCTATGAGACCGGTACAATCGCGTCATCTGCCGCTCAAAGGTAAATGCTTCGAACGAATTTGATAGCAAAGATTACATCCTCAGAAGAAGGGTTTGTGTATTTGCTCATTTTTCTATGCGTTGCTTCCACCTTCACTCAAGTGCAGCGCTGCTGCATCTGTCGCTTGGATTCTGGCAAAGTTGCCAGTCTTCTTGATTTGTTGTCTTGGGTTATATATAGGAAAAATTCTATATCCTCACTGCTGAGTAAGCATGACATATCGGCCGAAGATACACAGCAAAAAAAAAGTAATATCGATGAACGTAATTCAAGCTGATGTATGAAATAATAATGTAATAACTAAAAGCAGATACAATATTACATCAATGGATGTAATATTGTTCGCAAAATCGATATACATCGTACAATGTGATATTACACAACCGATGGATTGACCTGGTTGCAGCAGTTTCGATGTAATATTCAACAACTTTTTTTGCTGTGTAGACGACGTAGTTGATAAGTGCATGAGCGTTGATTTCTAAACCCCAATACAAGGTTAGAGCTCACTTCTGCAAATCAAGGATGCCAGCTGGTAGAGGAAACATTCCTCTATCTGTCGGTGTCATGTTTACAAAAACAATTTCGCCCTTTTTAAATGTTGGCAGCGATTTTATCACCCTAATGAAAAAAAGTAAACTTTTACTGGGTGACCGGGTTGACCTAATCGACGTCACCCGTTAGTGAGCAAACGTCAGTTCCACACGTGTTTTTGTTTACCGCAAATCTCGCGTTTGTTCACGCCGTTCAGTTTTTTCGGAGGTCTTTTTTCGCAGCATAAAATTTAAATTTGTTTAAATTTCGCCAAGATAATCGTTCAGAAAGTAGTGCAGCAAGTGCAAATCTCCACAATCGTGATGGACGAGGAGGATCCGAACGTGCTTCCCGGGTTTTCCGTTGAAGATGTCGACCTGGACTACGACGACGATGAGGGATCGAAAAAAGGCAAGAAAAAGAAGGGCGGAGGATTCCAGGCCATGGGCCTCAGCATGCCGATCCTGAAGGGAATCCTCAAGATGGGCTACAAAATTCCGACTCCGATCCAGCGTAAAGCTATTCCTATGATTCTGGAGGGTCGCGACGTGGTCGCTATGGCCAAAACCGGTTCTGGTAAGACCGGCTGCTTTCTGATTCCGTTGTTTGAAAAGCTAAAGCAGCGGGAGATCAGGTCCGGCGCGAGGGCATTGATTTTGACCCCGACCAGAGAGTTGGCGATTCAGACGTTCAAGTTTATCAAACAGTTGGGAAAGTTTTCCGATTTGAAGACGATTCTGGTGCTGGGAGGTGACTCGATGGATTCACAGTTTGCGGCGATTCACACGCTGCCGGACATCATTGTGGCCACACCGGGACGATTTTTGCATCTGTGCGTGGAGATGGACTTGAAGCTATCGTCGATGCAGTATTGCGTGTTCGATGAAGCGGATCGGCTGTTCGAGATGGGTTTCGGAGAACAGCTGACGGAGACGTTGCACAGATTGCCGGAAGCGAGGCAAATGGTACTGTTCAGTGCAACGCTGCCAAAGTTGATGGTAGAATTTGCCAAAGCGGGCCTGAGCGATCCCACGCTGATCCGGTTGGATGTGGAATCGAAAATTCCGGAAGCGCTGGATCTGAAGTTCATCTACTGCAGGCCAGACGAGCGGTATGCCACTTTGTTGGTTCTGCTTCGGGAGGTGATTCCGAAGAATGCCCAAATCGTAATTTTTGCCGGCACGCAACACCATGTGGAGTTGATTTCTTTGGTAAGGGAAGAATTGTTGAACGGGGATTTCGGATTGATTCTAGCTTTTCTTTTGCAGATTTTAACAAGAACGGGAATTTCCAACACGTTCGTTTTCTCCAGTCTGGATGCTTCGGCTCGTAAGATCAACACGGCCAAGTTTACGATGAAGAAGGTGAATATTCTGGTGGTGACGGACATTGCTGCTCGTGGTTTGGACATTCCATCGTTGGACTATGTGGTAAACTTGCACTTTCCTGGCAAGCCGAAGCTGTTCATTCATCGAGTTGGTCGCTGTGCTCGAGCAGGGAGAAGCGGAACTGCTTACAACATCTTTTCCAACGATGATATCGCTCATATGATTGAGTTGCATATGTTCCTGAGTCGGTCGATGAACCTTAGCGATGCTGGATGTCTTGGAATTGCTCCCCCAGATCTGGTTGAAGCGGACCACCAGCTGGTGTTAGAGTACGTGAAGCACATTGATCTGGCTACGGCGTTCCGGGTCAGTAACAACGCCTACAAGCAGTACATTGCGACCCGGCCGGCCGCATCGGCGAGTGCCAACAAGAAAGCCAAGCAATTCAAGATCGGTGAGCTGCAAGTGCTGGAAGATTTCGCAAAGGCCATGGAGAAGGAGAATGAAGACAAGACGGTTGACAAGCAAAAGAAGAAACAGAAAAATGTCGACGCTAAGGTAAGGGTTGAAGCACAGACAAACAGACGTTACGTCTGTTTGTCTGTGGTTGAAGTTAATAATGAGAGCGATTTACTTATGGTTTTGGAACATTGTAGAAGAAGAAACCGACCGTGAACACAGATGAATTCCGAAGTAGCTTCCTGGCGCAAATGAAGAACTATCGGCCGCATTCAACCATTTTCGAACTGAACCCGAAGAACAACTCGAAACAGTTGGTGGTAATGGCCGACAAGCGAGACAAGGATTCTATCAAGATTGAAAACCACAAGCAAAAGCAGTTGGAACTAGAGCTAGAGGAACAGAAGAAGGCTACAACCGAGGAACAGGACAGCGAACTAGATGGCCCCAAGAAGAAGAAACATAAACCAAACAAGGACGATGAGAACTATATCTCCTACAAGTCTAAGGATCACGTCGAAGAGGATGGCTACGCAATCAACAGTTTCGCCAAGGAAGCCAATACAGCTGAACTGTCGGTCATAGGAGACACGGCTCAGGATCAACGGTCCCACCAGCGATTGCAAAAGTGGGACCGCAAAAAGAAGAAGATGGTCAACGTGGTGAACCCCAAGGCAGGTAAAATCCGAACAGAACACGGAGTTTGGATTGCTGCTTCGTACAAAACCGGCCGGTATGACAAGTGGAAGGACCGCACCAAGGTTGATGATCAGATGACCCGAGAACACCAGGATAGCGATGCCAGCGACGGAGAGGAAGCCGTGTCTGTCCAGAAAAATAGCTATCCGCACACGCACTGGGGTCGGCACAACGCCAAGCTGGATCAGAAAAAGATGCGCGATTTGGGTCTGAAGTCGGCGGATCAAATCGTGAAACAAAGGATGCAGAAAGAGGCCAAACTGGCCAAAGAGAAGACCGCCCGGTTGCGTAACGTGTCGAAGAAGAAGAAGGCGCTCAGTAAGAAGATGGCCAAGTCCAAGGGCAAAAAATAAAGGTACGTAGGACGGTAGATTTTGGTGGTTAATAATATGTTCTATTTGAAACACAATGCGCAAGAATTGTACTTGATCCGAACATGTCATGATTCGGTTCGAGCAGGAAGCGTTTGTCCGTGAGAAAAAATCCACCCTTGATATTTAAGCTCATACCAGAGGTCGTCTAACAATGTACAGATCGAGGTACAGGTAGAATCGTAAATTGCTACAGATTCATCGACATCGACATCGCTTATACGAAGGAAATACATCGCACTATGTTTATGTTTTATTATTGTTCATTCGGCTCAATCGAATTAACGTTACAGAGCCGAGGATTCTTGGTCACTATACAATACATCTTAAAAATACAGTCAAAAGGTACAACGCAATAAACACTTTATCTTCCACTATCCAAAAAGTCTCGTCCATCAGAACTGGAGTAGCTTTCAGTGGTTTCATCCCAATTGGGTTCTTCAAGGGTATTGAGATAAATGCATATTCGTAATCTGCATTAAAAATGGAACCCATCATCAATTTTGGTACACTGGAACTATTTTAAATAAGTACGATTACATTTGCAAAAATCACCTTATTAGAGCCCCTCGGTGTCACTTTGTACGGGAGCGAGCTGTCAGTTTAGTGTCAAACAGTGAAGTTAATATTTTGCTTTAAATTTTGATTTTGAAAAAACGAGATGAAGTGTGGGTTCGAAAAAATATCGCTGTGCTCAGAAAACGAAGCTTTTTCAGATGATATATAACTGATATTTCAAATACCTGCATAATGCTGGATATTTTGGAACTTCTTGTGGTTGACTAGAAGTTATTCTGCAGTTTTTTTTACTGTTCATGTATCTAAGATATCCTTGCACGAAAGTCAGATTTTGTAAACAAAACGTTGTAAGCCTTTTCCTCGTAAACCGAAAGCCGCCCACGCAAATTAATGGCAAAGTTTTCCCTATCCGATGATTCTGTTGTTCTCTAGGTATTTTGGCACTTCTTCTGGTTTGTTTAGTAATTATTCTGGAGATCTCTAATTATTCTGTAGATCAAATCATGCTTACAACTTCGTGAAACATTCATTACCATCCAACAGAGGCCGTGGAAGCAAATCCTGTGGAGGAATCGGGATTTACGTGTTGAAAGGTCTGACGGCAACCCCAGTACTCAAATCTACATACGATCCAGACGTGTTTCTAGCGCAAAGGTTCGAGTATCTCGTCGTTAAGGTAAAAATCAACGATCTCAACATTGGAATCGTCACCATCTACAATCCCTCCGTTTCGAACCCGCATTTTGCACGAGAGTACGAGAAGCTCCTTTTCGATGTCCAGGATTTCGCCTTCGACCGAATCTTCGTTGCCGGAGACTTTAACATCAACGTCACTGCTCAACAGTCATCAGGAAATCTGAGATCGCTCATCCGTATTCACGATGCCTTCCACCTTACCATCCTACCAACACCACCCACAAGAATAGCAGAAAGAAGTTCAACGACAATCGATCTACTCATCACAGACAGTCCTGAATCTATACGTACAGCTAAGACAAAATCCTCGAGCCTCTCAGATCATGAGATCATCTTCTTGATCTCTGACGTTAAAGTTAGAAAAGCAGCACCTCAGCGTATTATGGTCAGAAATTTCCGTAATGTTGATGTTGTTGCACTTCAGGCAGACTTCCAAACAATGGACTTCAGAGAGGCACTCAACACCGACGACGTTAACACTAAAGCACAGACAATAACAACCAAACTGCAAAACCTAATGGACAGACATGCTCCTGAACGTGAAATTGTTGTAAAAGATGCACGTACGCCATGGATTACAACAGAAATTGAAAGGGCGATTGCCGTGAGAGACCTAGCACACGCACTCTACACGTGAAATCCCAACAGGAGAAGGAACGACAATCAGTGGAACGACTTCGTACGAAAACGCAGTAAGGCAGCATCGTTGATCTCAGCAGCAAAGAAGCGATACGGGGAAACACATTTTGCACACAACCTCCCTGCAAAAAAGCTTTGGAGCAACCTCCGGTGTGAGGGTGTGCATAACAACGCCAAGAAGAACGTTGCCGCTGAACATGCTGATCCTGATGAGATGAACCGTTTCTAGTGCGAGGGACATCGACTGCTTGTGACTGACAATAGAGCAGAAGTTGAACCGGCACACCGTACTGCTACGGACCGTGGTGGGATGCAGTTCGAATTCCGAAGGACTACAGCCAACGAAGTGTCACGCAAGATTATGGAAGTTCAAACCAATGCTGCAGATTCAGATGGAATCCCTATCTCATTCGTTAAGATGTTGGTCCCGTTTGTACTGCCTGTACTGGTTCACCTGTACAATGCGGTGATTGATGCCAGATCGTTCCCTGCCGTCTGGAAAAAAGGTCTCATCACGCCCATACCAAAGGTAACAAATCCGACTGAACCTAAACACTTTCGGCCAATTAGTGTTCTCCCTGCCATCTCCAAGATTCTCGAGAAGATCCTGCTCGACCAAATTGTTGGGCACGTGGAAGCGGACGATCGCAGGTTGCTTGCATTGAACCAATCAGGATACAGAAAGGGCCATAGCACAACAACAGCTTTGGCAAAAGTGACGCACGATATTTATGACCATTTCGACAACGAGCAGTGTACAGTTATGGTCCTGGTTGACTTCTCGTTAGCCTTCAACTGTGTTGATCATCGCAAATTACAGAGAAAACTTCGAGAGGAATTTTCTTTCACCGACAATGCATGCGACCTTATCTTTTCTTTCCTCGATCATCGCACCCAGGCGGTACGGATAGGAAATGTGATGTCCTCACAGAGATCAGTGATAGATGGTACACCCCAGGGCTCGTGCTTGAGCGCTTTGCTATTTAGCCTCTACATCAATAGCCTTCCCCGTGGACTGAGATACAGTTACCAGCTCTACGCTGATGACCTACAGATCTACATTTCTGGTGCCATCCAAAACGTAGACCAACTCGTCGAAGCCATAAACAACGATCTGGAAAGCATAGAGCGATGGGCCAGGCAGAACTCTCTTTTCCCCAACCCGAAGAAGACGCAAGCAATTATTTTTTGCAAAGAAGGAGCGGTAGCACCAACCACTAACATCGTTTTCTGCGGAGAACACATTATTTTGTCTGACAACGTAGTGAATCTTGGTCTAAGGATGGATCGCAACCTGAAGTGGAATGGACATGTGAACGACATAACGGCCAAAGTTTTTGAAACGTTGCGGACACTCCGAAGATTCGCTCCAGTTTTGTCAGTTCAAACCCGAATAAAGCTGGTGCAAGCAGTGGTCGTGCCGTTTTTCACCTACTGTGACTTCACTTACTATCCTGGACTGTCATCAGCGCTCTGTGATCAACTAAACCGTTGTTTCAAGGCAGCAGTTCGCTTTGTCTATGGCCTCAGACGCAGAGACTGCTGTAAGGAACTCTATTTTGGGACACGACCTGGACACAAATTACCGGAATAGAATCAGCTGTTTTATTCGCCAAGGGTACGCAGGAATTTTCCCACCTTATCTGCAGCAACACCTGAGAAGAGGACAGCTTGAGCGGGCCCGCTGCTTTGCGATTCCCCATCACACCACATCGAAGAAGAAGAGTGTGATGATCGCAGGTTCAATCATCTGGAACCAGCTCCCTCTAGCAACAAGACGACAGACAACGATCAGCGCATTCAAGACAGTGCTCTCAACAGGATCTCAAACCTAGTTTAAGAATTACATACCTACTAAGAAAGCTACTTCCACTAATGACTTATTGTTCTCCTTTAGTTAAAAATCAAATGTTGTGTTTTCCTTGACCTGAGCAATGGTGTAACCGACAGGCTAACGTTACGATAATAAATTACAATTACAATTACAAAATAATTGTTGTGGCTTAAACCGTAGGGCACGCAACGCAGTCCCTGCCGCAGAGTGATCAACTGGAGTATAGTTCGTTCTTTACAACAACACGACAGACGGTGCACTGACAAGAAGACAGAAGATAGAAAGCAAAACAAAAAAAAGGAACAATCATTTCACAATCGTTACAACGTGGTGGCCAAATTTATAAAGCAAATTTAATTAATTCTACCTTAATTGAGAAAATTGCTTTGTTTAAATCTTAAATATTATTAAAATTATTGCTAATCTAGTGAGTTCATGACCTGACCTATACGAGGGAATCAAGGCGGTTGGACTATACGAACATAGCAGAAAAAAAATTCAACTTGATACAAGTGCATTAATAGGGTGCCCATTAGAGAGATGCAAAATTTAAAATTTTCGCTCCACAATACTTAAACGATTCCAAATCGGATTATGACTAACCTCTCAAAATTTGAACCCATTTGGTGAGAAACAGAGATGGCACAAACCATTTGAAGTTTGTATGGGAATTACTGTGGTAAAACCAAGATTTTTGTTCATGTCTATCTAATAATTCACCATATCGGTCTGTATCAAAAACTGTCAACTGTACTTGTAGGAAATTTTCCCAGCTAGAACTTTGCTGAAGACCACTTTTTGATTAAATGCAAGGATCGAAAGCTATCAATGGTTCAATGCGTTGATGTCTTATGATCATGCTCAATCAACTGCTCAACAGGCAACAGTGGTGTTTCTGGGGTGTTGAATAGGACACAAAAATCATGGCTACTATGTCACACTGCAAAATACAGTGTTGCCTACACTGAACCAATATGACATATTCCTGTTATGTGGAAATCTTATAAATTTGCGCTATAAGATAATCCATTGAAAATTATATGATTGAAAATGTGCCAGGTAAATTCTATATGAATATCTGATACATTTACAATGCTGATAATTTGGTAACTTATATATGATCGTCGTATGATAAATGAAAATCGATCAAATTATAATAATTAACTGAAATGGATTTGAAACCCATAAGCATAAGCTACACTTTTCACCACAATATAATATATGTGTCATAAATCAATCGAAGTAAAGTTTGTGTGAAAATCACATGAAATTTACTTCTTCTTTTGACACATATATTTAATCGATTTCTAAAAATAAATCGAAAAATAAACATCAGGCAGTGGGAGCTTTCACAGTTGTGCCTTTTTTATTGTAGCTGATTTGGGATTCGATCAAGGACTGTTGAGGTGTGATGCTTTCGGTGTCTGCGCTCGATTTCACTGGGCCACGACTGACTTCAAGATTGAGCTCGTTCACATAGCTTGAAGTAAGAACAGTTCTCCCGACATGGAATGCAGTGCAACGTTATGCTCGTTTTGCTAGAGTGAAGACAAAAAGCACTGACAAATTTATGTTCCGTTTCGGTGGTGTGGTTTGTTCAAATCTTTCTTAATGCACCTGTGTGCAATAAATCAACGACTAAATTATATAAGTTGATGTAACTGGTTCATGAAGTTCGAGTACTAGGGCTGGAATCTGAATTAGCCGTGTGGAAGGCTTACAATTAGAATCATAGCAAAGTAAATATTGCAGTAGAATCATTTTTTTTTTTCAATCTCAATACATTCTTTTCAAACAAAGATTATTCAATACAGTATCATTGTTGTTAGTAGTATTTAGTTCAACTAATCATTTTAATGAGTGTACGATAACATCGTTGAAAATTGTTTCAATAATTTATAAAGAACAATCATGTAAGATGTATTTTATTGGGAGCGATATTCAGCCCAGAAAAACATGCAAAAACAAACGTTTGCTGTTGGCTTTCTTGAAAGGCATATCTATATGACTATTAAATGATTGGGATGGATCTGTTTACAATCTTTAAACCTCAAAAATCAAAGGAAGCTATTCCAATGAGATATACATGTTTTCCTATACTGCAAAGTTAAATGACAGTCCAATAGTTTCTTCATGTCTGTTTACACGCGACATATCAACAAACGTCAAAAATCATTAAAAGCAACTCCAATAAAATATACATCATTATCTTATAAGATATACATTTTAGTGAGCAATATTCATCATGAAAACAGGTATGTTTTACTGGATTTTCTCATAGTGCAAACTTATATGATTTTCCATTAGTTTCTAGATGTCTGTTCCCACCCATGACATATCAACAGTTTTTCACCATGAAATATATCAGACAATATTCATATACTTATTACCTATCGCTAACCACGTTCGAAGCAAAGTATTATCAAGTACTAAGTATGTGAAATTACGATAGAAATCATTCCATATCGCAGTCATAGTTTTTAAGTGATAATCCAATGGAATCTATCAATCATCACATAGAATGAATAAATCTGCTGACATTGCTATGTTATAAGATGGATCCAATAAACGGTACATGTCGATTTGTTTCAGTGTACAGAGCAGCTGCTTGATCATGTGATCATAAGTTTACCAATCTCTTAAATAAATAATAACTTTTTCCTGTCTCGTTTTACATAGAAACGATCTTCAGCAAAGTTGTAGCTGAGAAAATTTTCTATAAGAATAGCTATCGAACTGTTTCGCATCTTAATATGGAAAAAGACTAGAAGACAATGAACAAAAAGTTGAGATTTCCCATAGAAATTTACATGTAAACTTCAAATAGCTTGTGCGAAGTCTGTTTCTAACCAAATGAGTTGTAACTTTGGGAGGCTAATCAGGATCCGATTTGAAACCATTTAAGCACTGTGGAGCGAAAATTTCAAATTTTGCATCACTCTAGTGCCCATCCGCACGAGGAAGAGATTTTGCCGATTAAGAAACTAAATTCTTTGATCAGCACACAAACAAAACGTTTGATCCAAAGAATTGTTTCGCGATAAATCCCAACAATAATATTGCAGGAAAGTTGGTTGATCTGGACTTATTCCATAAACCTCCAATTGAGGCATTTGACCTGCATAATGTCCTCTTGATATTTTGGCTATTCTTTCGATTGATTAGTATTTATACTGAAGATCTCTAATTGTTCGTTGACAAATCATGCCTCTAAGATATTCTTATAAGCATATAAGTGCTATAAGCATTAACTTCTTCAGAGGATAATCGCCCATCGTTTCAAACATGTTCTGCACTCTCATTGGTGAAAAAATGACAGCACAGTGAACAAAAAATAATTACAAAGTTGTGAATCAAGTAATTAATACCACTCTGATTTTGGTGTGATTTAGATAAAAAAAAAGTGCAAAATTATAACAGGGACAGCTTAATCACAAAAACACCTTGCATACTTCATCGAACAAGCATTTAACCGAGCATTTAACGGTAAATTTCAAAAGTATCGTAGTTGGTAGTACCGCCACCTGTGGTGCGCATAGTCAATTCCCTTGCGTTTGACGTTTACCTACTACCGCCATCTGTTCAGCGTACAACCCACCACAGTGTACTCAACAGATGGCGGTAATGTTTTAGCGACGATGTTTTACAGTGAGAAATATTCAATATGTTATGTCTGTTTGTCTGTGACTAAACTGTTGTAGTGCAAATCCGGGGAAAATACACACACTTAAATTTTTTCGCCGAGATTCCAGCAGCCGAGTAATTCTGCAACTTATTTTGCTGAGATTTAGCAAAAGCAATTGTTTTGCCAAGACTCAGCTCACAAATAACATTTAGCTGAGGTATCAGCTATCAAACAGATATTTTGCAGAGATATCAGCAAAAGTAAATGCCGAGGTAATCGGCTGTTGGAGATTTTACCGAGCTAGATTAAGTGTGCATATCAACTCATTTTAACAGATCTAATTTCATACATTTGTTAGGTTAGGTTATTAGAGGAAAATAATAAACAACTTTATTTATGTCAACGCAACGCAACAAATCGTATGAGAGTAGCCCTTAACCAAAGATATTTAATTAACAAGATATCCCACTAATCAATTCCTCGAACAAGGCTATGGATACAACACCCCTATGTGATCGCAGTGCCATCTGGTGAGAGCACATTGAAACTGTTGGGAGTCTTCTGCAAAGTTCACCACCAGGGCTCAATAAATGACAGGTGTCAGTATGACATATGCCAGCGCGGACGTTGATGATCAGCCGAGGGAAGAGGATGATCGATTTCATCATCATTATATTCACGGCGAATGAGAACGACCCAAATTTGAGTTTAGTTCACTCATAATCGCCAAAAGTGCAGCAACTCAGCGATGAGTAAATTTGCCTCATGTTTTCCCAGGTTTTTCCAGGGAAAAATTCCTGAATTTTAGAAAAGTAAAGATTGGATTCACACAGTCTATTGGTACTACTCCGAGACTGAATAAAATTTTCGTCAATTTCCTCATTTTCCGGCAGATTTTTTAGGTTTTCCACAGGAAATAAAATTCCGATTGACGTGAAAACATAGGTGGTTTTCGTCCACCCTATTTTTCACGTAACGTTTACCGGAATTGCACGTAGCCGATCAAAATTCAGCTTCAATTATCTACGTGATTAGTCAGGTAAATACTCGGGTAAATAAGACCTGATTTCCACGTACCACGTTTACGTGAAATCGGGGTGAAAACTACTGGATACCTGGTAAGTTTTACGTGACATTCCGTTTTGTTTAAAATACTTTTCATGTAATTTGTTTAATTAGTCGGGGCCTCATAGCCTAGTCAGTAAAGGCACGGTATTACCAAGCCGGAGGCGGCGGGTTCGATTCCCGGTCCGGTCGAGGGAATCTTTCGGGTTGGAATTAATGTAGATAGGACCTATTGAAAAGTGACGCGAGATTTGTTTTCCGTACTGAGCTCCAATGCTACAGATGCCAGGGAGGCAGCTCCCACACCTGGACCCTACCAATCGACCCATCAACTCAACCGGGGACCAACGGCTTCACTTCCCGAAGGAAGGCCTGATCAGAGATGTTATGCCTTAGAACATGCCGATGGCACCGACGGAGATTGAACCCAGGCCTGCTGGGGTGAGAGGTAATCACGCTAACCATCGGCGCCGATATCTTTCAAGGTGATATCACGGCGAATGAGATCGACCCGAATTTGAGTTTAGTTATCTCAGAAATAAGAAATAAAGTGCAGGAACTCAGCGATGAGCAAATTTGCCTCATGTTTTCCCAGGTTTTTCCAAGATTTTCCAGGGAAAAATTCCCGAATTTGAGAAAAGTAAAGATTGGATTCAATCAGTCTCTTGGCACTACTCCGAGACTGAATAAAATTTTCATCACTTTTCTCATTTTCTGGCAGATTTTTTAGGTTTTCCACAGGAAACCATGAGACAAATTTAATCATCGCTGAGTTCCTGCACTTTTGGCGATTATGAGTGAACTAAACACAAATTTGGGTCGTTCTCATTGGCCATGTACGCAAAAGGAAAAGAGACAGTGTTGCTACTTGATAGCAAACTACTCATAATGGGAGGAGTCTTTGTAGTTTTTAAACCACTTGGTTGCACATCATTCTGCTTTAACCTGAAAAGATATAAAAGAGTGCTGCTGTATGGCATTAGCTCATGCGTCCGACGAGTTCCTGTGAGGGGTAAGTTTATTGCCATTGATTCCCACACCCAAATCTTAATTCGCCTGAGAAATGTTCGTAGACGCCAGTTTCAGAGGACTGGAGATCTAGCAAGGAAACGTGAAATGGCCAATCTGAACAAGGAGATTGCTTTCAGAATGGTCTCACTCCGGAACGAAAGTTTCGGGCGGCTTGTCCAGAATCTGGACGACCGCTCCAGACCATTCTGGAAAGTTGCCAAGGTCTTAAAGACGCACCCTAAACCCATTCCACCACTCAAAGATGAAAATAATGACGATCGGCTCATAATCACCCCTCAGGAGAAAGTAAATGCGGTTGGTGAGCATATTGCCAAATCGCACTTGCTTGGCTCCAACATCCAAAGTCCGCTCGAAGTTCAGGTTGAGCAATGCGTACTCAACCTTGATTCCTCCCCTTGTGCCATCCCTCCGGAGGATAGAATCACAGTGGAACAGATTTGCTCAGCGCTGAAATGCACCAAAAACATGAAGGCCCCCGGGTTTGACGGAATATTCAACCTAGTGTTGAAAACTCTCAGAATGAAGGTTCACTCTCTGCTGGCTGCTGTCTTCAACAGATGCTTGGAACTGCACTACTTTCCAAGTATCTGGAAGACAGCGAAAATCATACCTATCCGCAAACCCGGGAAGGACCCAACGCTAGCTTCAAGCTACAGGTCAACCAGCCTCCTTTCAGCGCTGAGCAAATTGTTCGAGAAACTCATTCTCAATCGTTTGCTCAAGTTTGTCGAGGAAAATAACATTCTCCTTCCGGAACAGTTTGGGTTCAGGAAGGGGCACTCCACCAATCACCAGCTAGTGCGGGTGATGAATAACATCCGAAGTAACAAAGCTGTATCCAAGTCCACAGCCATGGCCTTGTTAGACGTTGAGAAAGCGTTTGATAATGTCTGGCACAATGGGCTTGTATACAAGCTCTGTAACTTCAACTTTCCATTACATCTGGTTAAAATCACCCGTAACTACCTCCAGCAAAGGTCGTTTAAGGTATCGTTGAATGGTTGTCTTTCAGACACGTTTTCCATCCCAGCAGGAGTCCCGCAAGGCAGTCTGCTGGGCCCCTTGCTTTACAGCATTTACACTTCCGACATTCCTCCCCTCGGAGACGGTTGCGTGTTCTTTCTGTTCGCAGATGATACCGCAATAGCCGTCAAAGGAAGGATGCCTCGCGAAATAACGAACAAACTTCAACGATGCCTTAACGCCTTTGCTGATTATGCCACCACGTGGAAAATCAAAATCAATGCTTCCAAAACACAAGCGATCATGTTCCTCCATCGGCAATCGCCCAAACTGAAACCGGCTCCATCTTGTACTGCAATCATGGATGGCACAAGGGTTGAGTGGTCTGCCGAAGTAACCTATCTCGGGATGTTGTTGGATGAAAAGCTCCTCTTCCGTGCGCATGTAGAGAAAACTGTAGTTAAGTGTTCTGCCTTGGTTAGGTGTCTGTATCCGCTGATTTGCAGCATATCCCGCCTCTCAAGGGTGAACAAACTGGCTGTCTACAAACAAATAATAGCACCTGCGATCCTCTACGCAGCTCCGGTGTGGGAATCATGTGCACAGGCTCACAGGAAAAAAATCCAGGTCGCTCAGAATAGAGTGCTGAGGATGGCACTTGATCGTCCCTTCGACACTAGAATAACAAATTTACACGAAGAGGCAGGCATTGCCAAAATAGATTACAGAATTAACGAAATTAAGACTAAATTTACACAAAAATGTAATTTATCAGAACATGCTTTGATAAGCAATTTGTATATAGTAGGTTAGGTGTATATAGTAGTTGTAGGTTAGTTGTAGTTGTAAATAGTAGTTATAAGTAGACTCCTTTTTCCAATTCAAATCAAACCAATCCCACCAAGGTGGTCATACTTTAAAATAGGTCTGATATGACTAGGAACAGTAATTAATAATAATTGAAATTTCAAAGGAACTAAAGTTGAAAAGACGCATCTGTGTCACTTGAAAAAATTCATACATGTAAACCACACAAACACAAGAAATAAAGATCATTTAAAGTCAAATGGCATTAGCTCATTTTCGCTTCGTACGGCGTGGTGAACAGCAATAGCAGCAGTAGGAAGCACACCTAACAAGCAACAATTGACTGGTCGTGACAAAGGAGGAAAAGGTCTGATAAACGAGGCGCCAAGCGTCATCGCAAAGTTCTTCGAGATAACCGCCATCGGTCGTCTGGCTCGCCGTGGTGGTGTCAAACGTATCTCCGGTCTGATCTACGAGGTGTGCTCAAGGTGTTCCTGGAAAATGAGGTCCGTGATGCTGTCACCTACACTAAACACGCCAAGCGTAAGTGACCATGGATGTCCTCTTCAATAAAACGGCCCTTTTCAGGGCCATCAAGCTTACATCAGTATAGAGTTGGAATAGAATTTATCTGTGCTTGTTTGTCCATATTCAGAACCACAAGCCCCCAACGACCACATAAAATGCTATCCAGAGTTTTAATTTTGTAACCAAACTTGGAAGCAGGGGTGCAAGTGATTTTGATTGATTCTCTTAATCAAATTTCTCTTTGAAAAATATTACTACAAATTTGGTACGCCTACAATTCAAAAACGGAATGCTCTTCACATTTATTCCGTCCACTAGCGGTCCTACGTCAAGCTTCCGTTCGTGCCCCTAGGCACAGAACCTTCTAATTTTTAAATATCGTTTTGTAGCATTTTAATAGTAGTATAACGTGATATATCAACCTCAGTTTGTTTACACTTGCGACATTCGCCCTTATTCCAGCTCTATCTAGACATGTCGATTTAAAAAATCGATTAATCGGAATGAGAAACCGGTTCAACGAAAATCGGATCCAGATCGCCTATTATTAATATCATAAACACAAACAAACCGATTGGCCTTTGTTATGTTTCTTTCACGCACACTTCTGAAATCACGTTCATGGATTGTATAAATTGTTTTAGGGAGCATGCATTAAGTACGTCACGTGATATTTTGGTAAAATCACTCTTCCCCCTCCCTTTTCGTTACGTTTTTCTTAACCTACTACTTTGCTTGTCACACATTTGTAAACCCCCCTCACCCTTAGAACGTGACGTACTTAATGAATGCTCCCTTAACGGAAAGAAAATGGTCGATTTTTTGTTTAAAATACTGATTACCCTCTCGCCCCTCTCATTACTTTTGAATCACTAACACTCGCGCGTATAGCTATAGGATAAGGCAACTACTTTGCATGAGGTCGCGTCCATTTCTAACGTTCTCATTCTCATCGCCAGTGAAGTGCTATTCTCATTCGTTGGACAATAATTTGATTTGATAAAAGGTACAACCGGCAGGGTATCGTTAGCTAAATAGATTACAATTGCAGTTGTCTGTAATAATTAATTAATTCAACAATGCCGCGCCGTGTTCGTACCGCACCAAAGCGATATGTCCCCGACGGGGATACAGGCAAACCAAAACCGCAGCTGCGAGTTACAAACTCGGAAACGACAAAATCCCAATCGGAGTCACTGGAACTTGACGATGGCCACCAAATCAGGGGCCGGTCGGTCGCGTCATCCCCTATACCTCACGTGCTACGGGAAATTCATCAGCTGCAGTCCACAACAAAGCTTCAGATACCAAAGCTGTCATTTTCCCGACTCATCCGTGAAGTGCTGCTGCAGTACACGGGCTATGGCAAGGACTATCGCATAACGGCCGAGTGCCTGGAATGCCTACAGGAAGCGGCCGAGATCTACATAGTGCAGCTTTTTGAGGATAGCAACCGATGCTGCGCGCATCGCGATCGAGTGATACTGCACCCTAAGGATATGAAGCTAGCTCTTTTTCTGCGGGAGAAATGGCGATAAATGGATGGAATATATATTTTTTTTTCTATTGTGTATAGTTTTCTTTGTGTTGTGACTTTATTGAGATAAACAAAACAAAATTGTAGTAAAATAACTAATGCGTTGTAATAAAGCAACTAGAGAGAGTTTCAAGACATTTTCAATCAAAGAATAAATTTAAAAAAAAAAACCCGTCCATTCTGCGCGTGCGATTCTCCCAGTAATGCAAAGCCTCATATGTATCGCGTTATGTTGTCTGGTCTATTTCCGCACTGTGTCGGATGGCAGTGCCTCGTCGCCATTATGACTGACCAGGAAGCCACAACCGGCGGCGACTCACGGGTCAAATTCCTGGTGAACAGTGAACTCCTCTCGGACATCTCATTCGTCGTGGGCCAGAAAGGTACTGTAATCTACGGGCATCGATTCCCGCTGGCCGCTGCCAGTGATATCTTCTATGGAATGTTCACCGGTAAGCTGGCACCATCGAGTGCCAGTGGGGACCCTATCGCCGTGCCTGACATCGAACCGGATACGTTTTTGGAAATGCTCAAGTTTATCTACTACGATAATCCCACGGTCAGGGAGGACAATTTGGTGGAACTATACTACGCCGCCGTGAAGTACAATCTGAGTGGACTGAAGAATCGGTGTCAGCAGTTTGTTGGTCGGGAAGAGCCGTCTGTGATGAAGATCTTTACGAGCAATGTGAAGCATGGCTTTGAAGAGCTGAATGCGGCTTGTCTACAGACCATTTGTGCCAATCCGTTGGTGATGTTTCGAAGTTCGGATTTTCTGGAACTGCCGCTGGAATTGGTGGAAAAGATTGCCAGTCAGAGCAAACTTCGGTGCAATGACGATCAACTGTTGGATGCCCTGAGGAGATGGAGTATGCATCTGGAAGGTGCAACCCATCAACATGAAGCACTCAAAAAGCTGACGGAAATCGTTGAGCTGCAGCAAGAACTCAACCGGGATTATCAGTGTAGAAAGTGGCTGTTCTTTGGACCGATTTGTTACACGGTGGATCCCTGCAAGGGGACGTTTCATATGACAGCACTGAAGCAAATCGATCTATACGGAGTAGGGATGTACATTGGCTGCCACGAGAACGAAATGCCTGTATCAGTTTCCGTCGGGGTCGTTAGTGGAGACAAGATGATACGACGATGGCAAGCCAATGTTCCGATTCGGGAGGACATCTACGTGTACGACTGCATGTTCGAGAGGGTTTCGCTTCTCGCTAATTCAAAAGTGACAATAGTCTGTGATGGGCCGAGAAAGACGGATGGACCTCTGAAGAAATTTACCTTCTGGAACAGGGGTTTCACGTGGACTGGGGACACCTCAGTTATGAAGCTGGAAGACGACCGAAACTACGAACACACAGCTATCGCATACATTCTCTATCAAACGAAACATTAGAACTAATTTGTGTGTACTTTATTGATAATTTTGAAATAAAAACGCCAAAACATTCCTTACGATCTACCCTTTTCTTCTTGACCCCACGCAGTCCTTGCACTTTCCAGCAGCAAATCACAGGTTCTTCTGAGCAGTGGATCTCCGGCCATGGTTTCCTTTAGCGCTACACAAAGCCTTTGAATGGTTTCCTCATCGAGTGAACTGGCCTTCAAAGTATTGACAATCGTTGCACTGTCAATCGGTTCCGCCATGAAATACAACGTCTCCAGAATCTCCCCTAGCGCCGTCTGTATATCAAACTCGCAGTCATTTTCGTCATTCTCCTCGTCCATCGGTTGCTCTACCTGCTGTACTGAGTTCTGAACGCTCTCTTGCTCCTTGGACAAAACGGTATAGGCGTTCACCATAGTCAGGAACGTTCCGGAGTGGAAGTGATACACAATCGCACTGTAGATACTGTTGATGCAAACGAATATCCTGACGTGTGTCTTGGAAAGTGGTAAAAGACTACCCTCGGTACTCAGCGGAACCAGTACCCGATACACGCAGTACACGATTCTGTCGATTTGGTTCTCGTACAACTCGTTGGCATTGATTATGAAGTTCTCGTGAATTTCCAAAAACTTCTGCATCGTCTTCAGATCTTTGTTTGTCAGAAACTCCTCCTCAAACTGATTGTCAGCCGGCCTTTCCGGGTAGATCTGTTTGAATCCTTCCATCAAACCTTCAATCAGACAAGTTTTGGCGAACATTCTGTAGAAATCGTTCAACTGGGCGTAATCGACCTCCGCCTCCGTGAAACGATTCACCATCGCATGAACCGCCTCCAGTGTATGCTCAATTAACTCTCTGTTCGTCGTACTGCCCAGTATGAATGCCAACTTCTCGGTCATGTCTTCGACCTCGCGAATCACCTTAAACCAACAGTACTGCTCGTCATCCGATCGATCCAGAATGGTCGTAAAAATCCTCATCAACTGTACCAGAATCAACGTGTCGCTCGATTCCAGAAACCCGCACAAACTCAACAGCAGCGACTTGTTTTCGTACAGAAACTTGTGCGTCTCTTCAACGCAGCACATGTTGCCAATAATCCCGAACAGAATCTCCACCAATCGGTTGTCCTGCTGGGAAGCCTCCGCCATGCTCACAAATAGCTCAATCACGTCGTGCTTCAGCAGGAACAGCACCACATCCTGCTCGATTGTCATATCCCACAAACTGCACAGGTCCTTCTCAAAGTCCTCATCCTCCGCCAAGCTACCCTCCAGTTGCGGAAGTTTCAGGATCGTCGTCAGCACAAACCGCTCGCTGTACATCGTTTCACCGATCCTGTCACCTTTCAACTTCTCCAACATCTCGGTGCCAGTTTCCTGTTCCAGATCGGTCGATTGAACTGCTGAGGTCACTGTAGGCTCATCCGTTTCAGCCCGATTCGATGTTTCCGGGCTTTCCATAACTGATTTGCAGGCAAAGTAATATTTTAAACGTTTGTTTTATGCCTTAACTTAAGGTTTATTACAGCTGTACGTTCTAAACAGAAAGCGATGGGATGGATGGGTCGTCGAAATTTTCAAGTAATACACCAAACAAAATTGATACGGAACGCCGATGCGTTTGTAAACAAAATTTAATTAAACATGAAGCTGTCAGATCATGTTGATACAGGTGCGTTGCAAATTCGATCGGTCACTAGCGAAAAGTGCAAGGACTTTTCGGCGAGCTTTTTAGACACGGTAAAAAAAAACATACACTGAATAAAATTGTTATGGTTATTTTGCTTAACGACGTGTTCGGGGTACCATCCAAACCATTTGTGGAATAGTCCTATTATTTGGATTATCATGCGGTTGTGGTTTTTTTTATTGGGGAGTCTTCTTACCACAAACGAAGTGACAGACGACTTACTGGCGAAGAAATCCATTAAAATAATGTGGTTCACTGTAATAGAATTTTCTTGGAAGCTTGTGCCATCATCCACCAGATGGGTTAGTTTTTTTTGTTTTGATTTGAACAAAGTTGATTTTGTGTACAGTGATTCTTTGACAGTGTGCAAAGAGTGCATGTCATTTTGTCATTTTTTTATGCATTTCAGTTTTGAGTAGAGTGAAAGAGATAGAACCAAAACATTCTAGTACATTTGGTGAAAATGCTAGTTCAATCTAGTAGTAGTGTTGCCATGTGGTACAATCCAGTAGTAATGGTGTTGCCATGTGGTACACTGAAAAATTGCAATAGCAGGTTAGTCACCAAAGTTTTCGAGCCGCTCCGTCTGTCACTTCGTTTGTGATCACTACTACACACAAAGAACAAAAATTGTTGCTATAAAAATAATGCATAATCAAATTAAAAGTTTCCCAAAATTCGTAGTTTCAACTATGAAAGTTTTCAAAATTAAACTTATATTTTAGATTTAAAAATGTTTCTTTCACTTTCGACTTGTAATTTTAAAAGTGATTTTTTTTAAATAAAAGTTGTAAAACTGTCAAAATACCTCTTCATTGCGTAGTTTTTGACAGTACTGGACCTCCGTTTCCCGCTAAATTTGACATGGGAAATAAAAAATAAAACAAAACCAGCTGTGAGAACTTGCAGGAGTAGCAGCAGTGTATTCTATTTTTTCATATATTTCACCCGCCGGCACGATAGTTTCCCTTCTTTACGATACGAATAATAATATGGAGGCACCCGCGGGGACACTACCGAGTGGAAGGATACTCCAGTTGCCGGATTTGGAGGTAAGTTGATGAAATTTTTGAAGACTTTCGATCTTGCTTCCGATTTGACTAATTGATGTGTTTTGATCTTCAGCAGCCTCGTCAGACTTGCCGGAAAGGAAAGCTACTCCCATCAACCATCACCATTAAGCAGGAACTTTTCTTCAAGCACGTTCCCACACCGAGCCCATCAGGAAGTAATTATTCAGATATCAACTGTACCATTAGTGTAAAATGCTTCCAATGGAAGATTCCATAATGCAGTGGCCTTTCAGTGATGATTGAAAATTTTAATAAACTAAAATGAATTAAATTAAATATGTATGTGTTTCATTTTTCTAAAGCAATAAATAATATTTGAGATGAAAACGTACACCATTGCGATAAAAATGCCCATCTTTTAAATTAAAACCTTTAATGAGTATATTTAAAAACCATAGGCTATTAGATTGACAGTTCTACAATTCGATTTGAAAATTTCAACTTTTAAAATTAAAGAATGAGCTACTTTTGAATTGACAGTTGGCCGACTTTTGTTTTGAATGCAAAAGACTTTCTACCAAAAAGAACCAACGCAAACTTTTAATTCTATCAATGGTTTTTTTTTTAATTTTATTAACGATAATTTTTTGTGTGTACTGGATTGTACCACATGGCAACACTCCTACTGGATTGTACTAGCATTTCCACCAAATGTATTAGAAAGTTTTGGTTCTATCTCTTTCACTCTACTCTAAACTGAAATGCATAACAAAAATGACAAAATGAGACACTCTTTGCACCACAAACGAAGTGACAGACGGAGCGGCTCGAAAACTTTGGTGACTAACCTGCTATTGCAATTTTTCAGTGTACCACATGGCAACACCACTACTACTGGATTGTACCACATGGCAACACTACTAATAGATTGAACTAGCATTTTCACCAACTGTACTAGAATGTTTTGGTTCTATCTCTTTCACTCTACTCAAAACTGAAATGCATAAAAAAATGACAAAATGATACGCACTTTTTGCACACTGTCAAATAATCATTGTACACAAAATCAACTTTGTTCAAATCAAAACAAAAAAAACTAACCCATCTGGTGGATGATGGCATAAGCTTCCAAGAAAATTCTATTACAGTGAACCACATTATTTAAATGGATTTCTTCGCCAGTTAGTCGTCTGTCACTTCGTTTGTGCTTTGCACACTGTCAAAGATCATATTGCACACAAAACCAACTATGTTCAAATCAAAACAAAAAAACTATCCCATCTGGTGGATGATGGCAAAAGTTTCTAAGAAAATTCTATTACAGCGAACCACATTATTTTAATTGATTTCTTCGCCAGTTAGTCGTCTGTCACTTCGTTTGTGCTAGTACCCCGAATACAACGTATAGTTCGTCTAATTTTACATTGCAAATGCTATGCAACATTAGACATTAAAGCCATACGTTGTATTCGGGGTACTCGTATACATCTTATATTCGTTGTAAGTCACACGAAACGAAAATCAATTAATTTATTCATGTGTTTCACTTATACATTTTTGCCAAAACATCAGCCTTATACATTCCATAAGACGAACCGCATAGATCCTATAAGAATGCATAAAAGGTATGTGTAACCGTTTATACATTTCATTTGACACATGATCTTCATTAACTTTTTGCAAGGCGTCTGCTTATTAGTTGACTTATACATTTTATGAATAATCAGCAATAGAAATTTGCCAAAAGGTATAAGGAGATTTCTATCCGTGCAGGTAACACAGTAGGAGAACATCCAAAATACTACATCTATGAATGTAATCAGCAAAGCTTCTATTCCATATAAAGTTGAACGATATTATAAAACCACAGACAAACAGACGTAACTCTTCATTGTGTATCTTCGTTCATGCATTTAACGGTTGATTTGAATATTATCAGTTCCGCGAACTTCTCGCCGCAGCGCTGGCATCGGATCACTTTGACGTTTCTATATAGTCTATAGAACTTTTATGCAATATTGTTTACGAGTTAGCGAGCAAGCTTGTTTTCCGCGAGAAGCCAGAGAGATGTCGTTACTGAGGTTATATGTTTTGAGATACTATGTTTTCAAGAACAAGTTTTTCAAAGAGTTACGTCTGTTTGTCTGTGATATATCTTTAACTTTTTCACGCAAACGTTCATATAAAGTTCATAACTATTTCATTACAAGTTAAACATGGAAAATAAATCAGTTTTTGGTAGGGTTAAGATATGATTTGTGTTTATCCAGATTTCTCATAAGAAGAATAAAGAAACACATGTTCATGTCTAGTGCCGTGGATATCCCTTCTATTAAACGTAATCGTTTCTATATCACACCTCACTTCTTCTCTCTCAAACCGCTCATTTCGTCCAGCTTTTGTCGCAGTTCAAGCAGTTCCCGATCCGGCACGTACCGTCCGTCGTCCACGTCGCTGCTGTGCTCACTCACCGTGAGCGTAACCCCTTCCGGCAGAGCGGCTTGCAGTACACGCAGAAAAGTGGGATACAGCGGAGCCTGGAGGTTTGCGATTTGAACATTGCGCTCGTAAGTCGTCAGTTTGTATTCGCTCTCGATGACCGCTGAAGCCGGTTTGAACTTCTGCACGTTACGCTTTTGTGGCGGCTGCGCCCAGCACTCGGCAATGTCTAGGTCCATTTTGTCGGCTACGTTGTGCACGAAGCGCTGGTAGCTCTCAAGGATCGGATAATCGTAGCCCTTGATGGTGAAATTCAGCGTATTGTGCAGCGGGTATTTGGGCCGAAGTTTCTGGAATTGAGAGGAAAAATAACAATGGAATTTTTAGTAGTTTGGTGAATGGTATTTGCAGAAACTACAGAAAGACGCCTGCAGGCATTCGAATAATAATTATCATGCACAATCGCAGATGCTCTCTTCGGTTTTGTAGACGATTTCGATATCATCGGAATTGAGTGTGCACGGAGTAAAGTTGAAGATGATACACGCATAGAGGTAACTCTAGGACCGGAAGGTCCCGAAGATATGTGCTCAACTTTTTGGCACAGCTCTGGTACTCTCTTCGGTCCCAAGCTAATCGATGCACCCCTCGAAACATAGGAAAATCTAATAACCCCTCATTTTATCTGTCAAAATTTCATAGCGAATCAAAACAAACATTGTGTAGTACTAGAATTTTGACTAGAATGGGGTGCGTTAATCGTTTGCTTGGGACCAATAGCACAAACGAAGTGACAGACGAAGCGGCTCGAAAACTTTGGTGACTAATACCAACAATCAATACGAAACTAACGATTTTAAATTGGCTCACCACTTTAGTAGCCTATTGGTCCCAAGCAAACGATTAACGTGCCCTATTCTAGTTGAAATTCTATTACTACACTATGTTTGTTTTGATTCGCTATGAAAGTTTGACAGATAACATCAGGGGTGTGTGGATTCATGCAGAACATGCAGGGGTGAGTGAAATAGCTTGGGACTGCTTGGGACCGTTGTTCTGGTACTGAGTGAGCCAAAAATAATAATGATTTTCTTCAGGACCCAGTGGTCTTAGAGTTACCTCTATGCTAATACCAACAATCAATACGAAACTAACGATTTTAAATTGGCTCACCACTTTAGTAGCCTATTGGTCCCAAGCAAACGATTAACGTACCCTATTCTAGTTGAAATTCTATTACTACACTATGTTTGTTTTGATTCGCTATGAAAGTTTGACAGATAACATCAGGGGTGTGTGGATTCATGCAGAACATGCAGGGGTGAGTGAAATAGCTTGGGACTGCTTGGGACCGTTGTTCTGGTACTGAGTGAGCCAAAAATAATAATGATTTTCTTCGGGACCCAGTGGTCTTAGAGTTACCTCTATGCTAATACCTTGTACAGACATACAAAGTTCACTGTTGTACTACCGTTGTACCATAGAGGTAACTCTAAGACCACTGGGTCCCGAAGAAAATCATTATTATTTTTGGCTCACTCAGTACCAGAACAACGGTCCCAAGCAGTCCCAAGCTATTTCACTCACCCCTGCATGTTCTGCATGAATCCACACACCCCTGATGTTATCTGTCAAACTTTCATAGCGAATCAAAACAAACATAGTGTAGTAATAGAATTTCAACTAGAATAGGGTACGTTAATCGTTTGCTTGGGACCAATAGGCTACTAAAGTGGTGAGCCAATTTAAAATCGTTAGTTTCGTATTGATTGTTGGTTGTACTGCTTTAAGCTAGTACCACAAATTGTACGTTTTGAGGTACATGATTAAAGGAGTACAACGGTACTAATTTGTATGTCTGTCTGTGGTATAACTTGCAATTTCAATTTTTCAGTGTACCACATGGCAACATCACTACTACCAACAATCAATACGAAACTAACGATTTTAAATTGGCTCACTACTTGACTAGCCTATTGGTCCCAAGCAAACGATTAACGTACCCTATTCTAGTTGAAATTCTATTACTACACTATGTTTGTTTTGATTCGCTATGAAAGTTTGACTTATCAAAACAACTATAAAAAATGAACTTTCCGGCTGAAAATATCACAGAGGGTTTTGACTCACTCTGTGCGCGAACGTCGTTTACTCAGAAGTGAGTAAAGTGCGCCTACTCACTTTTGAGTAGCCATACTTCCCACTGAAATGAGCATGCTAGACTCAATTTGAGTTGTTGCGAGTTACCTTGAATACTCGCGTATATATAATGGACAGGAATGGACTATACTAATTAATAAGTGAACCCGGTTTTACTCATTTAGGCTCTGAACCATTTGGTGGATTATTTTAACTTTTGGTTAAAATTTGACAGATGAAAAGTTATCGATTAACCCTGCTATCCGAGCATGGTTATTTCTGACAGACAAGAAGTTAAATTTTGACAACCGTGGCTCGAAAACCGGTCGATCGACAGCACGGGGATTTTCGAACATAGAAAATAACTTTCGAAATGTCACTTTTAACCACGAGTTAAATTTAACTCGGCAAATGGTTCACAGCCTTAATGAATGAAGACACTTTTCTTCAAAATGGGTAATTTTTCAATAATTAATGGGTACTTTCAAGTTAGCGTGAAACCTGTTTTCACCAGCAAAATTTGAAACTGCATCATCAAGCCTTTTTTTTCAAGATGGCTAGAAAAGGCTAAGTTTTGATAAATTTTCTCTGGTTTGGTCTACACATTTGAAACGCTTTCAAATTCAGTTTGTGAATTCTTTTGGCGCCATAGCTCTGAAGTTTTTTTTTGTCACTGTTTGAATGGATCAATACTAACTGCAATATTTGGTTAAATTGTTTGATTGGAGCCGAAAATGACTCGTCCTTCAGGTAAAAAACCTACTCGCAACCCGAGAGGACTAGGTGCGACAAGAGCGGGACAAGCTGCGGAAGATCAAGAATTCGTACCTACGGCACCCACCGGTAGGAACAGCACAGCTCGGCGACGTTCTGCATCGGAAACAAGGGAATCCCGTACGTCAACCCGATCTGCACAGGACCGTCGAAGCAATTCCGAACCCCGAGGCGTGCTCCACGAAATCTACCGGTTGCAAAATTCTGTTGGATTGTTGATCCCTAAGCTGCCGTTTGCACGAGTAATCCGCGAGGTATTGCAGCAATATAGTGGGCAAAACATGCGCATCACACCGGAATGCTTGATGGCCATGCAAGAGGCTTCGGAAATATTTCTTGTGCATTTATTCGAGGATTCCCATCTTTGCACTCTGCACCGACAAAGGGTCACGGTGACGAAAAAGGATATGCAGTTGGCGTTGGCTCTCCGGAAGCCGGTGTAGGACTTACCTCCAAGTAATCGGGCTCATACATGCTGCTGAAGTGGCGGACAACGTTGCCGGTGGCCAAAAAGCGATGGGTTATCTTCAAAGGGGGGAATATTGAACGAAGCGGGTGCACCGAGAACGAAACAAAATATTTTTAGTTAACTGCATTGTTATTTCAGATGTTCATGGCCGACTTACCTGCCGAAGCATATTTTTTCTTTTATTTTAATGTTTTTTGCTGGATTATTTACTCTTTTTTAAGTTACACTGAACTTTGCAGCACATCTCTAATGTTTGTTACCGTAAAATTGCTGTCAAAACGTCATTTGAGGTTATGTTAATTGTTTATGTAACATATATGCACAGTGGGTGAACGTTGCTTACAAAATGCGCAGATTTGAATTTTAATGCGATTTAATTTTAATTAATATGACCGAATAAATGTAACAAATAACAACACAATGAAATTAGTCCTGTTGATTGAAAGTCTATAATTTATTATCACTCTCCCATTCAAACGAAAGCCTTACATAAAGCAAGGGTATGATCCACCCCGCAGCTGATTTTCAGCACCCGGGCGCTGACGGCCACCTTGAGGGGAAAGAATTGATCCTGCTTGTGGCCGAATCCTAGACAACCGTACCGATTGTGGCCCCACATATACAGATCGTCCTGATCGTTGATTGCTCCGCAGTGTGTTAGTCCAGCTGATATGGCCCGAACCCGTACGTTGGGATTGAAATCATTCCGCCCAAACAGAGTGGCCGGGATCTGCGTTGGTCGCGGTTGATGACCCACCTCGGGACCGAAGCCTAAGATGCCATAGCCCCAGGCGAACACGTCGCCATTTTCTGAAACGATTGGAATGTCCCCTGATCTTCAATTTTGGCAATTATATCAAACGTACCGTTCAGTGCCAGACAGAAGGAACCTCCAGCAGCGATGTCCGTAATTTTGCCACACTCCTTCAGGAAGTCCAAATGAAGTGGAAAATTTATTTGAGGATTATCGTCTGAATCCGTAGCCAACTGACCGTATTCTGTGTTACCCCAACCAAAGACTTCTCCCTTATCTGTTAATATACAACACTATTTCGATTATATCGGTAACAACCGTCTATCCATCAAACTAACCGTTCAACGCCAACACCGTATCGGACGTTCCAGTAACTTTGCAGATTTTCTCCCCCTTCAGATCTCCTTCAACCGACGAAGGCGTGCTCACTAGGCCAAATGTTCCCTGTCCGGTTTGACCGTCATCGCTCCATCCACAGGAATACAAACGTCCCGATTCCGTCAGAAAGAAGCTGTGATCCTGACCGCAGTCTACCTCCACGACCGGATCGTCTTGCCTACCACCGAGGTCCTTTATCCTATTGATCACAGGCGCGTTTAAATAATCCTCATCTTTGACAATGTCCCTTCCACATTGCCCATAGGCGTTATTTCCAAAAGCATAAACTACTCCTTCCTTCCCCAGTGCCAGGTGGTGTGCCCTCCCGGCGGCCACCTTAACAATTTCGACCACCTTCTCGTTGCCTTCCACGGCGGCAAAATCAATCGGTGCCGGGTAAATCAATAGCTCGAACGGTTTCCGGTGCTGTCCACCCAGCTTGTGATACCCGATCTGTGAATCCGTGTTGATTCCCGTTCCCCAGAGGCTCTTCCCATTGCGACATTTGGCGGCGAACACGGAAAAGCCATACCCAGCGGCCACGTCCAGTATGTCTCGGTTTTCGGCGAAATTTAACCGACTCGGATGCTGCACTACATCAGTGTGCGCCTTGGCTTGCTTCTTGAGCGATGTTTGCACCCCGAGGGCACCGGTGGCGGCCAAACCCCATACGTACACTCGAGTGTCGGTCGATTTGGCGATCGGATACTCGTGCACTTGATGGAAAAGAAAATAACAAATTGAGAACAAGAATGCGGTGATTCTGGAGAATGTCCTACCTGGGATCTTTGACTGGTCTTGCCGGAGAACGGATCGCCGCGCGTGAGAAGTGTACTTACAAGCCGGTTGATATCGGACGATTTGTGCGGGAATTCTCAGAACCCGGATCATTATTATTTATAATTAGTTATTCTAGTTACTGTAAAAGCAAGTAAATGCACATTAACTTTTCAAATTGAAGCTATCAAGTTCTTGTTGTGTCGTTCTGCAGAATTCAGTGCCAACTTTTCAAAGGGGCGTAATTGCATTTGTAAACAATGACTTTCGCCTTCGATTTCTCGCGAATGAAAGCTCACTCATGGAAATGAACGACACCAACAGGTAGAGGAATGTTTCCTGTCCCAGCTAGCATTGATAATTTGGAGGGGTGGGCTTTTATTAGCGAGAAATCGACGGCTAAAGCCATTGTTTACAAAAGCAATTACGCCCCTTTGAAATGTTGGCACTGAATTGATGATGCATTAATAACAACAAAATGCAGAACTAAAATCAAAAGGAAACCGATAAGCGTTATTGTGACAGCTGTTTGTTTTCCCTTTCTCCTCTATTTCGTCGTATGGCACAGGTCTGTACGGTAACAGTTGAGCTCTCATTAATGACCTAAAACCTACCCAGTAGGGTAGTTCAAAATCTACTCTCTCTTTCGTTAAGGTGCCCCTAATAAAATTGTTATGGTTATTTTGCTTAAGGTTCAATTTACTTTGATGCTTTTTGGAAAATTTCAAAAGCAGTTTTTTCCGACGCATTATTTCAGATTGCAAAAAGCTCGCACTATTCGATTCCTTTTGATATTTTAGACAAAATGACGCAAGCTTTTTGCGTTCTAAAATAATGCGTCGGAAAAAACTGCTTTTGAAATTTTCCAAAAAGCATCAAAGTAAATTGAACCTTAACGACGTGTTCTGGGTATCTTCCAAACCATTTGTGGAAAAGTTCAATTGTTTGGGTTATCGTTCGTTTATGGTTATTTTTTATTAGGGGCAGCGAAGGTGAAAGGCGAAGTCATTATTTTTTGAAGAATCAGCAGAAAAAGCAGTTTTTTCGTTCAAACCAGAATAACGTTCATGAATGTGTGCTCATTGCATTCTACTTGCCTACCGGTATCACAGTGAACCAGACAATTAACAAATAAAGATAAAGTCACGAACGAGCTGCAATTTTCATTATGAAAAAAAAAGACGCAAGAAATGGATATTTTTTAAGCAAAATAACTTGAAAATTTAAAAGTGATCAACTCCGCATTCGCCTTATAAATTTAACATAATTTGCTTGACAATTTGTCGTTATACTCTCGTTGAAACCAGGAGGTAAGAAACCACAGAGAAAGCGGGATCTATACCATTCAAAGACTTCTCGCCTAACTTTTCAAAAGGTCCTATCTAACATTTCACTCTTTCCGAGAAAAACGAGGTTGAAGATTGACAAAATCTTTTTTGATACTATTTTAAACCAAATCAACTTTTGACATTTTTAAGACCTTTAATAGTAAAATGCGATAGTAAAATTGAAATTGAAATTATAATCTACCCGTTTCATGCATTTTTTTTTCTATGAAAACGTGAAAAATGTTACATAGGACATTTTGCTCTTGTCAAGTGTACATTGGACATGTTATATAGGACGTTTTGTTATAATCACAGTTACATAGGACATTTATGTTTTCAACATTATTTGTTTGTTTTTAAGCATTATGAGTGCATAATTTAAGTTATACGAGTTAAACGAACAATATGAGTATTGGACAATGCATCAACTTTTTTTCAACGGTATATCGCAACACTGCCCACAGATTGCTTTGGTCGATCATGAGCTGCTTTTTATTTGATAACAGTGTTATTTTAGGGGCTGTTCATTAACTACGTAGACAGCTTTTCGGTATTCTTGACCCCCGCCCCCTCCCCATGCGTAGACAATTGTCCATATTAAAATTTTAAAATTTGTATGGGCCGTGGATAATTGTCAACCATACATCTAGTTTTCACTGCAAATCCTATGTATGAGTGCTCATTGCAAGACAGCCTATATTACGTGATATAGGCTGTAATGTGAAACGGGGTATTATCATAGAGGTAACTCTAAGACAAGTAGGTCCCGAAGAAACGTGCTCAACTTTTTGGCTCACCTCTGGTACTATCTTCGGTCCCAAGCTTGTCGAATCACCCCTCGAAACATAGGAAAAACCAATAACCCCTCATTTTATCTGTCAAACTTTCATAGCGAATCAAAACAAACATTGCGTAGTACTAGAATTTCGACTAGAATAGGGTACGTTAATCGTTTGCTTGGGACCAATAGGCTACTAAAGTGGTGAGCCAATTTAAAATCGTTAGTTTCGTATTGATTGTTGGTATTATCATAGAGGTAACTCTAAGACAAGTAGGTCCCGAAGAAACGTGCTCAACTTTTTGGCTCACCTCTGGTACTATCTTCGGTCCCAAGCTTGTCGAATCACCCCTCGAAACATAGGGAAAACCAATAACCCCTCATTTTATCTGTCAAACTTTCATAGCGAATCAAAACAAACATTGCATAGTACTAGAATTTCGACTAGAATAGGGTACGTTAATCGTTTGCTTGGGACCAATAGGCTACTAAAGTGGTAAGCCAATTTAAAATCGTTAGTTTCGTATTGATTGTTGGTATTATGGATTAATAAAATTTAACACAAATATAATGAACACATTTCTAGATAAACAGTAAAATGTCCTATATGCATTGATCGATTCTCTTCCGTTAATAACTCAGCTGTAAAAGCTTTCCCTATTGTGTTTGACGTTTTGGATGCTAGATAAGAACCTCCTTTATCAAACTATTTTGTAAAATTAACGCAAAATCTGTTTGCATTGCAGTGGTTATCAAAACAGATAGTCCATGAAGAGAATCGATCAAAGCAGATAGGACCATTTGAAATGTTCATCGAGATTTAATCATTCTCTCTCTGTCTTCTCTCGCTCTCTCTCGCTCTCTCTCACACTCTCGCTTTCTCGCTCGATCTGTATCGTACTCATACGCTCACTGTATCTAGCACTGCCAAGAATACTGTTTGCGCTAGATCATATTCGTGGGTGTAAGTCCTGCGGCCCGGTCATATCAAAGCAGGATCTAACGTCTCCAGGTAGTTAGAGCAACCGTAACGGTCGTTGTCATTTGCGCGACTATTTTAACAGCGTACAGCGCTCTCATTTTAGTTTAGTCACTCTTCTCCACACCGGTCGCTGCTATCGCGGTTATCAATTTACTCGCCGTAGTCCGTACCGGTAGTGAGCATTTTGATAAGTCTACGAATAGCAACCTTTCTCCCGCGCTGCTATCGCGCTGCTAAATTTGGTAACGCGCTTCTCACCGAGAAGCCGACTGCTATTTTAGTTACTCGTATGGCAACCCCCGATACGGTAGCTGCGCTATGATGAGGGCTGCTAAAATGAGTTTAGCAGCGTACCGTTACGGTTGCTCAGTAGTCATGAAGACAATTCTCCCCTCCGTCGATGCCACTCCGTTCGTTTAACAAACCACTAAACGATTCAAACCCTCGAATGCTGCCTTTTGCACGCGATAATAAAGCGGCGTCTGTGTTCTAAAAAAGAAAATCTCAGCGACATTCACTACCCCTCTCGAGACGCTCCTATCCTACCTTCTTCCAATATTTTGAAGTATACGTTTTTGTCCCGTCCAAACACAGTCAGCTGTTCCGTTTACCACGGTATTCCCGCGTGCAAATCCAGTGTGTGTTGTTCTCTGGGTTGGTCCACGTTCATCCGTATCGCAGCACATTCGGCAGGAGGAGTCTGAAAATTTATTGTTTATTGTTATCCTTTCTCCAATCAACAGCAAACACATCGCATTGGAATCAGCTGTGATAGATGTAGTGGTTGCCAGAAAACTTTATTTTTCACTCAACGTTTTGACAACTATGTTGACACGCTGAAACACCTTCTGACACCCAAAAACACCGAAGAAACACAATAAGCACGGACACAAGGTGGCAGAGTGACTTACCCCCTGGTAGCAACGCATCAGACGGTTGCTATTTCGAATAAACGTCAAAAGTTTGTTTTGCCGGTGTGGAAAACGGTAACTTAAATTATGACTCTGATAGCAACGACCGGTGTGGAGATGAGTGATTAAGCCAAAATGGAAACGCTGTGCGTAAGTAAAATAGTGCCGCAAATGGCAACGACTGGTACGGTTGCTCTAAAGAGTTCAATTTTATTTGCAATTAATAATGTCACAAAACTATGCATAGGAGGCATCACTGCACTGCAAGCCACTTTTTATTGTTGTGTCATAGGATCTATTCTAATGTTTTATGCGTGCAACAAATTACATCGTGATGAAGTTTGATTCTAATGTAACGTTAGGTTCTGTTGTCATTAGATGTATTCTGATGTTTTATGCGTGCAACAAATTACATCGTGATGAAGTTTGATTCTACACAGCAAAAAAAAAAATGTAATATCGATCAATGTAATTCAAGCTGATGTATGAAATAATGATGTAGGGTATACGTCCCTAACCTCGGTCTAATATGCAGCCATCGATTACGTTTTTAATCATAACTCATCAATTAATTTACCTGCAAACGATATTCTACTGCTAAATGGTATGCTTAGATATGCTTATTATGTCGTTTGCTACCAGAAACCACGAAAAGTTGAAAAACTTACTTTTTTTGAGACAATAACTCACCAGGGAAATGTATGTAATGTGGGAAGATCGAGTAGCCCCTCGGTGTAACTTGCGAAAAATTCAGTTCTCACCCAACCGTTACACAAAGTGTCTCGCGTGTGCGCGTTGTATTAATTAATTTGATAATAAAGTTACTTTTTCCGATATTCTCTCAACTCTAAACCCTTCCGTCTTACATGGGGGCTCGTCCGGGAAGGAGAGTTGTTGAGACAGTGAACGCGATGTGATTTAATTTCGCTTAAATTAATCACAAGAAGTACGACGCAAATCGCATTCAAGATGGCGGAACAAATAGACCTATTATGTGAGACGTTCACGAAGGTCGGAATCATGCGAGAGTGCGAAAAACGAGGATTGCCGAGCACCGGCAATAAAAAGGCTATGGCGAAGCGGATCATCGATCATGACGCGACGATGACTGCTATCGAGGAAGAAAAGGCAGACGATGATGGTGTTCGTGTCACCAAAGGCGAGGTGAAGGACAACAGCCAACATGACGATGATTCCGAAGGAGAAAACGACGACGAGAGCCGAAATACTGCCGACGAAGAGGACGCACTCACCGACGACGACGGTGACAGTGACGACGCGGAATTCTTTACACCAAAAACGAAGACGGCGAGAACGACGTCAACACCGAAGCCAGCCAGACGCCCATCCCCGGAGCAACGACCGTACTCGTTTCGGGATGTTGAAGACAGTATTGAGGCTTTCGGAGCCGACGAGGGACAGGATGTGAAGATGTGGATGAACCAGTTTGAGGCTATGTCGAAAACGGCTTGCTGGAACGCCGACCAGAAGCTGATTATGTGCCGAAAGAAGTTGGTTGGCACAGCACGACGATTTGTGTTTTCCCAACGCGATATGACGACGTTCCGAAAGGTGAAAGATGCCCTGATTCGTGAGTTTTCTCCATTCGTACGAGCGAGCGACGTACACCGTACGTTGGCTGGACGCAAGAAGAAGCCTACGGAATCAACACGCGATTACATTTATGAAATGCAACGGATTGCCCTGCCGATCGACCTCGACGAAGCTAGTGTGTGTGAATACATCGTCGATGGCATAACGAACGACGAGTTTCATCGATCCCTGCTGTACGGAGCACACACCGTCCGAGAGCTGAAGGCGAAGTTGCTGAATTTCGAGAAGGCGCAGAAAAAAGCCGAACCGAAGCCGAAGTTTGACGACGCCGCCGGCAGGAAGAAAGAACGTCAAAAGCAGGACTCGACGAAACAAAGCAGCAAATCTGAAGCGAAGAGGCGTTGCTTCAATTGCGGTGATGCTTCCCACGTTGCGAACGAGTGCCCTCAGAAGAGTGACGGACCGAAGTGCTTCGGGTGTAATTCTTTCGGTCATCTGTCAAAGGACTGCAGCGCGAAGAAGAAAGACGGTGATAAAAAAGCAGCTTCGAAAGTAAACGTGCTGCAAAACGTAAACATTGGCAAACCACGTGTGATGATCAAGTTGTTCGGTCGCGAAATTTCTGCGATTATCGATACCGGGAGTGAACTATCGTTGATCCGTAAAGATTTGTGGAAGGAGCTGTCGAAAACCGGTGCACGTATGGAAAAGTCGACAATGAAAGTGCGCGGGTACGGCGGGGAAGTGAGCGTTGTTTGCGGAGAGGCAAATCTCAATGCCGTCATTGAAGATGATGATTATGTGATTCGTTTCTACGTTGTGCCGGTTGACGCGATTGACATGCAGCTTCTGATTGGAATGGATTTCCTTAATGGTGTTGATTATTCGATCACACCTGACGGTGCGCGAGTGAAGAAGTATCCACCGATAACCGAAGAATCGGAACAGTGCGAAGCCAAGTGGATTCGTCGCGTTGAAGAGTTCGTAGGGGAAAATGAAATAACGGTCCCGTATCAGTATCGCGACGAAGTTGTGGAAATAGTTGAGAACTATAAGCCGAAGGATTCAGTGGTTGCAGCAAACAAATTGACGATTAACTTGAAGGATAATGATGTCGTTTGTGAAAATCCACGGCGCTTGGCCCAGCTGGAAAAAGATGTGGTGAAGAAGCAGGTTGGTGAATGGATTGAAAATGGAATAATCCAGCCATCCGAAAGTGAGTACGCGAGTCCAGTTGTGGTCGTTCCGAAGAAGGACGGGTCATATCGTGTATGTGTCGACTACCGCGAGATAAACAAGAAGGTTGTGCGTGACAAATTCCCGATGCCGAACGTAGAGGAACAAATCGATCGGCTGTCGGATGCCCGTGTTTATACCACGCTCGATTTGAAGAATTCGTACTTTCATGTGCCGGTAGATGAAAATAGCCGGAAATACACCGCGTTCGTAACTAGTGACGGACAATACGAGTTCCTTCGCGCTCCTTTCGGATTGTGTACCAGTGGTAACGCGTTCGGTCGGTTCATCGCGACGGTGTTCAAGGATTTGATTAACGATGGAACGGTTATGGCGTTTGTGGACGATGTAATAATCCCGTCCGAAAATGAAGAAGAAGGACTAAAAGTGTTGAAGCGAGTGTTGGAAGTAGCAGCGAATGCCGGGCTGCAGTTTAACTGGAAGAAGTGTGTATTCCTTCAGCGTCGTGTCGAGTATCTCGGCTACACCATTCACGATGGCCAGGTGCAGCCAGCTCCTGCGAAGGTTGAAAAGCTTTTGCAGTTCCCGCAGCCGTCAACAGTAAAGCAGCTGCAACGTTTTTACGGATTAGCCAGCTACTTCAGGAAGTTTGTTCCGGCGTTTGCAAGTATCGCTCGTCCGTTGTCAGGTATGTTGAAAAAGGGAAATTCTTTTCATTTTGACGATGTAGCGGTGAAAGCCTTCAACCGTATCAAGGAGATCCTTGCAAGCTTCCCGGTGTTGCGCATTTTTCACCCTGACGGCGAGATTGAAGTTCATACCGATGCCAGCAAGGAAGCGTTGGCAGGTATCCTGATGCAACGAGCGAAGGATGATGGGAAGTTCCACCCCTGCTATTTCTACAGCCGTTTAACCAGCGGCTCCGAGAAGAATTATCATTCATTCGAGCTGGAGACGTTAGCTGTTGTGGAATCCGTGAAGAAATTTCGGTGTTACCTGCTAGGTCATCGGTTCAAGATCGTTACGGATTGCATGGCCTTTAAGGATTCCATGTCCAAGAAGAAGTTGAATGCTCGAATTGCACGGTGGGTAGTAGACTTAGCCGAATTCGACTTCGAAGTGGAACATCGTCGAGGAGAGAAGCTGCCTCACGTGGATGCGCTCTCGCGAGCAAGTGTAATGGTCGTGTCTGCACCGATTGTCGCAAAGGTGCGTGCGGCACAGAACAACGACGACGAAGCGAAGGCGATTTCAGCTGCGCTGGAACAAGGTGATAAATCCAGCAACTGCAGTGTCTACAATGGTGTCCTGTACGAAGGTGATGGCGAGTCCAGGCGGTTGTACGTACCGGAATCTATGGCGGCCGAGATCATCCGATCGGCTCATGAACAGGGTCATTTTGGAGTTAAGAAGACGAAGGAGCGGATCAGTGCCGATTACTTCATACCAGGAATCGAAGAAAAGGTCAAGCGTTGCATTGCAACATGCGTCGCTTGCATCGTAGGTGAAAAGAAAAGAGGGAAGCCTGAGGGAGAGTTACATCCGATCCCAAAGGGCGACGTTCCGTTGGATACCTTTCATGTCGACCATCTGGGACCGATGCCGTCAACCAGGAAGGCGTACAACTATATCCTGACGGTCATCGACGGCTTTACCAAGTTCGTATGGCTATTCCCGACGAAGTCAACGACCGCTGAAGAAGCCATCCGGAAGCTACGAATCATCACCGATACCTTCGGTAACCCGAGAAGGATTATATGCGATCGAGGAGCAGCTTTCACATCGGGGCTGTTCACAAGATTCTGTGAGGATGAGAACATCGAGCTTCATAAGATTGCCACTGGCGTTCCCCGAGGCAATGGGCAAGTGGAACGAGTTCATAGGATCATTATTCCGATGATCGCCAAGATGTCCGTCGATAGACCTGAAGAGTGGTTCAAGCAAGTTACTGCCGTTCAGAAATGCTTGAATAGTAGTTGGCAGAGAGCGATTGAAATGACACCCTTCCAATTATTGACCGGCGTAAAGATGCGCACCAAAGAGGACCAAATTCTTCATGAACTACTGCAGAAGGAGTTACAAAGTACCTTCGAGGAGGAAAGGAGTGAGCTGAGGAAGATTGCACAGGAGGGTATCCAGAAGATGCAAGAGGAAAATCGTAAACATTACAATCTACGCAGGAAGCCGGCTGAGAAGTATCAAGTTGGAGATCTAGTGGCGATACCGAAAACCCAATTTGGTATTGGTCAGAAGGTGAAGCCAAAGTTCTTTGGACCGTACGAGATCGCCGCTGTACTCCCCAACGATCGTTACGAAGTACGGAAGATAGACGACGAGACCGAAGGACCGAAGAAGACATCATCTGCTGGCGACTGTATCAAGCCGTGGGCACTTCCGGGTCGGAAGTAGTGTCAGGAGAGGCCGTGTGGGAAGATCGAGTAGCCCCTCGGTGTAACTTGCGAAAAATTCAGTTCTCACCCAACCGTTACACAAAGTGTCTCGCGTGTGCGCGTTGTATTAATTAATTTGATAATAAAGTTACTTTTTCCGATATTCTCTCAACTCTAAACCCTTCCGTCTTACATGTAATATGGGTCTATTGTCCCCAAATTGGGTCTATTTATGGATGCAACTTCGTCCTATCTTGTTTGATCCTCAAAAAAACGCTCTTGGTAACGTTTTCTGATGTATATTTTTTTATCACTATCACTGTTAACTTAATGCTCTTCATTCCTCAAAACATTTCACAGAGAAAATTTTACGAAAACTACATTAAATCACTCAAATTAAAAATTAAAAATTAAAAATTTCGCTTATCGTCTTTCGACCGCAGAATAGCGAAATCAAAACATTGTGATGTTCATTATACAGGTTTGGCAGAAAAAATCTTCCTTCCTGTTCGTTCCTTATCATCCAAATGCAAACCACATTGTTGACGTTACTCTTATTGCTATATGCTGTCAAATGAATTTCATGGGCCATAGTTAGGAACATAGAAAAGAAATGTGTCCCTAAAGTTGGGTCCATGATTTACTTGTGAAAACGTTGTTAAACAATTAAAAGAAACATAAAATATTCAAACAGCAACTGTAAGTTTTACGTCTAGTGTGTATTATCAGGTAATTCCATTCAATAAATGCCATAATCAGGCCATTTGATGATCGTCAGTCAACCTTCCCATCTTAACCTTATAAGTCATGGCGGCTAAAAACTCCGAACAGAGTGATATTCTCAACCAGTTTTATTACTTACGAGAGCTGAAAATGTATTGAAATGTTGTGATATAAATTGATTTGTGTGTGGTACACATTTATGAACCATCAGTGATCAATATTTTCCTTATTTTTTGTGTAATATTCCTTAATTAATTATTTATTTGCGTGATAGGCCGAATGAAAGGACTAGACCCACATTACATACCGTAACCCTAATAGCAAAATACAGGTACAATATTACATCAATGGATGTAATTTTGTTCGCAAAATCGATGTACATCGTACAATGTGATATTACACAATCGATGGATTGACCTGGTTGCAGCAGTTTCGATGTAATATTCAATAACTTTTTTTGCTGTGTAATGTAACGTTTGGTTCTGTTGTCATTGGATGTATTCTGATGTCAAATTTTACATCGTCAATACGTTTGATTCTGATGTAACGTTTGAGGCTAATGTATTTTTATGTACTTGGACGTCACACTGAAGTCTGAATACATTAAGGGTACAGCAATACACGTTAAAATTAAATGTATTGAAGATTTCTGCTGATGTTTCCTACATTACAATTTCTATTCGGGATGTCAGAAGGGTCTAACTCGAAACGTAAACAATGACTTCTAGGGGCATCCCACTCTAAACTATAGCTCTAGTATCAATTAAGTATTTCCAAGTATCTGATAAGTATTCTGAAGTATTTTAAGTATTTTAAGTTTTTTATTTTTTTTAATCGTAGTAACCGGTTTCTAATGTTGTTATTTGTTGTTGTATTTTCCGTCAATGTATTACTTCAATCTGTTAAATTAAATGAAGTAGTGTAATCATGTTTAAGAGTAAGTTCTTTAATTCTACTTATGAAATAGATCATCAAAACACAATTTTCTTTCAGCGAACCAGTTGGAGCAGGGACTGCTGTTGGATCGAGAATTTATCCGATCAGAATTATTTGATTTCGACCTGGCTGATATCAAACTTTTAAATTATATTGCTTAACTGGAGGTTAATGATGCCGTTGTCGTCCAGACTCGCAACCAGATTCCAAACTGACCTTCCTAACCTACCAGACTGAACTGCCATAATAAAAGTGTATGTTGGACGGAATTTCGGCTAAGAATTACCGCAAGCTGCATGAGTATGGAATTATTGACTAGGATACTAGGAATACGCTCGTTATTTGTCAGAGGGCAATAGAAACACAATGAAGCATAACTGCTTTGCATTTGAAATGATTGCAATTGCCACTGGTGGCCGTATCGTGTCGCGTTTTGAGGGTGAGGGAGTTGAATGAGTATCCTGATAGTAGCCGAAAGATTTATGTGAAATCAACTTGATTTTCAACTTTTAGGCATTGAAACCAGTAAGAATAAGAAGGAAGATATTAATCTGTTCTGTAATAATAATTAATTTCAAACCATTGATATACCCAATACAACGATGTACTTCAAAAACGTAGCTTATTTTTTCTCATTTCGTGTAAAATAATCTTAAAATAAAATAAATGAATTTATTTCGAGGTTAACACAGCGATTCGGAGGTTAACACAAAGCGGATATGTTGGTTCATCATGTTCAGGCTTAATAATAACCCGCATAAACAATAACCATAAGATGCGCCTAACCACTAATTCGATATATCATCCCAATTTTATGTGGTATGGTCACACCATCTAAGATATCGTCAGTATATGGTACCCGTTTATTAGGGAAGCCTTAACTAGGAGAGCATCGAAGGTTCCAATTCCCAGGAAATGTGATTCACTTCTACAATAAACTCATTCGGCGGAAATCTAGGAGATGTGGTTTGCCATAAGAACGGATGGTGCGGAAAGCTTTCACAACTTCGTATTCAGCTTCAATCAGCGTAAATTCCTGAAATTATCGTCCCACGGTCAAGATCCTAATGGAGGGAAAATCCATCCACATGTCATTCAAAGGAAGAATAAGGAGCTATTTGGAAAGTTATTGGGCCTTATCACGGGTGTCACTACACGGTGATAAGGAAGTGATACTCATAATAAGAGCCGTGATTGCCGTACAAATCAAATGGGAATCACTTCACCGTGACGACAAGTGACAAGTTTTCACCGTGAAGTGACATCCGTAATAAACCCCTATTATAAAAAAGTGCATTTGAAAGCAAATCCTCGAAACAAATTTGTCTATCCAAAAACCATCTATCGATAAGGTTTTTGGATAGACAAATTTGTTTCGAGGATTTGCTTTCAAATTCACTTTCTTTTACAATAACTTTTCAAATAGCTCCTTATTCTTCCTTTGAATGTTTGGCAATGTAGTATTCCTTGAATCAAAACGGTCTCCTCTTCGATTCCTACACAAATGGAATAAATTTAAAAATAAAAGTTGCATTTTTAAATACGCACACACAAAATCCCAGATGACACCGGGTAAATAAACAACGAAATCTGTCTATAGCAACGGTGGTAACAAACTAGAGCTAAATATTTCTTAAGTATTTTTAAGTATTTTCAGGTATCTTAGATATCAGTAAGAACTTTCTGAGTATAATGCGAGAAATACAAAGTTTAGAGTGGGATGCTAGGTGGGATGCCCCTAGACTTGAATCGTCGGTTTCTTACGAATGGCTACATACCCACTCAAACTAACTAAATCATCTGACAGAGAAATGTTTTTTTTCTTCTATGAGCTAGTGTAATCAAATTCCGTGGGTGTGTGGTCATGCAAGAAATCGACGTTCAAAGTCATTGTTTACGTTTCGAGTTATACCCTGCCGGCGCCGGTGGTGTAGTGGTAAGCGTGACTGCTTATTTCTAACACCCCAATGGGTCTGGGTTCAATCCCAGCCGAGGTCGGTGGGATTTTTCTGAGGCATAAAAATCTCTGGTTACGTCTTCCTTCGGAAGGGAAGTAAAGCCGTTGGTCCCGGCCCATGTGCGTTGAATGGGTGCGATATCCTACGCAGGTGTGGAAGCTGCCTTTCTGCACATTCGATTGCCGTCAATGGATGGCAATCGATGTCCGTCGGTGATTGGCACTAGATTGCGGAACAGAGACCGACGTTAAATAAAGGAAATAAGAAGAAGAAGAAGAGTTATACCCTTTTGAAATGTTTCCCCTGAACTCGTAACCAAGACGAATAATATTATGCTATATATTTATTGTAGGAATTATCGTTGCTCATTTTTTATCAATACGTTATAATTTTAATGAATAAAACCAGAAAAATATCAAAAGTCTAGTTGAAACAAGAAAACACCTAGGAAATATAGTAAATACCATGCCATAGTAAAACATTACAGAACATAGTAAATACAACAATTATTTCATAGTAGAATCAACCAAAGCCAAACAAAAACTTTTTTAAATTTCTGGCTAGTAATGCATGGTAATTTTTATCGAAATGCGATAAACATAAAAGGAATTGTCGTAATTTAAACAGTTTTATTAAAAGTGGGAAATAAACATAGTTTTTCTTGTACAAATTAATATACAATTAAGGCCAGCGATGAAGTTTGTATGTCATAGCCACATTTTTTAAACACTACGTACATCCAACTAATCCTGACAGTTTCAAGCATAACTCTTGCCATGGGTGAGTCTCATTAGCAAATCCAGCGCCCACTTGGGTTGATCCTTCGGCACCATATGGCCGGCGTTGCGCACCAGCACCTCCACCAAATGGCCGGCTTCCTTGGCGTACCCCGCAATCTCACCGTCCACCTTCCATATGTAGCGTGGCGCTTTCTTGTACTGCTCCCGCTCCGGGAAGTTCAACTTCTGCACATAGTTCATAGTCAACGGGTAGGCCACAATGATATCCAACTGACCGTTATAGATGACCACGCGGTAGGTATTCAACAGTTCTTCCAAATACGGAACCACCGAGTTCATCACGTCCAGCTTCAGATGTTCCTCGACTTTGTTTTCCGTATCCAGTTCGTGGAAGGTGTTATTTCCGACATGGATCGCCTTTCGCGTTTCCGGCAGCTCTAGAAACTTGACCATGTAGTCATCCTTTGGATCCGGTTTTGTTTGCAGATAGTTGAAGTATGTCTCGAAACCGGATACATTCTTGAAGAGTGATCCACTATGATACATGTCTCCGTTGATCAGGGCATCGAACGCATCAAACGCGCAGTTCATGTCCCCTTTGGTTATACAGTCTCGGCCTTTCTTTTCATACTCGTGGAATTCATCGCGAGCATTAGAATCGATTAATCCCAGCTGGTAAAGGTAGTCACCGTAGACAAGCTGATGGAATGGATCACACAATCCATTGCCGATGGCCAGCCCTTTAAGGTTAATCTTGACCTTGGCGTTGTCGTTATGGCGGTGAATGGCATGCGACACAGCTGGAACATACTTTCCGCCGTACGATTCACCGGTTACGAAGAACTTACGATTCTGAAGTTCTGGGAATAGCTGGAAGAACTGCACCAGTGCGTTGTGGAGGTTGTTTCCCACATGGGTCTCATTGGTGCTGTAGCCTTCGTCATGATCGGTAAAGCTGAACCCCGTACCAACCGGGTTATCGAAGTAGATCAGATGATGATTCAGATGCCATGAGTACTTCCTTGGATGCAGATTCAGTTTCGAATCGACGGAGAATGGGCCATTTTCGGTGAAAAGTCCATACATCGACGACGCACCGGGACCTCCCTGCAGCCAGATGACTACCGGTGCGTCCTTTTGGGCATCGTTTTGAGCCGCAAAGTACCAGAAGAAGAGATTTGAGTTGAGCTTCTCGTCTACGGTCAGATAACCCGAGTAGCTTTCGATGTTCGCTGGGATGGCAGTGCTGTCTACTTTCGCCGAATTGCGTCCGGCTTCGATAGAGCCATTATTGATGAAGGGCGTCAGATATAGGGCATCTCCAACGTCTTCGGTGCTGCTGAGGGACGCGGTACGATACTTTTGCAGATGCTGGTACTGGGGATACGGGTTGACGAATAAGCGAGCACTGGCAGTTCCGATCAGCAGTACGATCGCTGCAAACAGCCCGCATAAATGCGCTTGCATTTTGGTGTTGCTGCTGTTCGATGTTAATCACTGTACACAGTATAATCAATGAGAGCGCACAGGGATAATTGAATTACTCAAACGTATGATTCTGGAAGACCGAATTGGGAACGCGTTCGCACGAATCGAAGAATAAAAGGAAACTGATGAAGCGCAGTTCGGTTTCGAACGTTGAAAGCAGGCAGACAGCAGAACGCATAGGTAGATCCCTATTTTAAGCATATACATATGCACATATATTTTAACGGTTTCTGTAAACGGTAAGTTAGGCTGAGATTTTTGAGAAAAATATTAGTTTCTATTGAAGTTAACAGGTACCAAGTCCTCACCCTAAAATTCCTGACTTTCCTGAGGCATTGGTCAGTAAAGGGTGTTTCATTCTGGAAAAAGATTGATATTTTTGATAGGCCACCCCCTAGTTCAGTTCATTAAACAAAAACAAACATCTGTGCAAAGAATCAGCTAAATTGGTCAACTTTAAGAGGTGGCGCCAACGATTTCAATTTTGTTCGGGATTTTCGTCAAATTAGTATGGAAGAAAATGATGACCCACTAAAATCATTCTAACTTTTTTCCTAATGTACCGATTTGCATGAAATTTAAAATATGTTACACTTAAAACTATAATAAACAACTTTGTTGAAGACTGCAAGTCGATTTGATGCTTTAGAAAACAGAAATTGGCTTTCGGAACTCAGATTGCAGATAAACCTTGATTTGAGCAGAAAAGCAGGTATGCTGATAGGGCATATTTCATAGTATGCTTTGCAAGATTTTTTTTTACCTCAATGTTTATAAACATATTGTGCTGGCATCTCTGGATACAATAATGTCATGGAGTTTAGAAGTGATACGGAGAAGTGGTTGATCGGTCAGCTCATTACCAGGTTCACCGGTGGAAAACTTCCGAGTAACTGAGAAGTACTACAGCTCTTCTTTTTTCATCGCGCACAATCTCGCTACGCAGAGAGGATTTCAAGGAGTCAAGCGAAGCCAGAAATAAGTATGTATCTGAAATCGCTCCACAACTTGAGATCAAGTAAAGGGAAGAAAGCGTGGACCTTCCGTACCAAACGCTTCCAGTTACAATTGATTAGCCCTTCGAAACCTGAGAAATCAGCGCCAAAAGCCACTGCCCACAAATGGTCACTCCGCCCACCCCAAATGCTAACCTAGATTTAATGCCAATGTTATAGCAACAATCAATACGAAACTAACGATTTTAAATTGGCTCACCACTTTAGTAGCCTATTGGTCCCAAGCAAACGATTAACGTACCCTATTCTAGTTGAAATTCTATTACTACACTATGTTTGTTTTGATTCGCTATGAAAGTTTGACAGATAACATCAGGGGTGTGTGGATTCATGCAGAACATGCAGGGGTGAGTGAAATAGCTTGGGACTGCTTGGGACCGTTGTTCTGGTACTGAGTGAGCCAAAAATAATAATGATTTTCTTCGGGACCTAGTGGTCTTAGAGTTACCTCTATGGTTATAGGGTTATTGACTACACAGAAAAAAAAGTTGTTGAATATTACATCCAAACTGCTGCAACCAGGTCAATCCATCGGTTGTGTAATATAACGTTTTACGATGTACATCGATTATGCGAACAAAATTACATCCATTGATGTAATATTGTATCTGATTTTTGCTATTACATAATTATTTCATACATCAGCTTGAATTACAATGATCGATATTACATTTTTGACGTAGGACTACGTCTTTGATTTCTATATGGGGGTACACTTTGTGAAAACCGAAAATGGAACATGTAACAAATTAAGAAAGATTTTGAACGTTAATAACTCAGCTGCCCCTGGTCCAATTTCAATAATTTTATCACCAATCGATCAGAAATATGGCTACGCATATGCTACACAATGCTTCCGCATGTTGATTTTCTACAAGAAACTATTAAAAAACTGGTAAATGTATAGCATTGTCCAAAAGCTTCGAATTAACTAACAAATCCACCAATTACCTACATGCATATGCTGCTTCCCCAGCACAGTCGTCAGAGAGTAGTAAGTAGACGAAACAAGTCGAAGTGGCATTCGCCTCCGATCCTCGGGCGCGTGCGAATAGGGAGGATGGAATTGCGTAATATTTTGCACACTCATCGCCATACTCAGAACCACACGCTCCCAACAACCACACCACTGTGTGGTGGTGTTCGGTCGTCGAAATTAGTAGCAGCAGTAGCAGTGCTTTCGGCGTGTGGTGTTGAAAATTGTTCTCCAGTAACAACGAAAGGCTGCCTGCAAGCAGCGAGCTGCAGAGCCCACATAGGCAACCATCAAAGGAGGAAGAAGCTGCACCTGAAAGTGCTAAGGATCGGAATCAGTAGCTCTTCGTGAGTCGCTGCGGGTCGGTCATCTATGCCAAGCGTGTCACCCTCGCTCCAAACGACATACAGCTCGACAGCCTCATTCGTGTTGAACACCCAGCTCAGAATTACTCAACCATCACTACAAAACGGTCCTTTTCAGGGCCACCAAAAATGTGTTAAAGAGTATTATTTGGACATTGGTCAAGGTCATCAGTTCCCGCAAGCAGCTAGTTATCAAGGCGCAACCTGTCTATAGAAGGTGTGGAATTGTAGGCCTGAATATATTGGTGCAATTAGTTTTTCCTCGGCTTTCATTCCGCACGATTCGTTTCTTTCGTTTAATCAATCACCCTTGTATTGACGTCGAAAAGATTGTTTCAATCGGCGCTTACATATGAAATTTAATGTGAATTATAGAATTTTTTGAGTGTTATCAAAATTTATGAATGGTTTACCACTAAATGTTGAGATAATTTATTGATTATTGAATTATCACACTATATACCATGAAAAAGCAGCCTGTTTGTGAGTTTTTGCCTGTTTTCAAGTAAGGAGTTATCATAAAAAAACAAATCGCCAGCTGGTATTTCTCGGCGACTTTACAAATAAATAAAATCAAACAAAATCATCATGCAGAACTAGCTAGGATTTGTTTTACTTCATATTTCACAAAATTGCTTTCGAGTGTTAAGACATCGTCTCCCGCAAAGTTTACATTTTTCCCTCTACCAACACATCCATCAGGGCTAGATAGATCTCCACAGGATCTATAGAATCCACGCAATTTCAAAAAACCAAAATGCACAGCTTTACGAAAAGAGGTCAGGTTTCGACTAATAGCAGATTGATTTTAATTCTAAACAAGCCAAACGATTGGAAATTTATCTACCAATCTGCTAAAATGAACACTTAGTTAATTTTCAATAGGTCACTATTGAAAAAATACCAAATGTCCAACTGTTGCAATAGTGATCAAAATTATCACCGAATGTCTGAAAACAGCGCATTCCCTAACACAGACTTAAAAATCGAATTAGATGCGGTCCCACTGAACGGTGCTCATTCAATCACCGTAAGTGGTGGTGTCCAGTCCAGCAGCAGCAGCAGCAGGAGTGCTTTCAACAACAACAACAACGAAAGGCTGCCTGCAAGCAGCGAGCTGCAGAGCTCATATGAGCAACCATAGAGAAGGAGGAAGAAGTCCCACCGCTAGGATAGGATCGGAATCAGTAGCTCGTCGTGCTCAGCTCAGCATTACTCAACCATCACTACAAAACGGTCCTTTTCAGGACCACCATAAATTTGTTAAGAGTATTATTTGGACATTTGTCAAGGTCATCAGTTCCCGCAAGCAAGGCTCAACCTGGTCTCTATAGAAGGTGTGGAATTGTAGGCACAAATGTATTGGTAAGATAAATCATCGTCCGACCTATTTCCAGAACACGCTGGTAGGAAGTGTTAAAAATCCATATAGAATTTAAGAGAAGTGGAAATAACTCGCTTCGGGTGTTTATTCAGTCCCCAGAAAGCCAATAAAATCAAATTTGTGAGAAAATTATCTCTCACGAGTTCAATCTCTCGAAGTCCCTTTTTTACATATTCTGCACAAACGATACTTTCCACCCGTCCCATTCATCTTATTCGGAAGGAAATCCTGTGAGGGTGACACTTTAATACCAAAATGCACAAAAATTAAAAATTCATAAATAACAAAAAAATCAAAATACACCTGTCGGGTAGATGAATCGAAAATATTCAAGTTGACAGTCCCTTGGATTCTCTTCATCAACTTTCTCTTTGAAATAAATACTACAAATATGATACGCTTACAAATAAAAAAAACGGAAAGAGTTAAGATAATTGAGATCAATTCAAAGAACTAAATGTTCACATTTGTTCCGTCCAATAGCGGTCCTACGTCAAGCTTCCGTTCGTGCTCCTAGGCACAGACCCTTCTACTTTTTTATGCTGTGTATGAGCTCCTTGAAATCCACCTTGACGTATATTTCTAGATAGAGCTGGAATAAGGGCCTAACAGCTTTTGTAAACAATGACTTCTCTTGATGATTTCTAGAAATTCAAGGCTCACCCACGCAAACCAACATCCTCATCGGGTAGGAAGGACTTCCCCTACCCGATAAGGATGTTGGTTTGCGTGGGTGAGCCTTGAATTTCTAGAAATCTTGAAGAGAAGTCATTGTTTACAAAAGCTGCTAGGCCCTAATTCCAGCTCTATCTAGATTTCATCCTTCAATCAATCTGCGTGGGAATAATTTGGATTTCGCTTAGGCACGAACAAAATTTCGATACGCTGCTCCTCTTGCTTCGACGCCATTTTGACAAATGAATGAAAAAAAAACAAAAACAAAATAGAGAGAACATTCCGTACGTACAGACCTACAAAATGAGGGATGCACGATTAAAAAAAATCGCCAAATTTGAGTCGACCAACTTTTAACCGTTCCACCCTTTAGTATAATGAAATAATGTGAGCATCTCGAAAATGAGATTACCTTTGGCTTTGAATCTCAAAATTATAGAGGGAAAAAAACGGATGAATTTCACAAAGAGGCTGAGATATTCTAGCGGAATACGGAAATTCAGTAATTACCATATTGGTAGGTCTTAAAATATTACAAGAAACTTTAAAGGGAGTTCAGTTATATTAAATCTGCGTGCAACATGATTTGTCAGCATTTTAGTAAATTCTAAACTACAGTTATGCATATGTTCATAATTTCGATCATCACCGATTTTCCATAGAATTTTATTTGTTGTATGGAAAATCCGTTTCGAATGAAATAGGGACCAGGGTAAAACGCACATTAATGATCTGGTCCACCAGAATCACGACCGAAGGAATTTCAAAATTTGTAATTTAAATTCTGACTGTTGCTCGCCGTCTACATTTTGCTGATTATGCTGTAGTTGTAGTTCAAGCCACTGTTTGAGCGTTTGTGTGTCCAGCTGTTCGCTGTGATTATAGCATATAAGTAGATTGACTTGCTGCTGTTATCAAATGAATCAGTTTCTTTTATGGAAAATGCTGATTCTCGGGAGTGTTATGATGTTTAACAAACAGGGTTAAAAATGTGGGTAAGGTACTTACCGTTGCGATTGGTCGACGATCAACCATCAGCAGGGTACGAATCTTTTGTTTCGAAACAAAGACCCCAATGCCGGATCGAGCTTTCGGATGTCCTAGAAAAATGGAGATAAGAATGCGAAGCGGCAGTTTAATTTTTCCAATATACTTTTTTTATTTGTAATTAAATAGCCATCTCTGTGTGTATGTATGTTGCTGTGAATTGCAGTTTTACTGAACTGCACAACTCACACCTTACAATGTGTGTTAGTAATTTGTGTATAGACTGCGTTGAAAGAGAAGTTGAACTTGTGTCAGCTTATAGTTTAGGTTAAAAGGGATTTTTTACTCAACATGTAGGTGTAGGTATTTTATGTACGTATGAGTCCCTGTCTGCATTAGATTCTGGGAAAGTGCTGCTAGTTGATTGCGAGCATCATCGGAGGTTTCAATTATTCTTCACATTACTGAGAGTTCAATTCAGCCGTTGCTTGACTGTTTGTACGGTCCTGCTGTGTGTGCTTATTTACACCAACATTCGACAACAAATAAACATGCTTATCAGTTGCCTTTTGCTGTTCCTGTACGGTTGGTTTGCACTTTTTTCCTTTTTCCGAAGTTGTGAATAGAACAGCTGTGTAAAGTTTTGAAATCCATCTGTAATCAATTGCAGTTGTACAACATACTCTCAAGAGTTTAAACTAGTTTCTTAACAAGAGAATACTAATTACTAGAATTGCATGACATGTTGGACATTATTTTCAATTTTTAGTTGCTACAAAAACTTTCGAACTAATAAGACGCGATACATGATTGAAACTAATAGATTTAAAAAATATCTCTATATGAACAGTAACAGATTGCGAACTTTCCTCACGTTCCTAAAATCTAAAATAGAATTATATTACCTATATAGTACTTATTTGCTAGCACACAGACATGCTGGAGGTTTAGAAAGCTATCTCCAAACGCAAGTACTTCTACTACTGCCCCCACAAACAGCCACATTCAAAGATGAGGTTCTAAAAGTTTTTACACTTAATCTTGCTTACAATCTAATCACTCTAGAGTTTCACTTTGTTTTGTATTGATGTGTATATGCTGTTTGTGGTCGCCTAAGTCTAAATGAAAATTTAATCACACGATAATAGTATACAATTCGTACCGACTATGAAATGATGCATAAGTTAAATGAGTGTAAATAAATGTCATCAATGTATAGTTCTATAATTACAATCGGTCCGGCTGGCGTCGGTGAGGGCGTCGGTCCGCAGCCGCCTAGCTGTTGCCAGTGCCGGCGGCCAGTTTGGCCTGTTTTTTATTCTCCCGCTCGCGCCTTCGAAGCTTCTTCCGTCGGCGATCGATGCTCGCCAATTCGGCTTTGATCGCGTTGTACGTTTTGCGCAGCTCCTGGATCTTCTTCTTAAGAATGGCTATCCGCTGGCCGCTGTTGAGCGCGGGATCTGTCGAGTAGAAATGGAATTAGAATTATAACCACCGAAAACATAGGTACATAAGGACACTTACCCAAATTAACGAGGAAATTGTACTGGCAAGGTCGACCGGATTTGCCGCCGGGTGATGCTGAGCTGGAACCTCCGGCACAAGACGATATATTACCTGAGCCGCTAACCCGGTGGAATGCCACCGAATCGGAGTTGTCCTCACTGTCGGTAGCTGCTGCTAGTGGTAACGGAGTCAACGGTGGTGGTGATGCGGTTACCGAGGAATCAGACGAAGAGGAATCATCCAAATCGTCGACGTTATCGCGTTCGTTGGTGGAACCGGCACGAGAAACCATGTAGATCGATTTGAACCGACCGGAGGTGGCATAATGCGAACGAAGATACATGACGTTAGTATATTTTGATGATATATGACACGGTTGTCTAGCGAGATGCGTTTCGTGGAATACTGGTTAACTTTATGGTGAGTTGCAGTTGTTTTATAAGAGTTCAAAGTTGAATAGGTACAGATGGCCGAAAAGGGTAATCCCCTTTAGGTACTGACATCAGGTACGGAACGGGACGATCAAAATGCGATGAACTTAAATTTTTGAAAACAGCTGTGTGGGTATTTATCGGTTATTAGGTAAATTGTCTAAGAAGATAGAGCTATTTTAGAAAAATTCCTTTCTTACAATACAATACAATGAACCAGACTTTTATAATTTTGCTTATGTGTTGTAAGACGCTAATTTTACTAAAACCGTCCACTACGAAAAAAGTTGAAAAACGAACACTAAAATTACTCGAACTTCATACCGACTCTGCCAATACAGTCCAAACTATACAAATAAATCAGTAAATAGTTGTTGAACCACCAGCCAAGATTTAAAAAATCTATCAATTTTAAATGTTTAAAAACATTGCCCACAGATGCTAGATTTCATCCCAGAACAAAAACAGATCCAGATAGTGAAGCAATTTATTCATACTGATTTGTCGATTCTTTCATTTCGCTGTTCTTATTTTATTCTTGAATGAATCTTACAGAAGATTTAAACCATTTTTCTTTTCCAGTTTTTGTCAATGCCTGAAAGCTTCAGAGAAAAATTAGCATTTGGCGACAGATTTTTATTTTTTTGCTTTATTAGAGAGATTTTCAGCCTTGGGCTGGTTCATCTCTTAAAAACGAGGGGTGGGGACTTCGGACGGGAGTCCCCTAATTGCAGAGCTAATTAGGTGAGGTTCCAGAAGAGAACCCCGAGGATACGGAGTTAGGAGATGGGTGGGAGCTCCAGAAGGGAGTCTCCATAATAACAGAGTTTTAATATTTCAGAGTTGGGAATTTTCCTTTAATGCTACCGATGTTACTGTCCTTTTGAATAATCGTGGTCAAGTGGTCAAGTTCCGTGTCCTGTTCCTTTGTAGTCGCTGTGTTTGATTTTAGTGCCGTCATTCGTCCATTTCCGTATCCTTGTACGTGCTTTGCTTGGTTCAATATCTTCGTTCATGCGTGTCCGAGTCAGTATTTGTTGCCGAGGTATAGTTTTGAGTCCGAATCATTGTCCGTTGTCGTTGCTTGGGTGTTTAAATTTGGTTAATCAGACCTGCTTCCTGAAGGAAGCAGAATAGTGCACCGATGCTGGATGGGTCATCCCTCAGGGTATCCCTGATGCTACCTGAGATCCCGTAAAGGGAACGGGGTCCGTGGTACGGGGGGCTGCTAAAACACTTGCAGAGTCGGAGAATATGACGATCGGTTTGATCGAGGGTAGGGTTACAGCTACGAGAAAGGCAGCTGCTTCAGCAGTGAAAACGCTGCATGGGTCTGGTAGTCGGTAAAAGGTGCACAGCTCCGGATCGATAATTCCAATACCAACTCTAAAGGGTGTCCACGATGAAATTGCCACACACAAAATTGATTCGCAAAATTCGAGTTTTCATCCGATTGCCATCAAATTTTCAGGGATTGAGAAATAACTATTAAACTTCATTTTACCATTTTACTCGTATTTTATTTACAGTCCATACGCAAATGCCCGCACCTTGGCCTTAAGACCTTAAGATTCTGCACAACCTGTGAATCAACCGTTTTTTGCATGTAAACCCACACTTTCTTCAGTTCCTCGACTGTCTTCACTACCTTAGGTCGTTTAAGAAGGTGCTGCTTCATAATCGCCCAGTACTTCTCGATGGGGCGGAGCTCCGGAGTGTTGGGAGGGTTGAACATTTTCGGCACGAAATTGACCTTATTGTCCGCATACCACTTCAGCACGTCCTTGGAGTAGTGGCATGAGGCCAAATCCGGCCAGAAGATTATTGGGACGTTGTGGGCCTTCAGGAGAGGAAGCAGCCGCTTCTGGAGGCACTCTTTTATGTACACCTGTCCGTTCATCGTGTCCTGGGTCACGAAAGGTGCACTCCGCTTCCCGCACGTGCAGATGGCTTGCCGAACCAGGAATTTCTTCGCAAATTTGGACATCTTCTGAGTGCGGACATGCTCCGGAACGCTGAACTTATCCTTGGCCGTGAAAAACAGGTTGCCGGGGATCTGTTTGAAGTCGTCCTTCACATATGTTTCGTCGTCCATGATGCAGCATTCAACTTTCGTCAGCATGTTGAGGTACAACTTCCTGGCACGGGTTTTGGCGGACTTGTTCTGCTTCTCGTCGCGATTAGGGGCCTTTTGTACCTTGAACGTTCGAAGCCCAGCCTTAGTTTTGGCCTTCTGGACAAAACTTCGGCTTAGGTGCAGCTTCTTAGCCACATCCCTAACGGAGGCGTTCGGATTTCGCGGTTGTGATTTTTGGTGTTGTACGGAATACTTTTTCCTTCACTTTCTGGGCTTCCGATCGGTGGTCAACCGTTCCTCGAACCGCTTAATCACTCGCGACACCGTGGAATTCGCGATTCCCAATGTTTTAGCGATGGAACGATGCGAGAGATCCTTGTTCTCGTGATGAATGCGCAAGATTTTATCACGCACAAGCTGTTCTTTCGACTCCATTTCCGCGAGTTTTGATCACAGGACTTTAAAACTTGCAGGATGTAAATAATGCACTATGAACTAAATCCACCCAAATTTTCATTAAATTCTACCCAACGGTTAAAAAGTTAGAGCAATTTCATCGTGGACACCCTTTACCGCCACTTCGGGATCCGTCGGCGTATCGTACTTGATGTTTGTTGTATTTGGTTCGATGTAATTCGGCTATTGTTCTCACTAGCGCAGGGGAGTTTGTTCCCGCCCGGAAACTGTTCTTTATCGCCGGATCGATGGACAGACCGGGTGAGTTCCAACCTCTGGCTCCACACCAGTGGACCCTGGCTACAGGGGGGAGCTCCAGGTTAGCGGTATTATTCAGGAGATCGTTCGCCTCCATGAGGAGGGACACTACGTCACTTGTCCCTGTAATCTTTTCTGCAAAGCCAATCGCTTTCTTGCAAACAGATGCAGTCATGCAGCAGCCAGGCATGTCAGTTCTAAACCGTAGGTCAGTCTGGAATCAACTACCGCTTTTGCTACACGCATACGAATAGTACGGTTGTTCATTAAGTGTCTTTTGGCCAGTGTTCGGAGTAAATCAATCCTCGTTTGGCAGCTCTTTTTCACCTCATTAAAGTGGTCGACAAAGTTTAGATGCCTATCGAGTCGTAGGCCGTTGGCGTCAGATTATCAGTTTCAATAGTGTGCAAAATAATATTGGAATCCGAAAATCCAAAATGAATTGGAATCCGAATATACCAAGGTACCACACCTGGCGACGAGGATTAATCGGAAAATCATCGGAACACTGGTAAGAAACCAAATTAACAAGGAGAATCAAAAGGTTTTCCATTAAAACAGTATGTCCTCTTTCGATGTCTGACTCCTGAGCATGTCGCCTTCTGTCCTCATTTTCTTTTCCTTTTTTCTTGTTGATCTTGTCCAGGTCACGTTAATCTGATGCTGCTGGTGTGGTTTCGATGTCCTCGATTGACGGCAACTTGGATCTGATAGTACGCCCGTAGCACAGTTCTGTTGGGAGTTTTCCCGGTTGTTGAATGAGGAGTTAGTCGTTTAAATCCTTCTTCCAATCTCTTTTCAACGCGTTACTGATCTGTAGTAGCTTCAAAAGTGACCTATTTTGTCTCTTTACTAGTCCGTTTTCCTGAGGCCAATATGGTGTAGTATGATTTAACATGTACATCCCATGTATCTTGCAATATTCTCCGAATTCTTTCCCATCGAATTGTTTTGCATTATCAAATGATATTGTTCTAGGATAGCCCAATCGCGTAAATATTTTGACAAGTCTTTCAACTGTGTCACGGGAACTAATCCTTGACATAATTTCAACTTCTTTATAACTGCTAAAATAATCAACTAGCACAAGTAAATACTACCCAGAAGGTAAAGGTCCCATGGAGTCGATTGCAACGTCAATCCAAGGTTTTGTTGGCAATTCTCGTCTGCTCATCGGGAGCAGTTTACTTGACCTTCACAACACGAATCGTAATTTTTAGGCAGCTATACTGCCCTTTTCAGCATAGTTGTCCCATTCGTTAAAACAGCAAGCTGAGAAAAACGCTGTTGAAGATTTTTTTCTCCATGGGCTCTTATGGATGGGACAACATAGTTTTGTTATTTTTCGCGACATTTTCTGAACAAAGTAGGATTTTTTTCGTGTACATTGTAAAGTGATGGTACTTGACAATCGATTCCAATGTATAACTCATAATCGCCAAAAATGCTAATGGGACTGTTATGCCGCACAGGGCAGTATAGCGCAGCGACGTTATCTCAAATCAATCCCGTGGTTAACGAGAACAATCGTAGCTTAGACCTCTGTTTCGTAAGCGCTCAGGATACGGCTCCATACATCTCGTCGGCTCCTTCTCCACTCGTAAAGGAAGTTCCTCATCATCCTCCTTTGGTTATAACTGTTGAAGACAATCACATTCGGGATCTCGAAGACATCTCCACTACGGTGTCTTACAATTTCCGGAAAGCCGATCATCGTAGCATTGCCGCTGTGCTGTCAAGCATTGATTGGGAAAACATACTCGATTCTGATAACGTCGAAACCGCTGCTCAAACTTTTTCACATGTCTTGGTGTACCAAGGCCAACAAGTAAAACAAGCTGTTGTTAAGAGCTACTATTTATTACGTCTATCTTGGTTGGTGGTCGGATAAAGAATCAATCTCTAACTTATGACAGTCAGGCAAGGCCTACTACATCTCCCCTTTTAGAAAATGTCATAGGAAGAGAGCCATCTTGGAATTCTTGATTTTCGTACAGAACGTCGAATAATAATCTCCAACTGCTTCAGATGACACGGGCTTTTGTGCGGACTGAAGTTCTCCATCTTGAGCAGCAGGTTCATGATCGACTGTCGAAAAAGGATTTTCGCCAGACGTACTTGCCACTTGACCATCAGCTTCGAGTGATACGGAACCAACAGGAATAGGGACATCGTGATTGAATGGCACTTCATCTTGAATTTCATCAAGCAGGATTTCCCATGGTAGTTGCAGCGTCGCTTGCTCTGGATCATCAGAAGTGTGACGAGGGCGCATTTGGTTTACATGCGACCTCACCAGCTTCGGTCTCCCGTTCATGTCCAGTGCAACGATATAGTTGACGGAACCTTTCCGTTCGATGACTCGAACAGGAATCTAGGACTTGGCGTTTCTGCGATGCTGTTCAACGTAGACCAGGTCATCTTCTTTAAACTCGCGCTTGACTGCTCCATGCCGCCAATTGAACTGTTCGTTTTGTTTGTGGTTCTTGACAGCTTCAGTTACAGGAACAGGTTTCTTCAGTAGGTTCAAAGGGGTGCGCACTGGTCTTCCGAGGAATGCTTCTGCTGGAGACGTCGACTGCGGTGTGTTTCGGTTTCGGATTGAACGATACACCGATAGGAATGTCTGCAGGTGCTCCAGTGTGGGTGATCCTTCCCCCTTGGCTAGCTTCTTGAGGCCACGCTTGAGTGAATCAACGAATCGCTCCGCTTGGCCGTTGGACTGCGGGTGGTAGGGAGCAGTGCGGAGATGGGTGATACCATTTGCACGGCAATACTGTTGAAACTGCTCGCTGGTGAATTGCGTTCCGTTGTCTGAGACCAATGTGTCTGGGTTGCCGTAACGAGAAAACGTTTCACGCAGCATATTCAGGGTTGCAGTTGTGGTAATGGATTGAGTGCGAAAAATTGCGGGCCACTTAGAGAAAGCATCTACCATGACGAAACAGTAGTATCCATGGATCGGACCAGCAAAATCGATATGGAAACGTTGCCATGGCTTGTCCGGGAGAGGCCATGACTCCAAGGTTGCTTTTGTCGGGGACTTCGCTGCTTCAGCACATGCAGTGCACTGTCGGACAAATTGCTCCATATCGTCGTCAACGTTAGGCCAGTAGATGTAACTTCGGGCCAGAGACTTCATTCGGTCCATTCCTGGGTGTCCACGATGCAGTTGACGAACGATCCGCTTTCGAAACTTTGATGGGACGACGATTCGATCGCCGAACATAACGCAGTTGTTGACAACTTGAAGTCCATCTCGTCTGGCGAAGAACTTCTTGACATCAGGATCAGCAACTTGCTTCGCATTTGCTGGCCAACCTTCGTTAAGGAAATTCACCACTTGCTGAAGAACTGGATCCTTTCGCGTCTCAGCCACAATCATCTGGTGCGTGACTGGAAGTGCTGATGGTGTCGTCGAGAATTGCTTTTGCTTCAGATTCGACGCACACGGCGGCTATGACGTAATCCTCATCTGGTCTATGCTGCGATGACATTAGCCGGGATAGAAAATCTGCATAGCCAAAATTCGTCGATGAAACGTGTTGGATGTCGAAATCGTACAGCAGAAGTGTCAAGGCCCAGCACTGCAAACGGTTTGCTGTGTAAACAGGAATACCTTTCTTTGAGCCGAAAACCTTGAGTAGCGGTTGATGATCGGTGTGCAGGAGGAAGTGTCGTCCATACAGCATTTTGTGGAAACGGATGACAGCGAATATCAGGGCCAATGCTTCCTTCTCCACTTGTCCGTAGTTCATCTCTGCTGGGGTCAGTGAGCGCGAGGCGTGCGCAATTGCCTTCACTTCACCGGTCGGGAATCGATGCATGATGACAGCGCCAAGGCCATACTTCGATGCATCATCCAGACTACTACACTTGGCTTATGTCATTGACAGACACGTACCTAAGAGCGTTCACCAGATTGCATCGCACCTTGGCAGACGAACGAATTGAAGAAGCTGAAATCGATCAAGAGAGCCGCGTTGAGGAAATTCACTAAATATCGAACGATGTCACTGAAACGTCACTACGTTAAGCTCAATTATCAGTTCAAGCGAGTCAGCCGTCAATGCTACCTGCATTATCTGCGAGGGATTCTAAGGAAATTCAAGTCACACCCGAAGTCTTTCTGGAAGTACGTGAAGGAGCAGCGCAGAGAGTCCGGTCTACCATCATCCATGATATTGAACGGCGAAGTCGCTTCCACTCCATAGGAAGTCTGCCGCTTGTTCTCCAACAAGTTTGCAAGTGTCTTCTCTGACGAGAGCTTAACCAACGAATACGTGACTCTAGCAGCAAGCAACGTTCCACTTTCCGGTCAAGCTCTGGGTGGAATTGTTGTCAACGCTGAAGTGATAACGACTGCCGCACTAAAACTAAAGCCTTCTATCAACCCTGGACCGGATGGTGTTCCTTCAGCCTTTCTGAAGAAGCATATCGCTAACTTACTGTTACCGCTACAACATCTGTTTCGATTGTAGATATCGTGTGGCATTTTTCCATCGAACTGGAAATTTGCGCATATGTTCCCTGTGTATAAAAAGGGTAGTAAACGGAACGTCGACAATTATCGTGGAATTACATCGTTGTGCGCAATTTCGAAGTTATTCGAGTTGATCATCATAGAGCCTCTGCTCTCCCATTGCAAGCAGTATCTAAGTGAAGATCAACATGGCTTCACCTCTGGTCGATCTACTACCACGAATCTACTGTGTCTGAGATCGTACATCACGCAAAGTATGGTTGAAAGGTCACAAACAGACGTCATTTGCCTTCGATAAGATAAATCACGCCATCGCGATCGCCAAATTGGATAGACTTGGGATTAGCGGAAATCTCTTGAGATGGTTTCGCTCATATCTCGCCGATCGTCAGTTGGTGGTAGCCCATGGTGACTGCCAGTCCGACATTTTCGCAGCTACGTCAGGAATACCTCAAGGAAGTCATCTGGGACCGTTGATTTTCTTACTCTACTTCAATGACGTGAATTTAGTTATCGAAGGTCCACGACTATCGTATGCAGACGATCTCAAAATCTACTTACGGATCTGCTCGATCGATGATTGTCAATTCCTCCAACGTCAGTTTGAAGCGTTTACCAGCTGGTGCCATTTGAACCGAATGACAGTAAATCCTGCGAAGTGTTCAGTGATCACTTTTACCCGAAAGAAAGAACCAGTTATTTTTCACTATGCTCTCCGGGACATCATTATTGAACGTGTGAGCCATGTAAAAGATCTAGGTGTCATCCTGGACTCTCAACTTACATATAAGCAACACATCTCGTACGTCGTCGACAAGTCGTCAAGGACATTGGGCTTTATCTTCAGAACAGCTAAGAATTTCTCCGACATCCATTGCCTCAAGTCACTGTATTTTGTTCCCTGGTACGTTCCATTCTAGAATATTGTTCTGTGGTTTGGAGTCCGAACTACAACAATGGTACTGAGAGAGTCGAGTCCGTTCAACGCCGCTTTCTGCGATACGCGTTGAGAATGTTACCTTGGAGAGACCCGTTTCATTTGCCCAGCTATGAAAGTTCCCTGCCAGCTGATTGACTTGGAGCCTCTTCGCACCAGAAGAGATACTTCAAAAGCCCTGCTTGTCGCGGACACTCATAGGCGTAGCCAGATAGGGGCAGGGGGGGCGACTGCCCCCCCCTAAACTCGGCAACACAAAGGCTTTCGAGGAAATGGCGTTCGGTGAAGTGGCATTCGGCCAAATTTTCCATGGTAATTTTTTTTTTCGCCCCTCCCTAGCTCGAAACCTGGCTACGCCCTTGGACACGTTACATGGCAGAATTGATTGCATGACAATCTTGGAGCAAGTAAACATTAACGTCCAATGTTATGCTGAGAATGCCACTACGTAGGACAAATTATGCAATCAACGGTGCAGTAGACGGACTGCAGCGAGTATTTAACCGAGTTTCAACAGTATTCGATTTTCACCTGCCACGACTAACACTTCGGAGACGTTTCTCTTCATTTTTCTCCAGAAATGGAAACAGTCAATGATCATGTTTTAATGTTTTGTAGTTTTAACTTATGACTTTAATTTTAAGTTAAACCATCATTGGGACCATATTGAGTCTGTTGATGCTGACAAATAAATAATGTCCTCTAGGCCCGATCTCTCAAGCGCCTTTCCATGATCGATTCCCCTAGCTGACCCTCATGAGCTAGCTGGAGCATTCGTGGTCGAAGTTCTCGAGGTACAACTAGTTTATTCCCTCTTACAATCGTATCATCGATTAAACCCAGCTCATTTCGGAATGGTTCAAATGGCTTCACGAATTGGTTATTTCAGTTTCCTGATATGAGGCAATCTTTAACAGCTTCAAGTTCAGGGTCCGATCTAGTAGCAACTTCAATTTCCCCTACATCAATCGCTGCTGATTCCTGAACAGCGAGAACTAAGAAATGGTTGTCTGTTTCGAGCTCAACAGGATCCTTTGCTACTACCAGCCGAGATAGTGAGTCTGCAATATTTCCAGAACCTTTCCGATATTTCACGGTGCACTTGAAGGATTGGAACCTTAATACACACGCTCAATTCGAGCACACGACGTGGATGAAGGTGAGAAAATGATCTCTAACGACTTATGATCTGTCTCCAATTCAAATTCTCTGCCAACCAAATAAACTGAAAAATTTTCTACTGCCAATACCAACGCTGGCGCCTCCTTCTCTGTTTGGCAATAACGTTTCTCGGTTATGGTTAGGCTTTTGCTCGCATAGCTTATACTTCGAGGATCAGCATCAGCTCTTGTTGAGAATATACAACGCAGTATGCCTTGCTTTTAGAGCATAACTCCATTTTCTTCAGTTCAAATTATACTACTAACAAATAAAGACGTTCCTTTCAATTGTAGTTCGAATAGTATTTCGAGTCCAGTCCGATTGTTCCCACTTCTGCCGATAGGTTATGGGTCCAGGCAGTGCAATCGGAACTGGTGAAGATAGAATTTGAATTCGTAACGAGATGGCGGACAAGCTGATGTGGAAAATTTGCAGTCAACGCCTGGATAAAACATGGAGATATGAAAGCGCACGTATCGAAGTTGTCGGAATTGTTCGAGAAGCTCAACAATTTACAGCCGGAAAAGATCCTTAACGACCAATGGTTTGTCGCTATTTTGTTCAGCAGTCTGCCGGAGGAGTACGAGACGTTGGTAACCGGCATTGAAGCTCGACCAGAGAATGATTTGACCCTGGATATGGTGAAGGGCAAGCTCATCGATGAATGGCAGAAAAAGAAGCAGCGCAACGATGATAGCGATAATACTGAAGCTGTTCTCTATGCAAGTTCAAAGGCCGAAAAAGACCGGTGCTTCTTCTGCAAAAAGTTAGGTCACTAGAAGGCAAATTGCGAAAAGTTCAGAGTATGGAAGGCGGAGAAAGGAAACGGAGCTGTATCCAAGCACCTAAAGGCAGTAGGGTAGAGAACTACTTCGGCATAATCGCCCATTTTGGGCCTATCGAGCAGAAAACTTTAAATAAATCCATGATTTCAGAGATCGAGACCATGCTGGAGATTTTCTTATCAACCAGCGGAAATACATTGAAGACGTCATCTGTTCTGTTGGCCTACAGGATGCGAAAGTGTCAACCGTGCCAATTGATCCTGGATACATCAGGACGGAAGATAACGATGGCCAGCTCCCAAATAATCAAGAATATCAAAAGGTAGTTGGGCAGCTGTTGTACATCGCAGTCAACAGCAGACCTGACATCGCAACGGCAATCTCAATCTTGAGTCGTAAGGTGAGTTGGGTAACCCAACGTGACTGGAACGAGTTGAAGCGAATGGTTCGCTACCTGAAGGGGACGATTGATCTGAAGCTTCGACTGAGTAGCAGTGGTGATTTATCTGGTCTGGTGGGTTACGCTGATGCCGATTGGGCAGAATGTCGCGACGACAGGAAGTCCAATAGTGGATATGTATTCAAATACTGCGGAGGAACCATTGCATGGGCATGCCGAAAGCAATCCTGCGTTTCACTATCTACAGCAGAGGCGGAATTCGTGGCTCTTTCCGAAGCATCCCAAGAAGCGGTTTGGCTGCAGAGACTATTGAAGTACCTAGGGGAGAAAACAGAAGCAATATTATTCGAAGACAACCAAAGCTGTTTGAAGATGCTGGACTCCGAAAAGTTCAGTAACCGTACCAAACACATTTCAACAAAATTTCACTACTCCAACGACCTAAAGACGAAAGGTGTTATCAAGTATGAGTACTGCCCTACGGAAAAGATGGCCGCGGATCTTTTAACCAAACCTCTACCACGAATACGGTTGGAATTTCTAAGGAAGCAGTGTGGTCTACTGTAGCAGCGTTGAGGAGGAGTGTTGAGTATATACAACGCAGTATGCCTTGCTTTTAGAGCATAACTTCATTTTCTTCAGTTCAAATTATACTACTGACAAATAAAGACGTTCCTTTCAATTGTAGTTCGAATAGTATTTCGAGTCCAGTCCGATTGTTCCCACTTCTGCCGATAGTTCTACCTTCATATTGAACAAGGACTGCCCCTAGAGCCACTGGAGAAGCATCCGCAATAACTCGAGTTATTGAAAAACGAGAGAGTTTGTACATCAGCGATCATCCTTTTTAGGACCTCAAAACTATCTTGATGTTTCCTTTAGAAGCTGCATCTAGTTCAACTGACACTTCATGTTCTGACAAAGACGCAACAGCTACAACCACTGCTGACCTAGTAACACCATGAAACATCAAAACCTATGGTTAGTACATCACTATTTGAAGAAGATCAAGAGGAGGAAAACATATCATCAGATGAAGCTGAAGAAAACTTCCGGGGATTCAACAATGAAGAGTTAGGTAATAATCAACGAACTAGGAGACTACCTTCAAGATTTGATGATTTTATTTTGTAACGATTTAAGTATTTATGTTGATAACATGATAAATAATAAATTCAGAATATACTGAGCTACCGAACAGATAACAAGTACTTTTACTGTGTGCATGAATTGGAATCCGAATATACCAAGGTACCACAAATAGCATGCTGCGGTTGTCAGGTGCGTTAAAATTGTTTCCCTGAAATGGCAACATCAATACAGATTTGCGACTCCATCCTAGTAAGAAAGAGGTTTTGCTGACGGGTTTGGAGCACTTCTGTGACAAGACTCTTTATGGAATTTAAGGGTTTATCTTCTGGACGTTAGGACCATGTTTCCAGGACAAAACGCAATGGAACAAAATGCCAAAAAGTGTAATCCACTCTACACCAACACATTATACAGCAGGACGAATTACTTATCCAAGCACAGCCACCAGTATAGTATACCACAAAACCCGGTTGTTGTGGGAGCTTCACTGAAACTTCCCTTGGCGCGGACAGTGTTCCTAGCTCAAAATTGACGACGAAAATGCAACTGATATGCGATTAAAGGTTGTGCGCTTAGAAACACATCTCGCTGACCGACCACAAATCACATTCACTTACCGTTATTGCCCATCGTCCGATGGCTTCCTCTCGAACCATAGCCGCTGTGCGATGTCCCAGTAGTTCTCCTCCGTTTGTTGGTGGGCTCTTCACTAGTTTTCCTCTGGCGTCTCTTTTTGGTTGGTGAAATCTCATGTTCTTGATCTGCAATGAAAGAAAATAAAACCTCAACCTTTGAGAACCCGTCTCAATCCACATCCGCTTACTCTCGTCCTGGCTGATCGAATCTCGGGGCGAACTGTTGGGCGTATCATTTGCATCGGTGCCACAGCCGCCGCTACCGGCTGCCGTAGTCGACTTTCTCGTCATCGATTGCACTGCCGTTGCGGCAGCGGAATTGAGTGCTATCGGATCCGACGTTGGTTCCAAGTCCATTGGGACCGGTTTTAAATCGGATGCGATATTTTGCGGCGGCAAAAAGGATGACCCTGTCTCGACGTACACCTTGGTAGATTCCTTCTGGGCGGCGGCTGAAGATACTCCGCATACCGGAGCCGGTGAACCGGGTATCGTTTCCTCGCACAGTAGCATCGACAGGGATTCGCTATTGTTGGTTTGCTGTTGCTGTTGTTGTTTGTCTGTTGGCGTCGTCACCGTCGTGATGGTGGGAGTCGTAGATTCTGAAAGTGGAGCTGCGAGTGAAGGATTCGGTTGAGTGTGTGGCTGTTGTTGCTGGAGTTGTTCTTCGCGTCGAAGTCGTTCCAGCTCGTTTTGGGCGAACGAATCTTGATGGTCTTTGAGTTTTAGGTAACTTTGCGAACCCATGGCGCCATGGATGATCGATTCGAGAATACTTGGCTGCTTACCCTTCTTTGTGTCGACGTGGCTGCTGAGGCCGTACATGATCGTGACGTCCTCTTTGATGTCCTGGTGGGTTTCGGTTTTGTAAATGAGCTTCTCCTTGCAGGCCACGGCGGCCACCGCGGCTGCCGAAGCAGCTGAATGCATCTCGACGTGCGAGAGCATCGGTTTTTCTTCGACTTCCACTTTGATGAGCTTTTCAAAGTCGGTCTGCTGGTTGGGATCCATTGCCTCGGCATCTTCTATCACGAGACGCTCCTCGGAATCGTTACTGTCGGTGCTATCATCATCATGGTGTGTGAACCGAGATGAGTCTGCCTGAACCAGATTGGACGTCTCCAGCTTTTTAATGGATTCGGTGAGATCCTGGCTCTTGGTGCATGTGGTTGGAGGGAGGATTTCCTGGCTGCATGAGAACGTTGGTGGTGTCTTAGCAGATACGATCAGAATCGGTTTCACCAGTTCGATTTCCTTCTTGAGCATGATGGTGGGGACTTCAATCTTGGGCGGCTGAGTGTGATGCGCTTTCAGCGGGATTATGGCACTGAAGCTGGGCACTTCCTGCTTCGGTGGTACCGTGACCACTGGTAATGAACTACTGACAGGCTCTATGGGTACAAGCGAAGGATGCTTATGAAGAACGACCGGGATACTGTATTTGGGAAATTCAGGCTTGACGGCACTAACATGGGGTTGGGGTTGTTGACCAAGAGCCTTCAGTACTTTATCAGCGATCGACGGAGGTTTCTCTGTTTTGGGAGTATCGAAATCAAAGTTCATGTCATTGAAGTACTTTTTACAATTTTCCAACGTAGGTTCTTCCTTAACTTTTTCGTCGAACTTGGAAGGACTCTTGGCTAAAACACTGCAGGAAGGTTCCGGTTCAGAAGGGGACATTACCGGCGTGAAAATTCCTTTCGTAACGGCACCCAGTTTGGCTGCTTCCGGTTTGTGGTCGTCTTCCAGCACAGGTTTTTCGTCTCGATGCGAGACAATGGGGATGCTAGGTGACTTTCTAAACACATCAAATGAGTGAGGGTCCTTCTGATTGGATGAGAATCCAGCGAAATGTGGTGAGGATTTTTCCGGAGTAACCATTATGCTGCTGAAGGTCGCAGCAGCACCCTCCAACTCACTCAGCAGTAGCTTCTCCTTCTCCGGATCCCTTTCTTTTTCTCGCCTGACCAGTTTGAGCTTATCGGTTTCCTTCATCGGTGAGATCTTTTTCGTCTTTTTATCCGTAAGCCCTATAGTTTCCGTTTTCCGTATCAGTCCCTTCTTGACTAGCTTCTTCTCTTCGGACACCACCAGAACAGGTGTTTGGATGGAACTGACGACTTCCGCGGGCGGAACTTCCGATACATGCTTTCTTGGAGTGGCTCCGCCTGCGGTCTTCAGTTCCGGTTCAAATTCTACGTCCTTAAATTCGTAGACATCCGAAATGTTCTTCTCAATCTTGGTGGCGGTTGATTCGAAAATGGATTTGATGGATAATGCTTCCTTGCTGAGCAGTTTGTTCTGCGCCGGGGTCAACGTTGATGAGGAGAGTTTCTTTTCCGCCGGAAGCACCGAACCTACTGCTGCTCCAAGTTTGCTGATGGGCATAACTTTCTCCATCCTCTTATCTCCGGTAAGTTTCTTCTCGGCTCGAAGGGCAGCCAGTGTGCTACTGGACGATCCAGCCGGTGTTACGGAACATGTAGTCGAGGGAAGCGAAATGCCGGAACTTCCGGGAATGGCAGACAATACGGCTGCTGAGACGGCCGTGGCCGTAGTAGCCGCAGCAATAGCCGTCTTGTTGATGACGGTAGCAACGATTTCGTCCTGAACGTTGATCATTTTTGTACTCTTCGATGGCGTTTGTATGGAAGCAACAGAAGCAGAAGTAGCAGCTGTAGAACCGGAAGAACCGGCTGCAAATGTCGAAGGATTGTTGGATGGACGCTGAATGGGATGCACCGCGGCTACCACGGTGGTGGCCTTCTCTTCCGGAAGCAAATGCGATGGTTTGGAAATTACTGGAGCCGGTACTTCTTTAGCTGGAGCTGTAACTGGAGCTGGAGCAGAAGGAGAAGGAGAAGGAGACGGAGAAGGAGAAGGAGGAGCAGGTGCGTTGGCAGCAGGTTGACCAGCTGCAGGTGCTGATCCTATGGGGAAGATCTTTTCAACATCTGTCTCTCGGATGATGGTACTGACTGCATATTTGACGGCATTGTTCTCAGCGTTTGCTATGATGGCCGCAGCCGTTCCGTATGTCTTCAGCGGAGGCTTGTGCGTTATTCCGGATGGACCACCGGTTGATTTGTCCTTTTCGAAGGTTTTTTCGACAACCTTGTCGATGATTTTGGATGTGCTGGTGTCGATGGTTTTGCTGTTTTTGATCACCATTCCTATGCTGGAATTGGTCGATATAACGGAAGTGACGACGTTGGTTGTGACAACCATCGGGGTGGGAGTCGATACCGTCGGTGGTGGGATCGGTGTTTCCGGAGCCGTATCCGAATCGACCATCGCAGTGATGGGCGAACTTGAAAATGCTTTATTCGAAGATTGCGAAGAGTCTTCTTCGCTGAGCGTTTCCGATTCGGAACTCTTTTCATGCTCCTCTTCGATGGGATCGTCAAGTTCATCCTTCAGGGGAGTCCCGTCGCTTTTGGCGCTTATCGAAACCGGTTCATCATCGCGTGGCGGCGTTGACGCACCGGCAGGTGGAATGCTCTTTTCATCGTCGTCGGTCGCCATGGACTGCCCTTGAGTTCCCGGTGCATCCGTTGTGGCCGTTGTGGTGCTGTCCGAAGCCGGTGAGGTTGGGGATTTCAGCTCCTTGAATCCCTTCAGTTCCGAGCGGATCTAGATGTGTAAAAGTTCAAACAAAATAGTGCGGATGAGAGGAAAAGAAAGAAGATTTTGGGGAACCCCTGGTTAGTTATGTTACACGACGGCTCGATGAAGGGATGCATTGGGAAACAGTGCTGTGTGCAGGGGTTTGAGATACAACAGTGCACATAAACCTACGAGCCGGGCTGCTGACCAAACGTGAGTGCTCTTGTTGTGATCAACAGCTATGCAGCAGGTATCTACCAATATGTATATGCATGCAAACGAAGCAAATGTACACACCATAAACCGCTACAGAGAGTCTAGAGGTAGTGGATGCAAGCGGTCCGGGATGACCACCATTGGACCTAACTATAGCCCTAGCTCTAGGCGCTTAATACAAAGGTGACACGCAAAGAAGAAGCCTGTCCAAATCCGTCTGTTTGGTGAACATTTTATGAGCATTAACGGCAAATAACTCACCAACACTAGCGGACCGTGAGTTCCACTACTTAACTTTTCTGACCATCTATACAAGATGGCTCAACGGCTGCTTAATCGATAACTTTGAAACTTATCAACTTTAAATAAACGTTGGATGTAGTAGAGAGGGGTGATTCTATCTGAAATTCAGGGATGATTATTTTTTCTGTCATTAGAACGCGCCAAACGATTAAGCATCTTCACCGATTTGGGGTGAATATTTAAGAGTTGGACCTCAAAATCGTACCAAATCGTTCACAATTCTACCAATCAGATGACTGTTCATTGACTCGGAACTGACAGCAATAGAACGAAACAGACGAGAAACTGAAAGAATATGAAAACTGTTCTCACCGAGAATTTTTAACGAGCATGAGCATTGTTGATCGTACAATTCGTAGCTATAATACTCCGTGATTGAACAGATCCAACCAGATTTGAACGATAGAACCAAATTACTAGGGATGGATTTATTTGCGACGCGACACTAACAACTCTAAAATATGACGGAACTTTGGAATTAACGCAGTGTACTCAGTAAGTAAAAACGGTCGCCACTAGGGCACTGAGCGCTTTATATCGAGTGCCTAATTGAGTTGCTGTTATTACCGTTCAATTCCGTTGGCGCTGTCACGCGAAATAAAAAAAAAATCAACAGGAAAACAACAACAAAGAAGATATTCCGATTGAAAATACAATCTTACAAACTGAGATAGACCAATTCAGTTGTTGAACAATCAATTTGAAGCAGGCTAGACCTGAGTGACCACAGTGGGTTCAAAGGGAAGTGGGTGTGTAATTTCGTTGGATGCGTCGATGTCCAGCTACTTTCTTCTACGGAAAAGTAAACCTAAAAGCACAACTAAAGCGAACAACTAAAACAAAACAATCTACTAGGCCCCCTTTTCCAAGTAGCACAAACAGCACTGTTCTTATCCCTAAATGAAGAATGAAAAGATGTTAGGATAGCGTAATGAAGCGCAATCTCCCTGCGCCGACGTCCGAGACGCAGAGAGACCGGCGCGCGTGTGTGTGTGTGTGTGGTAAAGAGAGAAAGATAGAGAAAGAGTGTGACAGAAACAGAGCATTAGGAGTGAGAATGTGAGGCGACAAACCCCGAAATTTACTTGGTTCAGATCGTAATCGCGACCCTTGGAGGCTCCGTTGCTAAATTCGTCCGAAATAGCCGCCGCGTCCGAGGACGAGCCCGCTTCGGCCGTTGTACTTACTTTCGTGCTACTGGAGCTAATGCTGCTACTGGAGGACGCAGACGACGAGGACGAATTGGACGATGCCGTCGAGGACGAGCTGTTGCTGTTGGTGTTGGCCGGGCACTTTTTGATCGGCTCGTCGGAATCGGTATCGCTGGTGTCATCAGTTTGTATCGAAAGGGATGAGATGTCCGTGTTGTTAGATGTGCGGCGTTTAGATGACGACGAGGAAGTGTTTGGATGACCGCCTCGCGTCACAGGGCGTCGATTGCCACCTCCGGCAGACGCCGGAGATTTATTCCGGTTCGAGGATGTGCTAGGGGTGGTGGACCTCGGTGAGCTCGCAGTTACAGGCGTCGATGGAGTATTGCTTGTGATGTCTCCTTTAGAGTTTCCACGGATTCTCTTGGACGTTTTCGGCGTTGTTGCAGTAGCTGTGGGCGTAACTGTAGATGTAGCCGTGGGGGTTGAGCTCGTTGAGTTCGCTGATGATCCGGGAGGACCGCCTGTGCTGCTACTTCTATTCCTTGGTGGAGGCGCATTCTTGTTGTTGTGGCTGCTACTTTTGTCCGATTTGCCCTTCTTGGACTTGCTGTTGGTAAGATTCTCTGCTACACGCTCTTTCCGTACCCATTCATCGTATCTGAAAAAAAGAAATAACCATCATTGATATTCTTCCTTTTAACGATTCACCACAACACCCTTCTTTCACCTACCTCGTATTCCAGCCGGTGTAGTGCACCAAATATATGGGACTTCCCTCCTGAATCGCAATCTCAATCACCTTCGCCTCGTAGGTTACCTTCTGTTCGTCGTAATAGACCTTCAGCTTGTCTCCGACTTCGATCGGGAAGTCCGGAACAATTTTCCCATCCCCGGACGAAAACGAAGAACTACTGCTCTTACTGTCTCCGGAAACTGACGACGAAGACGCTCCACTGGACGACCCCTTGCCACTGTCCTTGTCGTCTTTTTTCGAATCAGTCGAATCTGTTTCCTTCCTCTTCCGACCACGCTTTTCGTTGACGTCACTGGCCTTCGGTGTAGTTACCTTTACAACAACTTTTTCCTTCTTCACTGTGGCCGGAGGTTCTTCCTTCTTTACCACAACAATTTCCTTAGGCTTCTCCTTTTCCTTCTCTTTCTCCTTTTCCTTTTCTTTTTCTTTCTCCTTTTCCTCAAACTTATCAACTAAAGCCTTCACCTTTCCTATACTAGCACCGGACAGTTTACGTTTACTGATCGGTTTGGTTTCTGCCGTGCTCGATTCACTGGTGTTTCCAGATTCTTCAACCGCCGAGCTGGATGCGGCTTCTGCTGCCGCTGCAGCAGCAGCAGCATTAGCAGCCGCGACAGTAGCAGCAGCAGCCGCAGTAGCAGCGGCAGCATTAGCAGCAGCTGTAGCAGCGGCAGCAGCTGCAGCCGTGGCCGCGGCTGCCGCTGATGTTTTCGATGTGGAAGGCTTCTCCTTCTCTGTAGTTTTCGGTGATTGCACCGAGCTGGCCCGCACCAAACTGCGGCCCTTGGATCGATTTGTTCGAGGATGCGGCACCATCGTACAACCCAGCTTCCGGTTGAACTCTTCGAAAGAGAACAGGAATTTCTTGTAGGCTTGCTTCACCAAATTGGTAATGCTGACCGTGGCCGGGGAAAATCCCAGTCGCAGTGCTATTTGCTTCCATTGATTTTGGCTAGTAACACGGTTGTAGCCGTTTAGCTTTTGCACGGCACGAAACAGCCGATACAGATTGACGTCACGATTGATAATGGATGGAACTTTATTCAGAGGAGTTCCACGATCGTCCATAAATTTGTACAATTGCGCTACGAAGTGATCCTTTTCCTCCGTAGGTTCATCGTCCGAGCTATCGGTTTCCAGTTCCTGTTCGGAATCGCTACAACTGCCGGACATTCCAAACAATACCTCTCTATCCCAGTGCGGCGGTAATACGTCACTGTCCATGTATTCCAGGGCAGCGGAAACGGCAGCCGCTTCCGATTTGTTGGTACTATCTCGGCTGAAATCGGCTGCTTCCTTCTTCGGCACCGTATAGTAACGGCCATCTTTGAAAGAACGCACTAGATACTCATCCTTGACACGGATGCGCACCGTATCCTGGGCGGTAGGTGCCACCACCAGTCCGGGGAACCAGTTTTCCTTGGGGTTCTTCTTCTTGTTGTCGGTAGTCTCGACGCAGACCACCTTGCCGATGTTTTCCTCCTTGTCGCTGTTGTTCGAACGGGAATTTGTAGCCGGTTCTTCGTCCTCGTCCGAACTGTCGTCCGGTAGAAGGTGCCGCGATCTGTGCGGGAAAAATAGAGAAGCTTTAGCAGGTATTCGAATAGGTCTTTTCAGGGACACCATCATTCTGAATTTCATTAGCCGGAATGTGAAAAGAATGAACGGCAATCAAAAGAAAGCAGAACCAGATTTGGGGTAACGGCATTGGAGTAATGTAGCAAAACCAGACAGGCTACAGATAATTGCAGAGCTGTTCTTAAAAAAGGTTTATGATTGTATACAAATTTATTTTAGGTAGAACTCTGGAGCGATCTCATGGGAAATCCAAGAAAACTACAGAACGAGTTTTTATTAATCAGACAAAGGGTGGAGCTTATTCTAAGATGTAAAGAATATTAAATTATGTTTCCTTGATGCCCTCCTTTCGTGTTAAATATAATGTAGACCGTAACAGTGAGTAATCGACCCTATCTTCAACTAACTTTAGTATTAAGAAACATTTTAGAACTCTCTCTTGTATTTCCATATTATTTGATCCATGAAACACTAGAATTTAAATCTGTAGACCACTATTTGAATTCATTCTTAAATTCTCTTTAAATCCCTAATAATTCTCCTGAAAATTATCTTGTAATTCATCTCAACATTCACTAAGTATTCTACCGAAATTTCCATGGAATTATCCTCGGAGTTCTGCTCATAATTATCTTGGAGAGATTTTATACATTCCTTGAAAAGCTCCTCTTAATTCTATTGGAATTCATTTGAATGTCGTAAAAATTATCACTGGAATAACCTTGAAATAACCTCGGGATTCACTTCAAACTCTCCTATGCATTTATGGAATTTTCCGAGGAATTCCTTAAAGTTTTTTTTTTTAATTATACTCGAAATACAATTCTCTTCTCTTCGGAATTTCCATGAAACTTTTGGTACATGGGAAACGGTTATACTGTTGGCCAGTAGATCTAAAAAATTGGGCCCATCGATACAAATCTCCTGTTTTTCAATTTTTCATACTAACATGTGTCATTTGGACAATACAAATACAGATCCCTTTCAATTATTTTCAGAACTCCCTTTGAATTCTTCTCCATCTTCTTACCATGGAATTCACTTGAAGTTCTCCTCACAAATCCTTTAAAATTCTCCTCGAAATCAGTTTAGAATTTAAGTAAGAGCTTAGCAAGGCAAGGAGCTATGCTTCAGATTCCTTTTGATCCCAAATTTTTATGAAATTTTCCTCAGAACTTCAACCCCTTTGAATTTCCTTTGAACTTTATTCAGAATTATCATGAACTCATACTCAAAGTTCTCTTGAAAATTTCTTTTGAATTCCTAAGAAATTGACATCAGAAAATTCCATGCAACTTTGTTTGAAACCTATTCAGGATTGCTTTGGTATTCTACTCAGAACTACCATGAAAGCAATCCTTAGATTGTACATAAATATTTTCCCACAATTCTTCCCAGAACTGGAATAATGGAAAATCTTCAATGTCCAATATCTCGAATAGTTAGTTTCGTCCCAGATTCATGATTAGTTCAAAATTATATAACATAGAGATTTTGACTTATCAAATTTGTAGCTGCTGGTGGAGAGTGGAGGTTAATTTTCCTCAGAATCATTAAATTCTCCTAAATTTCTTTGAATATTCCCCTAAATTCAATTAGGTAGTAAGACCATGAAAACCTCAAACTCCCCAAAACAGATTCCGTAGATCCCAGAGATGAACTAGCCTAAGGCTAAAAATCTCTTAAATAAAGAATTAAAAAAAAAAAATTCCGTAGATCCCATCAATAAATGCCCAGAAAGTCCGGATCTTGAAGCTTTTGAATATGAAATAATGTATGATATTGAAATCTACAACAAACAAATTTAACACCACTCACCTTCTACCCCTTCTACCGCCGATCACCGGATTCCCGAAGTGCTCCGGATGGGTCAACGGTAGCTGATCTAACGTTTCACTCTCATTGAAATGTCTTCCACTTTTCAAACACAATGCACTGCGCCGTAGCGTCGTAATGTCCCCATCGTCAAACACAACCGTATACTGTGAACAGTCCTGGATCTTGGTTAATGTCGCTTCCACGTATTCTTTCCGTTCCGGATGTTTCACTTCTACCGTTGCCCCAACGCGGAGCGCCCCCTTGATCTGGTCGTCGGACACGACGCCGGACCCCAGTCCGACCTGTTTGTACGCGACCCTGCACTTGATGTTACGTACCACCTTGCGGACCTTGGCCTCACAGAAAGCCCCCTTGTATTTGGCGCTTACCTCCGTGCCAACAGTCAAATACGGGGGATCGTCTGCTTGCTGAAAGTAGGTGAACATAGTAGTGGCCCCAGGCGGGGAACATTAAAATCGATACAAGATAAACAATCTCCTCTGCAAGTTGCATACGTGACTCATTACTTCGATAACGTATTGTTTTGATGGAAGTGCACATAAAATGCATCGTTGTCAATCGGATTTGCAAAGTGCATTTAAAGAATTTTTGATCAAAATGGGTCGCAGCGCCCAATTTTCATTCGTTCGCTTGACGAGCGGGATGTAGGCACGGATGGGATGAGGGAGAGAGGCAAGCTACGCAGTGGAAAAAAGGTCAAAGGAACAACTCACCTGCATTTTCTGGAGGAAATAGCGCTCGAAACTGAGATTATCGCTAACAATCGCCACGGTTACGGGTTGATGTGGGTTTGCGGTGCACTTTGACGCCCAAGTTGGCCAGATTTTCACAACATTTCAGATGGAATTTTCGGAAAAACTGTCCTGTACGGGGGAATCCTTTTGCACTCTTTGCGTCTTTGAATTTTTGTACTAGTTTGGCGGACGACGAGACACACACGCACAGTTTGGAATAAAAACATTACGAAACGCTTGAACGCACACAGCCTTGCGGAGGACCCGAGTAAAAAGGAAACTCATTTTTTGACAGCTGGCAGAGCCGATTTGGGCCCAGTGAGTGAGTTGAAATTCGTTTGGAATGGGGGAATTCCATCGAGCGTCCGTTTGAGTTTTTGAAAAGGGCTTGAGTTATTACTTGGAACATATTTGATAAAAACAGCCCCCTGCTTCGATGCCAACATCAGTGCTGAGATTGGTCATTGTCATTCATTGACAGACTTTCGCGCGATATTGACATAATTGTTATTCACATAGTCACTGTTAGACTTGATCCTCAAAAAACCATCGCCAAATCTCATTCGTTTTTTCGTCAATGACAAAGATTCACCCAAGGTGGCTACATAAAGGTGTTCTACACAGCAAAAAAAGTTGTTGAATATTACATCGAAACTGCTGCAACCAGGTCAATCCCTCGGTTGTGTAATATCACATTGTACGATGTACATCCATTTTGCGAACAAAATTACATCCATTGATGTAATATTGTATCTGCTTTTTGCTATTACATCATTATTTCATACATCAGCTTGAATTACGTTGATCGATATTACATTTTTTTTGCTGTGTAATGTGTCAAATTCATGATTCAGCCATGTTGGATTTTTGTATGGGACAGCGACCGAGTTTGTTTACAATTTGCTCTAAAACCGCACTTCCCCCCCGCGACCTCCTCGCCTATATAGTGACAAAGCTGTATCACCATTTATATACCCACCATAGATTCACCTGGTAACAAAAAGTGTAATTTCGTGCATTCTATGTCAATTATTGTTATCCAAGCAGTTCAAGGCGAAGATGCCTGTTCACTTGAGCGGCTCGATGTAATTTTTTTGCTCAAATCATTTAATTTTCTTACAAATTTAGCCAATAAAACAATCTGCACATGTTCGTCACTGACAGCATTGTCACCACACTGAACCAAAAAGTTCATCCTGGCATCGAATGATTATTGCCTCACTCAAGCCCTACAACTATAGAGGTAACTCTCTACAAAATCTGTTGCTATAACTATTATCAGATAATTTTGAGAGGATCGTCATTCGATTTATCATCTGTTGGAATATGAACAAATCAAATGACAATCATCCATATAATGAATGATTTTAGATCGATTCGCGAAAACCAAAGTAGACATAAATCAAACATAAAATCATAGGATAATCGTATTATTTTCAGCTAACTATTAAATTGGAATGGTATGGTCGACTTTCGGATGAAAATCAGGTGCATTAACATCAAGTCATTTACAATTTTACAATATTGAGAGACGAATGATGATGGCGAGGTAGAGCCAACTGAAGGGCAAAGATGTTGTTATACAGCAGATTGATGTTGGCTTCATAGACCTTCCAGTTTGCTCTGCGATTGCTCTGGCTCTTAAGAAACGTATCCGTACAAACTTAAATTTTTTCGCCAAGATTCCAACAGCTGAGTAATTCTGCAATTTATTTTGCTGAGATTCAGTCAAAAAATTGCCGAACCTCAGCTAACAAATAACATTTTGCTGAGATATCAGCTAACAAACAGATATTTTGCAGAGATATCAGCAAAAGTGAATGCCGAAGTAATCGGCTGTTGGAGATTTTACCGAGCTAGATTCCAGTCCATCGTTCCTTTCAAATAGCGTACCACGCGCTTCGCAGCGGTCCAATCAGCCTCCGTGGGAGCACTGAATTTCCGACCAAGAATCCCGACACTTGTCGCTATGTCCGGGCGTGCACACACCGCAACATATAGTAGTGCACCTACCACGCTTCTGTACTTCGTACCATCTTCGAATGGTTTGCTGTCAATCTCATCCTTCAGATAGCCCTGATCCATGGGCGTTCTTGCTGTCTTTGCTTCGCTAAGACTTGTCCTGGCAACCAGTAGTTCAATGTAGTTGGTCAAACTCACACTGAACACGCCATTAATTCTCCCTTCGAACTTCCTGTCCAACGAAATGTTTCACATCGCCGAGATTAACTATTTCGAAATGCTGACTCAGCTGCTTCTGAACACGAGTTTGTGTCAGAACACGTTTAGCTTCCGGTTCCAACATCGAGCTGACTGTTTCAGTCCGTATATGCTTCTACAAAGTCGGCAAACAATCTCCTCCTTTCCGTGAACCTCGTAGCCAGGTGGTTGACGCATATAGATTTCTTGTTCGATTTCTCCATAGAGATACGCGGTGCGGACATCCAAGTGCTTCAACGCCATTCCTCTCTTTCCAGCCAGGGACAACAGGACTCTGAGTGTAGCATGTTTGGTCACAGGGGCGAACACTTCATCGTAATCAACGCCATAGCACTGAGTGAATCCCTGCGCGACGATCCTTGCTTTGTAGCGGACGACTTCATTTGATTCGTTCCGTTTTACTTTGAACACCCAACGACTGCCTACAACTTTCTTGCCCTTCGGAAGTGGCACCAACTCCCACGTCCCATTCTGCTTATGCGACTGGATTTCGCTATCCATCGCTTCCTTCCACGAACATCGATCCGGACTGGACACTGCTTGCTTGTATGTTGCTGGTTCCTGCACCTTCTGTGTCACAACACCTACCACATAATCCGACAAACGGCTCGGTAGCACGCCGTAGGTGCGACGACCTTGTCGATTTGCACTTTCTAATTCTTCCCTCACTTCATCTTCTTTTTCCTCCTCCTTCACCGCGAGGGGATCTTCATCTGAATCGGGATCGTCCACATCAAAATAATCTTCACGCTCACTGTCTTCGCTCGCCGGTTCTTCATCCTCTTCGCCACTATCGGCAGTTCCTTCTTCCGCTGCCTGCTGTTTCCGGAGCACCTCAGGAAAAGGCCACTCGATCACACTGCTAGACAAATTTTCATCAGATGTCGCTTGCGAATCCATTCTATGTGACGATCCGTCGTCCATTTCTAAAAATTTGGCGTCACGGCTTATTGTGATCCTGTCAGTCGAGGTATCAACAAAACGGTAACCCTTGTGAACGTCAGAGTTCCCAATAAACCGCAGCTTCCTCGCTTTACTGTCAAATTTTCCCCGTTTGACATCGGGAATGTGGACATAAGCAGGACAACCATATACTTTCAAATGGCTAAGTATCGGTTGCCTCCCATACCACTTTTCATACGGAGTCTTGTCAACCGATCGTGACGGAAGTCGGTTCTGCAAATAAGCAGCCGAAAGTACGGCCTCACCCCAGAACCGCTTATCCAAACCCGCATCAAGGAGCATCGTCGTCGCCATTTCTTGTAGCGACCGGTTCTTCCGCTCAGTTACACCATTCTGCTGCGGTGTGTACGCTGTGGTGTACTGTGCCTTAATTCCCTCGTGTGTGAAGAAATTATTTAACTCCTTGTTCGCATACTCGCCTCCACCGTCTGAGCGAATAATACGCGGCTTTCGGTTGAACAAATTTGTCACGTACCGAACATACTCCTTTACCTTCTCCGGCGCTTCCGACTTCTTCTCGAGCAAATCATGACCAACAATTAAAATGGCCTTAACTCCATTTTGTAAACAAACCTTGTAAGGCCATTTTCTCGCGAACCGAAACCTACATTTTCAAACCTAAACCACAATCGGGTAGAGGAGAATTTCTCCTATCTGTCCATTATGTTGGTTTGCCTTTTCGGACTTCGGTTCGCGAGAAAATGGCCTTACAAGGTTTGTTTACAAAATGGAGTTAAGGCCATTTCAGTTGTTGGTCTTGAAATAGACGACCGTAAAGCGACTAAAGTCATCTATCATCGTCATCAAGAATCGTTTACCACCCGGCGTCGTTGTCCGCATTGACCCACACAGGTCGGTGTGAATCAGATCCAACACTTGAGTCGACTTCCTCTCCGCTGCCTTTGAAATCGGGTTTCGTGTCATCTTCCCTTCTAAACAAGGTTCGCAACATTCTCTGATACCACAGTCGGTAACATTCATACCGATACCCAGTTTCTCGTCACGAATCCTACCAATAACACCAGGGTCCCTATGCCCGAAACGTCGGTGCCACTGATGCTGGCAATTAAGGTTGTGTGCCTTACCTTGAACTTTCTTCGACGACTCCGCCAACTTCAGTCTGTATAGGCAGCCAGACCGCTCACCAACGATCGCAACCGTACCTGCAGTGTCTCGAATTTTACACCCGTCCTCCATAAAAACGGCAGTAAAACCAACAATCAATACGAAACTAACGATTTTAAATTGGCTCACCACTTTAGTAGCCTATTGGTCCCAAGCAAACGATTAACGTACCCTATTCTAGTTGAAATTCTATTACTACACTATGTTTGTTTTGATTCGCTATGAAAGTTTGACAGATAATATCAGGGGTGTGTGGATTCATGCAGAACATGCAGGGGTGAGTGAAATAGCTTGGGACTGCTTGGGACCGTTGTTCTGGTACTGAGTGAGCCAAAAATAATAATGATTTTCTTCGGGACCCAGTGGTCTTAGAGTTACCTCTATTGTTTTACCACTTGACTTACTTTTTACATAAAAACATCGTCCCGAAACTCACTAAAGACATCTCGCGAGCTATTCGCGGAAAAAAACCTTGCAAAACCAAGTCTCAAACAATGTTGCATACAAGTTCGATAGAATGTATAGAAACGTCAAAGAGATCCGTTCACTTCATCGACTTTCTCTTTCGTAAATAATTCAGTAGCAAACACATTCCTTGATTTGTGTGCCATTCTGGATGCTAGATGAGAACCTCCTTTATCAAACTATGTGGCAGAAATAGCGCAAAATCTGTTTATAAAGCTGTGGCTATCAAAAGAGAAAGTCGGTGAAGAGAATCGATCAAAGTTAGTTACACCCCTTTCCTTCTAATTGCGTGTACGACTATTGAGGAGAAAGAATTATTCTGTTTGTCTGTGGTTAAAATATAACTACTCTTCGCATGTTTACCACCGACAAACCGACATGACACTTAATTTTGACTTATGCCCGAAAATCGTAAACGGTCGATTTAAATGTGCAGTGATCCGAACTGTCAAAACCATAGGATTTTTTGATCTAGATAAAAATAATTTGTCCAGAATAGATCAGACACGAACCAATTCATAGCTTTTGCATGCGGGTTTCTTGGCTTAGCTAAATACCCAACAAACAATTTTAGCTGCAGATTAGCTTATACAGCCAAAATTTGCCTTATGCAGCTAATTTTTGCCTGTATAAGCAAAACTGCAGCTAAAATTGATTGTTGGGTATTTCCCGCGAACACGGAGCCAGAAGTCAGTAGTGTGCTTTGATCAGAAATTTTATTACTTTTGCTATGGTCATTCATGTCGGTTTGTCGGTGTGTTTACTGCAAGGTTCGACCCAGAGACGATGTTAAATAAGAGACGCGCGAAGACTGAAGTCAATCGAACCGTCAAACGTGGTTCCAATCGAGCACGAGCGCTTCACGAGGAAAAGCGTGGGGAGTATTGAGATTGAAATTTATTTTTTGTGATTTAAATAATTATAAATAAGTTTTCATATGAAAATCATAAATCATTAATCAAGTCAGGCCAATGATAATCTTTTACATCATCATAAATTTCATTATCTGTTCCCTCGTTGAAATCCGCAACAACTTCAAAAACAATAACTGCACCCGGAGCTAAAAGTTTTCCCCTACTCGATGCCATTTATACATTTAAATAGTAATTGAAATGTAGCTGAAATATAATATATCAGTTTTAAATCGAATTGCTTCTAAACGACAATTCAATTATTAATATGGTAGATTAATTACGCTACATAATCGAGAGGTTTCCGTCACACTTTGACTGCGCCTTAAGGTGATACTCTAAGGAAGCCTTAGCGTGAAACTTTAAAGGCACAAATGTCAGCTCCCACAAAACATACAAATTTGAAATTGCTACTCCTTGTTTGCTGTGCTTCTACAAACAGAGAGTAGCAATTTCAAATTTGTATGTTTTGTGAAAGCTGCCATTTGTGCCTTTGAAGTTTCACGCTAAGGCTTCCTTAGAGTATCACCTTAATTGTAATCACTTTTCTCTGAGGCGCCGCCTTTGGGAAACCAGAAGAAACTGAAATTTTGTTTTATTTGGTATATTTTTATAGAAGAATGCCGTGCATTTCAATTGAATTTTTCTAATAATGACTATACGGTCAAAAAAGTATTCGTTTTACCGTGACGCTGAAGCAGACGGCAGTGTCTCAAATTAAAAGTCACTCTAAATAAACACAAAATTGCGGGTTGCCAAACCTTCCAGACAAAATAATTTAGTTGGCCGTCCAACTAGATTTACTTTTATTCCCTCCGCGCGTCTCTTATAAAACATCGTCTCTGGTTCGACCCTACTCCATCAATTCCTACAAAGAAATCTAAATTTAAACTACTTAGTGAAAAGTTGTAAGAATATGAGCAATTTGTGTGTAAAACTGAGCATGCCAACCCAACAAATATTAAAAGCAGAATTAGAGGAATTAAGGCGTCATTAAGGTAAAAATATGCTTCTTCCGCTGAAAAGTGGTTTATTCAGCTTTTAATCAGCAAAAAAATTTGGTTGGGAAGCATGTGTAAAATTGAGGTGTAATTTACTTTGGATCGTTTTCCAAAAATTCAAACTCAGTTTTTATATTTTATATTGCAAAAAGTATCCGTCAATTTACTCCTCTTTCCGTTTTACATCAAATGACGATAGATTTTTGCAATCTGAAATGATCCCCAAAAAAAAAATGGATTTAAATTTATTGAAAACATACCAACGTAAATTCACTGGAGCGTTTTAAATACAATGGATTTGAGTTTATTACTGTTTAAGATTTCTTTCACACGTCACGGCGGTAAATAATAGGAGTTGTTGATCAGTTTGCAGTTCACACAAAAAGAGAGCAAAGTCCCAGCTTGCATCGTTTATTTATTCCGTATATCGTTATTCGAGTGCAATAGCTGATCTTTAAGCACTGAGTTTTTTTTTATTTTCAGGATTAATGTGATTGTGATATAACACGAAACAAAAAACAAAATTCGTTGATCCATATGCGAAATCGATTTTACTTTATTTTTGTGGTTTTTCGTGTGTGTATAAACTTTAATAGTATGGATTTTCTATTGTTGTATGATTTTGCTCTTCTGATAAGTGTCTTGTTCTGTTTGTTTTTTTTTTTATTATTGTTACTTTTAACTGTTCATTAACCTCTGTATCGTGGTAATCTGCGGTGTGATAGTGGTTTGTTTCATTTGTTCTTTTTTTGTTTCACATTTCTTTGTTTGCTTGTTTTAAGTGCTTGTTCCATTCAAACTTCATACGACGTTTATCTTGTGCACTGACTTTGGCTTAAAACTTGTCTTTTTTGCTCTCTTGTTTGTTTTCTTCTTCTTCTTAAGTTGATTAAAATGTTTTCGTTATCTCCTCTTACTTTTCATTACTTAAAAAACACATGTCCACAGTCATTTTTCCAAATAGAAGATGTGCTGTTTGCTCTCAATAGTAATAATACAGTATTCATAATATTGTGTAATGCTTCTTGTTCATTTTTGTTTTCTATTAAGTTATGATCTTACATTCTATTTGAAACAATTTGTGTGCACTATGTATTTGCATGATTACTTGCGATGTGATTTTCTTTTTGCTCTTACGTAACTTCCATTTTTGATGCACTACAATTCAAACAGAAACACATTTGCTGAAGTCTTTTAAGCTTATCTTCAAAATAGATAAGAATTAGATTTTGAAACTTTGATGCCAAGTTTGGCCCAAAAGAAATTCAACAACTGACTAGAGATATTTCTGATGAGCTGCGTTTGACTAAATGAACACATTTAACTATAAACAAACATTGTATTCTCTTCACAGAAGTAGTTCCTCCCCGTTGCCTATGATTGTAAGGATTGTAACAAGGGTAGTATCGTTTTCGTCGTTTCTAGATTGTAAGTCGGCATCGATGGAAAGAGAATAAGTTGCCTTTTTTTGGATTGATTTTTAGATAGCATGCAAAAAGAGGAACGAGGAACATATTGATTACGTAAAGGTGTGGCAGAATATTCCAGCTCTGCACTGGTCGTGATAAATAGAACAAAAAAAAGTAATGTTTTTCGACTAGTCTCTTCAATATTATTTTTCTTTTCTTCTTTTTGATATCCATTTTTGTTACAGGATAATCGAGTGTGTATGTACGGGAGTGAGACATATGAGAAACATCAACCGCGATCTTGTTTCGTTTTAATTTTCCGTAAACGTTTTTCTGCGTCATCCAGAGAAATAACCTAGGATCTGTGAGTGCGTGCATAAGTTTGATGCTTGATTTTTTGGTTAAACGTTTCTTAATTGATGAGATCAAAGATTGCCAACGTTGCGTTGTTTAGTCCTGCTTGACGCCATTGTTGGTGGCCTTTTCTGCAGCGTTCAGGGCTTCCCGTCGGCTGGCCTGTAATAGAAATGCATATTTTGTTTAGTTTATCCGGTCATGATTTTGGAATTGAAGTTTAGTTTTCATACCTGGTACCATATCACTAGTCGGCCGATAAGCATGAAGGTAAACACTAGGGCTGGTCCACAGCGTTCGAAGGGATCACTCACCATGTAGTGCGAGTACACGGCTAGGAACATCAGCGTCAGCAGGGTCACGTTGGCTGCGTTTTTGATTTTATCTATAAATATATGGAGATATTTATTATACACATTTTATGAGAGGAAATTAAGTTTGCATAAATGTTTAGTGAACTAAACTTTAATAACTAAATAATACAATTCTTATATTATAGATTTTGTTTTTTTCCTACCCTATTTGAGAGGAAGAGGCTCAAGAGAAGATAAAGTTAGTCTTCCACTACACGAGTTCGGATTGACGGTGATGAAATCGAGGTGGTGGATGAGTTCGTATAGCTGGGCTCAGTGGTGACCGCCGATAATGACACCAGAAGAGAAATCCAAAGACGCATTATGGCAGAAAATCGTGCTTATACTTTGAACTCCGAAGGACACTCCGATGCTGATTATTTACGAGACGCTGATTAGACCGTTGGTCCTCTACACACTTAGATTGTTTCGCCGAGCCAACAAAAAAAAAAAAAAAGTGCCGAGAATCCAACAGCCAAGACTTGGGCAAACATCTCTGTAAACCATTCAATTGCAGTGAGATCGACAAAGCAAAATTTACCATAACTGTCAAATTTTGCCAAGCCTTCGAAAAATTGTTTATCGTTTATCGGTAGTTTGTTTTGTGTGAAAGGGGGAGAGGTAGCTCATCGATTCTTCCGGTTCGCCTCCTAGCATCGTGCTATAAGGTACCAGGCGATAACCAGGGTAGTTGATCGATAGCTCGATGACGTCATTTAGTTGGCGTCTGCAATGGGAAATTCTCATAGCAGGTGTTGACGATGGGACGTTGTCGAGTTGTTGAATAGCACCTATCGTGGTAACTCACCGATTACCTGTCGATCTGCCAAATTTGGAAAGACGTCTACATTGAATTGTCTCATATAATAATATTCCGCCCACTATATCACAAGAAATTGCGAGTAGCTGAGTGGAATGGAGATAAGTTAAGCATTGGGTACAGGACCAAGTCTCCCCTGGGTGGTGCCAAAAGATGAGCGCAATAGAATCATCAAGTTGCCATAAGGCACGGAATGAGACTATTGCATGGCTGGGTAGTCAAAGTCTTCCATTCGTTAGTCATTTCAGTGGATTAGAACAGGTTTACTGCCGCTATTCGCATAACAGTCCCATGTCCTATGGATTTCATATCTACATGGGATTGTTATGCGAATAGCGTTAGTTTAGGTGGGCGTTGGCCAGATTTGGATTTTTCAGATGTAATCCTGGATAGGAACCTGTCATTAAACGTCGCGTGAAAGTGGAACTTAATCAAGGCCTAAGTACTTTTTCGTAGTTTTTAGTTTTCGGATTTGAAAGATCGTCGGTTACAGGGGCCTGCTTACTGAGCAGAAAAACGCGGTCCCAGGTCCTTACATATCAAAGAGATTTATGGTAAAATCGCTTATGTATCGTGTATTTTGCGAAACTCGTTGTTGTCGTTGGTTCCGGGTTTGAATGGATACACAAATTTGAGCAACGGTATTATGTGATATGAGGGGCTCGGTGGCCTTAGAGCAACCGTTTTTGCTTACTGAGCAGAACATCATGAGTCTAATCTCAGGCCCATCCACATTCAAGATTCGTCAATCGTTTTATTTGTTAATATGACTACATGGTAATAACAGCAACTCGGTGATTAAAAAGGAGCTCGTCTGCCTAGTGGCAAACGTTTTTGCTTACTGAGCAGAAGACCGTGGGTTTAGTCCCAAGCTACTTCGCGTTATATGATCGTTAGGACATCAATTCAGCTTATCGTTTACCAAAACGAACCCTGCTGCAAACCCAACCCTCTTATCCAACATCCCAGTGATTCCTCGTGGAACTGCAGAGGTGTTCTCGGCTTCCATTAAAGCGAGTGTCATGTCAACACAATCCTTCCCATTCCTTTCTTGACTTGTGTTCGGGCGCGGCCGGCGCTTGTATTGCCTAATTTAAGATCACCAGTTTTTACACATTGAGGATGATTGCTAGTCCCAAGCATCGTCTATTGGTTCTCTGTGTAATTACAGCTGATCTGATAACAGAGTAGCAACCGTGGGTGGTCAATCAAGCTCAAGCTCAAGCTCGGTAGTTTGTTTTGTGTGAAAGATTTTTTAAAGAGAAATAAAAGAAGTAGGATCTAGCCATAAATTCTAGTCAGTACTTATCGTACTCTCGAAAAAAAAAACGGGATTTTTCTGAACTGCAACGCACTACTGCTGACCACACGTCCTCTATTGGTGAATCAAACCAAAGCCAACATTGGTCATGCGACACCTAGTTTTAAGATTCGCAATCACAATGATGATGTACTAAAAAAAATCATGCAATTTGACAGATATTAAAACGTCATTACCATTTTCACCCACTCGCCATCTGTGAGTCAATCGTCACTTTGATTCTTCAATTTCAACCTTCTTTTCAGCTTGGCTACCCCTTTCACTTTCCATGCGCACCTACATGGCGAATGAGAAAGACCCAAATTTGAATTTAGTTCACTCATAATCTGCAAAAGTGCAGGAACTCAGCGATGAGTAAATTTGATTTATGATTACTAGAGTCTGCCGGAAAATGAGGAAATTGACGAAAATTTTACTCAGTCTAGAGTAGTACCAATAGACTGAGTGAATTCAATCAGGGTTGCTTCCACTCACTTGCTATAAAAACATATTTTTTTCGGAATTATGCAATCATTAGATCAAGAGCAAATTTTCATTATGTCGTAAGTAACATTCGCACCAATCCGAGAAAAATAAAGTTTTGTTTCGATGACCGAAAAGTTATTCCTATTTCCAAGTAAACACATATAATCTCATAGTGATAGCAATGTTTAACATATTTAGCAGGATGTTAATCATACAAATGCAAATCGCTAGCTTTCATGCTAAAAAATACTGGTTTTTTAGTCAAAAGTTATTATACGTCGTTTGGTGGCCCCTATTGTTACTTAAGTCAAAGTGTATTTACCAGGATATTCGGGAGAATTATCAATTACGTCTCCTAACGTGCAGCCCATTCATCATTTTAGGACCACCGAAATCATCTTAGCAACAAACAGTTCGATTTATTCACTTTAATAATGAGAAAGCGAAACGACGAACGTACACTTTTCACGGGTTTCTCAGCGCTGTTACTTAAGTCAAACGGCATCTCCATAGAAATTGGGTGACTTAAGTAACATCGAAAACTATTTTGATCGGAAGGTGATTACGTCAAAAAGCAATTTGACTGGTAAATAAATTTAAAAATGGGATTTGATCCTATATTCGGACAGCATATAGTGTAATAGCAGGAGAATCGATTGACACTGATAGCTCGACTTTGTTTACCTTTGTTACGTTCGACGTAATGAAAATTTGCTCTTGAGATGATGTAATGATATATCACAGACAAACAGACATAACACTCGCAAGTTGTTCATCGAACAAGCATTTAACGGCCAATTTAAAAGTATCGTAGTTGGTAGTACCACCACCTGTGGCGCGCATAGTCAATTCCCTTGCGTTTGACGTTTACACACTACCGCCATCTGTTCAACGTACTACCCACCACAGTGTACTCAACAGATGGCGATTATGTTTTAGCGACGATATTTTACAGTGAGAAATATTCAATGTGTTATGTCTGTTTGTCTGTGGATATATTGTACTTGTAGAAAAGGGTGTAAAGCATGTGTTTGACTCATAAAACCTGTCAATTTCGCTTTCTTAGCGTCACAATAAGCGATCTTATGATTCGTGAGCGTTCACTCGGAGTGAACACTTACGAGTTGATTGTGACGCACTGAAAGCAATATTGACAGATTTTATGTGTCAAAGACATACTTCACGTCCTCTTTGTGTAACCCTTAGTACTTGTAATAATTATCACTATACCATCTCATGATTTTAATTCAATTAAAAAAAAAATATAGTAAGTGAGTGGAAGTAACCCTGAATTCAATCTTTACTTTTCTCATATTCGGGAAGTTTTTCCTTGAAAAGCCTGGAGAAATATTATGCAAATTTACTCATCGCAGAGTTACTGCACTGTGTGGCATATATTAGCGCTAGTGTAAGCAGGTCTTAACTTGACGCTTAACGAGTCAGCAAGCCATGTGTGCAGCCCTCCGTTGTAAGCGCAGCAGTTCAATGCTGGTAAACAGAGGTATCTATGGCAACGCTTCATAAACACACACGGGCAACTCTCCACTCACTTTCGGACCAGCTCTTCACAAGGTAAGTTGCACATTGGCGATCCTGCCAGATTTAACTAAGCCATATGGAATCTTCCATAAGCTCATTTGGTTTTCTATCATAAAGAGGCCACGCTAATATCAATCGGTTTAGAATAACCGTAGCCTTCACGCACCGCAAAAAAAAATAATGGAAACTGCTAGATCCGGTTGATTCGTTTATAAACGACGCCAAATCTGCCTTAATCGTTTCAAAACGACGCTTACAGAAAACACAAAATCTGCTCAAATCGTTTCAAAACGATGCCACCGCGAAAAAAACTAAAATAAATAAACTGCTAAATCTGCCTCAATCGCTTCAAAACGATGCCATAAAATAAAAAAAGCCTTAATCGTTTCAAAGCGACGCTTTTGCAAAAAAAAATCAATTGGCCTCAATTGCTTGAAAATGACGCCACGATCCCTATTACAAAACAAAAAAATAACGCATACTTTACATTTTACCAGCATTATCTAATGCATATCAGTACGGATGCACTAACCAGGACCGTTTGACACAGGAAATCGACGTCATGGACAGTAGCACTCAAAAAAAAAAAAAAACGGAAGGCAACCTTCCCCATCAAGGGTGCCTTGAAGGTCCGTTCGCTATCCAACGACAAAATGCTGGTGAACGACCATCTGGCCAACTCAATGTTCTCCACACCGGTGTCCTCGCAGAAGATCCGCCGTGAAGCTGGTCAGCTGACGAAGTTGAAAAGCAGCCGCTTTGCACTGCCTTCGTCCATCTAGCAGCTGAAGAATGCCGAAGCTTCTAATTGTATTCAACCTGCCATTGTATGAAGGGCCAAAAACGGTTTGGGTGAATCCGTGCGCAACATCGCCCACTTGCATCCACGGAATAAATGAGAATCTCCTTTCAACAACAGGATCATACAACCGGTCAAAACACAGGCCATCCAACAGGAGGATGTCCCAATGACTGGGGGAGAAGAGCCCACCTTCTTTTCACGAAATGTAAACGACAGGGAGTTGGCATTTCGACTCTCCCCATCCATTTCGCGTCAATCGGGTGCCCTGGTGGTCCGTCCTGTCCACAACATTTAATGTTTAATATAATAATGGAATGAAAGTTAAGAAAAAATAAAGGAATGATATCACCCGGTATGTTACCAAGAAATCCATGATATCACGTTAATCACGAAGATTTCTAAGAGCTCCATAGATATGCTGCCACTATAAAACCAGCACTCTTGCCTTTCGTTCCTCACAGCAGCGTAAACCCCCATCAACCACGAAACACACTCTAGCTGCTCCAACTAGAGGGATCTCAGCAGAGAAAACAAGGCCTGCGTCCACTTTTCATTTTCGTGACACAACGGCTTCAGTTCACTAGTACACAGTCTACCAACATTTTGTTATACGGCAAACATCCCACATTGCGCCCCAGAAGTCCCAGAATCCAATCGGGTCAGTTTTTCTCTGAACAACTATGAGATTAATTGAAAAATCATCCATTTCGATTTTTGAACGAGACTCCTAAGCTCCCTAACAGTGCTCCCATTGATCTTCATGATGATGATAATGATGTCAGAGCAATGGTGCATTCACGGCTGAAAAGGAAAACCGGGTAAAATTCTTTTTTTATGAGGAGAGAGGGACATGTGTGGCATATATTAGCGCTAGTGTAAGCAGGTCTTAACTTTACGCTTAAAGAGTCAGCAAGCCATGTGTGCAGCCCTCCGTTGTAAGCGCAGCAGTTCAATGCTGGTAAACAGAGGTATCTATGCCAACGCTTCATAAACACACACGGGCAACTCTCCACTCACTTTCGGACCAGCTCTTCACAAGGTAAGTTGCACATGCACTTTATGTGATTTCAAGACAAACAATTGAAAAGGCCTCAACCTAGGGGCAAGACGGCTGCACTCAGAGTTAATATTTTCACAGCGAGTAAATTTGAGTAACTCATAATTACTCAAAAGTAATCATAGTAGTCTCGCATTCGTAAAAAAATTAAAATTAAATCAGTATAAACGAGCATAAGCTGTCAGAGTAATCATTTATTCTAGTTTGGTATTCTTGCAACAAATACTCAATAATCAATGTGTATTTCTTTTCAGCATGAATTACTCTTATAAGCGTAGTCTCAGAACAATGGTAGGACAACAAAGTTGAAAAATCAGGAATAGGTATTTCCAAAATGATCCGGAGAAAGCCTGGTACGAAAAACGAGTTCGTATTTGGTGTGCTTTATGACGGGTCGCCTTAAGTTTTCGGCAAACGGTGTGTTCTTTCAATTATAAATTTCAACATCTTTCTTATTGCTACACCACTAATCCGAAATCGTGAGTGAGCTGCAATTCGAAGTGAACAAATATATTAATCCCGGTATAAACTATTATTTTATTTTAAATAAATTTCCTTGACATTACCCTCAGAAATCGCGACTGAATTGTGATGGTACGGTGTATTTGCGAAAGAAGAGACAGTAAAATCTTCGATCATTTTTCAGTCGTACAGACAATACAGTCTTTGAATCAAAAAGTAGTCTTTGTGGGTTATTCCGAGAGTTAAAGCGACTTTTGTCACTAGTGAAGTAAGAAAAGTCATGTCGTGGTGATGTGACTCTCTGTGTAAATCAAATGGAGAAACGCGTCACCACGACGTGACTTTAATCACTTCACCATCTATAATCTTTTTCGTGTCTATGCAATCTGCCAAAATGTTAGCAATGGAGTGCTAAATAACCGTGTTCAATAACCGTGTTCAATAACCGTTTGTATCATCACTATGATAAATTGTGTCACTACTCCATGTTAATTAGAAAATCCTACTATTATAATCACCATCCAATGATAAGATTTTCCTCGTCAAACATATTTGCTTGACAATTGTGGAATGCACACAAAACAAACAGGTTGCTATGTCACCTTGACATTGAATATTGAGCAAATCGAGTTACTCAGAGTTACTCAAAATTTACTCCAATTTTACTCGTTATCCAAAGCTGTCTTACCCCTAGGCCTCAACTCAATTTTATAAACAAAGCTTGTAAGAAAATGGTTCTCGCGAACCGAAGTCCGCCAAGGGAAACCAACAGAATGAACAGGTAGGGGAAATTATTCTCTACCCGATTGTGGTTTAGGTTTGCGAATGTAGTTTTCGGTTTGCGAGAAAATGGCCTTACAAGGTTTGTTTACAAAATAGAGTTGAGGCCATTTCAATTGTTGGTCTTGATGTATGAGTTAACAAAACTCAAATTTGGATCGTTCTCATTTGACGTGTAACAGATTGGTCGATTACATTCTGACAGTCTGCCGGCGTAAAATCAGTGTCAACATTTCAAAGGGGCGTAATTGCTTTTGTAAACAATGGCTTTAGCCATCGATTTCTCGCAAATAAAAGCTCACTCCTCTAAATTAACAATGCTATCTGGTAGAAGAAACATTCCTCTACCTGTTGGTGTAATTAATTTTCATGAGTGAGCTTTTATTTGCGAGAAATCCACGGCTAAAGCCATTGTTTACAAATGCAATTACGCCCCTTTGAAATGTTGGCACTGAAATGAGTCAGCATCAAAATAGAACAACCGTACCTTAGATATCACTCTGTATCACATAAGTATTCCATTCTAAAGGGATTCTCCTCTGGAGCCTCCCCATCTTTCAGAAGTGCCCCCTCCGGACACTTCTTTCAATTTTCAATTCTGTAATTTGGGGAAACCCCTTCAGGGGTTCCCGGGGATGAACCAGCGTCTGGCTGAAAATCTCCTTAATACAGACCCAACCAACCAACCATTCTGACAGTTATTTTACGTATTCTCGGCAAAACGAAAGATTGGAATGTGTCCGTCTTCGTTGACAGCAAAGTAAAATGTGAGAACCGTATTGAAGAACCAAAGTGACGATTAACTCACAGATGGCGAGTGGGTGAAAATGGTAATGACGTTTTGATATCTGTCAAATTGTCTGACATTTTTCAGTACATCATCATTAGGCTAGTCATTAGGTGTCGCATGACCAGTTTTGGCTTTCTTTTGCAATGCCAAACGCTGTGCCGAAGCGTGCCAATCAAGTATCCCATGAGTTCGGCAGCCCTGAAGCTTTAACGATTTTTGTGATTGTTTATTTATGATTACTAGCCACTAGCTGCGCCGGTGATCAACTATTTCGCATGTTAAGCATTATATCAGCAGTGTATAACCATGTACGGAGTTTTCTAAGCATTCAATTTGATATGCGAATTTAGAGCAAGGCATAATGCTTAGCGGTTCCTACACAATATAACGGACAAAGTATACTTACGATTCGGAATGAGCACCATCGCTAGGCCACAGAGTACCTCCAGCCCGCCGACCGATCGGCGGTACCACTTGGAGGGCAGCTTAAAATCGAACATCGATGAGAACGGAAACACTTTGGCATATTTGACGTAATTCTTTCGCTGAAATAGGTGAAATAGAGTGAGAGAAAAACACAGTCATTATTTAGTCGAATCAGTGTGATGGATTTCGGAAAACACGTATCTGGCTTTTATATCTAGCGAATCAATCCCATTTGCAGCTAATATCTCTTCCAAATTGAGCTGGAAATGTGCAAAAATAGAAGGCGGTTTGATTGCGTGCTCTGTTCTCTGCACGATTCGATGATTCCATACAGTGCTTTACGTCTGTGATCGTGCGGCTCCATCAGACAAACCCCTGGTCGGTATTTCGGTTGTGTCGTCGAGAATAAAATAAAGAATCCAGGGAAAGCGGGTAGTTTATTTTTAACAACCTGCACCATCAGATCACAGCTCAACCACGGCTTGTCAACAGTTTGAAATGATCGCATTGACAGCGACACGTTTTCATTCGCTTTCGTAGGTTGCCCAGGGTCAGCAAGGACGCCGATTGCCAACACTACAACAGCTGTGCGTGTACCGCATCAACACCAGTTGTAGGCATAACGTACTCATGAGTTCACGTGTTTTGTTTCGAAAACACGCGCGCTTTCCCCCGGAATGTTTATTTTCATAATCCACTTGAAGACCAATTTTTTATTGACTTCCAAAAAAAAATCACACGTCTCGAGAGATTCCGGAAATTCTCCGAACAACGGCTAAACCATCGTCAGCTATGTATAACGTGGGTGGGGTACATTAGAATCGCATAAAGCACAGTCGATCATATCAAGTCGAACTTTGTTTACGTTGAGCGGAATGAATCGCGAAGTGAGGCAAAAGAAGAACGAAAAAAAAAAACGATCGAGTGATCTATGAGAGTGGAGAGCAAGAGTGGGTACCTTGAACCTGCCACATCACCAATCCAAATCTTTCGTCGATTCAGGTTTAGTTGAATGGGATCTACGAGAAATGAGAGGAGAAGAATGTCCTATTTATAGACCGAAGTGGAAAAAAATTCTTCAAGTTCATCTGCAGTCACCGAGAGGATCATAGCAACCATGCACATCATGCTGTCAAACGGACCGATCACTGATCACTTTACTGCTGATACGAGATATCGTAGTAGATTGGTACGTTCCGTACTTAAATACTATACTGTGCTCAATACATTCCCGTACAACAAACGTTCAGTAATCCCTCCATATATGCGGTGGGTGGTAGCGTCCACCTGCTATCCGTCCACCAATTACGTGACTAGTGTCAACCATAAACTAGTTATCTACAGAAAATCAGCTCAATTGGTTGAAGCATAGCCGAGAAGTAGTGGTGGGTAGTCACCGCCTAAATGAAGGGATTACTGTAATGTAAAAACGATTTGCGAATGGATGTTTATAAATATACAATGCGGTTCGTTCTCTTGCATGCCGACAGAAGACGCTTGAAGAGACCGACGTTTGTGTACTATAGTTTATATACCTACTCCGGGTCGGTTCCGTCGGCCTATATACGCTACGTCGTTTGAACGACGTCACGACGACCGACGCCTGCCTACATCAGACAGCAAATGGGTTTGCGAGTGGAGCCGATGAGCTATTACGTAATGGAGTTTGGGAGGAATTTTTGGAATAAGTGACAGGAGGTATGTGGGATTATGGTTCTGTTACGATGTGGTTTTATGTTTCAAGGATCAAGTTCAGGGATTTTTTTCAAACGTTGTGGGCAGTTTCTGCCCTCCTGTATCGACTTCCAGATGTTCCACTGACTTGAAGCAAACATTTTCAATTGTCTATAAGCTCCAGACTTATATATGCAATCTGGTACTCCAAGAAAGCAACCAGCCGACCGAACCACGAGGAAGCGTTAAGCGCTCAAGCTGGACTTCTTCTTTTTCTTCTTCTTCTTCTTTTTAGCATTTCAAGCTTATTGCAAATCGCATATTAGCTTATAGCGTGCTCTCAACTTAGTGTTCTAGATGCACTTCCACAGTTATTAATTGAGAGCTTTCGATGCCTGTACCATTTTTGCATTGGTATAATTGTGTAGCAAGTCCAATCATACTTCCTATGCCCAGGGAAGTCGAGAAATTTTCCAACCCGAAAAATTCCTAGACCGGACCGGGAATTGAACCCAGCCACCTCCAGCATGGTCTTGCTTTGTAGCTGCGCCTTTACCGACTGAGGTAAGAGAGGCCCCTCAAGTTCAAGCTGAACTATGCTCAGGATTAGTTTAAACAGGATCATTGCTATTCCGCCTCTTAACAAGTTAATCTCAATCCCGTAATAAAAATCGTCAAAAATCAAATTTATTTATTTATTATTCATAAAAATACTGAAATAAAAGAACTGAAAAACTCAGCAAAAAATGTAAACAAATTTATTACAGAAAAAGTCAGCAATTCTTTTACTGACTAAAACGGTAATTTGTGACATTTCAGGGATTTTTCTAATTACTGAGTTTTCAGATAAAGAAAAAAAAACTACTGAGATTACTGAAAACTCGGCTATTTAAAAACTCAGTAAAATTTTACCGATTTCGGTAATCTAAATTCTGTGTGACCATAACACGTAAACCAGTGTGCATGTCAAGGCTCATCTCCACAGGGAATATCTTATCCGGATAACACGCTTAGCTTTTCCATATTTCCGCAACACCCAACTCTATTTCACGATCCGGAACTTCATGCGGTAAATCACTCGCACGTATTTCATGTTGCCTCCCGTGACTTAACTGCCTTTCCATTGACATAATGGAAAATTAATTCATCCCAGTTATTCATAAATGTATACTGCACAAACTCCTTCTAAATGAACTTAATGAAAACCGCTTTATCTTCTGAAGTCCGGAAGTTTTTTTTATGAGTGGGGCGTGACAGAAAGTATCTTTTGCGCAGAACTAAGAGGAAGAGGTGACAATTGGCTTCATACTCTTTTATTTCTATCTCTATCTCTATCTCTATCTTACGCTCATGAAATCGGCCAATCAGGAGCTGGTTCACGTTTGACAGAAAAGTGGTTCATTTTCGCCCACGTTTTGTAACCTCTTCTCTTAGGTGCAGAATATGTAAAAAGAATCTCGAAAAGAATGGACTTCAGCTGTAAATCTAATTGCGTATAAAGAGGTACCAGACATGTTTTACACTATTTTCTAGCTGTGAGATGAGAGGTACAGCATTAGACTGATGCAAATTTTGACATTTTCGCTCCACAGTGCTCAAACGGTTCCAAATCGGGTCATGATAAGTCTCCCAATATTTGAACTCCTTTGATAAGAAACTGACTTGGCACAAACCATTTTAAATTTATATGGAAATTACTATGGGAAATCCAAACTTTTTGTTCTTTTTCTTCTTACTTTTTTCCATATTGCACTGTTCAAAAATTCAAAAGCTATACTTATGGAAAATTTTCTCAGCTACAACTTTGCAGAATATAGTTGTTGAGCCAAACGTCGAATAAAATAGTTATTAATTGTAGTGATCAGTGTAACCAGTGTAATCAGTGATGAAGAGATTGATAATCTTTTGGTATGATCAAGCAGCTGTTTTGTGAGCAACACTGTATCTTGTAGTGTGACATAGTAGCCATGATTTTTGTGCTGTATTCTAAGTGCCAGAAACACCAATGTTGCCTGCTGAACAATTGATTGAGCATAATCATAAGACATTAGTGGCTTGAATTATTGATAACTTTTGATGCTTACATTATATTGAAAAGTGGTTTTGGACAAAGCAGACAAGCAGAGCGATATGGTAAATTATTAGATGGATATGAACAAAACAATTGGTTTTCCCATACTAATTTCTATATAAACTTCAAATGGTTTGTGCCAAGTCAGTTTCTTATCGAATGAGTTCAAATTTTGGGAGGCTAGTCAGAACCCGATTTTGAACCGTAGGAGCACTGTGGAGCGAAAATGTCAAAATTTGCATACATGACATGCAAATTTTTTCTCAACTTGAATTTTTGGCTCATTTGGCGGGTATAAAAAAATTAACGTAAATTCTTTTTAGGTTGTCGTTATAGGAGGATGGGGCGGTTTGTTATGTAAAAATAACATTTGTCGCTTTTCATATTATTTGAACGGGACCGAAAACAGTCTCAATAACTCTTTCTGTAAAATATGTGTGGTCCTGAAAAGGACCAATTCAGGTGAAACATGTCAGAAGGGTCTAACTCGAAACGTAAACAATGACTTGGATCGTCGGTTTCTTACGAATGACAACACACCCACTCAAACTAACTGAATCATCTGACAGATAAATGTTTGTTCTATAAGCTGGTGTAGTCAGATTTCGTGGGTGTGTGGTCATTCAAGAGAAATCGGCGTTCAAAGTCATTGTTTACGTTTCGAGTTATACCCTTTTGATATGTTTCCCCTAAATTGTTCGATGAATTCTCGATGAACATTTCAAATGGTCCTATCTGCTTTGATCGATTCTCTTCATCGACTTTCTCTTTCGTCAATAACTCAGCTGCAAAACCTTTCCCTGTTGTATTTGACGTTTTGGACGCTAGATAAGAACCTCCTTTATCAAACTAAGTGGTAGAATTAACGCGAAATCTGTTTGCATAGCAGTGGTTATGAAAAGAGAAAGTCGATGAAGAGAATCGATCAAAGCAGCTAGGACCATTTGAAATGTTCATCGAGAATTGTTCGATCTCCACAAATTCCACATTCTCTCCACTCCATCGTTGGTTGTCATCAAGGTGATTGCGCTGACTGCTGATATTTTACCACACCGTCTGTCCTATGCGAAAATGAGCGGATTCACAAAATCAGCGCTCTAGCATGACAGCGGTATGTTCAGCAGAGGCAGAGGGAACAATTCTACCTTTTCCTGATTTTCTCATGCTTTTCCTTGTCACGCCATCCGAAGCTTTAATGAGCGGAACAAGTAGTAGTAAAATGTTCGTTTATTTCTGTTGTTTATGATTTATACATTGATTTTACAGGTTAATTGATTAGCCTATCTGGCTCGTCATCTTTGTTCATTGGATATTTGGATAGTTGGATAATTTACTATTTGCGTATTTCATCTAGTTAGCAGAATACCCCTTGGGGAGTGTGTTTTGTTTTAATTGTAAAATTTGATAACCTACCTAAATACGACTCTAACTTAACCTAACGTGGCAGATCACGTATGATCTGATGATCTGATCTCAGACAGGTGTCTCTGAAACTTTCCATGGAGACCGTTCGTCGCTCTTCGAGAGGCTGAAGGCCAGCCAGGCGGTGGACCTCAGAATTGCGGGTCCGTGGAGGACTGTTTAGGATCATCCTAAGGATCTTGTTCTGGATCCTTTGGAGTTTGAGGTGATGGCACATAGCACAACATAGCAGATTGGCGTTCCGTACTCAATGGTGGGGAGGATGATTTGCTTGTGGATGGCAAGCTTGTTTTTAAGGGAAAGGGTGGACTTCCTGTTGATAAGTGGGTAGAGCGACCTAATCAAGATGTTGCACTTGGTGGATGTTTTGTCCACATGGGACCGGAATAGCAACTTGCTGTCAAGGGTGAGACCAAGGTAGACGACTTCACTCGACCATTCAATGGGAGTGTTATCAAGGTGGACTTTTGAGTTAGCAGACGGAACAAGGCGGGGTGAATTGGAGTGTGGAAACAGGATGGTCTGTGTTTTAGCTGCATTGATACAAATCTTCCAGCTTTTAAAATAGTCGGACAGAACATTCAGGCCTGATTGGAGTTTTCTTGTCAGAGCACGGATCACTCGACCCTTATAGATGATGGCAGTGTCATCCGCAAACATTGACAAAATACCACCACTCGGCAGGGAAGGAACGTCTAACGTGAAAATGTTGAATAAGATAAGCCCAAGCAGGCTACCTTGAGGGACCCCTGCATCAACGTTGAACGTATCAGAGGAGAAATTGTTCAAGTAGACCTGGAATGATCTGCCCGACAAGTAGTTTTTGATGATCTTCACGAGGTAGTTCGGAAAGTTGTATCGATGCAGCTTGTACACTAGACCATCATGCCAGACATTGTCGAACGCCTTCTCGACGTCGAACAATGCCATGGCAGATGTATTGGAAACAGACTTGTTCCGCTTGATGATGTTACTAACCCGTGCGAGTTGATGGATGGTAGAGTGGCCTTTCCTATGAGCGGAACAACGACAACAGAGCTCTTATATAGTTTTACAGGTTCAAGAAAAACGATGCGTAACCAAATGGTACTCGGTATTTCATTCAACAGTAATAAAATTATCACTTTTTTTGTACATTTTTCAAAGATTTTTTTTAGCAAGAATTGGCAAATATTTTATTGGGAGAGTTATTTTCTATCGATTGGTGTATTTGGAGTTTAATTTCATCTACAAATGACCAATTATAAGCGTTCAAAACCTTATACCTTTTAGTGACGGTCGCCATTTTAGATTTTTGATTTACCCCCAATACCTTCCCGTAAGACTTAGTCTACGTCAAGAAAACAACGCTTCCCGCCCACAAGCTGTAGACCGAGTGCAGAATCTTTGTGATGATACATACTTTCCAAACGTGCATACCCATAGAAATTAATTCAATTCAATACAGGATTTATTAAAAAACAGCTGATTTATACTGTGACTACTGTGACTAAATCCAGCATTCCTACTAAAAACTCTGGTCAAAGTTAATTCATGAGCAAATTTTCAATATGACGTAAGTAACATTCGCACCAATCCGAGAAAAATAAAGTTTTGTTTTGATGACCGAAAAGTTATTCCTATTTCCAATTAAACACAAATAATCTCATAGTGATAGCAATGTTTAACATATTTAGCAGGGTTTTAATCATACAAAGGCAAATCGCTAGCTTTCATGCTAAAAAATACTGGTTTTTGAGTCAAAAGTTATTATACGTCGTTTGGTGGCCCCTATTGTTACTTAAGTCAAAGTGTATTTACCAGGATATTCGGGAGAATTATCAATTACGTCTCCTTACGTGCAGCCCATTCATCATTTTAGGACCACCGAAATGATCTTAGCAACGAACAGTTCGATTTATTCACTGTAATAATGAGAAAGCGAACGACGAACGTACACTTTTCACGGGTTTCTCAGCGCTGTTACTTAAGTCAAACGGCATCTCCATAGAAATCAGGTAACTTAGGTAACATCGAAAACTATTTTGATCGCAAGGTGATTACGTCAAAAAGCAATTTGACTGGCAAATAAATTTAAAAATGGGATGTGATCCTATATTCAGACAGTATATAGTGTAATAGCAGGAGAATCGATTGACACTGATAGCTCAACTTTGTTTACCTTTGTTACATTCGACGTAATGAAAATTTGCTCTTGAATTTGTCATTAATGCATCCACCAAAACCTCATTAAGACTAGTACCCCGTTCACATTTATTTATTTATTTATGTTATGATGATGATGGTCCCACCTCTTACCCCTACAAAGGTTTGAGCTGGACGATTTATCATTAAGATAATTAAATATGACATTTTAACCAGGTTGGCAAACAAAATCGAACTGGTTTCAGTTACAGATATAAATTCCCTCTAGAGTTTACAGTTGCTTCACAGCGATATAAATGTGGAAAAGCTCAGGCGTCAACCTCTTTGTTCGCCTTTTTGTCCACCTAAAATATTCATAAGTATTACAAGCAATCAAGAGTTAATGAACAATCAACAAAGCATCCTATTACACTAGCAACCCCGCAATATGATGCTACCATAATTTTCAGCAATGTCAGGAATGCTCAAGAACCCCCAACATTTGCCAGAAAACTTACTACTAACTCAAGGTATCTTCCAAATAAGCTTCAAAATTGCATTTTTTTTATCAAATGTTAAATTCAGTCCTCTATATCCGTAATACGCGCGCGAGGCTCAAACCTTTGCAGGCTACTATTTTTTTTTACTACTAAGGTAGGTGTACCAGTTATGGCCATACGTTCCTATTATGGTGTGTTCCAGTTATGGCCTATGGAATTTCCATAGGCCATAATTGGAACACACCATAATAGGAACGTATAGCCATAACTGGTACATCTACCCTACTACTATTAATTCAAATATCAAAAATCCATCATCACCATCGTGGCGAACAAAATAGTTTTTGCAGTGCTGCAATAATTATTAAAAAGTCGTTATGACAGCTATCCATATAAAATAATCCGTTAGAGATAACTTCGTCAAGATACATAATTTGTCAATTCATAAAAAAAAATCACTGGATAACCGTTCAAAAGACAGTTTTAACGTGTGAAATGCAATGTCTCTTAAATTCTGCTAATGTTTTTGCACTTTTAATGTGTCTAGGCATCGAATTGAAAACATTTATTCCTTTAAAAAATAATGAATTCTATAAAGCACAAGTCAAGAAATGTGGTGTTCTTATTTCATCCGCGTTTCTAGTATTATATCTATGATAGTCACTTCCTCTTTCAATTCGATCACACAAATATCGAGGCAGCAAACCGTTAACTACTTTAAAAATGAACACCATAGTCAAATATACAATTCTTTGCTTCACCGACAACCATTGTAAGGCGTCTAGCATCAAAGTTGAGGAAGTGAATCTATTACATCTCAAAATCAAACGCATTATTTTATTCTGCAAGCGCTGCAATCTCGATATTTGTGTTGCATTGGACAGAAATAAAATGGATGGGCAAAAGTCTAGATGAGGAGAGATGATTGATTTGTATAGCTGTATTTTACTGGCAATAGTTAAATCGTTTTTCAATCGACATAGAATTCCATACTTCTTGGCAATTTTCTTGATGACATTGTCAATGTGAGAGTTGAACTTAAGTTTGTCATCAATAATCACGCCAAGATATTTAATCTCCTGAACGCGATCAATAGCCTCATCATCAATTACAACAGAGACGTTCTCATTTAATCGATTCTGCGAAATTACCATAAATTTAGTTTTACTTGTATTCAATTTTAACTGCTTACACTTCAACCATCTACTTAGATACTGCAAATCTTCATTCAAGTGTGAGACGACAACTTCTAAATCCTTAGCTGCAATGAATAACACAGTATCATCTGCAAAAAGATTAATGTCGCAAAACCGTAAAACACGTCGCAAGTCATTAATATACATAATAAATAACAGGGGCCCTAATACACTTCCCTGGGGCACTCCAAGGTTGTTCCCCACGGGACTGGAAACAGAATTATTAAAAACAGTCCGTTGAGTTCTGTCAGACAAATAGCTTTAAAACCATTTATATGCAGTACTCGTAATTCCAAAGCGCTTGATTGTACTTAACAGTAAGGGAAATTGTTTCAAAAGCGCGTTTCAGATCCAAAAAAAAACAGCAACAATCGTATCTTTACGCTCCAAGTTAGTGTTATGATCAACAGGGGAAATATTCACCCCAATGACAGTATACTTATTCTAGACAAATTAACATAAAATAATCTTGAAATTGCACTTATTTCTAAAACGGGAAACATTGAAGTCAAATACAATGTAGCATCTGTTGAAAATGCGACACGTCCTCCGTATGGGCTTATTCCATCCGTAGTTGGTTCGTGAGAGGCGGTTGTTAAGGAAAGCATGCGATCGTAGATTACGGCGGTGGGTATTGATGTCGATACTACTCAGCAGTGTAGAACAGTCAATGTTTCCCTGAAGAAGATCACCGACGAAGCTGGCCATTGCAACGTTACGTCTCGCCTCCAAAAGCTCTTAGTTGATAAGCATATAACTGCTTTCATAGCTAGACAGATTTCTAGGGTCATTCCAGCGAAAATGCCTGAAAGCATCCGGATAAACTTCCGTTGAATAGCTACAAAAGGCATGGTTTCATTTTGCTGGTATGGAGACCACACGACCGTTAAATACTCCAAAATAGTTCGCACCAACGAACAGTATAATGCTTTTAGGCAGTATACATCTTTGAATTTTTTTGCGAAGCGGAATATGAACCCGAGTTGTGAGGAAGCTTTGGATACTACGTATGCAACATGATCCTTGAAGCTGAGCTTGGAGTCGATCAGTATTCCCAGATCCTTGACAGTCGATTCACGTTTCAAAGTTATGCCCGTCAGGGTGTAGTCATGGTGAAGAAGCGAACGCTTGCGGCCAAAGGAAATTACAGAGCATTTCGAGGCATTCAGTGACATGCGATTAATACGACACCACTCAGCGAAGACTTCCAATTGTTGCTGCAGGAAAATTGCATCACTTGGTTCTTTCATCACGAAGTAGAGTTTCAAGTCGTCCGCATACGATAGTTTCAGGCATTTCAGGATGATATTGACGTCATTCATGTACAACAGAAACAGAAATGGCCCAAGATGGCTACCTTGGGGAACGCTGGATGTCACGGGGAAGGATAAAGAAACATAGTCTCCAATCTTGACAGACATGTTTTGACCAGTCAGGTAGGCCATCGTAGACACCTATCCTGTCGTATTTAGCCAACGTAATGTCATGGTTCATTTTGTCAAATGCTGCTGAGAGGTCTGTGTAGATGGAATCTACTTGATGGCCACGTTCTACTTCATGAATGATGAACGAAGTAAACGTAACTAAATTGGTCGTCGTGCAACGCATAGACATGAAGCCATGCTGATCCGTCGAGATACAGTGTGCAAAACTTTGAACCAATTTTTCGAGTATAATCAACTCAAAAAGTTTGGAGGTAGCACTTAACGAAGCTATTCCACGGTAGTTTGAAACAGTCCTTTTGCAGCCTTTCTTGTGGATTGGGAACACGAAAGACTCTTTCCAGCAAGCTGGGAAAACCCCAGACATCAAGGAGAGATTGAAAACGTTGGCTAGAGGTGTCGCGAGAGCAGTCAGGCAGCGTTTGAGGACTAACGACGGTACGCCCTCTGGACCGGAACCCGTTGAAGTTTTTAGCTGCTTCCCGGATGAAATAACCATTTCGCTGGTGATAGAAAATGGATGGCTGGGAAGGTTGAGGGAGAGACGTTACTAGACAACCTTTTTAAACTTTCGACAATGTTTTATGAATTTGAGGGCCCTGCTCACTTTGCTCTTCTCCGCCAGATGGTCAGTCGGTGATGGTGTGCGCCTGGTTCTTCTAAAAAAGTAAATTTTGCTGAAATCGACTTGAATTTTTCCTCCTACTTCGTCTATCCTTCGAGATTTCATTGTCATAAATTTGGCTTTTATTAACTATCAGAGGAATCATCTTTGAAGCTCAATTTGTAAACAGAGTAATTGGGAAGTTTATGATGCACTTTAAAAAGCCTAAAATGCAACAATAAATGCTTTTTGCTTTAAGGCAAAACTTAATGGTTTTATGGTTGCTTTTATAATGATAAAGAACACGTTTATAAAGTATTTTATCAAGACATTAATAAACAATTGCTATATATATGGTTGAATTACAGAGCAGTTTTAAGAAGGGATTGAGAACTGTTTTAAATTTATTTTTAAAACAAACCAGTTTTGACTTTCTTGCCAGACTATAAAAGGTTTATAAAACAACAAAAAGCTGAATTACTAAGCACTTTACATTTTGAAATGCTGTATTTATACTAAATGGATTGTTCATTGCCGTTATAAATCCATCATAAATCAGAGTGGATGCCAAATGGTTTTTTTTTTCCGTGTCGTGGACATTTACCACTGCGACCAGTGTTTTGATCTATTGAGGTGTATCCTCTTTTTACTATTTGCCGTGTGTTTTGATGATCAACCACTATGTAGAGTGATCTTCATCATTGATCATCGGCATTATCCCAATATGGAATTGCACTTCGAATGAAGTATACAACTTTATTGGGTATACTGGTCCAAATTTCTTCAGGTACGGTGAGTCCTTTATCAAGAAATCTGCATCGTTTATTAAATAAAGCAGTGCAATCACACAATAAATGTTCAGAGCTTTCGCTCTCCAAATAACAAAAGCGACATCTATCGTCGCTAAGCTTTCCAATTTTTTTAAAATGATATTTACTAGAACAATGTCCTGTTATTAATCCAGTATAGGTGCTTAAATCTTTTTTGGAAAGATTGAGTAACCTTTGCGTACTCAAAACGTTGGGCTTAATGAATTGTTTAGATTGCCGGGCTGTTGAGGTATTATTCCAATTGGATTGTACCTTGCTTTTTTCCCAGTTCTTTAATTCCATTTTCAGATTAGAAGGCGATAGACCAATAAATGGTTCGGGACCAATAAATTTCTGGGATGAGCCAAGCTTTGCTAATTGATCAGCTTTTTCATTTCCTTCAATGCCGCAATGACCAGGAACCCAATATAGATTTACCTTGTTACGACAGGACAATTTCGGAAGTTGATTATAGCATTCCCACACTAACTTTGAAGGGTAGATCATTGATTTAAGGGCATTCAATGCTGCTTGACTGTCCGAAAAAATGCATATGTTTGCATTCCTATAATTTCTTATTAAACATATTTCTACACATTCTAGAATCGCAAATATTTCTGCTTGGAATACTGTTGGCCATTTACCCATTGCTACAGAACAGTTAATTCCGGGACCTGTTATTCCTGCCCCTACCCTGTTATCCTGTTTTGAGCCATCCGTGTAGAATGTTATAGACCCAGGACGAATCAACGGCCCTCCAGTCTCCCAATCATTGCGTGTTGTATTAAACACATTAAATAGATGGTTGAATTCATGAGTTTTTGCCATAAAATCTTCATTCTTTAAAATTAGTGGACTTAATTGAATCTCTTTCAAGATGCTCATATGATTTTTAAGATCTCCTTCAAAGAGCTCTTTTGTTCGTCTGAGTCTGAGAGCATTCTTCATTGCATCCAGTTGAATGAATTGATGTAAAGGAAGAAGATTAAGCAAAGCTTCTAAGGCTTTAGATGGAGTACTGCGCATTGCTCCAGTTATGGAGGTAGTGGCCAACCTCTGCAGTTTTTCAAGTCTTTGTTGAGCTGTTTTTTGCACTGTTTTTGGCCACCAAACTAGTGATGCATAAATTATTCTTGGTTTTACTATAGCCGAATAAATCCAATGTAACATTTTAGGTTTGAGTCCCCATTTCTTACCAAACGTCCTTTTACTAATCCAAAGAGCATTGGTTGCTTTTTTTATTACTTGTTCTAAATGTACATTCCAATAGAGCTTGCTATCTAAAGTTACTCCTAAATATTTTACTTCCGAAGAATATTTTAATTCTGTTCCTTTCAAAGAAAGTTTTGAAAATAAGACTTTTCGTCTTTTTGTAAAGGGTACAATCGTTGTTTTTGAAGGATTTATTTTCAATCCTTCATTCTTGCACCACAGTGTAGCTACATTTAATGCCGTCTGCATTCTGCTTGATATGATTTCATCAAATTTTCCGCGGACTATTATCACTATATCATCCGCAAACCCAATAATTTCAAACCCTAGCGATTCAAGACTAATAAGAAGCTCGTCTACTACTAGCGACCATAGAAGAGGAGAGAGGACGCCTCCTTGAGGACAGCCTTTAGCAGCTGTTACCTTTATGGTTGACTCTCCAAGATTTGATGTTATTTCACGATTCGAGAACATTTCTACTATCCAATATATTACGCTTTCATTAAACCCACGTCTTTTCATGGCAGTTTCCATTGATTTAAAAGATGCATTATCAAATGCTCCTTCAATATCAAGAAAGGCAGCCATTAATACCTCCTTTGCTTCGAGGGATTTTTCGATTTTTGAGACAAGAGTGTGTAATGCTGTAATTGTTGATTTGCCTGGTTGATAAGCAAATTGAGCTTTACTCATTGGTATTTTTGGAAGAATTTCAGATTTGATATGTTCATCTATTATCTTCTCCATTAATTTAAGGAAAATTGACGACAAACTGATAGGTCTGAATGATTTGGGAGAAGACTTGTCTTTTTTATTAGCCTTTGGTATAAATACTACTCGAACTTGTCGCCACGTTGTAGGAATGTATCTAAGCAAAAAGCTTGCTTTAAGTAAACTTACTAAGGCCGGAATCAATACTGTTTTACACTTTTGAATTAAAATTGGATAAATTCCATCCAAACCTGGAGATTTGAATGGTTCAAAAGAGTCTATAGCCCATGCAACTTTAGAATTAGTAAACATTACACTAGCTAGATTTTTTGCCTCTTCATTGTACTGTCTTGATCCATTTACTGAGTCATGACCTCTAGCGAAATTTACAACAGATATAGTGGAAGTAGTAGGCAAATACCCTGGGAAGTGAGATTGCATCATTACTTCCAATGTTTCTTTAGTAGTTAAGGTAAAAGAACCGTCCTCTTTTTTAAGGGCTCCTAAGCCGTTTGCATGATCCTTAGAAAGGACTTTTTGAAGTCTTGCGGTAACAGGAGTACTTTCAATGTTTTCACACATATGTCTCCAATCTTTAGGTTTGGATCTTCTAATTTCTTTGTTATAGTCAGTCAAAGCCTCTTTATAGGTAGACCAATTTCCTATTATTTTAGCTCGGTTAAATAGTGTACGAGCCTTTTTCCTTAGCTTTTCTAATCTGTCATTCCACCAGGATACATGCCAAATGGCTACTGAATTGTTACTTGGGTAATTAAACTACTTCAACGTTTTGCCAAAGCCCAGGGATTTATAGTAATTACTAAAAATTGTTTGCTTCCAACGGCGAAAAAAAAACACCACCCAAGCTGCAGGTAATGAACTATGTGCAGCGGGAACAATAGTTCGAGTATAAAAACTGATGATATCACGTGATCGACACGTGACTGCCCCGACAACAGTTGAGAGCGCACTGACCACTTAACTTTGACAGATGTACCATTTTCAAATAACCCTGCTAATCTAGCGTACTAATTCCTGACAGACAAGGCATTAATTTTGACAAACCACTTAGTCCAAAAAATCGGTCGATCAACAACAGATCGATTTCCAAAACCATTTAAATTTATTTTCGAAGTGAAAATTCACCACATGGAACCCACCCTGAATGACATAACTTCATATTGTGCAACACTTAACATTGTAGCAAAGCTACAAAACACACACCTTAATAAATAGCATCACACTACAAACAGAACACCATTCGTGCACCGATCTGAATGGACCAGAAGCAAGCAAGATATACGACAATCTTCGAAAAGTTTCTCATAAACATGCCACCTAGCAGACAACAACAAACGACCGTCGAATGAAAACAATGCAACAAAATCTCATCCAACCTGCTATATGTACCTTCTTTCATTCGAATTTAATTTTAAATTTTATGACAATTTCGTGATTTTCTCACACTCAAAGCAAGGTCAGCCCGAAGTGACTGAGATAAATAAATAGGCAACCGAATCCTGTCGTTGGTTGTTAGGTCAGACGAATCGCGTCAATGATCTGTTCCTCTCTCAATCTCTCACGACCCAATTTGTTTATCACAAGCACAAGTTGAGTTACCAACATGTTGGCGACAACCACCAGCTTGATTCGAATTATGCAAGTCGGAAACGATTCACAATGAAACGTTGGACTAGGTGCAAAAGGGCTGCTGCAGGGGATGCTTCGGGACGAGCAAAGCGAGTGCACAGATTTTAAGAGCAATTTCGTAAAAATAAATCCGACTCATACCAGTGTAGTGCTCCGTTCGTTCAACAGCCAGTGAATGTATTTTTTTAGGCAGGCAGCTTCATATGCCTGCACGCGGTTTACTATTAGTGCAGGATTAATTATAAATTTCTTATTAATTTATGGGGAACGGGGATTCCGGTGGCGTTGTTGCTGAATGAGATCGAAAATAAGTGCAATCGGGCGGGTAAATGAGCGAAAGCGCGAACAGCTAGGGGAATGTTCGATTTCAAGATCAAAACATTAGAAGCAGGCAACAGCAGCAGCAGCAGCAGCAGGTTGGTTTGTTTATTTTTGCAATCTGAAACGCTTCGCCACCATCGAGCAGTCATCGCAGATATGAATATGTTAGGTTACATGGGAAATGAATTATGATCGTTCCCGATGAGAGATGAGGAGAGAAAGTGGTTCCGTAAATTCAAGTTCAAAAACACTTGCCTCAGTCGGGCGGATGGCCGGCCGATCACGTTTCGATTGTTTCGTTTGAGAAGACCAATTTCGAAACAAGGCAACAACGGAGGAGCGTGCGGATCATTAGTGTCCTGGTGCAAGATTAATGTGACAGAATCGATTTTCCATTAAACCGTCCGTTGTATTGGGAAAATGGGAAAAGCCGATTGGGAAATAAATCGTGCGGGTAAAATGCTCCGCTCATTATGCATGCATGTACATGTCCGAGAACGAGCATGTGGGTGTCGAAACTATTTCGAAATGGATTTGGTAACGAGCCGTTCACTTGTAGGTCACTGGAAAGGAGGTGGTGCGGGGGGGGGGGGAACTAAACCGCCTCCGATGCGTGACGACTGCGGTCGTCAATTAATGGTATCCCAATGTGTACTGACGTAAGACTATAGGGATTGCCTGGCCTGTAATGCAAATGATATGTACTGTAATACTTTGAATAATTTAGAAACTTCTTAGGCTGTGAACCATTTGCCGAGTTAAATTTAACTCGTGGTTAAAAGTGACATTTCGAAAGTTATTTTCTATGTTCGAAAATCCCTGTGCTGTCGATCGACCGGTTTTCGAGCCACGGTTGTCAAAATTTAACTTCTTGTCTGTCAGAAATAACCATGCTCGGATAGCAGGGTTAATCGATAACTTTCCATCTGTCAAATTTTAACCAAAAGTTAAAATAATCCACCAAATGGTTCAGAGCCTTAGTTCACAGTGAGCAATAGAGTGATGCAAATTTTGAAATTTTCGCTCCACAATACTTAAACGATTCCAAATCGGATCCTGACTAACCTCTCAAAATTTGAACCCGTTTGGTGAGAAACTGTGATGGCACAAACCATTTGAAGTTTGTATGGGAATTACTATGGTAAAACCAAGATTTTTGTTCATGTCTATCTAATATTTCACCATATCGGTCTGCTTCAAAAGCTTTCAACTGTACTTGTAGGAAATTTTTCCAGCTACAACTTTGCTGTAGACCACTTTTTGATTAAATGCAAGGATTGAAAGTTATCAATGTTTCAATGCGCTGATGTCTTATGATCATGCTCAATCAACTGCTCAGCAGGCAACATTGGTGTTTCTGGGGCGTTGAATAGGACACAAAAATCATGGCTACTATGTCACACTGCAAAATACAGTGTTGCCTACAGAGCAGCTGCTTGATCATGTCATATGTTTATCAATCTCTTAAATAAATAATAACTTTTTCCTGTCTCGTTTTACATAGAAACGATCTTCAGCAAAGTTGTAGCTGAGAAAATTTTCTATAAGAATGGCTATCGAACAGTTTCGTAGCTCAATATGGAAAAAGACAAGAAGGCAATGAACAGAAAGTTGAGATTTCCCATATTAATTTACATGTAAACTTCAAATGGATTGTGCGAAGCCTATTTCTAACCAATTGAGTTGTAACTTTCGGAGACTAATCAGGACCCGATTTGAAACCATTTAAGCACTGTGGAGCGAAAAAGTCAAATTTTGCATCAGTCGAGTGAGCAACCTTTCAAAATTAGAGTTAATTTTTTGTAGCTCATTTTCGATCTAAGGCCCGGAGGGTTAAGTGTCATATATCAATCGACTGTTCCATTTGGTGAATTTTTCAATTTTCACTTAATTTTGACAGATGTAAAATTTTCAAATAAACCTGCTATTGTACTAGACTTATTTCTGATAGACCAGAAATTAATTTTAACAAACACTTTCTCGAAAATCGGAAGATCAACATCAGAGGTATTTTAGAACATTATAATTTATTTTCGTGTCAAATTTAAGGGAAAATTCACTAAATGGAACACAGCCTCAGCTCGACGAGATCGTAACATGTTTGTGTGTTTTGGGCTCTGGTAAAACCTTATGAGAGTTTATTCCGATCGGCTAGTGGTTCTGGAGATATGAGCAAAAAAGAAGAAAAAAAAAAACAAGTAAAAGAGTTATACTCCCTTCCCTTTTCTCGGAGAAGGCTTGATCAATTCAAGTGCAACTGCTTGCATTTTGTTTGCATCTGGCTCCCATACAGCTTTATTGATTTTAATCCCTAAAAGTTATTAATATCAGATTTTTTATAGACCTCTATTGATTTATATCCCGATCAAACATTTGGTGCCGGAGATTTGACCAAAATAGATAAGTTTTACATGAAAACAGAGAAACTCACAAATTTTTCTCGGAGATGGCTTAACCGATTTGAATGCAACAAGTTCCATTTTATTTGTAACTGACTCTCATTATATCCTATTGTATTTTATCTGGAACAGAGATTTGGTACCGGAGATATGAGCAAATAAGTTAAATTTTGCAATCAAACTGGAAAACTCCCTCACTTTTTGGATATGCCAATTTGATCACTCACTCAAACTTACATTTTAATTTTATTCCGATCAGACATTTGGTTCCGGAGATATAACCAAAACAGTGAAATTTTTCTATAAAGCAGAGAAACTCACTCACTTTTCCCGGAGATGGATGAACTGATTTGAATGCAGCTTATTCCATTTTGTTTGTATTTAACTCTCATTGAACCCTATTACATTTTATCCCGATCAGACATTTGGTTACGTAGAAATGACCATAAGAGTAATTTTGTACCTTTTTTGTTGGTGTATAACTCCCATCGAATCCTGATTGGGTTCTTTAAGGGTATTGAGGTAAATGGATATTCGTATCTGCATTAAAAAAAGAACCCAAATCCAAAATTTCATCAATTTTGGTACACTGGAACCAAAGATGAATACTAAGATGAAACTGTCGGAAGAAAAACTTTCTATTTTAGTGTCCTCTTTCACGGTCCCTTTCATCCAATGAATACACCCGTATTCAAGGTAATTTTTGTGGTTTTGCTGCCCCCTTGGTAGAGATGAAATTTTACGCTCATTTTTATTAAAACAATCACACGAAAATCAGAGATGTCCCATTTTTTAATTACTCGATTAACATCTAATCGATTATTTTTTGGTTCGCTGTGCTGCCATTTTTCCACCAATGAGAGTGCAGCACATGTTTGAAACGATCGGTGATGATCCTCTGGAGATGTTAATGCTTATATCGGCATGATATAACCGATTACAAATATTTTACTTTTCGGTTCGTTAATCGATTAATCGATTATTCGAATGAAAATCGGCCATCACTAGATGAATGTGAAACGTCATTTAAAATATAAGGACCGTACATAAATAACGATACGATTTGAAAGAGACCGGGGCTAATCACAAATTACGTCCCCAAGGTAACTGAAATAAACACGAGTGTTCACCGGTTGCTGGAACTATTTTAAATAAGAACGATTACATTTGCAAAAATTACCACCTTAGGGCCCCTCGGTGACACTTTGCATGGGAGCGAGCTGTCAGTTTGTTAGTTTAGTGTCAAACAGTGAAGTTAATATTTTGCTTTAAATATTGATTTAAAAATCGAGATGAAAGTGTATGTTTTTGAAAAAATATATCGCTATGCTCAGAAAATGAAGCTCTTTCAGATGATGTATAAAAAACGATACATTTAAAAAAAAATAAAGAACCCTATTTGACATTTGGTTCCTGAGATATGTAGAAATAAGTGAAATTTTACAATCACTTATTTGAGCAGTTTCGGGAAACCGTCAATCAAAAAATTTAATTTCAAATAACAGACTAAAGTGGTTATTTTTATACGATAGATGAGGAGATGAAAGTATAGAGTTGATAGTTTCGTTAGAGTACGGCAGTGTGAAAATTGTATATAGAGAGTAGAAAGCGAGCAATGACAACTTTTAAGAAAGGTAAAAATCGGTTTGATCATCTTTCTTTACCAAATTCCCCAATTGGAGAGGGTCGGTGAGGGGTTTTCATTAAAATCCATGAAGAAAGAGCTGTCGCACGGCATGGTTTTGAGTTAAAACGCAAGTGTCCTCTGCTACAGGTTATCCCGGGGCATCCCAGTGGTTCCGAGAGCGGCCAATGTGGTCAATGATACACTTTAAGTCTATAGAAAGAATATTCATGAAAATCCATGAAGAAAGAGCTGTCGCACGGCATGTTTTTGAGTAAGAAATCAATTGTCCTCTGCTACAGGTTCTCCCGAGGGTATCCTAGTGGCGCCGAGAGCGGCCAATGTGGTCAATGTTTCACTTTAAGTCTATGGAATTATAGAAAATTGACGAGAAACCATGAAGAAAGAGCTGTCGCACGGCATGTTTTGAGTGATTAAATGATCTGCTCGCATTCAGAACCCTCCACCAGAACCGATTCCAGGGAAATGACCATATCTCGGATGATTATAGGCCGATTTTAGTTCTTGGAATATGATTTGCTTTAGAAATTGTTCTTCTTTCTTTGTATCAACTAAAAATATATATTTTTAACCAGCATCATATATAAAATCTCATCAAAAAATTTAGCAAGTTAGACAAGACCTTCGGAAACCCAGATTATCTCCGGTATCCGGTGATCAGGATTATTTTCGTGGCTACATCTTAAAACAATATTAATTTTCCAGTCAAATGCTCTTGGGAGATTTAAAATCGTATCATATTTGACGAAGTTACAAGACTCCAAAGTTGACCAAAAATTTGCCTATCCTAGTTATTTTGAGTAACCCCTGTATGCATGTTACACTCACAACTTTTACTGCGTACGTACTATACAATTTACTTCTAAATGATATCAATCATCACACTAAATGACTATTATAAGTAAAATGTCATAACAAGATAGCTTATGTAACGTAATAGGGTAGAGAACTACTTCGGCATAATCGCCCATTTCGGTCCTATTGACCAGAAAACTTCAAACAAATCGATGATTTCAGAGTAAACAACTCAATTATGCGTTTGGTACGATACTTTAGTTAATAAGCTTCCGAACGAAGTCAATGAGAACGCGTGATATGAATGTTTGCACCCATTATTCCTAAAAACAAAAGAAGCGCTCCAACCGAATCAATCTTTATCTTCATCCGATAGGCCGAAGTAAATTCATTGGCGTTTCAATGCCTTAGGCCGAGATAAGAATCCGTAGGCCGAGTTGGGCGTCAAGAAGCAGTGTTAGACTTTTAACAATATCTCAACGATTGGTTTCTCTTTATCAAATATTTCGGTACGTACGGAAAGGTAAATAAATTTGGAAGCCATCAGTAAATTCCGTTTGCTGCTAAACTGCGCTAGATTAAGAAATACTAAGTGCAGGTTGTGCTTAATAGGCCGGAAATTGGGTAGTTAACCCTATCAAATTTAGACTGAACTTGGCGTTAACATACACCAACTTTCCTATGATCTGTTATATTTGAAACATTTTTGTGTCATTTTGAAAAATGAATCGATTCAAAAGATCGATTCAAAAAGATCGATTCAAAATGATTGATTAAATTGGCGAATCGATTATTTAAAAAAAATGAATCGATTCATTAAGATCGATTCTTGTTTCAAGATCGCCCAATGCTACCATCACATATAAGAAGCAAGCGAATCAAACTTAAAATGCTGAGAGAGAGAAGGATTAGTATTTTCCATTTAATTCCAATACTTTATTTGCTTATCCTTGACAGATACGCGTATATCGTCTACAATGTGCAGACTTCTTCAGTGTCTTGTACTAATACTCGAGTATTAGTACAAGACACTGAAGAAGTCTGCACATTGTAGACGAAATACGCGTATCTGTCAAGGATAAGCAAATAAAGTAGTGGAATTAAATGGAAAATACTAATCCTTCTCTCTCTCATTATACAGGTATTCCACTAAGACGCCCACATTCATCAGGATTCTTAAAATGCTATTTTCTCGATTTGCTGATTTTTGTTATGGGACGGACATGCGAAGAGCAGCAGCATAGACATTCATATCGATTTTTAAATTAAGATTTAATTATTAAGTGTTTGACACTAAATCTATTGGTAGACAGCTCGACCCCTTTTTAAGTCCCAACGAGGGGCACTAAGAAGATATTTTTTATGAATGTAATCGCACTTATTTAAAATAGTTCCAGTCCAGAAAAATAGATGAATTTTTGATTTTTGTTCTATTTTAAATGTTGATTACGAATATGTATTTATTTCAATACCCCTAAACAACCCAATTACTCTTTTTATGTAGATTACAAAGCCCACACGTAGATAAACAAAATGTAATTATTTTCTACATCAAGACTATCAAAAGGGCATGTTCGTATTGGTGCGATTTGTTTGTGTAAGTAAGATGATTTTTTTTGTTATATGTGAGAATTTTTTAATTTACTGTTAGAACTGTCAATCGAAATAAAAATAAACAACAAAACAAACCCTATGCATACAAGGTAAGAATCAAACACCCGTTTATGTTTAAAAAAGTCTATTAATGGTTGGTTTACAGTACTTTTATCAAAACTTCAAAGTTGATGGTAACATTTCTTCAGTTCAGGCTCTTGATTGAGCCCATCAGCGCCTACACAGTGGAAATGGACACGGAATCACCGCATTTCTTCCATTTTGCCCGCATGTGCTGGATGTCCTTGGCTGCCCGCCGGTTCGTCGAAGTCGCTGCTTTGAAATTGCCCAGTATTTTTCGATTGGTCGAAATTCCGGGCAATTCGGAGGATTTATTAGCTTGGGGACAAAATCGATCTTGTTGGCAGCATACCACTCCAGAACCAACCGGTGGAAACTAACGATTTAAAATTGGTTCACTACTTTACTAGCCTATTGGTCCCAAGCAAATCGATTAACGTACCCCATTCTAGCCAAAATTCTAGTACTACACTATGTTTGTTTTGATTCGCTATGAAAGTTTTACAGATAAAATGAGGGGTTCGTGGATTTTCCTATGTTTCGAGGGGTGCATCGATTAGCTTGGGACCGAAGAGAGTACTAGAGCTGAGCCAAAAAGCACGTTTCTTCGGGACCTCCTAGTCTTAGAGTTACCTCTATGCCAGAACCACTTCGGAGTAGTGGCAGCTGGCCAAATCGAGCCAAAAGTTGATTTTGCCTCTATGATGGCGGATGAACGGCAATACACGCTTTTTCAAGCATTCTTCGATGTAAACTTGGGATGTTACAACTGCAAATCGCTTCCAAAGCATGGCCTACTTCGCGAACTTGTCGGCAAACAAGAACTTGAATCTTCCCGGCACATCCCCACGTCCAGTCGCGATGTAAAACTTTTGACCGGGAGGCTGCTTAAAATCGAGTTTGACGTATATTTCGTCATCGAGCAAAGTGCAACCCTTGTGTTTCGTCAAAACATGGTCGCACAAGAGCCTTGCACGCTTTTTGGCCACGGAATTCTGCTTCATGTGCTGGTTCAGATGTTTACAGCATGTTTAGATTTTCCAGGTGTTTGTGCACAATGTTTTTTTTTCTTATTTCGAGTTCCATTTGACGTTATTTCTGAACGCGATCGACTACTTTGATCAAACTTGCACCAGTTGTTCTCTACAAAAGTGTAAACAAAACATTGTCAAAGATTTTCTATTCCCAACGTGGCACACGAGGGGTGTACCAATTTATTTTTAGTCAGCCTTTATAGTAGAATCCATGTGAAACTTATGCGTCACTATTGGCGGGAAATAATACTAGTCGATGGTGATAAATTTATGACAGCCGGTTCAAATGTGTGAAATGTGATCATTATTATGGATGATACATGTAGGAATTTTGTCGAATTATGTAATGTTATGTTAATTTTCATTGCAATGTCATTGAAAGACAATGAAAATGCGGTTTTTGATGCGCCGATATTATTTAGGTTATATTTTGTATGATTTCAGTTTCCCATCCCGAAATCGACGTCCAAGTCAGTCTGCTGGATATACATACTGGATTATGTTGGAGACTCCGTGCTAGCGGATTTAGAGACCTAGCACATTGTGTGACTGGGCTATACCAGTAGATCAGCAGCAGACCAAGAATTGAGGGTAATAGCAAAGATGAATACTAAGATGAAACTGTCGCAAGAAAAACTTTCTATTTTAGTGTCCTCTTTCACGGTCCCTTTCATCCAATGAATACCCCCGGTCAGTGCTGCAAAATCTCGACAGTACACGGTGATATTGACAATTCTGCTTTGGTCACTCATTGGAGCTAACAGTCATAGTCAAGGCAAACCATGTCAATTGTCAATGACAATGCTGTCAGTGACGAACATGTGCAGATTTATTTATTAGCCAAATTTGTAACGAAATTAAATGACTTGAGCAAAACAATTACATGGATCCATTTTAGTGAACAAGTATTTTCGTCCTGAGCTACTTGGATAACAATAATGTGACACATAATGTACTAAATTACACTTTTTGTTACCAGGTGAATATTTGTCATTGACGAAAAAATGAATGAGATTTTGACGAAGGTTTTTTTGAGGATCAAGTCTGTCAGTGACTATGTGACGAACAATTTAGTCAATATCGCGCAAAAGTCTGTCAGTGACAATGACAAATCTCAGCACTGCCCCCGGTATTCAAGGTAATTTTGTGGTTTTACTGCCCCCTCGGTAGAGATGAAATTTTGCGCTCATTTTGATCAAAACAAACACACCAAAATCAAAGGTGTCCTATTTTCTAATTACTCGATTAACAACTAATCGATTTTTTTTGTTCGCTGTACTGCCATTTTTCCACCAATGAGAGTGCAGCACATGTTTGAAACGATCGGTGATGATCCTCTGGAGAAGTTAATGCTTATATCGGCATGATATAACCGATTACAAATATTTTACTTTTCGGTTCGTTAATCGATTAATCGATAATTCGAATGAGAATCGGTTATCACTAGATGAATGTGAAACGTCATTTCAAATGTATGGACCGTACATAAATAATGATACAATTTGAAAGGGACCGGGGCTCATCACAAATAACGTCCACACGCCCACACGGTAACTGAAATAAACACGAGTGTTCACCGGTTGGTAATAGGTTAGAGCTGCAAATTTCCCGGGAAGCGGCCACATAAAATTCATCTCAAATTACCTCACGACAACAAACTTTGGGACTTATATTCAACAAAGTCTGCTTCAACAAAATGATGGTAGCATTATCGCTCTTTCCCTGTTCTGTAAACAGTGGTGACCTTTCTCCACTGCGCAAACTTGTTGCACCCCGAGTTTGGAACCCGAAAAAGTGGAAATTTTTCCTCGTTGCATCCCGGATTAAGCCACCGATCCTGCAACAACGAAGTCAATTTTTAGCAGTGTAGCTTGCGTTTACGTAGTCTAAAAATCAACTTTTCCCTGATTGCAAGCAATAATATACTTGAAGTCACTTACCATTTCATAGAATACTACTTTTCCTATGATTTGATAAGCTTTTTGATCACCAAAACGTACAGAAAAAGGCGAATTTTCAATTTCAAAAGTGAAAATTCTAACGCGAGTCGCGTTTGACAGCTGTTTACATTTTCTATCAGCGCTACGACAACAGCGCCACTGGTGGCCGGTGACTGGTTGGATTTTACTGTACGCACAAATGTTGCATCAGATTCTGTAATATCTGGTCAACTTTTTTGGTCGACTGGATGCAGGGCGTCTTAATGAAGATCCCAATCATGGCATCGTGTTTCAGTGCATTGTTTTTAAAGTTCTGTGCAATATTATTCTGATTCGGATACAGGAGAAGATCGACTGCCGTCGGAGGGGCAACAGGCATGATTCCACGCCGGTAGATCTTGTGTGAACCATATCGCTACGCTCCGTTTCGCTGCAGAGGCTAATGGCAGGTCAGTAGGAAGTCTTCCATGATGGCGGCTCTTTGCTCCACTGGAGATGCCCAAGATACTTGAGAGAATATGTGATTTTTGTTTGATGTTAATGGATCATTTTAGATGGCTGAGTTTTGAACCCACCACAGCTTTCATTTGGCGCTACTGTATACGGACGAACCAATGTAAAATACTGTGGTAGCCACAGTACGGTGCTGTCAAAACCTCAGCATCTTCAATGATCCATTACCATAGATAACCCAAATAGACTATTGTACTGATAGCTAAATTTTGATGCCTCTGTAAACATTAGTCCGACACAGTTTATTTGGTGGGAAATTTCAATTAAATATTTTCTATTTTTTACGATAATTTGTTTATAACTCTCTAGAGAATTTGACCGAGTTCCTTCACTAGGAATGAGAAGATCATAAAATTAGGTTTGTGTCATATATCCACTGGTTGGCAATTCACCTACGCTGCCCCTCCTACCCAGCACATGCCTGCTATAACAAAAATTTCTACAAATCTATTCTCTAGTCATTCACGGCTCATTACGAGTGTAAAATGACACATAAATTAAATCTTTTCAGTGTCAACACGATGGACACAGGGTGTGTCGCAAAGTTTAAGAAGATTGCGGTAGCGTTATTTGAAATATCCACCCCCATTACAAAAGTGAAAAAAAATCACAGTTAACTAGGATGTGCAGGACAGTGTCTGTAGTACTAACAGCCTACTCTTATAAATCAGTTACATTTTCCCCAAATAAAAAAAAACTACCGACGAGTACTGTTCGGCTTGATAACGTCGGGACGCGCAAGATAAAATTAGATTTGAACTGAAAATAGCAAGCCGCGAGCAGTCCGTCTGCCGACACGCGATTCTGCCAACGTGGAACTGTCCACTCTCTGTGGTGCACAAATTTCCAACGACTGATGAGATATAACCTCAGAATCTCGCGCAATGTTGCACTTTTCACGCGCTGAAAACCGTGCTTGACAACATTGTTTCTCCGATTCTGTCCCACTGAAGATCACATGCTCGGTTTTTCCCTATCAGGTGATTCCTATATACTCGCGAAATGCCTTCCTGATGGTGTCTGGCCGGCAGAAAAAAATACGACAATGATCGAACTTCATATTCATGTTGGAAATTAGGTATGTATGCGGGTATATTTAGTTGGTGGAAGCGCAAAAATGTCTGCGTTGACACTAGAGTGAACCGAATTTTCCCAGCGCAACCAAACCAAATAAATAAGACATTACTTTTCGGTTAACCGTTGACGGACGGTGATGGCTTGTAGATGGTTGAAATGTTTTGTTCGCTTGCCACCAGCCGGCTTTATGTTTCGTTGCTCCCGTGGTTTGTGGTAGGTAATTTTCATCTATTTGAAACATTTTCGTTGGCAGGGATGGATCGCTCTTTGGAGCATTGTTCATAACTTTTTAATATGGAGGGCTAAACTTCAAAAGTATCGCACCCATGAGCCACAGTCTGTGTTTTCACTGAATATTCACTTGAGTGTTGCTTCACGGTGCGAAAATTTTGATATATATGATCTATATTAAAAAATAATGAATAATGCTCTCCGGAGATGAACCAGCGTCTGACTGAAAATCTCCCTAATAAAGACAACCAACCAACCAACCGAATGATGCTCTAAAGAGCGATCCATTCCTGTTCGGTTTTTGCTTGAAAAATAATCACTTAGTTTTGCTGATTGATGACGCACGGCGATGTGTCGTTCATCGTGATTGCTTTAGAAACGTCTTTGACGTAACGTAGAATTGTATCGTTGATGTATCAAAAACTAAATAATCTAACAAACTTACTAACCAATCCACAATACATCCTAAAATTGATGTTGATACAGCTGAGAATGTCAAGGGGCATAAGAGTGCCAAAAGCTATTTGGCAAACAAAGCACGGTGTCTGTGGTAGGATAACATTATTATAAAAAAAATCAGTATCGCTAAAACACCCCCAAACGAAATCATATGTGCTCCTCTTTTGTTTGAGGCTAGTATCAAAACTTTCTATCGGGAGTCAATTTTCCATATATTTGTTGAGCTTCAATGGTCGAGAGTAAGGATGGATCGCTCATTTGGGACTTTTTCATAATTTTTTTTATCTTAAAATAGCTGCAAAGCCACGCTCAATATTTTCACTGAAGGTACACTTGAGAGCGTTATATGATGCGGAAATTTAACGCAAGCATTCTATATTTAAAAAATATAATGAAAAAGTCCCCGAAAGAGCAATCCATCCCTGGCCAAGAGAGTAAATGTTTTAACATGATTTACACTGAAAAATACAAAACAAAAAATGAAAATTGTTCTAGAACTAGAACTAAACATTTCCATATAAAAAAAAGTAACCCTAAGCTTTTGTTTGGTGGGTGTTTTAGCGATTCTGATTTTTTTAAAATAAGTTTTTCTTCCAGAGACACCGTGAAACACACTAACTTTCCATGGCATAGCTTTTTCACTATTCAATCAAGCCATCACCATTAGTTTTGAATAGTATCTTAGTGCTTCAGTTTCTGTTCTATTAGCTGAGTCTTAGCCATTATTTTACTCAATCTCAACCAAATAAATTGCAGTACTACTCGGCTTTTTTGGAGCGCATCGACAATAATGGTTGAAATAAAACTGACTTTGTGTTTTTGCCTATCCAAATGGAAAGGCAAAACCCACCATGGGTGAGTTAACAAATTTCGTTAAATCAATCGATTTGAAACCTATTGACATGGACGCCACACATCGGATAGAGAATGCGCTTCACATCAATTTAGAATCTGAAGCAAATATCCAGCTTGAAAAGCAACCAAACATGGACAACAAGCAGGACGAAGATAAACAGGACGATACAAAGCAAGACCATAGACAAGGACAAAAGCAAGACAAGGACAAAGTTTATTTATTTGTCGTCAATCAGTGTAGACCGTTTTACAATTGTTGTCTAAAGTGCTATTTTTACAATTTTGTCTATGTTTATATTTTTTATAATATGTCTTAAGAACAAGTTAAAACATTACTTCTAGTTGACGTTATGCGACGAATTAAAATATTGCTTTAATTTGGTTTTTGTCATTGTAAAGTCAATGTTATCGCAGTGCTTATTATATGTATCCATCATTTGGTTCAAGGGTCCAAATTTGGCATAATTCGTACGATGACGATTTGTAGCAAATATATTTCTATTTCGTAAATGCCTAGATGGTGTATATAAATTTAAGGATGACAATAGTTCTATTGAATCAATTCGATGTGATACGATATCGTTTACGAAAGAAATCATAGCAAATTCACGACGCTTTTTTAATGTTTGGATATTTATGAGCATACACCGAGCTGTGTAAGATGGCAGAGGAAATACAGTCCAACCTAACTTGCGGAGTGCATACAATAGAAACTGCTTTTGAACGGACTCTATTCTTTCTTCGTGTGTGATTGAAAAAGGTGACCAAACTATGCTGCAATATTCTAATATCGATCTTACATAAGCAATGTACAATGTTTTAATCGTATACGGATCGTGAAAGTTATAGCAGAAACGTTTTATGAAACCAAGCATGTTGTTAGCTCTGTTAATAATTGTGTTATAATGATCGGTGAAAGTAAGTTTTGAGTCCAAAATAACACCTAGATCCCTGACTCTATCACACTTTTCTACGATCTGGTTTCCTAAAGTGACTGTTATATCGGGTAGCTTTTGTTTTCTACTAATGGTAATGTAATTAATTGTAGCAGGCTTTTTTGACACCAAGTATGGAATATTTGAATTTCCTCTTTGCCATTCCACCCTAACTTGGCACCTATGCTCATACACCTTAAAAATATGATCAACCAGCAGCCAAAATTTTAAAAATTTACTGCCTTTTTAAACTTTTTTTGAGATGGTAAAAAAATAACAATGTCTCGAGCAATCTGAGGGGTAAACTCCATTTCATAAAGAAATTTTATTTTATTTCTTGGAAATTTTCTCAACTTCTACGAAGTTTCATTAACTTCTTCCAAGTTCCAAGTAGCAACTTGAAATTCAAAAAAAGTTCCAAAAAGCATCAATAAGCCAAGGGGTAATCAATTCTGCACACTGTGCCAAAACACAGCACGGCACACTATTCGGCACGATAGGGCACACTTTGACTAGTAGGAACCAAACGATATCACATAAAATGGCATCACTGTTGAGTGTTGACGTTTTGCCAATCGTTGCTAAGGTTGACTACTCGGTTGAATACTTTGTTTACTTAAAAGTGAAGCTAGTGAGAGAATTTATTGTCATATACAAAACAGGTAAAACAACGAATCAATCAATAATTTAAGAACGATAAACAGGTTTCGAGGATTGCTCAGAAAAAATCTCTAAGTTTTCTCTGAACCGTGAATCTCTTTAAATCTAGCAAAACTCAATACATCTCATTCGATTAACAACTAAATTCCCAGTGGCTCGTGATTTCATCCAGAACAGCTTCTATTCGGGATTGACTTCAATCTAGTTCATTCACACCATGGCTGGTCGAGAGGGTCTTGTCGCAGTCAAGACGACTAAAACTGGTTACCTCCAGTGACCGACGGTTGGTCAAAAGCTACCTATGGTGCAAACTGGTTGAATTCCGTGATCATTAAAATCAAAAACAAACCTAGAGACAATGAACGTTAGTTTATACACTTTCGCAGTCATTGGTCTCAATTGATATTGGCTACGATGGGATATCCACAGAACTTTATAGGGATGTCCATATAGTTTTGAATGAAGTCCCAGTACTGCTGGGGGAAGGTATAGGTATTAACCCCACATATTCCATCAGACCTGGATTGCAGAAACCAAAATAAGGCTTTTATCATCGGATGTGATGCAAACGCCCATCATACGATATGGAGCAGCTCCGGAATCAACAAAAGGGGTGATTGTCTATTTGATTTCATTTCACAACATAATATTGACATATGTAACTCCCCGACATTTGTTAATGCGATAAGGGAAGAAGTTTTGGACCTTACTCTTTGTAGTTCAATACTTTCTGATCGAATAGTAAATTGGCATGTATCAGACGAAATTTCTTTATCTGATCATAAACAAATTATGTTTGAATTTAAGGCTAATGAAATACTGAAGGAGGTTTATAAAGATCCTCGAACTATATAGCACAATTATGAAGAGTCAACATGAACCCATTTTCAATAATATTGATACCATTACAAAGCTAGAAAAAGTTGCTAATGACTTAATAACTAACATGAATCAGGCTTACAATGCCAGTTGTCCTACAAAGGAGCGCTCGACTAATAGAGATGTTTCCTGGTGGAATGATAGATTAGAAAAATTACGGAAAAAAGCTAGGAAACTATTCAACCGTGCAAAATTTTCTTCAAACTGGTCTCAATATAAAGAGGCGTTAACTGAATATAACAGAGAAATAAGAAGATCCAAGCGGAAAGATTGGAGACACATGTGTGAAAACATAGAAAGCACTCCTGAAACTGCAAGACTTCAAAAAGTTCTCTCAAAAGATCATTCTAACGGTCTTGGAACTCTCAAAAAGACTGACGGACATTTTACTGAAAACTCAAAAGAAACTCTGGAACTGATGATGCAAACCCATTATCCAGGGTCCCTTCCTACTGATGATCAACTACAAAATCATGATTGCATGCAAAATGCCACATCTTCAGACCGTGGTGAACGTGATAGATCTACCGAAACAAATGTCTCACTATGTGGGCTAGAAATGTCAAATGAAGAGGCTGAAAACTTTGCCATTAGAATATTTACAAACTCAAGAATTGAATGGGCGATAGATTCTTTTAGTTCTTTCAAATCCCCTGGCCCAGATGGAATTTTTCCAGCACATATTCAAAATTGTAAATCTATAATAATTTCTGTTTTAGTTAAATTGGTCAAGTCTAGTTTCTTATTGAGATACATCCCAAAAAAATGGCGACAAGTCCGAGTGGTATTCATACCAAAGGCGAACAAAAGAGATAAATCTTCACCAAAATCATTTAGACCAATAAGCTTGTCATCATTATTTTTGAAATTAATGGAAAAACTCATAGATGAATATGTCAAATCAGAAATACTTCTTAATAAACCATTATGTAAGACACAATTTGCTTACCAGTCAGGCAAGTCAGCAATAACAGCTCTTCATACTCTTATTAATAAAATAGAAAAATCCTTTGCGGCTAAGGACATTCTACTAGCAACGTTTCTTGATATTGAAGGTGCATTTGATAATGCATCTTTCACGTCGATGATAAGCGCCATGAGAAATCGTGGTTTTAATAAAAACATAATCAACTGGGTTGTAGAAATGCTATCCAAAAGAGAAATATCAGCTAATCTAGGAGATTCAGTAGTGAAAGTAACAGCTGTAAAAGGCTGTCCTCAAGGAGGTGTTCTTTCTCCCCTTCTGTGGTCCCTAGTTGTTGATGACCTTCTTATAAAACTAAAGCACCAAGGATTCGAAATAATTGGGTTTGCGGATGACATTGTCATTATAGACCGTGGAAAATTCGATAAAGTTGTTTCCGAAAGAATGAAAAAAGCATTAAAATTCACACTATCGTGGTGCAAAGATGAGGGATTGAATATCAATCCTACAAAAACAACTATTGTACCTTTTACTAAAAGACGTAAAATCTCTATCAATGATCTTAAACTAGGAGACGTAAAGCTGTCACTATCTTTAGAAGTAAAGTTTTTAGGAGTAACTTTAGATAGTAAACTCTGCTGGAACAAACATATTGATCAACAAATAGGAAAAGCAACAAATGCTTTTTGGACCTGCAAAAGAACTTTTGGAAAAAAATGGGGTCTGAAGCCAAATATGATACACTGGATATACTCGGCTATAGTTAAACCCAGGATTACCTACGCCTCACTTATATGGTGGCCGAAAACTAAGCAATAAACGGCACAAGTCAAACTAAACAAGCTACAAAGGCTTGCTACTATTTCCATAACTGGAGCAATGCGTAGTACTCCCTCTACAGCCTTGGATGCTTTACTCAATATCCTTCCTCTTCATCAATTTATTCAACTGGATGCAGAGAAAAGTGCTCTAAGGCTCAAACGGTCCATGAATGTCTTCGATGGAGATCTTATTGGACATTTGAGCATTCTAAAAGAGTTTAAGATAAGTCCATTAATATTGATGAACGAAGATTGCATGCTAAAGCGACATTATTTCAACCATAATTTCCAAGTTCCTGGTGTGACTCGCGTTGACTGGGATTGCAGGAAGACTCAATATTAGTCCTGGATCATTAATCTTTTATACAGATGGCTCGAAACAAGATAATATGGTCGGGGCTGGTATTACCGGCCCTGGGGTTAACTTTTCGGTGTCCATGGGAAATTGGCCGACAGTATTTCAAGCTGAAATATATGCCATCTTAGAATGTGCAGCGATTTGCATAAAAAGAAACTATAAAAATGCGAATATATGCATTTGTTCAGATAGTCAAGCGGCGCTGAATGCTTTGAAATCAAAAACTTACACGTCAAAACTGGTGTGGGAATGTACTAAACTATTGCAGCAACTGTCCTGTCGAAATACGGGTAACCTTTATTGGGTTCCTGGTCATTGTGGAATCGAAGGAAACGAAAAAGCTGATCAATTGGCAAAAATAGGGTCATCCACGAAATTCATCGGTCCTGAACCATTCTTTGGACTTTCTTTTTGTGCTTTAAAAATGGAGCTAAAAAAACTGGGAAAAAACAAAGGTACAGTACAACTGGACCAGTACCTTAAATTCTCGGCAATCTAAACGTTTTATAAAGCCGAACGCTTTTCATACACAAAACTTACTTAATCTTTCAAAAAAAGATTTGAGTACATACACTGGTTTGATAACAGGACACTGTCCTTGTAAATATCACCTGAAAATCATTGGTAAACTTCATGAAGATAAATGTCGCTTTTGTAACTTAAAGAGTGAAAGCTCTGAACATTTGCTGTGTGACTGTGTTGCACTATTTCATAAACGATGCAGATATCTTGATAAGGGTCTGATGAGACCTTGGGAAATCTGGGCTGCTGCTCCCAATCAGGTAATAAATTTCATAAGGAATGTATTACCTGCTGGGGATGATTGCTTACAACAGTAGTGGTAGTTACTCAAACAATAGTGGCTTACCGCTACGTTATGGCATAAATAAAAAGAGGATACACCACAATAGATCAAAGTAATGGTCGTGGTGGTATTATGTCCCCAACATAGGAAAAAAAAAACTCGTATCAAGGGACCCCAGAACGATGGCTGGTCTACCGGTCGGTCAACTGTAAGGCCTTGCTCATTACTGAAAATTTGATTTGAGGCTTTATTAAAAACAGGCCCGAGGATGTTGCTCCTAGAGTGGGATTGAATTCTCGCCCGTTCGAAGTCTGAGCTACTTTAGTCGGGAATAATTTGACAGAGAGCAGGTGGCAATTTCATCCATCATCGATCGGGTTACGCCTTTGTTCCTGTACATCTGCAAGAAACCAACAGTAGGGACATCGAGCCGGAATATGGTGGATGGGTTGAACACAGTACAGGTTTGATGGCTTCCACTTTCTCTTCCACCTCCTGATCCGCAAACGCACTAATGAGAATGAAGGGAAGCTGAATGCAAATGAATGTACACACAATAAAAAAAGTCATAACTCTCGGGGTTGCCAAACTCATGGACTATTGACACATTGATAGGCACACTTCGATTGAAACTACGTTCGGCATAGCACTTGGCACAGCTTTCGGTACAGCTGAATTACTCGGCACGGATTAAGGTGTGCAGAATACCAGTTGAATACCCCTTGCAATAAGCACTTTTTTTTTATGAACTTCAGGCAAGACTGAAAACATGGCCGCAACAAAGTTCTGAACAAGTTCTCAGTGGAATTTCTTAGCAACTTTAAAGCTTCTAAAAAGTTCCCTGCGGAACTTCTTAGCAACTTGAAAGTTTGTTAGTAACAAAGTTTCATGTATGTGAATATGAAACGATCAGTGGCTCAAATAAATAATTGTTCTTATATTTATGCATTGCATCAATATTCTATCCAAAAAATAAAAAAGAATAAAAATAAAGCGCAAATTTCCTAGATTCAAATCCGTGTATTTGGCATGCGATCTATGAACACTAAGCACTGCGCCAAAAGTGTGTTGGAATACGCTGCGGGCAAACACCAATTTAAAATTCATCAAGGTGTTGTGTTTCGTATTCAAGTCAGTCAGCTGGCATTGAAAACTCTAACAGTAGGCGGGACAACAGCTTACTTTAATATATCTCAGGAGACGTAGTGGTTCGTGCTGGGGCTCTCACGTAGATGAACTGGGTTTAATTATCTAATACTCTAATTCTCTACTACTAATGCTGATAAATCAATACGCGTTAAGACCTGACTTTAGAATTAACTTTCATAAAAGTGCGAACCAAATATAAAATTGGTGTAGAGGACAAAAAACCTTTTTTTAAACTTATTATAAAAAAGTGCTGTTCAAGTTCCTCCAGAAGCTGCTTAGAATGCTCTCAAATTATGGGACCAGAACTTTCAAGTTCTTATAACGACTTAAAAATGAGGGTGCTTAGAATTCTGTAGACCACCTTCAACCAAGCTGCTTAAACATCAAATAGCCTTTCATCAGAACTTTTGGTTTCAGTGTTTACTCGGCTGTCGACAAAAGCAGGCCACTCTCGATGTGTGCCACGCGATCGTCTGTTTTCTCGGCAGCAACCATTGTGTGGTCCTCTTCATTGTTCTTCATCAGCAGTTCTTTCGGTCGATGCGTCGTCGACTTTGGAAAGCAACCGTTTCGTGATGAGTGTGTGAGAGATGACCACGTTTTGCGTCCATTGCTGCAATGGACGCGCTCTGACCCTCGTTGGCGTAACTGCCATTCAATGAAACTACTAGAAGCGGCTCCAGTTCTGATGAATGAGGCTTTTTGGATAGCGGAAGATAAAGTGTTTATTGTGTTGTACCTTTTGACTATAGTTTTAAGATGTATTGTATAGTGACCAAGAATCCTCGGCTCTGTAAAGTTAATTCGGTTGAGCCTTATCAAATAAATTAATAAACAAAAAAAAAAGAACTTTTGGTTTCTTGGTATGTAAAGATATGTTTGAGATATTCAAATATTTGAAACAAGCAGTTCAGTATGGATAATATTATCAATGAGTGTGTGTATTCCCTCTAACTCCCACTGGCCGGCAGTGTTATTATGGAAGAACTCTCTCTACAGTGTTGCATTTATGGTCATTGTAGACAGCTTTAGTCCGGGAGTTAGAAAATGATAGCTCTATTGCAGATCCAGCAACCCATTTCAGAATGTCTCGAGAGTCACGCCCATTCCGAGGTTACTTTCACTTACAATAAGCCCCGCATGTATGCATCATCGTTATCAAATGGATTTGATTGGTATTACATACACGCTTCTAGGTTCAAAAATATTCTTCTGGTATTTAGTTTATGTTTTGTTTTTCAAATTCTAAAATGTATTTGGACTGGTCTCACCATGTTAGTTTGATCCTCCAATGGGTTCCGTAGTTTTGATTTTCTCTAAGTTTTGCATCTCATTTCGTGATGCACTTTTGTCGTCGTAATACTTCCTTCAACGAACACAAATTTACATTGCCATGGTCATCTGGGAGGAGGTTCGCGTCTAGTGCTTTCCCCAGGAACAGTTCGCGGCCACCAACTACCACCCGTCCAGTCTTGGGCGTATCCAGCGAGGCATCTTTCATATTGCTCGCAATCTCCGACACCGGCGAGAGACAAGCACCCGAGCACTTTTGCAAGCGGAAAACTTGCTGATTCACGGCAACGTCGGCCACCGAATCACCACCAAAACTCGCAACGGACACATTATCAACACATTCCCGGGCTAATTCACCAACCGGACCGATCTCTCAATAGAAATACAAGCCGAAAGTGTAGCATCCAAACTCGGAGAACCGGGCTCCTGGGAGGCAATGAAAATCGACACCGAACAATGGAACTGAAGCTACGTCGTATATTTTGGAGACAGACAAAACACGATATATCACTAAATGATAACTTTATGAATACTTGAAACTAAATTTCAGCACACAAATTAAAAAAATTAAAGCAAAAAATGTTTAATTCACTGGCGAAAAATACGCAGCAAAAGAAAAACACGTCAGCTTTCAAGTGCGGCCTACTGCGATCCCAGTATGGATAATATTAAGAATTGCATAAAAATTAAATGCACTTTTTTCGCGAAATGTTCCGAAATAATTTGGTGTGTAGCTACTTAGGTTTAGTACTCTGTAATAAACCTTAGTAGCTGATTCTTAGTTTATTTTCGTATTTAAAGCTCCATTGTATGTAGCTTTGAAATGCGTTGATCAATTTTGATAAATTTTTCACCAGTAACTGTTTTCAAAAGTTTCTGGCTCCGATCACTAGGGGCGCGGTGGTACATTGACATCTGCGTCCAAATTTACTTTAAACCAAGCTTTACTCAGTGCACTAGTACAGTGAACTATCTACAACTCAATATTCAAGGGACCATCGAGTTATAGAATTATCCAGTAACAATCCCATACAAAATCGCTATCACAGTAGCCATGAAATTAATGTTTACTATGGTTCTATAACTCGATATCGAGCTAGTGGACATCGAGTTGTGGAGAGTTGACTGTATATGAGTTCTGGTAGGTTAGCTCATTTGTGCAATACTGAATACAGTGACTTCTTGTTATTAACAAAAAAGCGTATTTTTTGCTTTCTTTACATTCATAAAATCCATCGAACAATAAATGTAATGACATGGAGAGGCAACCGACTTTCACTGAAAATGCGGGGTGCATTAATTGCATCGAGGTAGTGCATGAGCTGAAAACGAAGTGGGTGACACACTAGCGAATGAATCTTTGAAAAATCTTCTATCATTTTTCGCATCTCCTTGTATCGCACTTCAACTTTTTGTAGGAAATCTTCAGACATCAATCTTCTTTCTATCTACACACTTAGTTTTTTCTACCGAGCTCGGTTGTGCAAATCTCGGTAAAAATAAGTTTCACTGAGATCTCAGCAAAAGTGACATTTCCGGAGAACTTGGAGATTAGGGCGTAATTGCTTTTGTAAACAAACACATAATTTGCCGATTTCTCGCGTATAAAAAATTAACAACACAAACAGGTAGATGAATGGTTTCTCTATCATTTGGTATAGTTTGTTTGCAAGATTGTTCTTTTACTCACGAAAAATCGGTGATTGACATGTTTGTTTACAAAAGCAATTACGCCCAAATCTCAAAGTTCTCCGGATTTGATTGCTGAGTCTAGGATAATGCTTAGCTGAATCTCAGCAAACAAATGAAATGTTTGCTGAGATCTCAGTGCAACTTTTTTTGCCGAGATTTGCACAGCCGAGCTCGGTAGAAATAACTTAGTGTGTACACACTCAGAAATAACTTATTTTACATGTGACGGAATCCGTCTTTGACATAAACGATGAGACGTAAACAAACATGTCACACACTTAGTTTTCTTTTACCGAGCTCAGCTGTGCAAATTTCGGCAAAACAAGTTTTGCTTAGATCTCAGCAAACATTTCATGCGTTAGCTGAGATTCAGCTAAGCTTTTTCCGAAAGTCAGCAATCAAATGTCACTTTTGCTGAGATCTCAATGAAACTTTTTTTACCGAGATTTGCACAGTCGAGCTCGGTAGAAAAAACTAAGTGTTAATGTAATATTTATTAAGGGCTCCGTGACTGAAAAGCTCGTTGCTCAACGAAAAGTACACTTGATTGAGCTATATTTCGCGTCTGTTGTGACTCAAATTTATGTCAAAATTGACGCTCGTATATGTCACTTTCAGAGCACCTAAATTTACATGATTTTTTTTTCTAAGTGTGTACTCAGCGTGCGCGCAGTTAACCACAGCAAAACAAAATCATTCCTGCATCGCAGAAAGAGTCGCCCCCTCGGCTGTAAATTAAAATGAAATTAATATAAAAGGATGGGTAGCTGCCTCCCTGGCCACGATAGTGATGATATTATCAAATCTTAGGGATAAGATATAGCTGGTAATGTATTAAAATTATCCAAAAAAAGCATTGGCAGAAAACTGGGATTAAACATAACTTAGGAAGTCGTGTTGCCCAAAACGTGAAGGCACTGTATTTTTTTTTTTTGATAACTGCTCTTCATGACCATAATAATAACATTTGCCTTCCATGACGACGTCAAAAAGATGAACAAAACCGGATATCTCTATGAAACGTGCGGTACACATGCATATTATTTATTCATATCAAAGTCTCTAGATGAATAATTCAACTGAATTACACCATCGCCATGAATTATGCATTGTAAGACGAACATCAAGGAACAGCATAATTAAATTACACTTTGAGAAAAACAGGAAATTACTCCTGCCACCTCCTCCTGCCATATAACCTGTTCATGGCATCGCTTAGAGTTATGAAAAACAACATCTTTCGTACTCAACCGCACCAGAATGTAACCAGAACGTAAAAAAGGGTGCTCCACCTAAACCTAGTACATATACATCGTAAACAGTCGGTTGACTAGTAGTGTTTACATCGTCGTCGATTGCGCCACACCCACACACATATCCAACGGTAGGCAACAACATTCTCAGACCAAACTTACCAAATCCCGATGCAGATCCTTGCTAATGTGCGGCGTGAGTTTCATCAGTCCGATAAAGATGAAGAACAACCCCAGCAGGATCGAGAGGCTTTTGAGCACTATCGAACCCATCCGCTGGGTGTTTGCGGCGCTGGAGGAGGCCATTGCCGGCTGCTGTGCACTGGCGGTCGTCATGGCTGCCCTTCGGTAATGATCACAGAGGATTCTCTTTCAATTAGATTTATTTTCTATGTCCGCTTTTCTCGTCTCGTTTCAAACGGGAGAGCGTGAAAACTCACAAGTGTCACTTACTCGCCGAGGGAAAATCACTTTCTGTTTTGCACTCTTTTGCCTTTATTTTGTTGTTGTTGTATGTGCTATTTGAATTTTTCGTATTTTTAACCTAAGAATCACAGAGAAATTTCGAATCCGCTTATTTTTCTTCTCGAACAACTTTTGCTGCGCTTCCTCAGCTTTCTTCTCGTGTCACGCGTGAACCCAACATTCATACACCGATTGCCATTCCTTGGCTTTCATCCTTTTTTTCCACACATGGGACTAGTGGGAGCTTCCTGCCGGATCGATTTTTTCTCTCTCGTTATTTATTTTTAATTTTCCACCCGCCCGATTCACTCTTTCACGCTCACTTCACTTGCACTAATTGATGGGAAAATGATCTGCTTTTAAAATTAGACACCAACCACCAGAAGCAGCCACCGTATTTCGAAAGGGAATATTTTATTCCTTTGCTCACTGTTTTCGTCGCACTTCAAAGCAATCGATTTTCTTAAGCACTAAAATTCAGGGAACTTTTTTCACCTCCATGTGACACACAAGGTTCGGCTTACCGAAGCAAGGAGAGGTGAATTTATCCTGTCTGGATGACGGCTGCAGCTTTGGGGGTTGTTGGGACACTGTTCGGCAAAAAAAAAAGTTGGAAGCGAATGCTTTTTTTATGGCGTACTGAGGAGGGGTTGTTCACAAACACACACACAAACAGAACTATTTATGATAGGGGCAGGCAGTGGTATTAGATTTTCTCTGCGGTTTTCAGTTCAAAGATCTTATGATGGCTCGTGGTCGTGTTTCTCGTTCTGATCTCTACATCACACTGGCTGGCACCGATGGTCGGCAGTGGCGATTTTTCCGTCTGGCTATTGCTGCTATGCGACGCGCTGTAACTACATGCCATCAACCACCACCAAAGAGGATGATGGGAGGTGAATTTTCCTCCCGCTTTTGCTTCGGAGCGAGAGAGACAGAGAGAGAGTAAAGTAGAGAGGAATTGCGAGAGAATTTGTGGCGAAAGAGCGAGAGCGTGTGTGTGCGGTGTTTCCTTGGCGGTGATGCGATGCGGTTCCTTTTCCGGTTGATTGATTGTAGGCGATGTCCTTTCGCGAATGTTATTACGGTTTCTCTCACACACTTGGACGCTCTCTCGCCTCAAGCGATTTTGAGCATAACGAAAGGCATCTAAAGAGGGTGGGATGAGATGCACTGCACGGTCGATGAGATCAACTCAAAATTGGTGGTTTTTCAATCAAAATCGACAAAACTTAGGGGACAATGGTACAAAACGCACCACCCTAATAAACAAATACTATAAACGAACTGTATCCCGGATGGGTAATCTATCACACAAATGGTTTGGGTGATACCCCGAACACGTCGTTAAGCTCTCTTTTATGGTTATTAGGGCAGCTGACTTTCATTTGCGTTTTCCATGGATTTTTCGTAACTTTTTTATGTCCTATCAAGCAGCATTTCCAGCTGTGCCGGTGGTGTAGTGGTAAGTGTGATTGCCTCTCACCCCAAAAGGTCTGGGTTCACCGGGATTTTCTGAGACATGCAATCTTCCTTCGGGAAGGGAAGTAAAGCCGTTGGTCCCCGGTCTATGAGTTGATGGGTCGATATGTAGGGTCCAGGTGTGGGAACTGCCTTCCCAAGTAACCACCAAGCCCGTTAATAGCCATCTAATCGCCCTATCTTCGATATAAGGTTGTTATAGGGCTTTAAACCCGTATATCAGCATTATATTACAAAAAAAACAATTAGCGTCGGTAGCATTGGCAGTCAGTACGGACAACAACACAGCAAAAAAAGTTGTTGAATATTACATCGAAACTGATGCAACCAGGTCAATCCATCGGTTGTGTAATATCACATTGTACGATGTACATCGATTTTGCGAACAAAATTACATCCATTGATGTAATATTGTATCTGCTTTTTGCTATTACATCATTATTTCATACATCAGCTTGAATTACGTTGATCGATATTACATTTTTTTTTGCTGTGAAGATGGACGGAAAAAAATCAAGGGAAAAAAAAACAGTGCTTCTAGCATATCGGGGTGTGCTTTGTACCGTTCTCCCCTATAGGTCACTCGCTTCTCCCTCGGTTTTTCTTGAAAAATCTGCTCGAATATGAAAATCGACGAAAATTTTACTCAGTCTAAGAGTATACTGAGTGAAATCTCTTGCGATTTTCCTATATTCGAAAAGTTTTTTTTTCTGGAAAATTAAGGAAAATGTAATATCCCGTTCACACTACAGTCTTTATTACGTGATATAGCCTATATCTTAATATGTATGGCGTTTGATACTCTATTATCACGTTTTTGATATTATCTAAGTGTTCAGTTTTTGTTCAGGAAATTTAATTTTTATTTTGTTCGATATTATTTCAGATTTCGCACCTAATTAACCACTTCATTCGAGCAGTTAACATGACGTTTACTACCACTCGAACATTATTTTGAGAATTTTTCTTCTAGAACCACAAGAAAAGTAGCAAAAATTTGTGCGTTTCATAAAAAAATAGAAATTAGTTGGTCCAGTTTTGTGAAATCGCTGGTAGAAAGTCACGCCAAAACTGCTTGACAAAGTGGTTAATTAGACTCCTGCGCTAAATTTCGCACTGGTCATCAAATTTAAATATTGAGCTTTTTAAAATTTTCTAGAGCTCGAATCCATTAGTGCGGGTTGCCAGTACTGTTTTAAAGCTACTACTGCTTACAAATAAGTCGAATTTTATTTTTTTTATCGCCTGTTCGAACATACTACTTGGCAATTATTTTTGACACAGGAGTCCAAAGTAGTGCAAATTTGCAAAAACGATACAGAGTTATATTTTTTCAACTGTAGATTAAGTTTTGAAGCATCTCAGATGAATCAATTTATCAGGAAGAAGTTAAAAAGTGTTCCGCTTCCTCTGTCTCAAGGCACGAATTTCTGCTCACATCACTATTTTTGACGTTCTTCTATTCACCGGCAGAGGTTGAATCGATCGCTTAGTTCTATTAAAAAGGCCTATTTCAAACTAGAACAGAAACGCACCCGTTGCAATGCTTACGCCGTTCGCAATGCTGTTGTATTTTATGAGGACTGTTTCAATTTGAAACTAGAACAGAAACGCACCTCTCGCAATGCTGAGTTGCAGTTTCAAATCAAATTCGAATAATCGAGCACTATTTCGCACCAGATTTTCAACTGCTCGACTATTCTGTTTTATATCTGAGCGGGTTTGAAACTCGAATGGAACTCTGTTTCTAATTTCTTTGGATATTTTTGGTGAGCTTCATACAGTCAAAGCCACTAAAGCCCAGATGTCACTGAAAACATAAAAAATAAGAATATAAAGAAGAAGGAGGGGCTGTGAACCATTTGCAGAGTTAAATTCAACTCGTGCACACCAAAAAATTCTGAATTTTACTGGCGATGTAAACATCCATGCATGCAAACATTGATACAGGTAAACTTCCTTTTCACGTAAACTAGCAGCTTGCAAGAAATGTTGCAAACAAAAGTGGACAGTTGCATACAATATATGGAATACTGCATGACATGTCTCATAAATTTACACGATCTATGATCTAAACTTGTATGATATATGACGCTCCATTTATGTGCATCTTAGTAACGGAAATTTACACTACATTTTTTTAGCTGTGTGGTTAAAAGTATCATTTCGAAAGATATTTTCCATTTTCGAAAATCTCTGTGTTATATAAAAATTTCGTTAAAAACTCAGCCACGGTTGTCAAAATCTAACTTCTTGTCTCTCAGAAATAATCATGCTGGTATACCAGGGTTAATCGATAACTTACCATCTGTCAAACTGTAACCAAAAGTTTAAAAAACACATCCAAATGGTTCAGAGCCTAATCTGACAGATGGCAGATGGCCAAGGGAAAACGTGGTGAGGAATCGAAATCTCACTCTGTTATCGAATTTGCAGGTAATTAAATTGAAATTATTGCTTCTAAAATGGATTGACTTTGCAGTTGAAGAAAGGTTAAAAGGAAGTGTTCAAAATTTAGGAAAATACTCGGGAAAATATTAAAAACTTTGAGTCTGTTAGCTAGCTGAGTTTTTTCTAGCTGCTGTCAGCATTTTCAGTGCAGCGTGATTCCTGCGATTCCAGTTTTTGATCTTAGGTGATTTTTTCCCGAAAGATTATGAAGTTCCAGACGGTATTAGGTATGGTTATAAATTGTTAATGGGGTGCAGTGTACTTGCAGTCGTTCCGAAATAAAGATTCAGGCAATTGCAGCTTTTGCTGTAGAAAGTTAGATTATATTGAGAAACCAAGGATGACCCCGGCGAAAGTTGTAAAAGGGGATAATTATAGTTTTTCACCAAGATATACAGATATATAGCTCTTTTTTCATGATTGTATCTGTAGTATTGCAATGGGTTACAATTACTAATACGCGCTTGATTGCCAGCTGCGTTTTGTAATTGTATCCCAGGTAATTCCATAAAAGTTTTTATATATAGTATATTATATTTTATTATATTATGTTAAAATTTCGAGCATCTGAACACCCCTCTTTTCGCGATTAGAGCCATATTTACGGAGATAAATCGATTTAAAGATTTGGTTGGCCCACCAACCGATAAATAAAAGATTTTGGAATATTTTATACTGGGAAATCCGGATATAAAAATTTAGAGCATCTGAACACCCCTCTTTTCGCAATTAGAGCCATATTTACGGAGATAAATCGATTTAAAGTTTTGGTTGGCTCACCAGCCGATAAACAAAAGATTTTGGAATATTTTATACTGGGAAATCCGGATATAAAAATTTCGAGCACCTGAACACCCCTCTTTTCGCGATTAGAGCCATATTTACGGAGATAAATCGATTTAAAGATTTGGTTGGCCCACCAGCTGATAAATAAAATATTTTGGAATATTTTATACTGGGAAATCCGGATATAAAAATTTCGAGCATCTGAACACCCCTCTTTTCGCGATTAGAGCCATATTTACGGAGATAAATCGATTTAAAGTTTTGGTTGGCCCTCCAGCCGATAAATAAAAGATTTTGGAATATTTTATACTGGGAAATCCGGATATAAAAATTTCGAGCATCTGAACACCCCTCTTTTCGCGATTAGAGCCATATTTACGGAGATAAATCGATTTTGTACATTGCTTCATGGAAATCCATGAATTTTCCTCGGGATTTTCACAGAATTTCATGAAACCGCTTGCGTCGAATACAGCAAACATATATTCTCTCATATGATTGAAGAATGCTAAGAAATTATTCCAAAGGTCTTCAGATGTTCTAGGATCTCTATGAAGTTTTGTTATGTTTTTTCAAGACTTCAGGTTGATCAGGTATTATTTTAAAGATCTTCAACTTCTCTCATGATTTCAGGTTGCTCAAAAATTATTCAGAAGTTCATCAATATGATATTGATGATACTCTTTCAAGACTTCGAGTTGATCAGGTGTCATTCTGAAACATCCTACAATCCAATCACAGCTCTCATATATTCTCTCATATGATATCAGGCAGCTCAGAAATTATTCCAAAGACCTTCGTGTGTTTTAAGATTTCCATATAGTCCTCTGGATACTTTTTCAAGACTTCAGGTTCACAGATAATTTTAAAAGTGATGTAAACATTCATTCACGTAAACTTGTATTTCATTTCACGCAACCGAGCAACTTGTAAACAATGTTGTTTACAACAATGGGCTTTTGTATACAATATTTGCTACATTGCATGAAATGTCTCAGAACTTTACATGATATATAATTTGACGCTCCATTTATGTGCATCATACTGAACAAAAATTTACACTACTTTTTCGAACTGTGTTGATCAGGTTATTTTGAAGATCTCATACTGTTCAACAATTCAAGTCACATCTCCCTGATAGTCTCTCATTATACCAGGTGACTCAAAAAATATTCCCTAGACCTTCAGGTGATCAAAGATCTCCAAAAATGTCTCATGATATTTCAACATGATCAAGTATAATTCTGAAGATCTTCAACGGTCCAGCACTTTTAAATCACGTCTCTCATATATTCACCCTCGATACCAGGGTGCTCAGGTTATCTTCCATTTAATTCCACTTAATTAATTTTGGTATCCATGATACGTATTTCGACTACACTACAATGTGCAGTCTTCATCAGTGTCATTCCCACTAAAGAACATATCAAAATCTAACCCCCTTAACTACTCATCCCCTAGGTAAAAAAGTCAAGATCATAGGTATAAAAATGAAACTACAATGTGTTGAATCGGAACCTATCTATACCTAATCTATACAACTCTCTTATAAGGAAAATCCCCAAAGGCTTACTTAAATCTTTGGTTTTTATTAGTTAGGTAGGTTCCGATTCAACACATTGTAGTTTCATTTTTATACCTATGATCTTGACTTTTTTACCTAGGGGATGAGTACACGGAACCAAATTTTGTTCATTTAAATCAAAAATATAAATGTTCATTATATAAACATATGAATAATTCAAAATAAATTAAAAACATGTTTGCTACAAAAATATATACGTTTGAATTAAAGTCAAAAGCATGTTTATTTCAACAATATAGAATTTGGGTAAACGATTTTTAGCGTGTGGGAAAAAATTGCCCCAGCTTTGCCAATCAACTGAAAACGGCACATCTAGGTAAGTGTCGATAAAACCGGAGGAACCCCACAGTATTGACGTCACTCTGTCGTTTCTAATGCCAATCCCTGTATCATCCTCCTCCACAACTGACGTCGGAAGAAAAACGAAAATCCTAAATGGATTTCGGATCTATTCCGGATCAACCGAGGCGGCTCCTCTTTCAACACCGAACGTATAAAGAGGCCGGTATGAGGATCAGCGTTAGAAACGACAAAACGACGCTAATATCACAAAGTTTCACTGGTTTTACTGAACTGGAACCTCCGGACACTCACCCCGACGGGTCTCCGCATCTCGCACCAGGACCCCAACATCCACAGCCCACCCTTAATCGCACCCGAAAAAGAGCAGGAGTTTAGATGCCCTGTCTGCAGTTCATTTTTTTCATATCTTTGCAATCCATTTTTTATGCTTTATCCTTAATGCTAATATAATTTAAAATTAAGTATGTTTCTTTCAAACATAAGAAGGATGTTTAAAATAAACATATTTATTTTTGTTCGCATAGTTGTCAAACCAAACAAAAATATTCACGTTTAATATAGGGGAAATGTTGGCTTCGGCAATACCTTAATCTATTATCGTCAGGGGGGGTGAAAAAAGTCCTAGAATACTCAAATTTGGCCAATGGATGCTCTCAAACACAATGTATTCACATACCAAAATTGAGCTCTCAAGGACGTTGTTTACCACCTGACGATAATAGGTTAAGGTATTGCCGAAGTCAACATTTCCCCTATTTTTAAAATAAACGTAACATTATTTTTATTTTAAGAGTGTACCCCATTAGGCATAAATACGTTAGGCATACGGACGTTAGGCATAATGGACGTTAGGCATATAGTCATTAGGAATAATGGACGTTAGGCATAATATACGTTAGGCATAATGGACGTTAGGCATAAAATACCTTGCTGCTGTGCAACTCTAGAAACCTGTATCGAGAATGGTAAACAATGCTTAAATTAGGCTACGCGTTGAATAAAAAATGATACAAGTTAAACAAACATATTTTATTCAATAAGCACAGTTTGGAATCCATTATTTATCATATCATAAGTGACGTAGCTACATATTTACTTAGATCCAAGATTAGTAGCGATAGCGGTTAAGTAATCTGGTAATGAACTCAGCATAGTTTTGAACTATCAAGATATAGTTCGCAATCGCATCTAGAAATAAAAAAAAAATCACTCATTTGTTGTAATATATTCTTACACACATATTGCAATTGTCAAAGCAGAAAAGGTTTTCCTCAAAGAACAGCTCATGAAATAAAGAATGGTGAATTCTATGATTTTTCATTCAATAACAAAAAAAAAAAACAGCTAAGGTTGAATAAAATATGATGCCAAAGAACAGCTCATGAAATAAAGAATGGTTAATTCTGTGGTTTGGTCCCATTATCATCCTTCTGGAATTCATCGGGTAGATTATGCATAACGTCCATTATGCCTAACGTCCTTTATGCCCAACGTCCATGATGCCTATCGTACATTATGCCTAACGTCCGTATGCCTAACGTCCGTATGCCTAACGACCGTATGCCTAACGTCGTGTACCCTTATTTTTATTTTAAACATTAATATCACATGACTTCAAACATGGAATACGTTTGAAATAAACCTTGTTTATTTTTGTGGCCAGAACAAACTGAGTATACGTTTAAATTTACCTCAAATATGTTTGTTTCAACGATAAATTTTTCTGCGTGGGTTAGATTTTGATAAGTTCTTTAGTGGGAATGACACTGATGAAGACTGCACATTGCAGTCCAAAAACGTATCCGTCATGGATACCTAAATTAATTAAGTGGAATTAAATGGAAGATAACCTTTTTTGCTGTTTTATTACTTTTGGGTACTTTTTTCTTACCGTGTTAGCTTAACGCCCAATGGGTAAGCATAATCTACTTATATAGGTTTTCTGATCTTAGCGTGTATAGTAAGCGATATGAGAGAACTAAAATTAGCTTACACGGAGAAAAAATACTACCCAAAATTTGAGTTCTTTGTACTTAATATTGAGTTCAGCCTCTCACTTGCACTCTTTATTGTTGTCAAAAAAGGAACGAGAGATTGGCAAATCAAAGTTGGCACTCGATGAGAATAGATGAACTATGAAAGTGATGATGGTTTCAAAATTTTACACGGTGAGAATTCAATCTTAAAATGCCTTTATTTTGCAAATGGAGCATTTTATTTAAATCTGGTTGATGCTACGTTAGTATAAAACTTAAGGACTACTCAATAGATAGTTAATATAGAAAACATAATTTCATATTCAGATTTGTATGTGTAGACACAGATTTCAGCTTTTCTACAACTGTAGCAGCAACCAGATTTGAATAAAATGCTCCATTTGCAAAATAAAAACATTTTAAGATTGCTCTCGTATACCTCCCAGTGGAACATTTTGAAACCATCATCACTCTCATAGTTCTTCTATTCTCCACGAGTGCCAACTGTGATTTGCCAATTCGACCCAACGATATAATTCAGCCCAATAAGTTACTTTTGAGTAAATTGCATATTCTCAAATCTGCGTGCATTAAACTTATTTTTAGGTAAAATATTCTTAAGAGTAGGTTTTTTTGCTGGTGTTAAATGGAAACTACTATGTGATTTACTCAAATTTGGGTTATTGGGCTGAAGCCCGGAATTGAGGGAAAAGTACTTAATTGTGGGTAGTTTTTCATCGCCGTGTAGATTTATTTTAGATGTGATTCAGAGCCATGGCAATATATTAGACCCGTTTCAAAGGGTTTCTTTTGATTTGACAGTTGAGGTGGCTGAGATTCGATTTTGTTTATTCTAATCGTAACGTTATCTCAAAAAAGATGAAAAAGCCTAATTAAGCCTTACACTAAAAAAAGGTTTCACTTAGTTTATATTAGGAACGCACATAATATTTTTCCAATAAATAATAAAAATAATGATTTTTATCTGAATATCACATATCAGAAGGAATTCTATATGAGAAATCATATAGATTTCATTAGACACATAACGTTCATGTGATTTAGTGGTGCAATTTCCATTTACGGGATTATATGAAAGTTATATGAAATTTACATGGATATTTTCCACTGCTAAGTGATTTATTTTTTGAGTGTATCTTATGTAATTTCAAGATTTTCCGTATTTATAAAATTTAGTTCTGCCTAGTTTGTGTCTCAACTCAGGCCTGTTTTTACTAAGGAGGACAAGTTGGAGCCCCCCCATCTAATCGTATGATCTTATACTGTATATATATACGAGCTGAACGACCAATAGATTGATGCAAATTTGAAATTTTTACTGCACAGTGCTCAAATGGCTTCAAAAATGGTCCTAATAATTTTAAGTAATTTGGTAAGACACTGATTTGGCACAAACTAAAATACGGTCCGAACAAAATAAAGAAGATGGGTGATTATTCTCTATACTGTTCGAAACGGACTCCATATAAAAAATTGTATATAGGAAATCCATTTCAAACGGAATACAGAATAGGGGTGCCAATTGAAATACATTAAATGTCTTTCAACTGACACCCCTATTCTGTATTTTTAAGTTTTTTTTTTTCCTTTGGTTTGTTTTTCCGTCGATCTTGTTTTCCGTGCTGAGCACCAATGCTACCGACGTGCCAGGAAGGCAGCTCCCACACCTGGACCCTACCTATCGACCCATCAACTCATGAACCGGGGACCAACGGCTTTACTTCCCATCCGAAGGAAGGCGTGATCAGAGATGTTATGCCTCTTATTTTTAAGTTAAAAGCCATTCAATTTAGCGAATGTCTAGTGTAGTTGAAACCCAAAAGATTCGTGGACTTTAAAAAAAATGTCATTTTGTACAATGTCGGTGGACGCATAATTGACCCATGTGCATATGTAACTAAAGAGTGAAACTCAAAAACACATGCGTCCACCTGTAACAGGTCAGACCCGATTACCCACAGATGACTTTTTTCAATCACATCGTCGATTTTACGCAAGCAACTAAAAGGACTTCAGTTTTTTTTTTCAATTTGCGGCACAATGAACAAATTTCGAAGGACATCAATTCGACACTTTTACATTTATTAAAAATCTTTTTATTCTTCCGACAGTACCTTTCGTTACAACTGTTTTTCTTCTTCTCCTTACTTTCTTGTCAGATGTTCCTCTCAGAGTAGCTATCTCGATACACATGACTTTTGGACTGTCTTCGTTTTGATTCATCTGGTCGTCACATCGCACTAATTTTCTCTAAAGTCTAGTTGAGGACGCAACTATTGCCGTACTGGAAATCTTACTACAAAACAAGCATTTTTCTTACACAAGATTATGCCTAAATAAAAAAAAAAACGAGATTGCTTAAACCACCTGATAATTGGAATGATTGGACATTTTCGATTTGGACGGCACTAGGTTCCGCTATTACCGGAAATTAAGAGATTCATTCAGCCTTTCCGCTGTCTTCACTAATTGGTATTATTTTCGGTGATGATTTAAATTAAGTTTAAATGTTTACTTTAAATATTTCTTCACTAAAACCGTCATTTAGTGTTCCTTAATCGGTTCTACTCTAATTCTACTGTGTAAAGATTTGTTTTTATTTTGTATATCTTAATAGCCCTATGCCAATTTTTTTGTTTTCGTTTATGTTACATTTTTCATCGCTAAAAGAAATTGGAAGCTTTCTTTCTTTCACTTGGCCAAATCTGATGGAATGTTCAGTTTGCATTAATGTTCACACCAGCAGAATCTAATCCTGCCATAATCTTAGCTTCTCTCAAGACGGTCGCACGGACCCACCAGTCAGTGGGAATTCTAATTGGAATGTGACCAGCGGTAGAAGCTCGTTTCCCTTCCCAAACATCCTATCTCTCTCGTTCTATCGTTGTGATCCTAGAGCGGGGCGTGGTCTAGTTCGAATTAGAACATCACTGCTAAAGCGGTGACCACTAGCAGCACGGTTGACGCGGACACCGCGCTGGCATCGCCTCCGTAGTACGACTGACCGCAAGCCGGTGGACACACCGGAATGACCGTTTCGAACAGCTCCACCTTGGCTTCGGCCTGGCCGAGCTTGTTGATTGCCCGGCAGTAGTACTCGCCGTACTGACGTTTCTCGATCGTAATCACCCGCAGCGTCGTATCGGTGAACTCGTCCGCCGTGGCAAACAGCGAGATGCCGTAGTGCTGATTGTTCGACAGCTGGACATCGTCCTTGACCCACACGATGGCGGGCGACGGGTAGGCTTCCACGTGGCACTCCAGATCCATATCGTTCTGCAGGGCCTGACCAAGGCGGGGACGCGGAACGGTGATGACCGGGGAAAATTCCACCTCCAGATTGATGTTACGACGGTCACCCTTGCTGACGCCGTTGTCCGCGACGCAGTAGTACGTTCCGCGGTCCTCCTTCTGGACGGAGTTGATCTTCATGACGTTGCCGGTGTAGATTGCGCCACCTGTGTGCATTCGGGGAGTGGGAGAGAACAAAAGGAAATAAAATTAGAATTTATTGCTTTTATTTTTTTTTTGGGAACGTGCGTCACATGGTCGGTGTGCGAAGGAGCGCGCGAAAGGTGCTTAAGAGAAGTGCTTCCGGTGCAGCTTTTGGACAGGACAGGAGCGATTTTGCGGTTTAATGATTTCGAGAGCGGTTTGTCAGGAACAGGACAGTTTCCCTTCGTTTTTTTTTTATCTTTTACCATACGATTGGACAAAAGGTGTTGGGGTTAGGTTTTATGGATAGAGAAGGGTTTCTATGCGCGCCGCATTGTTCTTCTAGGGTGAAACGTGCTCATGAATAAAATTGCTTATTTATTACTATCATATGGTAACAGTTGTCGAGGAAATGTTTATGCCGCTTTTTGAGATTTCTCGCTGGTCTACGATAAAGGATACCTTAATTTGTTATCCAGGAAATTGACATATTTTGAAACAGTGAGGGTTCAATCCAATTCAGGCCATAAACTAGCAACCCCAAATGCAAAGTTGACATTTGGAAGTTCGCTTATTATTTTCCTTTAAATTGAGAAGTTTCTCGAATTGCACACGCAGTCCCCAGAATTTACCCTGTTTTAAAACTATCACTAGGGGCCTCCCTTAGCTCAGTCGGTAAAGGCGCAGCTACAAAGCATGGCCATGCTGGAGGTGGATGGGTTCGATTCCCTTTCCGGTCTAGGAATTTGTCGGGTTGGAAAATTTGTCGACTTCCCTGGGCACAGAGTATGATGGTACTTGCCACACAATTATACTAATGCAAAAATAGTACAGGCACCGAAAGCTCTCAATTAATAACTGTGGAAGTGCATCTAGACCTCTAAGTCGAGAGCACGCATTAAGCTAATATGCGATAAGCAGTAAGCTTGAAATGTAAAGAAGAAGAAGAAGAAGAAGAAGAAGAAGAAGAAGAAGTAAAACTTTCAATAACTGCATGAGCTTTCTTTAAAAGCCTTACATGGTTTTTTAAGTTCTTTGAAATTATTTTCAGAGGTCCAGCACCCTGCCAACTCTGAATACGAACAACAAAAGTGTTTCAACCACTGAGTTCCCTGAATTCACTGTTCTCTAAATTATACTAGAGCTGAACTAGAAAGTAAAAGGTACTTGCGCAGAAAAAAATTGTTCCTTGGAATTTCTCTGAGCATGACTTAAAGCCTATCTAAACGTAGAACAGGAGATTTGCAAACGTGATATGGAAGTTCTCTGAGCATGACTTGAATATCTTTAGAGTTTTCTATGACCAAGGTTGCTAAACAGACCCTGCCTACCCAACAAACAATTTCTACTTGTAGAAACACCTTCATGATGATTTTATTAAGTTGCATACTGAATAAAAGCTGCACTATTTTTTTATCACCACTTGTTTTCAAGCTTTGTTCACACAAACAAATTATGAGCGTAGTATAGAGTATGTTGAAAAGCATTTATTCGACAGTTCAACATCGAAGCCATATCAATTCAACTATGTTTTAGCTTGTTCAACTTTTATTAAACTAGATGGCTGATTGACCCTCTCCGTTGCGTACGCTTGTCATTGTATAGATAATACAACCGCTATACAGAGAAACTAGGCAGCTATATATATGTATATATTTTTTTTTTTGCGTTAATAACTCAGCTGCCCCTGGTCCAATTTCAATAATTTTATCTCCATTCGATCAGAAATATGGCTACGCATCGATATCAATGCTTCCGAATGTTGATTATCAACAAGAAACTATTGAAAAACTGGTAAATGTCCAGCATTGTCCAAAAGCATCGAATTAACTAACAAATCCACCAATTACCTACATGCATATGCTGCTTCCCCAGCACAGTCGTCATAAAGTAGTAAGTAGACGAAACAAGTTAAAGTCGCATTCGCCTCCGATCCTCAGGCGCGTGCAAATAGGAAGGATGGAATTGCGTAACATTTTGCACACTCATCGTCATATTCAGAACACACCAAATGCTCTCCAGAGTTGTAGTATTGTAACCAAACTTGGAAACAGGGGATACACTCAAAAAAACGATAATGAATGATTTCTTTTGGCTTATTTTGACCATAATATGCATCTAAAGCGTTCCATCCACTTTTCCAAATTTCTAACTTACTATCAATAGAACAGCGCCATCAATGAGAAAAAATAGAGTTGACTTAATGGTGAAAATTATTTTGTAGTTCATTAAAAATTCTACTCTAACTCTTAAAATAAACTTGGTGGCTCCTACACCTGCACCCTACCTATCAACCCATCAACTCAACCGGGAACCAACGGCTTTTCTTCCCGAAGGAAGGCGTGATCAGCGATGTTAATTCGAGATAATTATGTTATGCCTTAGAACATGCCGGTGGCGCTGACTAAGATTGAACCCAGGCCTGCTGGGATAAGAGGTAATCACGCTTACCACTACACCACCGGCGCCGCTAACTTTCATGGTGTTACCATTGGCAAACTACGCAAAAGGAAAGGAGCCAGTGTCGATACTTGATAGCAAACTACTCATAATGGGAGGAGTCTTTGTAGCTTTTATACCACTTGGTTGCACATCATTCTGCTTTATAAAAAAAACCCTTCTGTCTAGCATCAACTCAACTTGTATATAGTAGGTTGGGTGTATATAGTAGTTGTAGGTTAGTTGTAGTTGTAAATAGTAGTTATAAGTAGTCTCCTTTTTCCAATTCAAATCAAACCAATCCCACCAAGGTGGTCATACTTTAAAATAGGCCTGATAGGACTAGTAACTGTAAATAATAATTAAAATCTCAAATGAACTAAAGTTGAAAAGACGCATCTGTGTCACTTGAAAAATTCATAAATGTAAACCACACAAACACAAGAAATAAAGATCATTTTAAGTAAGTAAGTTTTAAGTAAGCATCAACTCATTTTCACTTCGGACGGCCTGGTGGTCAGCAATAGCAGCAGTAGAAAGGTGGTGGCTAGTGCACCCTTCTACATTCAACAAGCAACAATAGACTGGTCGCGGCAAAGAAGGAAAAGATCTGGGTCAAAGAGGCACCAAGCGTCATCGCAAAGTTCTTCGAGATAACCGCTATCCGTCGTCTGGCTTGCCGTGGTGGTGTCAAACGTATCTCCGATCTGATCTACGAGGTGTGCTGAAGGTGTTTCTGCAAAATGAGGTCCGTGATGCTGTCACCTACACTAAACACGCCAAGCGTAAGTGGCCATGGATGTCCTCTTCAATAAAACGGCCCTTTTCAGGGCCATCAAGCTTATAACAGTAAAGAGTTGGAATAGAATGTATCTGTGCCACAGGCCCTCAACGACCACACAAACTGCTCTCCAGAGTTGTAATCTTGTAACCAAACCTGGAAGCATGGGTGCAATTGATTTTGATTGATTCCCTTCATCAACTTTCTCTTTGAAAAAAAAAAAATACTGTAAATTTGATACGCTTACAAATCCAAAACGGAAAGAGTTTATATGAAAAGAACTAACTGCTCTTCACATTTGTTCCGTCCACTAGCGGTCCTACGTCAAACTTCCGTTCGTGCCCCTAGGTACAGACCCTTCTACTTTTTTATTTAAATAAGCTCTTGTCTCATATTATTCAACACTGTTTTATAACTGTTACTCAGCTGTTTAGCTCAGTATGAACTTCAGTGGCGCTTATTCCACCTTTTATAAGCTGCCAGATAATCACTATACAGTTTTGTCACGGGTGTTGAGCAAAATATTGTTTACATTCCAGTTTACACATGATGGAAAATTGTTGATTTTACTCCATCTCCGATATTTATTTATTATTTTATGACTAACCTTTATATTCGATATTTATCATATTATTATCTGGCTACAACGTGGAAAATACAACCTACAACAAAATTGTTGATTAGAAGCTTTATAAATTTGCACACACAACACTTGTTCGTCTGTTTTATTCCACCGTACAGAAAGTAACTTAATCCTCTAGGAAAAATCGATGAAATAGCGATAGTTTCCAGATCTTCGGCACCTTACACTTAGTAGGCCTTCTTGCGGAACGTGAGTCGGGCTAGCACAGATTCATCGGAAAAGCGGTGCACACTACGATGCTCTGGCCATGGCTGAAGACGATCGTGATTTTGTAGCATTGTAGTACAATCGAACAATGCAACTAGGAAACATTTATTAGGCATCTATAAACAAATTAATTAAGCAAATGCAACAAGTCGAATAGAAGCGTCTATTTTGGTGGAAGATGCTGATGCTGATGATCTTTGGATCAAAATGATGTTTGTTCAGCACATTATTCGACATATCATCTTATTCAGCAATGTATACTGTTGTTCAGCATTTATTCAATAGATATACTTATTTTCAGCTCTGAAGTGTTTGTTCGGTGTCAGCTCAACTATCACTGAACGTAATAGTGCATTTTGTTATAAATCGGCGCACTTATTCCATAGAGGTAACTCTAAGACCAGAAGGTCCTGAAGAAACATGCTCAACTTATGGGTCCGATCTGGTACTATCTTCGGTCCGAAGCTAATCGATGCACCCCTCGAAACGAAACGTAGGAAAATCCACGAACCCCTCATTTTATCTGTCAAACTTTCATAGCGAATTAAAACAAACATGGAATGGGGTACGCTTAGAGATGTACTAGGGACCAATAGGCTCAAATTTGAGTGTAGGTAGCTAATAAACCACAAAAGTGTTTTTCCAGGTTTTCCAGTAAAACAGTTCCCAAATATGAGAAAAGTAAAGGGTGGAATCACTCAGTCTATTACGCGGTCTATTGGTACTAATCCTAGACTGAGTAAAATTTTCGTCAATTTTCCTCACTTTCTGGCAGATTTTTTAGGTTTTCCACAGGCAAATTTACTCATCGCTGAGTTCCTGCACTTTTGGCGATTATGAGTAAACTAAACTCAAACTTGGGTTGTTCTCATTCGCCGTGCAGACTCGAAAAATATGATCATCAAAAGGAGCCAGAATCAGAATCAAAAGGAGCCAAACAGTTTGATGATGCTTTTCTTACAGTTGAATAAGAATGCACAAGGCGATATTGAAATCTTGCGTAAAGTAATTTTCGTTTCCAGCTAACTTAATTAATGGGACCGAGAATGGGACAAGGTTTTTTAAATTCATTCATTGAATATACTCAAATGAAAGATACCATTTACCAAGTTTTTTACCAAAATATTTAGTTGCATAATAAAATACAAAACTTAACAGCACATTTTCTCACTGTACACCAAGGGGTGATCACTCTACACACTTATTTTGCACCAACTTTTTTTTTCTCAGTGTGCCTCACGTGTGCCGCAGTGCCAAGAGCTTGATTTTTTTGTTTGTATAATGGTATGTTTGGCAACCCGGTTAATTTGACAGTTCACATGTTTTGTTTTGAAGAACAAGCAGTGGAATCCTATCCCAAATCCTAACTGCCGTGACTCTCGGTTCGTTGCTCCCAAATTTTCGCGGAAAAGGACTACACTGAACCTAATAAGCAACGGCCGCCGCCACCGAATCGAAGCTTCGAGCGAGAGTGTTCTCCGCGGGAGGCACTTCCAATTTCCGACAGAACAATAACTTCTACTCGATTGGAGTATGATGAGGACTCGGATGGACCACAGGTGACGGTGGAAACTGGTTTACATGATCTTCAGATTCTGATGCACGCTTCCGGGATGAGTTTCTCTCATCCACTCTGTCAAAGATGCGTCACCATCGTTATAGTGGGAGTTTCAACCGGAATCAGACTTCCCTGGTGGAGGTGGGGTTTAATATGTACACACGGTCAGACAGTCCAACGATCGGACAAATGGAGAGAAGTATGATGTCCCAGGTAACAATTTGATGCTTAACAAGTGTTGTTTAATCGATTTTAATTCAGCCTTAGATTGAATAATTGCTGTACATAGACCACGTTAACCTTTGTTACGCTTTTAAACATCTAAATCTGGCGATTTTAATCAGCCAAAAGGTTAACATTAATATACAACATAAGCTTTTTAAGGCATTAAACAACAGTCTTTTCCAACCCTTGTTCAGCCTTCTAGTTTTATTTCAAAAATAATAATTGAAGACCGCTTCATATCTTATGCATTTACATGGAGCTGCTTTAACTTGTTGCGGACTTATTGGATTTACAAATTTAGTATGTTAATATAAGTCTAAAAACTACCTTTGCATTTCGGGATTCGAACTAGCAGTAGCTGATTCACAGGCGTCAACCATACCTACTGCACCAGTTAAGCATATGTGTGGCAAAAGGTATGATCATTGATTTGAAGCACGTAAAATTTAAGTTGAATAACAGCAACCGGAAGAGTATTATACAGCAATGCAGAATTGTAAACAACAACTGGTGACAGTAAAACATTCCTCTCATTTTACAATGTGGACACAAGAGCATGATTTATTTCGATGGTCATTTGGATGCTATTTTAGTGCCATAATTGAGTAATATTTTTGAAATGCGGTCTGAAAGTTCAGTGCAATATACAGACAAAACACAGGAATACAAATGTTAATACTTCCGACGTCGTCGCAGCCCACATCTACCTGGGGCTATTCATAAAATTCCCCTCTCCCTTCTCTCTATTGCTGCCACTGCTTGTAATTAGAAAGGTACACGGCGAATGAAAACGACTCAAATTTGAGTTTAGTTTACTCATAATCGCCAAAAGTGCAGGAACTCAGCGATGAGTAAAATTTGTCTCATGGTTTCCTGTAGAAAACCTAAAAAATCTGCCTGAAAATGAGGAAATTGACGAAAATTTTATTCAGTCTCGGAGTAGTACCAGTGAATCCAATCTTTACTTTTCTCAAATTCGGGATTTTTTCCCTGCAAAATCCTGGAAAAACCTGGGAAAACATGAGGCAATTAACTCATCGCTGAGTTCCTGCACTTTTGGCGATTATGAGTGAACTAAACTCAAATTTGAGTCGTTCTCATTCGCCGTGTAGGCAGTAAATTTAGAAAAACTAAAAGCCGGAAATGCAACGAGTGACACAGATACTGACGACATTTAACAAATCAAGCTATCAAAATATGTGTAACGCATTGCTGATTTATGGAGTTGTGTTAAGCTTAAATAAGCCTTGTTCAATATTTAGATCAGCTAACTTATTGAGGTTGGATTATGGGGATACAATTCGCTTCATGCACTACTAATCAACAATATATTCAGCCTATTGTTAATCAGCTTTGTACACCTTAAATCAACTAATAATCAGCTTTTGTTCTTACTGTTCAGCTTGAATTGTTACTTGGGGTCTGTGACGAAAAACAGTGCCGGCCAGAGAACACCTGTAAAAGCTGGTAGGATGGTAGGATGGTACGAAAGCAAACACCGGTAAAGATTCTACCTCCGAACATGGTCTGAGTGATCATCGAAGGCGAATTTATCGATGTCAGTTACGATGAGAAACGAATCATGGAACTGAATGTCGGTTAGCTGATCAATGAAGTGGTGAAGCGTTACGGTATCAAACATGGTAAACGACCACGGATAAAGCTTGCACGGCCAGATGGTGGCCTTTGTATGGAAAACGATCCCCTTACGACCTTCTGTGCGGCTCGGATTCCATAATCAATTCATACCTCATAGAGTTCGAAAACGAGGATTATTGCATCGCGATGTTGAAATGCTTACCAAACTACTCCAATCGGTGGGCACAATGGAAAACACCAGTCACTTTACACTTCACCGGGACTTCTTCTTCGCAAAGCCTATAAATATTCTATGTCAAGCGCTGCGTTACCAGGGTCGTGTCCGAGAGCTAAACCTATCCTTCAACCAACTCATCGATGTCGACTTTCAGGAGCTCACCTTCAAGCCCACCAACTGACCAATCAACATCTTACAATTCCACTTAACCTCCTTCAGCTCCATCACGAATCTCCCCGCCCCAAATCGATCTACCAACGTCTTCAACGTTCCCTTCACTTCCTCTTTCAGGGACCGCTCTCCCCACTAACCAACTCACTAATCACATTCCGAATCGGCATTATGACCAGTAGCAGTCCCTTCATGGTCATCTTTTCAATCAGCGTCCGGAACGATGCCACCCCCTTCCCAACTTCGATCAAACTGTTCGGAAACACTCCGATCTCCGGTAGCGATTTCAGCACCATCCGAAAGAATTCCAGTATCACCCAGATTACAGTTGTTCTTGGCAACTGTCATCGCCTTGATGACCTCGCTCATCCCGCCAGCATACCGCGTTGACTTTTGACCGGTTTTTAGTTAATGTTTTGAAAATATGTGCGCTGTGAGGAATCCCCGTTGCACCGTAACGTGGGTAGATCACCTTTTCGTGGTACGCTACGGGATGTAAGATCTACCACCGATTCCTAGTCTTGTCTACTTCAGACTAGGGGAACAGGATTTTTCAGTAATCAAAGGAACACATCTTAGTCCTTGTTACTTTTTATGCCTTGTTGATAGTGACAAGTCCCCGGGTTGCCTTGACCGAGGATGATCTTGAAACAAGGAAAAAATGAGTTAGTCTTCACCTATGTGATTCCAAATCTTCTATTCATTGTTCCCTAGTTTGAAGTAGTTAAGACTAGGGTTCTGATGCATGGTCATTATCGGTGTCATTGCTTGTTTTTGTTGCTAATGTAGAGTCCTGACAATTGCATTGATTATTTGAATCAGTGTATGACTCATGTTAAGATTGCAAAATCCATCTATACCGACTAATGTCTGCATCAAGTCGACCCTGCCATAACAGTGTGTGCGTGTAGCACAGTGAATGTGTGAGTATTGTAGATACTCGGGTAGATGGTAATGAACGTACGCGAGCATACGAGTCGGGCACTTGGATCAAAGCGTGCGTCGTGGACAGCAGAAACTTAGAGGAACTCTACAGCTAAGGCTCTGAACCATTTGGTGGATTATTTTAACTTTTGGTTAAAATTTGACAGATGAAAAGTTATCGATTAACCCTGCTATCCGAGCATGGTTATTTCTGACAGACAAGAAGTTAAATTTCGGGGATTTTCGAACATAGAAAATAACTTCACTTTTAACCACGAGTTAAATTTAACTCGGCAAATGGTTCACAGCCTAAGAGATCCAATTTTGATTGACAAAGGAGCGCACCTTTGGAGGGTGTTCCAACACTCCGAAGGGTATAAATAGCGGGACCTTTCAATTAATTATATGATTTGAGTAGTAGATATACCGAAGATCCGAGAGATGTCGCCCCTTAAGTGGTAGGAAAATCACTTTTGCAGTATGGAGAATATCAGAAAATCCACGATTTGTGACTAAACATGCTTCCACAGAAGGAAACAAATAAACGAGTGTTTACGTTATCACCATAGTAATGTACTCGTGCAATTTTTGTGCATCTAAAACTGCCCATAAAGGCGATAAAGAATAAAAACTGAAAATTGTCATGCATTTCCAAATGGTTTCCTACCATTCCCATACATTCGAAAATGACTGGTCCTCTGGATGTGGATGATGTCAAAAACAACAAAACATGATTAATTAGAGTCGGATCCTTGCGATAAATGCGAGAATGACAACTGTAAAAAAATCGAATGCTTCATCATTTCTCAATAGTGATGGAGTAATACGACATGCACTAAACTAAGGACACGGGATATACTACAATAGATCAAATTACTGGTCGCAGTGGTTTTATGTCCCGAACAGAGAAAAAAAAAAACAGGAATCCATGGCAGAACTTCGCAGGAAAGTCACGTTTTTTTCTTTGTGTTGTCCTTATTTTGGACGGCTTCTGCTCACGGAAATTCATGTTTGAAGTTATGAAATCAAAAATTGGATTGTGTCATCAACAATGATTAAAATTTTGACACAAGTACAGAGCAGGCGCAGATATGGTACAGTGTTGCCAGTAACTTTAAATATCATGAAAATTTCTAACCATGGGTGCCAATGAAAGTGCTCAGGTGTGCCCATCTGTAGTTTTGGCAAACTGCGGAGTGATGAACCGCTTGCTGCACACTGAACAATCTGAAACAAGCACTACACGCTCAAAGCAAAACAAGCTATTTTGCTAAGCCTATTTTGATTTGATATCAATGGCACCAATTTTCATGACAATAAGAACAAGCTATAAAATGAATTCCGTGTGTGCTATCTGCTTCTCCCTCTCTTAAGCGCAGGCTGGACTGAACAGTTATAACATGCTACAGAGCTATAAAATGTTATAACGGTTGTCAAATAATTGCAACACAGAAACCACCTTATAACTCTGTAGTCTGAACAAGGCATGAATTAGCAAGACGTGAACAACGCGTTTTAAGTTTGCTTCGTACCATTGCCATATGTGAAGACAACTTGGCTTGTTTCTCGAAAGTTTTTTTTAAGAATAAAGTTGTTGAGTTCATCACGTATTATGAAAATATGGGTGATTAGCAACCATTTCCATTGAAAAATTCAGTTTTGACAAAAACGCAAATGATACCGACTTGCGGTGACCGGCAGAGTTCTAGAGAAACGTGAATCATTTACCCCATAAAAATGAAAGTTTTATTTATTAGTATACTTTCATATCATTCCCCGTGAGTTTCCGCAGTAGTATCAAATCCATAGCTCATTTTGTATTCCTTTGTAACGATGTTTCTAACAACCCTCACCTCAATTTTTTTGGTAACAAACAAAAACTTGAACGTGGTTTCCATGGTGCTCGCTAAATTGAATGTTTACTTCGTCCTGCAACCAATAAAACACCACGCGCCTACTGCGGCTTGCCGGTGTTTTGCCGGCCGGCACGGCAAATTTCAACTTTTCTGCATTGCTATCAATCACACGTGTGTGCAGTGCAGTATGAACCTTTGGCTTTGCCCAATGAAGCCTCTTCCCATACCCACCGACTCGTCGTTATTACATTATGCAACTTGTGTGGCTCGTTGAAAGGCCGTTGTCGTCGTCATGGGGCAAACGAACGTGACGACAAACCTCTTTCGGTGGCAGCGACGGTGATGACGATGATGGGCACGAGTGTCATAAGTGTAGGCGCACTTTGAGAGGGGGTGGGGTGGATACGAATAAAAAGGACGCAAGCGGCACAGATGCAGACAGAGTGGAACACAATAGGCTCTAAAAGGTAATTTATGGGCACACACGAAAAACGTTAGAAAGCCATTCTCATGAGTGAGCTTCCTCTTGAACATACCACAGATACCTAGCTACCAACTAACGAAAGATTTCGGTATTTTTTGTTGAACGACCAGAAGCATGTAGGGCGAGCCTCAGCCGATTGAAGAAGACCCACGTTGAAGAGGGAATCATTTGAAACATGCTACCGACCTACGCATCTATCACGTAACACACCCTCAGGAGAATTTCGGATAGCGGTCGGTCACGGACTAGACTCTGTCAAACAACCGTTATCTGTTCCTAAATGTTTAAAGGTAGGTACCACACACAAAAAAACTCGTGCCCATAGACAGTTAAGTGAAACGACCTGGGAGGGATTCCAATCACAATAATGCAATTATAATAACAGTAATTTATTTGATCCTGCGCCTATCCCGAAACAGGCACGGTGCGCACAGAAAAGCAGGAACAGTTCTTTTTTAACCCTCAAAGAGCAACACAATACAGGCAGCAAAATTAATGCCCAACATGCAGATGTTGGTTCGGAGTTTCTAAACGTTGTTTTGCTGATCCAATTTCCTGGTTCTCCTGTCGGCTGGATGTGCGTTGAGGTTACGCTCTGTCTAAGTAGATTAACTTGATGACAAAAGATTCGATCCCGGAGTGTCGGAAACAAGGAATGTTACAGGCTTTTGAGTCTGAATGGAAGAGGATTCACTTGGATGGGATAGCTATTTCAGCTGGCACTTTTCCGGAATTGTTGTTCGTTGTATTCAAACAGAGAGGGGCGGTAAAAATACAATTTACATACATACAGATAAACACACTCGGCCAGTTCATTGCAGCAGTCAATTAAAGTATTAAGTGGATTATGTTGCACTGACAGGCATCAAATTTGGTCCCAACAGTCGCAATCCGTTTGAATGTGTGTTCGTTTCAAAAATCCAAACCGAAATCGATTGCTACAAATGGGTTTCACCTAAAGCACTCTAGTAAAAGTATGGACGACTATCACCACCAAACTGGAAAAAGTTGTTCCAATCGAGCAAAGCATTTACCTTTACTAAGAGGACTTTAGTTTCACCTCCATCAGGATCGATCGGAACGGGCTGGGGCGGCGTTGAATCGAGTGTGAAATTGTCCTTTCAATTTTAAAAGGTGCTAATCAGCGTGATTCGTCACGGCTCACTACTACCCATGAAAGTATGCTAATTGCTGTACACGTTCGACACCGCTTGCTGCGATGCAACGAGTCCTGCTGATTTGAGGCGAGAACCCTATTTGAAAAAAAAACACTTCTTCATGTAACTAATACGCTTCGATGGAATCACAAGATCGTCGAAACCCGGCAATTAGCCCTGTGGAAACGGTTCCGAACTAGATTTGATTGAGAGTCGAGTCGGGAGAAATAACGGTGCGGCGGCAATGTGATGGGACTTCATCATCAGTTACAAAGCGTTGCGAGGGGAGGAGCCGAATAGGACGAAAACTCCTTTTTTTTTCCTCTACATATGTTGGCGGTGCAGCACAGTTACCCCGTTCGAACTTGAAAATGAAGCCGTGACGGAGACAGAGAGGAGTCGGGGGGTAAGAATGTGCTCATAAATAGCTACTTCCGGTCTATGAAATTAGCTATTCATACAACAATGAATATTATGTTATTTTTCATACATAGGGGAGTTGAGAGGGTCGTGTCGAGTGGAGGCATATTTTTTCGGGTCTAGATATCTGCTCGACCTACAGCAGGGAGCTTGTTTTATATAATACATAATTATAATTTTACTGTAGCTTTCAGGAGTAAAATAAAGTTTTATTTTATAGAATAAAAGAGATGAAATAAACATTTTCTGAATGAATATCGACTGAAAAATTAATAGTTAGAACGAATTGCAGTCAATGTTAAAGTCCTATGATATATTGCACGTGGGATAGTGGGGGTTATTCCGAGAGTTGAAGTGACTTTTGCCACTAGTGAAGTGAGAAAAGTTACGTCGTGGTGTCGTGACCCTTCATTTTTTTCACATCACTAGTGAAAAACGTCACTTCGACTTTCGGAACAACCCCCAGCTTAGGGGCCATTCATTTATCATGTCAAGCTGAATTGAGGAAAAATGAACCCCCCTTTCCCCTTTCGTTACAAAATCATACACGGCGAATGAGAACGACTCAAATTTGAGTTTAGTTCACTCATAATCGCCAAAAGTGCAGGAACTCAGCGATGAGTAAAATATGTCTCATGGTTTTCTGTGGAAAACCTAAAAAATCTGCCGGAAAATGAGGAAATTGACGAAAATTTTATTCAGTCTCGGAGTAGTACCAATAGACTGAGTGAGTCCAATCTTTACTTTTCTCAAATTCGGGAATTTTTCCCTGGAAAATCCTGGAAAAACCTGGGGAAACATGAGGCAAATTTACTCATCGCTGAGTTCCTGCACTTTTGACGATTTGACTTTTTGACGATTTGAGTCGTTTTCATTCGCCGTGTAACCAAATCATAATCAATGCTTGTCACAAAATCATAACCCAATCCCACACCCTCCCCCCTTAGAGGATGACATAATATATGCATCACACATTACAGGGAAAATGTCTAAGATCCAAACACAAATTTTAAAATTTGAATTGATGATTGTACACTCAGTAGGAGGAAGGGGAGGGGTATGAAAATTCTCAATTAAATTCAATTTGCGTAAACCCAGCCAAAGGGAATCGCAGATTCTATAACATAATTGCATAAAAATTCCGTTTGATGGCACAATTGGTCGCGACGATGTTACTGCGTCGAACGACAGTGATATCGGAGATTTCAGTGATGCTGCCGGCATAAGTGCGGCAAAAGTGAAGCTAGCTCCGTTGGTAGTAAAAAATGCCCATCTTAACGAGCTCATCGCGGATCTGGCGTCGCTGGGCGTCAAAGCCGAATTCAAGTTGGGTAGACTCGTCACCTAGGTGGTGCTCCGAACGAAAGCGGTGTATGACTTAGTCGTCGCTCATTTGAGGACTTCCAAGGTGAAATTCTTCACCCCCGGTGTGAAACCGTTCAAAGTCGCCATCAGGGGCCTATCAATCGAAGCTGAAATCAGGGACCGGTACAAGCTGGCCCCAAGTGCCGTCTACCGGATGACAAGGACGAACGAGAATATGAAGGCGTATCCGGATTGCCTTTTCCTGGTACACTTCCAGAAGGGAACGGTGACGCTCAACGCGTTGAAAGCTATCCGCTCCATCAATTCCATCCTCGTCCGCTGGAAGCCATACCGTAGCGGCCATCGCAATGTGACTCAGTGCAAACGATGTCTGAACATCGGACACGGCACCACACTGCGGCAATTGCGCTCAAGATCATGCCCCCTCCAAATGTGCTGCGGATGAAGCTGTGGCGTCCAAATGCGCTCACCAAGGATCCAACAAGCACTGCCCTAAACGCGAGGATTTCAAGCGCATCCGAAAACAGGCGTCCACCTACAATCAACCAGGACGAAGAAAGGATAAGGCCCCGCCTTTCTGGGCGGAGGATTTTCCGCTTCTTCGTGGACAAGCGAATTCACGGGTGCGATCCACTTCCCCTCAAGAAACGTCTGGATCTTCTGCTGGACTAAGCTCTCCACCCCCTGGATTCTGGAGACAACCAAAAATGCAAAACAACAACCCCGATCTGTTCTCAGCGGATGAACTGATGGAAATTTTCGTCAACATGACCAATGCTCTTCGTAAGTGCCGCCATAAGCCCGAACAGATCCAACCCGCATAAACGCGAACCATAAATTGACCTTACCTAAAATGGTTAAAAATTGTTTATAATCCCTGCTAAACTTTAACTGAAATGGTTATGGAACTTTACATGAACGTTTAATGATAAAGTTTCAACCTTATGTATTATGGTTTTTTGGAACTGGACCTTACAAATAATGGGTTGTTAAGAACCATTACCATTCCAAATTCTTGTTTTCTCCATACATTTTCAGAAAGAGAACTATATAAGAACGTTTTAACTTATGATTTGAGAACATTAATGGTAATGGTTATGGTAGTCAGTAAGGTCCATTAATGGTTTTGTATTATCGCTCAACTTTACGTGGAATATATCGTGAATTGGTAATCAGTAAATTACAGGCAACCAATTCGCGATTTATTCCACATAAAGTTGATCGATGTTACAAAACCATTCGTGGACCTTACTGACTACCATAATCATTACCATTAAAGTTCTCAAACCATAAGTTAAAAGGTTCTAATATAGTACTCTTTCCGAAAATGTATGGAGAAAACAAGAATTTGGAACGGTAATGGTTCTTAACAACCCATTATTTGTAAGGTCCAGTTCCAAAAAACCATAATATATAAGGTTGAAACTTTATCATTAAACGTTCATGTAAAGTTCCATAGCCATTTCAGTTAAAGTTTAGCAGGGATTATAAACAAATTTTAACCATTTTAGGTAAGGTCAATTTATGGTTCGCGTTTATGCGGGAAGTGCTTGGTAAGTTCACCATTCAGTATGGAGTCTGAACCGCTAGCTATCGTTACCTGTAATGCTTACTCTGTAAGAGCAAAAAAGATTGAGCTTGCCGACTTCCTTCGCACGCACAACATCGACGTTGGCCTTCTAATCGAGACCCATCTAAAGTCCGGTGACAGTTTTTAGTTGCCTGATCACAACATTATTCGGCTTGATCACACCAGCTCCAGGGGGGGGGGCTTAGTGTTGCGGTCATCGTCAGGAAGGGAATCAAGCTCTGCACTCTGCCCCACATCCGCATTTCTATCATCGAGGGCGTTACCCAACAAACAATTTTAGCTGCAGAATAGCTTATACAGCCAAAATTTGCCTTATGCAGCTAATTTTTGCCTGTATAAGCTAAGCTGCAGCTAAAATTGTTTGTTGGGTAGTGGCAGTGCACCGCCAACAATGGATTAGCAAGCAAATTCAAGAACGACCCGACCCCCATCACTCGTACTAGCTCCCGATTCATCGTTGAGGGCTACCTGTATGCCCGTCCTGAAGCTTGGTGGAACTACCAGCAAAACCAGAACGGATGTCGATGTCTATTGTTCGACTACGCACAACATGCACTGTACACTGTGCAGTTTCCAGACGAACCAACTTTCATCTCTCCGGCGGGTAATCGCTCCACCCTGGGTTTTTTCTGTCCAACATCGGACTATCCAAGCCCAACGGTCCCAGCTCCGACCACCAACCGGTGGTGGCTTAAGTCGGTGTCAACGTGCTTCCTGCTAGAAGCTGCATGCGTAAAGACTACCACCATGTCAACTGGGTGCAGTTCGGACGAATGGTGGACAGAAACATCGCAGAAAATTCACAGCTTGACAACGTAGATGACATCGACCGGGCGTTGGAAGGATTCCCAAGCCATAACCGAGGCTAACGGCGCGTGTGTTCGACAAGTTCCTGTGAGGGGTAAGTTTGCTGATATTGATTCCTACACCCAATTACTGATTCGGTTGAGAAATATTCGTAGTCACCAGTTTCAGACGACGTGAAATGACCGATCTGAACAGCCTGATTGCTTCCAGAATGGACTCACTCCGAAATGAAAGTTTCGGGCGTGTGTTGTCCAGAATCTGGACGACCACTCAAAACAAGGTCCTGAAAACTCATCCCAAACCCGTTCCACCTCTCAGAGACGGAACTGATGAGGATCGGCTCTTAATTACCCCACAGGAGAAGGCATGTCGCTACATCGCATTTGCTTGGTTCGACTATCCAAAGGCCGCTCGAAGATCAGGTTGCGCAATGCATACAAAGCCTAGATACCTCCCTTTGTGTCGTGTCTCCAGCGGATATGATTACAGTACAACAGATTTGCTCAGCGTGAAAGAAACGGCTAGCTCAACGCTCTCTTAACCTCGGGCCGGCTATCCACGTACTCTCGGCAGACTCGTCGGGGGACAAGGTGGATCAATCACCAAACGAACAATAACTGAAAACCGACTTTCATGCACCTAGGGCTCAGAAATTTAGAAATAAGGAGACGTTCACATTCATTTTATCTTTTTTTGTTTTATTTAAATATACATGAAGGAAGGGAAAGGAGGGGACATAGGGTAAGGGGAACGATGCGGCCGTTCAGCTCCCGTTGACGTCATGCAAATGTAGAGAGAGAGAGAGTTCTTCTAGCGACATACCTATTGCTTGTTACTCGATGGTGGGATGCTCACGGAAGGGGGAGAAGCACATCGGCATCATGCACTGGCAAGCGTGGGCGGACCCGCCGGACCTCACCAAGCTGACACCTCCTTAGCGTCCGCTTCTCCGCTCCACAACCGTGTGTAGCCGACCGAAATAGCGTGGGGGTCTCGGCAACTACCTGCACCCAGGATGGGGATTAGTTCTGGTTTTCGGGACTCACGTGGTACAGTCTGGACCTCCTAGCTCACTTCGGCAAACGACGCTCTTCACTCTTCTCACGTGGCTCCGATGACTGACCGACAAGGGCGGTTCACAGAGAAACAGAAGATTGTCCCACGTTGACTTCCGACTTCTAGCTCTTCAATAGCCGACTTTCTTCAACGAGCGGGCAGAATCTCGAGCGACGGCGTTGCCGGGTTAGCACGGGAAATCTGGGGTTACCAAGGCTCTGAAGATCCCCGTCTCCCGACCGAGGAGGCCGTGATATGGCGTGTAGATGACACCGAGAAACGTGCCAAACCGTGACACTTGTCTTCGCTGGTGTAACCAGAGTCTCACTCGCGCACCGTGCAAATCACCACACACTCCACGAAACGTATCGGTCCTTAGTGGGATTATTCCGATTCACCGCGTGTACGAACGGTAAAATTTTCTTCAAAGAAGGGTATCCAAAAACACTTTTTTGCGACGATCTCCGCGTACGTCCGTCTTCGGTGATAGTTCTGTCCACTCTCCCCTTCGCTGATCCTCAACATTTCTTTCATCCCATCCTCTCCTTTTCGAACTCTCCCTCTCAACTCTTTTTCTCTCTCTCTTTCGCGGGTTGGCTTTCGGAAATGGGAAAACGTATCCCATTTCGCTCCCTCGGAGATGTGAAGGGTGCACGTAATTTGCACACGGTGGGTTTATTAGTATATATATTGTTGTAATAATTTTAGTGCGGAACTTTGCCGTCTTCTTTTATTTATTTACATCCATGATCATTGGACAAATTACGCAAGCGCGGTTTAGATTGGTCCAATGATGTTTTTTTTTCGTTTGTCGGTTTTCGATAACATCTAGCTACATGCAAAGCTTTACATCAACTTAATATGGGGCTGGGTAACGAATTAAATAGGTGATAGATTTTATGTTAAACAAAAATGAACAATAGTGGTTTGAATATAGGTATCTATGTAGGTATATAATGCAAATATGGGTATTTAAGTAATGTTGAGCCTTCCAATGGCAAACAATTAAGTAGAAATCTAGCTTCCTATAAATTAAATTTTGTGTATTGCAAAAGCTGTACAATCCAATCGGCTTAAAAGCCATTGTTAGAGGTGATTGACCGGTAACAAGCGCTGAAATGCACCAAGAACATGATCTTGAAGAGACTCAGCATGAAAGTGCAGTTTCTTTTGGCCGGTGTCTTCAGCAGATGCTTGGAACTGCACTACTTTCCAAGCATCTGGAAGGTAGCAAAAATTATACCAATCCGCGAACCCGGTAAGGATCCAACATTGTCTTCAAGCTACAGACCAATCAGCCTCATTTTAAGCGCTGTACAAATTGTTCGAGAAACTCATTATCAATCGTTTGCTCAAGTTTGTCAAGGAAAACAACAATCTCCTACCGGAACAGCTCGGGTTCAGGAAGGGGCACTCCACCAATCAACACCTAGTACGGGTGATGAATAGCAACCGAAGTAGCAAAGCTGTATCCAAGTCCACAGCCATGGCCTTGCTAGACGTTGAAATGGCGTTTGACAATGTCTGGAATGATGGACTTGTGTACAAGCTTTGTAACTTCAACGCCCCATTACTTCTGGTTAAAATCACCCGTAACTACCTGCAGAAAAGATCGTTTAAGGTATCGTTGAATGGTTGTCTTTCAGACACGTTTTCTATCCCAGCAAATGTTCGGCAAGGAGGTCTGTTGGGCTCTTTGCTTTACAGCATCTACACTTTCGACATTCCTCCCTCGGAGACGGTTATCTGCTTTTCTGTTTGCAGATGATACCGCAATAGCCGTCAAAGGAAGGATGCCCCACGAAATAACAAACAAGCGTCAACGATGCCTTGACGCCTGTTGCCACCACCGTTGGGCACAACACCAGTGGGTTCACTGACGGGCCTGTCGATAAGTGAGGATAAGGACAAACGTCCTGGCGCGGCCGTGACAGGTGTCAATCGAGGAGGATGAATATTAGCAAAAGTGAAGTCTAAAAGGTTATACAGAATTCCGAGATAGCTTTGTTTATTTAGTGAATTTCAAATAAATTGTAATTGTCAAATTTCGCTACAGCAAAGCTGATCAACTGAATTTGACAGGTCAAAAAGTCACGATAAGAAGATCATTGATGCAAGTGGAATAATTACCGTTAAATTCATTGTATTTAATTAATAAATTTTACAGTTCTGAGCTGTAAGCCTCAGTGTATTTTCTGATTATTTGATCTGGACAACGCCTTTGCTGATTATGCCAATACGCGGAAAATCAATGCCTCAAAAACTCAAACAATTATGTTACTCCATCAATCGCCAAAATTAAAACCGACACTATCTTGTACTGTACTCACGGATGGCACAAGGGCTAATTGGTTTGCCGAAGTAACCTATATCGGGATGTTGTTCAATGAAAAGCTCCTTTTCCGTTCGTCTGTAGTGAAAGCCATAGTCATGTGCCTCGGTTAAGTGTCTGTATCCGCTGATTTGTCGCAGATCCCGCCTCTCAAGGGTGAACAAACTGGCTGTCTACAAACAAATTATAGCACCTGCGATCCTCTACGCAGCTCCGGTGTGGGAATCATGTGCACAGACTCATAGGAACACAATCCAGCTCGCTCAGAATAGAGTGCTGAGGATGGTCTTTGATCGTCCCTTCGACACAATAATTTCCGATCTTCACCTAGAGGCGAATGTTCCTAAATTAGATTTTAAAATTGATAACATAAAGACAAGGTTTGTGCAGAAATGTAACACATCTGAACATGCTTTAATAATAAATTTGCATATAGTAGGTTAGGTGTATATAGTAGTTGTAGGTTGGTTGTAGTTGTAAATTAGTCTTTTTTCAAACGAATGCTTTAAACAGGCCTGACTAGGAACACCAAGGGGTATTCAACTCTGCACATCTTAATGCGTGCCGAGAGATTAAGTTGTGCCAACCGCTGTGCCGAACGTATCGAAGTGTGCTAATTATTATGTAATGGGATATAAGTTTGGAAACCCTGAAAGTAATGATGACTTTTGAGATTGTGTTTACATTTTCAATTTTTCTGATCGTTCTTGACAATCATTTAGCTTCATTCTCTCAAGAACATAAGAGAGGGCGATGAGAGAGGAACTGGAAGTCATCAAACCTGAACCTGCAAATTCAACCAGTTCACAAGATTTTGGCACGATGTCTCTTTGAATTGCTAACTCCTTGTGGATGCTTCGACTAAAGCAAACCCAGAATAAAAACAGGTAGTTGTTCAATTCCACATTCCACCCTAAGAGCAACATCCTCGATCCAGTTTTTCTGATCGAGTCGGAAGTATGTGTCGATGAGTATTATGCCTAATACCTGAACCTACCAAGCTATCAAGTTCACGGAGTGGTACCTTACGCAATGTAACACCAATGTAAACCAATGGCCAATGTGTCACCGATGAAAATCACCAAATATCCCCCCAGTTCAGATCTGAAATACTTCGGAAACGGAAGGACTGCATAGAACTCGAGAAGTTTTCGCCCAGGTCACACAGATCACAAACTTAACCAGTGAGGACGATTCGTGATTCAAGAGCTACAAGAAACGGCCTGATAAACTTGCTTCGTCGGTATACCTTCGGTTGTTTTATATTTTAAACGGAGAGATAAACGAAGATCATGAAATCAACGCTTTGACTAGTCAGTGTGGTCTCAGAGTTATCCCAGCAAGGAAATGAATAAATCCATTCCGGAAGATCCTGCGCAAGATTGGGATCTGTTAAGCTTTATTTATCTTATTGTTTACTATATAACAACAAAACTGTAAATGTAGTTCAACTCTTGAAGATCCTGCTTTGATTAGTCGTTGTAAGCTTCGAGATCGTGTACCCACGTACGGATAACAGCAAAAAATAGGTGTTCCCCCATCCGGTACAGTTCCATTCCGGTATATAGGATCCATCCTTCTTTGATGTTGTTTGCGTTTCCTAGCGGATTAGTCATTAAAGGCAACGGGCGGGTGGGCACAGGCGGAACCGTGTTGGTCGGTTTGGCCAGCTTCTATTTTCCATAGCCATAGCATTACCCAGTGTAGTCGGTATGTACGAGCAATTTACGATGATACGAGATCAGCCTACCTCAAAATGTCCTCTACAGGTGGAACAATTTTTATTACGTTCAGAGAATTTTCGTCTTTACAGGGATTTGTATTGTGAACGTGCATAAACTGACGTTGGATGTCTACCGAATTGTTTTTTTTTTGTCTTCCATGGACACGACCCAAGCATCCAAAAGTTCCGCATTCAACACTTCCAAGTTCCATAAAGTTCAAATAAAGTTCAAATAAAGTTCCGACAGAACTTTCAAGTTCCATAAAGTTCAAATAAAGTTCCGACAGAACTTTCAAGCCACATTAAGCAATCCGCACAAATCTTTTTTGTAACAAAATTTAATGTACGTAAATATGAAATAATCAGTGGCCCGAATAAATCATAATTCTTTATATTTATGCAACATTCTATCCAAAAATAAAAAATAAATTAAAAAGTAATTTCCTGGATTCGAACCCGTGTATTCGGCATGCGATCTACGAACACTAACCACTGCGCCACAAGTGTGATGGAATACCATGCGGGCAAACACCAATTTAAATTCATCAAGGTGTTGTGTTTCGTATTCAAGTCAGTCTGCTGGCTCAGAAAACTCCAACAATAGGCGGGACAACAACTCACTTTAATATATTTGAGATGACGTAGTGGTTCGTGCTGAGACTCTCATGCAGAAGGACTGGGTTTAATTCTTCCAACAGCTCCATTACTACTACTAATGCTGATAAAATCAATACACATTAATACCTGCCTTAAGAAATAACTTTCATAAAAGTGCGAACTAAATATAGAATTGGTGTAGAGGACGAAAACCTTTTTTAATTTATTTTCTTAGAATGCTCTTCAATTATGGTACTGGAACTTTCAAGTTCTTTTTCCTTTGGTTTGTTTTTTTCCGTCGATCTTGTTTTCCGTGCTGAGCACCAATGCTACCGACGTGCCAGGAAGGCAGCTCCCACACCTGGACCCTACCTATCGACCCATCAACTCATGAACCGGGGACCAACGGCTTTACTTCCCATCCGAAGGAAGGCGTGATCAGAGATGTTATGCCTCAGAACATCCCGGCGGCGCTACTTTCAAGTTCTTATAACGACTTAAAAATGAGGCTGCTTAGATTTCTATAGACCACCTTCAACCAAGGTGCTTAAGCCAGAACTTTTGGTTACTTGGGGAGACCCAACCCGTCTGCACCATAGGTAAACTCAACGATTTCACCGATCGCATTTCGAACCGTACCATCGTCCAAATACGATCTAATCTACCAGTCATTTTACCAACCATCGCAGGAGATAACCCGATTCGGCCGTATTGACTGCCGTATCGATAAAACCGATAAACTCGTCCGGCCATGGTGTGGAACAAGGACTCGGTAGGTGTGAGGCCCAAATTGAAGCCGTTCTGAATGAGACCCGCTAGAATTTTCGCTGTGAATCGGATGAATGGATCTGAGTTTTGCTAGTTGTGAAGTGATCATGGTTCAGAGAATGCTTACAATATGTTTCTAACTGTTGCAAGGAACGATCCTTGATCCCGTTGGCCATCCGTTTTCTATTTTTAAATACTTGGTTAAATCGCTGTTTAACCAGTTTTAAGTTTCAAGTATGAAATATGATTTTCTAGCACTAGGTTCATTTCGAGGTAAACAAAGTAGTCAACCTTAGCAACGATTGGCGAAACGTCAACACTCAACAGTGATGCCGTTTTGTATTATATTGTTATATTATTGTCAGTGTGTGTCTCAAAGTGTAGAACTGTGCCGATCATACTGTGTTTTGGCACAGTGTGCAGAGTTGATTACCCCTTGCTAGAAACACAAATAATAATTATGAAAAATTCAAATTAACTTCAGAATTCAAATATGTAAACCACACAAACACAAGAAATAAATATCATTTAAAATAAAAAAGGAACTTACGAATTTATTGTAAACTTCAAGGAATAATCTATGCTACGATTGGGCAATGGTTGTCAGAATTTGCAACAGCAGTCGTAGGTAATACCTCTTTATCATACAGAGATTAAGATTCTGCTGACAACACATCAACTGTACATGACACGGAGAGGGGACAGGAAGTTAAAATCAAAATATTTACAACACGTTTTAGTCCACTATCACTGTTGGAACCAGTTCCCTTCATATGCCATGCTTCTCTTCATGAACTATTTAGATTTATCTCTAGCACGCAATCTCGTTTACCACTCCCTAGTTTTTTTTTTCCAAAAAAAAATATCGTAAATTACTCCAAAACTCTTCCGATCATGGCTATTAGCACTTTTCACCATTCCATAAATAAAAAAAATTCACAAAAGTTACTCCTGCTACCATGAAAATTTCACGCTTACCTCGTCACTTGCATCTGAGAACCACCACATTTTCCCTTCCTAATCCCTAAACTAAAGGGCCACAGTCCCGCCATACTAATTAGAACCTATCTAAATTGGTCCGAAGACTGTCCAAACCCTGCGGCTAAAGTAGTTAACTTTCTGAATGAGGTTAGCTGAGGAAAAAAAAACCAAGAAATGTTAATTCCTTATTTGCGTGACTACAGGAGCACGTTTCAGCGCAGATAGGGGCGCGTTGTGGGTGAAGCCATGTGTGTTGTCAGCAGGCATCACCGACGACGTCATAAACTTTCCCCACCCCTGGCAATCCAGTCTAGCCCTTTCGTCGCCATTATAAAGTAGGCCTAAAAAGTGTTTTTTTTTTCGTTACTGTTGTTAACTCGATTCCAAACAATTTTGCCCGTTGTAAATGGGGTTCTTCATGAGGAGGGATATGTTAATTTGTTTATTTGATAGACAGCTCCCAAATTCAGGCACAAATAAATACCATAAAACAATAACAATCGTATATAAAACACACTATCCGTAAAAACGATAAATGCAAGCGGAAAGTTGTAATTTGTCGTTGTTATTAAAGAGTAAGAAGAAGCGGTAAAACGCCAGAATTGAGCCGAAGAAAGCACAATACAACACTGGCTTCGATGTAGGGGTTTCGAAGTTTTTGTGGTTTTCTAATCATGGCCAACTGCGAAGCGTGCACAAATAACACGCACCCCTGCTTGATTCTAATAATATTTCCGAAGGCTCACTATATGCGATTGATACGATGACGACCCGGGAAAGGTGAAAAAGCGGTTTCTTCTCCAATTAACGGTGCATTGTGTTATTCAATGTCATAATTCCTCACTCGTTGCTGGGTTTGGACACAAAAAAAAATGTTGAAAATAGATCAACAACGACACACACCGGAGGGGAATTTTACACTAGAGTGATAACGAACAAATGGAAACGAGAAAAAACTATCTACCTATGATATGTTTTCTCTCAACACAATCCGACGTATCGTATCTCGTGAGCCCACGGATCATCCGGCGATGTTGCAGTGCAATTCAATTTGGTTAAATAAATTGGAAGCCCTTAGAATAATACTAGAACAAAAAATGCAACGCAACTGCCGTTTGCTGTTCTCTTGTGTGTTTTTACAGCATTCAGCTGCAGTGGAATCGAAAATCAAAAACCGTGACAAATTTCGTCTGGAGAGTTCCTGTCGTGGTCGTTCCTGAAAAAATGCACACAGTCAAAAATAATGACTCAGCGACCGACGGTTGAAATTACTTCGAAGAAAACGAAACTGCTTCAATTAGAATACAATAGATGGGAAAAGTCGTACACATTGGCCGACCGTCCGTTCGAAGCCACTAAAGTAGTTGTATTAAAAAAAGAGTGCTTCCAAACTTAAGATGGGATATGTGAAATATGCGGGATATGGGTTGGACTAGGCGGACAATTCTAATAAATTTTTAACCTCAATGAACATGATTAAAATGAAACTTTCTACATGCATCGGGCCTGAAAAAAAAACTGACATACTTTGTCAAATACTGCATTCAGACTCATTTGGATTCAAATCATGCGTTGCATTGCGTTTGAAAGTCATCACTCCATGATCGTCATTCGGTCCGTCACGAGTACAATTTCCACGAAAATCCTACTTACGACCGTCATACGAGCAATTAGTAGGCTACCCGACTTCTTATGCGCGGTTACTGCCATTCAGCAACCTCTCATCGCTACTAGAGAGCTAGGCCTACTGTTTACAGTTGTGTTCCTAGAACCTCTACAACTCACTCGATTCGAACCGGTTTGCTCCGCTAGGTTGGAGGAAAATGCAACGCGTTGTGGAACCGGTTTTGCATTCGAACCAGAACATTTCTTTTATTTCCGTCATCACCGGACACCGCTATTGCTTATAATGGCACTAACGTGCCTGGTGCCTGGTCCCGCAGCGAGCGAGCCCCAGCTTTTGAGTTAGGTAGGTTGAGCCATCCAATGGACTATCATAAATGGGTGCGAACGGAGGTAACCCCGTTGATAAATACTGGCAGAGAAAAAGAAATCGGAGCTCGGATCGGCCTGGTGTGAAGGTGAAAGTTAGAATTTTAATTTTTGATAGAAGAATTAAATGCGGGAATTTATCGTTGGCGGTGGAAGGTGCTTCGGAATTAACACGATATTATGAGAGGCGGCGGTGAAGCATTAATTGTTTATGTGTTATGACGTGTCGGGTGGACTGGGGTCAATCGTAGGAAGACAAATTTGGAGACGAACTGTGAAATTTTTGAAACCTTTGATAAATGTGATGCCTTTATGCATTTATGATACCGATAAAATCAAACCATGCAGGATGCTTGTAAAGGGTGTCCACGATGAAATTGCCACACTATGAAATTGCTCTAACTTTTTAACCCTTGGGTAGAATTTAATGAAAATTTGGGTGGATTTAGTTCATAGTGCATTATTTACATCCTGCAAGTTTTAAACCAAGAGAGAGGCGCCAGCTAGCTCTGAAGCCGATCGCGTAAACGTCAATGCGAACCAGTCATGATCTGTCACTGCGAACCAAAATTTTGATTCAATAAAGTGGGGGAAGTATTGTTAATCGGAAAAAAATCTGCGTATTGTTTTTTTTTTCACGATAGTTTTTTTGAAATGGCAGTTAATGACGGTGCAGAATGCAAATGTTTTTGGACGTTCGGCGTTTCTGTTACTTATTGTGAAGCAGGGAGAGGGTGTTATTAGTAGTTTTCACGCAAAGGATTTATTTTCCATTGAAATAGAGACAACTTGTAGGGATTGAAGTGAACAATCGTTATGTAATTAAAAATTGATTATCGTCTATCCACTAGAAGTATGAAAATCGGAGCAAGCAACAATCATTTTCATGCCGAAAAAGCTAGAAGTCGTACCTAATGCACAATGTTGCTCAAGTATTCGTACGCTGCTACTCCGAGCTCCTAAAAAATAACCATTATTTTTGCACAATACATTGACTATTTGGCGACTACTGTGAAGGAGTGGGTGGTCTATTTCAGATTTATGACTAAAATAATTGTTAATTTGTGACATAAAGACATATTTATTGTGTTATCTCTTGATTCTTATTTGAAGTTTTTGTTTCAATTTAGCATACTATCATATTTTCGCTTACGCGATTTCTTCGTACGATTTGACTTTGCTTTGAATCTCAAAAACCTTTTGATAATTTTGGTTTTTAAATTGTGGCAACCAGGAATTTCCAAAGGTAATGATTTTAAAGACTTTTCAAGAGAAGAAAATTGATGCTTGGTTAACTGGAGGTGATTTTCAAAATGCTGGTTGATGCTTTCTTCCATACAAATAAAAAAAAATAAAATATGGATCGTGCAACAAAAACGAATGGCTTCTGACAAGCTCTGCCCAGTAGAAATGAATATTTTCCATATTTTTTATCATATGGAACAGACAAAACACATTGGTTGACGCAAGTTTCACAAACATTACTGTTCCTGCTAATACTACCCATGATATATCCAGCAACATGATACATAGCATTAGCTTCAGAATTGTTTTTACAACTTAAATACCGCTCAGCTACGTTAGATGTATCAGTATTTGAAAGATCCACAATACTTATATTGTCAACTTCCAAAAAATCATCATTAATATCACTATCATTTCGTTTTGGAGCATTTAGGTTATCTACGAATCCAGACAAGTATTCTTGATCATCGGTGGCGTATGATGAATTCCTTATTGGTTGCATATATTGAGATATAGTGATAGTTCTCAAATGATTTTTGAATTGAAATGGAGTAGAGCGACGTTGCTTAAGTCTAACTACCCCGAAAAGACTTTCAACACAATCTTGTGTGAGAACAGATGTACGTATTTCACCATATCCTTCCTCAAGAAGTGTTTCTTGCAATCTCACAATAGCCGTTGTTGCCATAGCGACTGTAGATTGCCACGGCTTCCAGCGACCTTCAATACCAACCTAAAAAATATGAAATATGTTGATTTCAAAACCATTTATTCTTAAACGTTCGTTATTCCAAGCAACCAGAGGTTCTGTTTTTCTAAATATAACGTTAAAATTTTCAGAAGATTCGAATTATGTTCCAACAAGATTTTATGTCGTTTTAGTAGCCAAATAAGTCCTCAAAGTAACTACTATCATCGATGCGTCTCAGTAGAATGTTCTTATCCATGATTTCACGGATTTCTTTTGATTTTAATCTCACAACATACAGTTCACGACAAGTTTGAACACTCCGACGGCAAAACTATATCAACAAACCGAGTGACAAACGCGCATCCCTCGCTTGAATGATTCTTTCCATCAACAATTTTTTCAACAAAAAAGAAGAAGAAGAAGACAACCAAAACAAAGCATCTGTCATTTGAGCTGGCTCCTCTCTCTTGGGTTTTAAAGTCCTGTGATCAAAACTCGCGGAAATGGAGTCGAAAGAACAGCTCGTGCGTGATAAAATCTTGCGCATTCATCACGAGAACAAGGATCTCTCGCATCGTTCCATCGCTAAAACGTTGGGAATCGCGAATTCCACGGTGTCGCGAGTGATTAAGCGGTTCGAGGAACGGTTGATCACCGATCGGAAGCCCAGAAGTGAAGGAAACAGTATTCCGTACAACACCAAAAATCACAACCGCGTAGTTGGGGCCTTCAACCGAAATCCGAACGCCTCCGTTAGGGATGTGGCTAAGAAGCTGCACCTAAGCCGAAGTTTTGTCCAGAAGGCCAAAACTAGGGCTGGGCTTCGAACGTTCAAGGTACAAAAGGCCCCTAATCGCGACGAGAAGCAGAACAAGTCCGCCAAAACCCGTGCCAGGAAGTTGTACCTCAACATGCTGACGAAAGTTGAATGCTGCATCATGGACGACGAAACATATGTGAAGGCCGACTTCAAACAGATCCCCGGCAACCTGTTTTTCACGGCCAAGGATAAGTTCAGCGTTCCGGAGCATGTCCGCACTCAGAAGATGTCCAAATTTGCGAAGAAATTCCTGGTTTGGCAAGCCATCTGCACGTGCGGGAAGCGGAGTGCACCTTTCGTGACCCAGGACACGATGAACGGACAGGTGTACATAAAAGAGTGCCTCCAGAAGCGGCTGCTTCCTCTCCTGAAGGCCCACAACGTCCCAACAATCTTCTGGCCGGATTTGGCCTCATGCCACTACTCCAAGGACGTGCTGAAGTGGTATGCGGACAATAAGGTCAATTTCGTGCCGAAAATGTTCAACCCTCCCAACACTCCGGAGCTCCGCCCCATCGAGAAGTACTGGGCGATTATGAAGCAGCACCTTCTTAAACGACCTAAGGTAGTGAAGACAGTCGAGGAACTGAAGAAAGTATGGGTTTACATGCAAAAAACGGTTGATTCACAGGTTGTGCAGAATCTTATGGCCGGGGTTAAGGCCAAGGTGTGGGAATTTGCGTATGGACTATAAATAAAATACGAGTAAAATGGTAAAATGAAGTTTAATAGTTATTTCTCAATCCCTGAAAATTTGATGGCAATCGGATGAAAACTCAAATTTTGCGAATCAATTTTGTGTGTGGCAATTTCATCGTGGACACCCTTTACCATGTTAAGACTATAGCTGATATCACGTAATATATAGGCTATCTTGATGTCAAACGTCATACACATGATTTGCGGTCAAAATCTGACGTGTGAGTGCTCATTGCATTGATGTCACTTAGCAGAACGCTTTCGGACTGAATCGGATCATTATACTGAATTTTAAAGCGACTGTTTAAATTGCAAACCTGTTTTAGAATTCATGAACTTGGATCTTGGAGCAAGAAAATGTTTTAATACATCTGACTAACAAAACAAAACAAAATAACCAAATTTCAATGATTCTGAGGCTTTGGAATTTGTTTAGAATCTTAGAATAATATTTAGTTTTTCGATATTTGTTACTTATACAAATTTCCGAGATGAATCAGACTTTATTTTCAACAATCTGGGGCTGATATTTTCTTTTAGTTTGGATATTTTATGAATTCCAAGATCGCAGATTTAATTTAAAAAAAAAGTATTATGGTCCCAGAAAAAAAATGCTTGAAGACATTTTGAAAATGCACAGAGTTCGACTAATTTGATGATTTTTTTTTTATATATAACTTTAACTCGGAGAACAACTCAACGGAGTTCTGACTATATTCCTAAAATAGCTGTAAGATTAAAGACCCAAGCGCAATGACAGCGGAAGCGGAATGGCAGCGGCAGCGGACTAGCCCGATCTGAGTAAGCCTACTTGTCCGATTGAAAACTAGTTAGAACCAAATCGACATCGGTTAGGCTTCTTGATGTCATTTGTGACAACTGTCAAACTTTCCGTTTCCGTTCCGCTTCCGTCCACATTGCGTTTGGGCCTTAAAGACCCAAGCGCAATGACAGCGGAAGCGGAATGGCAGCGGAAAAGCCCGATCTTAGTAAGCCTACTTGTCGGATTGAAAACAAGTTAGAACTAAATTGACTTCGGTTAGGCATCTTGATGTCATTTGTTAAACTTGCCGTTTCCGTTCTACTTGTGCGTCGTCCTACAATGTTATACATAAAAAGCTAAATCACAAAATAAAAAAGATACAAAAATCATTGCATCGTCTGCATTGATCAATAGAAAATAGATATTTTTTTTAAGGTACCATTTCGTAGGCAGAATTGAAATACGCACTCCGTACAATGAATCGACACTTAATCTTTTTTTTTAAACTAGTTCGTTTATTTACTAGGCTCAGTCATGTGTAACACTTTGCGGAGTCAAAAATCAGTAATGCTTGAATTTACATTTTAAACAGCAGTAGCAGTAGTATTGGGTACCAAGTACTCGTGGCGGGCTCGAGGTTAATAAGTAAATATTTCGATTGGAAGGAGCTTGGTAGGAAACAGGTTTCTGAAGCCTCCTTCGGACGGTTGACCAAATCCTGGCTGGACAAGGGCAAGTAGCACAGAAACAGGAGGATAATAAGACTGGGACACAATGGCTGGAAATTGTTTGGAAAGGAGGGGATGGTCATATCAAACTCTAACATCATACAAACAAAGGGATTCGCAGTCATCGTATCATCATAACCGGTTCTGCACATACATATAGTGCTTTTTTTTTCTTTCCTTTATTTAACGTCCGTCTCTGTTCCGCAATCTAGCGTCAATCACCGACGGACATCGATTGCCATCCATTGACGGCAAACACCTGCGTAGGATATCGCACCCATTCAACACACAAGGTCCGGGATCAACGGCTTTACTTCCCTTCCGAAGGAAGACGAGACCAGAGATTTTTATGCCTCAGAAAAATCCCACCGACCTCGGCTGGGATTGAACCCAGACCCATTGGGGTGAGAAAGCAGTCACGCTTACCACTACACCACCGGCGCCAGCACATATATTGCTGTCAACGAGGCTTATTCTGTAGAGATGTGCGTCTAGCGAGTAGTGGTTGGACATAAGTCTTGACATCATGCGAATGAAGCCCCGACTTACATCGAGACCTTTGAACCACGCTCTCGAAGAAACATTTGGAACAATGGAATGTAACCACCGCCCAAGATAATTACTTGTCCAATCGCTTTTGCCAACTTAAAAAAGAACTCTGACGTACTAATGTGAAAAATTCATCATGTGAAATTCTTCTATCATAAATTTCGCCTTGTTGTGCGCCCACCTTTGCGAGAGAGTCCGCCTTCTCATTGTCTGGGATTGAGGAATGTGAGGGGACCCATGCAAAGGTAATCATATATGATCTTTCGACCAGCAAACTCATCTGCTCCCTTACCTTGTTTCATAGACCGAATAGCCTCAATCGAACTGAGACTATCCGAGAAGATGAAGTAATGGTCTGCGGGCATGTTGGAAATCATCCCCAATGCGAAGTTGATTGCTACCAGCTCAGCAACATAAACGGAACAAGGTTCCTGAAGTTTCCGGAAGGTAGTTGAGTATTCATTGAAGACACCGAAGCCAGTGGATGCATCAATGCGTGATCCATCAGTGAAAAATCTTCTATTGGAATTGACTTGTTGGTACTTTTCAGCAAAAATACGGGGATCTGAGATAGGTCGAAGTTGAACTGGAACTTCTTGAATAGCCTGTTTCATGGAGAGATCATATACAATAGGGGAACTGTAGTTAGTAAATCATACACGAGGGGGGTTATAGCACAGAAAGCTAATATCCGATGACATATAATTAAGATAGATTCGTACGAATCTAGACTGGATGCTCAATTCGAGCATTTCTTCAAAGTTTTCAATCACAAGGTTGTTACTGACACTACATTTTATCAGTATTCTTAATGAGAGCTCCCAGAAACGGTTCTGCAGGGGATTTACTCCCGCTAGAACCTCTAGGCTCATATTGTGTGTTGAATGCATACAGTCAAGGGCAATACGTAAACAACGATATTGAATGCGTTCCAATTTAATTAGGTGGCTTTTTCTTGCTGAGAGGAAGCAAACAGAGCCATACTCAAGCACTGAACCGATGGAGTAAACGACAACAAACACATCACTACCAACCGACCATAAACTAACGTTTCTACGATGAAAATCTAGTTCAGATTTTAAATACCTGGACATATTCATAAGTAGAGATATTTGAACATTTATAATAATTATAGGAACTAAAGTTTAGAGTGGGATGCCCCTAGGACGTCGGTCAAAAGAGCACTTCTTTGCTCGATTGGAACAACTTGTTTCAGTTTTGCGGAGACGTCCATGTCGTCCATACTTTTACTAGAGGACTTTACACTATAGACGATCGTTAACTGAAAGACTTTTAATTGAAATGTCTTAACTGAGAGTTCACTAACTGAGAGAAGTTTCAGTTAAAGGACACTTCAAGGGGTACTCCACTCTGCACATCTAAATCTGTGCCAAAAGCTGAGACCAGCGTTGTGCCGAAGAGTGGCAGTCAAGCTGTCGGTCTCAGTAACCCATGAGTTTGGCAACCCTGTAGTTATGACTTTTGTGATGATTATTTGTTTGCCTTCTCAAGTTCTCACGGATGATTAAACGAACTATTTGTGTGCATATTGCATAGTATATACGAGGGTAATCACTGTGCCTGTCCTGTCCTGTTATAAGTGAAACGAGCATCAAATAACCGCATGTGAGTCTTTTTTTTTTGTAGAACATTAATTCCTCTTGGTTCAACCATAGAGGTAACTCTAAGACTAGTAGGTCCCGAAGAAACGTGCTCAACTTTTTGGCTCAGCTCTGGTACTATCTTCGGTCCCAAGCTAATCAATGCACCCCTAGAAACATAGGAAAATCCACGGACCCTTCATTTTATCTGTCATACTTTCATAGCGAATTCAAACAAACATTGTGTAGTACTATAATTTCGACTAGAATGGGGTACGTTAATCGATTTGCTTGGGACCAATAGGCTAGTCCAGTAGTGAGTCAATTTAAAATCGTTAGTTTCCACCGGTTGGTTCAACGATGCCAAACTTATGATAAGATTGACAAGCGCTAGATCGTCGGCCACTGCTGGAACTGTTAGCCATTATACGCTGACTGTAGCCAACCTCGAAGTTCTGCCCCTCCACGAGCAGGAGACGGGTGACTGATGGCAGAGTTGTCCACCCAGGAGAAGAAAGTTCTGTACCGGTTGTCATTCTGGTAGACGTTCGCCGAATTTTGTATCATAAGTACTCAACCGGCAAGTGGAAAATGTGCCTCTAAATTATCATCACGCTACTCGGACAATACTACCACCTAGAAATCAAGAAGGATTCGACCTAAAATTCCCACCGGCGATAGTAGAAGCAGCAATAGACCTTCAGTAGCTTCCTTATGTCAACTGTCGCTGTTGGGTACTGAATTCGTCTAGCTGAGCTATTAAATTTTTGGTGAGATGTCAAACGACTGCGATTTTCCATGGCTTTGAACTTTTGAACACTCTAATAAATAAACAGGAGACCCAAACCGCTGAAATTATTCATTAACGACATTTCATTTCGACTAATATCCAACAGCATCCAAATGCTAGTCCAGGATCTTGATAGCGGTTGCCAACGTTTGATCCACTTTGTCTCTGCTTGATATTCATTCATATTTTTCATCCTTTCTTGATCTTGGCCAGTTATAGCCCTGAAACCTTTACAATTCAACAAGCGGAATCCTTCTTAATGTTGCTAATACGGGATCCATTAACTCCACCAGCCTCCATAGTCATTCGAAACTCCGAGATCGTTCAGTCCACAGAATGAGCTGTACGGCTGACTGATTGGTGGACCATCAATCGTACCGAGTGGTTCTCCATAGGGGGCTACAAAATGGTGAGTTGACAAGCGGAATACCTATACCTTCACGCCTCCCCGAGTCATAACAAAAGACTACCAGCTAAAACATGGACACAGCTGGGTGGCGTAGCCTGGGCAATGTTGCCAGTCCGGCAATAGCAAAGAGAAGAGGTGCGACGCGAACACTGACGCGGTAACCATAGTACGGTGATAGAGGAAATGCTTCACCAAACCCGAGCGTCTGTTCACCATGGAGGTGCGGCTCAAAACGGCGTCTGTTCTCCATGTTAGGTGCGGCTGATCAATGTCCTAGTGCCAGCGTGGGACTCTAAACAGAGCTGTGCACGATGGTCCCCCGGCGAGACAGGGGGTTGGGGCAGGCCCAACAAGCCGCCCTGAAAAAAAAACATAAAGTTGCAAATACTGAAGAAAGAAATACGGATCGGAACAATCGGCACAGACCTACGCGACGAAATAAGGACTACGATTGGAAACTCGGAACATGGAACTGCAAATCGCTCGGCCTCCTGGGCTGCGATAGGTTATTCTATGACGAACTTCAACCACGCAACTTCGAAGTCGTAGCACTGCAGGAACTTTGCTGGACGGGACAAAAGGAATGGAAAAACGGGCATCGAGCGGCTACTTTCTACCAGAGCTGTGGCACCAGCAACGAGCTGGGAACCGGCTTTGTAGGGCTGGGTAAGATGCGCCAACGCGTGATTGGTTGGCAGCCGATCAACGCGAGGATGTGCAAGTTGAGGATTAAGGGTCGTTTCTTCAACTACAGTATCATCAACGTGCACTGCCCATACGAAAGGAGACCCGACGACGAGAAAGAAGCGTTCTATGCGCAGCTGGAGCAGGTGTACGATGGCTGTTCGCAACGGGACGTCAACATCGCCATCGGCGACATGAACGCACAGGTAGGACGGGAGGCAATGTATAGACCGGCAATCGGGCCAAACAGCCTGCATGCCGTATCCAACGACAATGGCCAACGATGCGTGAACTTTGCAGCCTCCCGGGGTATGGTAGTTCGAAGTACCTTTTTCCCCCGCAAGGATATCCACTAAGCCACCTGGAGATCACCTGACCAACACACAGAAAACCAAATCGATCACGTTCTAATCGACGGGAAATTCTTCTCCGACATTATCAACGTCCGCACGTACCGCAGTGCAAACATAGATTCGGACCACTACCTAGTTGCAGTATGCATGCGCTCAAAACTCTCGACGGTGCATAACACCCGCCGAAGTCGAACGCCGCGACCCAACATTGAGCAACTACGGGGCGCCGGAGTTGCCCAGGACTACGCGCAGCAGCTGGAAGTTGCACTACCCACGGAAGAGCAGCTTGGCGCAGCTTCTCTTGAAGATGGCTGGAGGGATACCCGTTCCGCCATAGGTAGTAGTACATGGTAGTACTGCAATCCCGGACCGAAGAAATGACTGGTTTGACGGCGACTGCAAACTGTTAGTAGAGGAGAAGAATGCAGCACGGGCGAGAATGCTGCAACACTGCACGAGATTGAATGTGGAGCGATACAGACAAGCGCGGAACAGACAAAACTCGGTTTTCCGAAGGAAAAGCGTCAGAAGGAAAATCTGTACCGCGTAAACGACACACGAAGTTCTACGAGTTAAATAGTTCGCGCAAAGGCTACGTGCCGCAAGCCGATATGTGCAAGGACTTGGACGGTAACCTTCTCACGAACGAGTGTGAGGTGATTGAGAGGTGGAAGCAGTACTATGACGAACCTCAACGGCGAAGCAGCAGAAAACAAAGGTGGCACAGCAACATACCTTGTAGCACGCGCAGAAGACGACAGGCTACCGGCCCCTGATCTTCAAGAAGTTGAGGAGGAGATCGGTCGGCTGAAGAACAACAAAGCAACTGGTGTAGATCAACTACCAAGTGAGCTATTGAAATACGGTGGTGAAGCACTGGCTAGAGCGCTGCACTGGGTAATTGCCAAGATTTGGGAGGAGGAGATATTACCGGAGGAGTGGATGGAAGGTGTCGTATGCCCAATCTACAAAAGGGCGACAAGTTGGATTGCTGCAACTACCGCGCGATCACACTGCTGAGCGCCGCCTACAAGGTACTCTCCCAAATTCTATGCCGCCGTCTGTCACCATATGCAAGAGAGTTCGTGGGGCAATACCAGGCGGAATTCATGGGTGCTCGCGCTACCACGGACCAAATTTTCGCGATTCGATAGGTTCTGCAGAAATTTCGCGAAAACAACGTGCCCACACATCATTTGTTCTTCGATTTCAAATCCGCATACGACACAATCGATTCAGATCAGCTATTGCAGATTATGCACGAGTACGGATTTCCGGATAAACTGACGCGATTGGTCAAGGCGTCGATGGATCGAGTGATGTGCGTTGTTCGAGTATCGGAGACACTCTCGAGTCCCTTTGAATCTCGAAGGGGGTTACGGCAAGGTGATGAACTTTCGTTTCTGCTATTCAACATCGCGTTAGAAGGTGTGATCAGAAGAGCTGGGATAGACACGAGTGGCACGATCTTCGGAAGTCCATCCAGCTTCTTGGCTTCGCCGATGACATTGACATCATGGTACGGAACTTTGAGACGATGGCGGAAACGTACATCAGACTGAAGGCTGAAGCTAGGCGGATTGGACTTGCCATCAACGCATCAAAGACAACATACATGAAAGGAAGAGGTTCTATGGAAGACAATGTTAGCCTCCCACCCCGAGCTCAGATTGACGGTGAAGAAATCGAGGTGGTCGATGAGTGCGTGTATTTGGGCTCGCTGGTGACCGCCGAAAATGATACCAGCAGAGAAATTCAAAGACGCATTATGGCAGGTAATCGTGCCTACGTTGGACTCCGGTCGAATAAAATTCGCCGCCGCACGAAGTTGACTGTCTACAAGACGCTGATTAGACCGGTGGTCCTCTACGGCCACGAGACCTGGACTATGCTCGTGGAGGACCAACGCGCCCTTGGTGTTTTCGAACGGAAGGTGTTGCGTACCATCTACGGTGAAGTGCAGATGGATGACGGAACGTGGAGGAGGCGAATGAACCACGAATTGCACCAGTTGCTGGGAGAACCATCCATCGTCCACATTGCAAAAATTGGGCGACTACGGTGGGCTGGGCAGGTCGTAAGAATGCCGAACGAAAACCCAGTGAAAATGGTTCTAGAAAGCGACCCAACAGGAACAAGAAGAAGAGGCACGCAGCGGGCAAGGTGGATCGACCAAGTAGAAGGCGACCTGCGGACCCTTCGCAGACTACGAGGCTGGTGAAGTGTGGCCATGGATCGAGTAGAGTGGAGACGACTTCTTCGGACAGCAGAGGACAACAAGGCCTGATTAGTAAGGTAAGTAAGGTTCTCCATATTCTCCGCATATACAGAATGGCAGGACCGTTCTGCACCGGGTTCTTGTTGACACCATACATCAATGCTGCAATTGGAACTGGATACTGCAAATACTATTTGCTTTTACCTATACAATTTGCATTCGGTCTGGATCCTATGGCTATCTGGGGTAAGCAGGCCTATTATACGTGGCTTGGGGACTCTGACTAATTTGTTTGGGTTTCTCCTAAAACATAAATCCTTTCGAAACTATGAACATCTGTCAAATACCCTGTAGACTTTCTTTAAAGGTCCATCCCCAGGGCGCCGAGAGTCTCGTCAATTGGGCAATATTTTATTATGATTTGGGACAACCTCGCTGGAAAATCGACAAAAAAGATTCAACTGAAAAAGAAAACTTCACCCTTATTTTGAAGTAAACAAAGTGGTAAACCTTAGCAACGCTTGGCAAAATGTCAACACAAAGCAGTGATGCTGTTTTATATTATATTCTGTGTCATACTTGTCATCGTGTGCCCAACCGTGCCGATCAGTGTGCTACGATGTGTATCGACGCAGTGTGCAGAGTTGATTACCCCTTGGGACACTTATCTGTAAAATTTATACATTTCAAAATACCAGGATGAATATTGATGCATTCCAAATGCGTTCAACAACTGGTTAGACATATGAAATGCATTTCAGTTAGCGCATGCGATTCGTTAAATGGAAAGTAGATTTGATGCATTTAGCGAATATCTAGCGTAACTTAATGCATTAGGGAAAATTTACACAGTGTTTTGCCTAAAATGACCCCAATGAAGTACTAGGAAGGTTAAGTAGATCGCCAAATGGAAGCTCGTGAAAAATGGATTCCGAGAAGAATGGAACTTTTTGTCAAGCATTTTTGGCATGATTTTCTATCAACAATTTCTGAAAGATCCATTCAGTTTTAGTGAATTTTGCTTTTTGAAGTTTAGAAAATTTTATTAATTTTATTGAGAAGTACAGAACACATATTTTGGATATAACTTTTTACAATGTTTTTGTAACCAAATAATAAAAGTTACTTCCCTAATTTTGTAGTCATTTGGCAAAGCAGATCGAAGTTGTCTTTATGTGATTGGAAAGTTTTGGAGAACCCAATTAACCAACAAGCTCGCTAATTCATCTTTTTGCAATATAAGGCTGTTGCACGGCTAACATAGGGAATGTTAAGCTTTATATTATAATTTATTTATTATATTGCAAAAAAGCGAATTAGTGGGCTTGTTGGTTACTTGGGAATATTGAGTAAGAGGCTGCTAATATCAAAGGTACGCTCACAAGCACATGTTTCATAAAACATTTAATGGAATATGCATGTAAACGTACAACTTCACACATATCGGATTAAGGTTTACTAATGAAGCACGAACAAAGCAAATCAAATACATCATCGAGATCGGAATTCAATATTCGTCTTTCATTGAACCGAAAACACAAAGAACCTACATCTTATCGCATTCTAATTCGTTGACCTGAATTCAATTTGGAGTGGCATTCAAATTTATCCCTAAACGTCATTGGCGCCTGTCCAAGCATTTTCAGTTCCTATAATCTCCTCGGAGCTTCTACCTACTAATCACTCAGGTCAATCACATTCAAAGGTTGTATCCGAACTCACAAAGCTAAACGCAGTGAAACAAAGCCCAAAGCGGATAGATGCTATCACTATACAATAACAAATTTTATTTTTAGCACCATTTACGGCGCAGTGCAGCCTACTGCTTATAGGTATAGACGTATGTTGCTCTATAGACCACTAGAACGTTTTGGGCACAAAGTTGTTGTATAGCTATGAACCTATTCAAATTCAAATGCAGAGAGGTCGAAAAGATGCTTCCCAGACAAGTAAACACAAACACCAAGGAAAAACGGCACCAAAGAAGGCTTCAATTAATAACCATTTAAAGTAATTTAAATAAATTCGAACCTGTCAGAAGGAAGCAACCCGGGAGATAATCGTTTGCATTTTCCGAACGACGGCGAGGCTTACTTTGTCTTAGGCCCCTCAAGGGCCGTTTTTTTCTATGCCGCAGTCACCATGCATGACTCTCCTGTGTGAGGTGGAAGGTGGTCTCTAAAATGTGTTCATTTTCATCACCATTCGAGGTGCATAAGAATGTACTCCTCCAGCTAACACTTCTCCGGTTTCGCCCATAGGGCTTGAACCCGAGCGCAACAGGTACCTAACCTACCTACCTTACTTTCAAGGTGAAAGCAGATTGCATGCATCTGGTGTCGTAATTTTTCTTCTGTTTTAAAAACCCAACGAACGAAGCATAAGAAACAAGCATAGAAATGTATTGAAAGCAAAATGATCGATGTAGTGAAGATTTGAAGAATTTGAGAGCTCGACGCTCCTAAATAAATTCGATTTACCGTCAGGCAAAAAGGATCCATTTATGGCAGCTGTAAAAGTACCTGTTACGGAGGTTATTGTCTCGGCCGTATGAATACGAAGAAATGGATATTTTACAGGATAATACTAACAAAAGACTCCTAAGACAAGGTAAAAAATGGGCGGCCAGTCCATACACTATTTTTCCCTCAAAGACCTTTCCAGAAAAAGCTGTTAGGTCTCAGTTCGTTCTAATCAAGCTGTAATTTGGCGCGTCTGCCAATCGTTCTTCGCCAATGACTCAGAGACCGAGGCGAATTCCTCGATTAAACTGTCATCTATCCTCATTTGATCGGTTAACCTACGATCACCGAGAAGCGATTAAATAGCAGTGAAATTTTATGTCACAAAAACATAATTTAATTGCTTCAATTATCGTTGCGTCGCTTCGCGCCAGCTGACGCTCGCGTCCGCATCGTCAGCAACTCTGGATGCGTGTTCAAAGTAGGCTGCTGTGTGTGGGACTGGAGTTTTCCGTTACCAACCAGCGCGAACAGCATGCTTCGATTCCATACTCACTGCTGGTCACTGCTCAAAGCCGATCGTCATCAATCTAGTCATTTGGAATTAGTAGGTACTGTTAAACGGGAGTCCAAACAAAAGGCGAAAAAACGGGAGTCTGAGTGTATAAAAAAAAAGCGATCCAGAGCTCAAATTGCAATCCCATGGAATGACGTTCGACTTTTTCCACAATAAACTCGCCAACTACATTATACAGCAAAGGGCTGCCAATGTGCGGGAGCGAGAAAGTTAAGTTAAGCGTGGTTAAGCGGAGTCATCGACCTACAACATCAACGGGATTCGATCCGATTGGAAGCGCGCATCGGTTGAATGTGTGCACTCCGATCAAGAATAGATGCGCATGACGATGGAGCTGATGATTACGATTAGTGATGCTTCAGAGTGCGTCGGTTGTCGCCGAGAATCGGATCCAACTCGTCACACAGTAGGGGGTAGTGGTGGGAAGCGACAAAGACACGGCGGTATAGTGGTAGGTATCTATGACAGCAACCGGTCCCCGGTGCCCAGCTGACTATGATGGGCGTGTTGAAAACGTCGATTTGACCACATTGCTGATGGGTGGCGTTGATCTGCACGTGCACCTCCGATGTGGAGCATCGAAGTAGACTTTAGTTTAGTGGCTGTTCGATCTCTGATGTACTTTTGGTGACAGAAAATCAAGCTCAATTGAGTAAAAATTCAACCTACAGGCACAGACAAACAGACATAACTCTCGCAAGTTGTTAATCGAACAAGTATTTAACGGTAAATTTAAAAGTATCGTAGTTGGTAGTACCGCCACCTGTGGCGGTCATTGTCAATTCTCTTGGCTTTGAAGTTAAAACACTACCGCCATCTGTTCAGCGTACTACCCACCACAGTGTACTCAACAGATGGCGGTAATGTTTTAGTGACGATGTTTTACAGTGAGAAATATTCAATGTGTTATGTCTGCTTGTCTGTGCTACAGGCGTTCATTGAATTTTAAGCTTCGTAAATTTGAGCCAACTCTAGCGATAATTACGAGGCCCAAACACAATGTGGACGGAAGCGGAACGGAAACGGCAACTTTGACAGTTGTCACAAATGACTTCGAGATGCCTAATCGAAGTCGATTTGGTTCTAGCTAGTTTTCAATCCGTCAAGTAGGCTTAGGGATGGTCCATTAATTATGTCACGCAAATTTGGCCCAATTTTACGACCACCCCCCTCCCCCCTTTGTCACATTTTTTGTATGGACCTTAATTTTTTTTTGTATGGCTCGTCACAGTTTTCAAAACCCCCCCTCCCCCCTAAATGTGTGACATAATTAATGGACGACCCCTTACTAAGATTGGGCTTTTTCGCTGCCGCTGCCATTCCGCTTCCGCTGTCATTGCGCTTGGGCCTTTAACCACCGACGAACCGACATGCCACAGGAGCAAAACGGGCGATCAGTTCTTTCAAACGAGGTGTCCTTGCTCATGATATGACGCGATCGGATGAGTAGATGGCGGTAGCACAGACATACAGACATCACACATTGTAAATTTATCACTGTAAAACATCGTCGCTAAAACATTACCGCCATCTGTTGAGTACACTGTGGTGGGTAGTACGCTGAACAGATGGCAGTAGTGTGTAAACGTCAAACGAAAGGGAATTGACTATGCGCGCCACAGGTGGCGGTACTACCAACTACGATAATTTTAAATTGACCGTTAAATGCTTGTTCTATGAACAACTGGCGAGTGTTATGTATGTTTGTCTGTGGCGGTAGTGTTCAACGTATTTTAAATATGGCGTCTTGGGCAAGAATTTAAATGTGCCTTGTATGAGCTGTCACGTTGGCTCGTCGGTGCTTTAACCTCCCTTAATTTGAACTCATTTGGTTAAAACTTGATTTTCCACAAGCCAGATTATTTGGAAATTTGAAAGGCTAAGTCATACATTTTGTTCATAGTTTCCAAGCAATTCGCCATGCTAGAAGGCAATGCACAAAAAATGTTTTTGTTTCCATAATAAATTCCATATAATCGATTTAATAATTTGTGCAAAGTCAGTTTTCAACCAAATAAGTTCAAATTTCGAGAGGCTAATCAGGACCCGATTTGGTACCTTTTGAGCGTAGAGAGAGAATTTGAAAATTTGCATTAGTCTACACTGAACGAAAACATCCGCAATACTTCGAATGATTGTTGCATTGCTTGAGCTCTTTAACAATATGCTTTCGAATTTCGGATCATTGCCTTATACTTGAATTCGTCATCAACTGATGAGCGTCATATGATGATATTTATTTGTAAATTGGCTGTAAAACATACAGCGCTCAGAGAGCAACAATTTAAGGATAGGATGACTTGCAAATGCTTTAGGTTAGATTTATAATTCAATTGTTCACATTTCCATATAGAATAGCCATGAACAGCCATTCCATCATGGATACAAAAATCGTTTTTTGGTATAGGAAACTTCCTCCACCACGAAATAGACAATCTCGGTTTCCTCACTTTACCAATGTTCGTACCACCTCTGATAGGGAGGACTATGTTTTCACCTCATTTGTCAACTCAGATCAGCAAATGACGTTCGATAGAGTTATTTACATCATCGTTCTGGGTGATTTGCGTTATGGGGCTGAACCAACACCATATGCATTTCAATTTGGGATGACAATCATTCTACAGACAGCATTACCATTGTAACTGAGGTCTATTTGCTTCTCGATCAATGTTCATCTTGTATTCGATAGGAGCATCATCTGATTATAAAACAACTGTCATCCGGTTGAGCTATCATTCGAAGAAGGGATTTCGATGTTTCTATTTGAATGGTCTGAGGTTTCATTCGAACAGAGAGTAATGTTTTGATACAGTGTAATGGGCATAGAGTATCATCACAGACAAACAGACATAACTAATAGTACACCTTTTGAAAAATCATGTAAATTTCTGCGCTAGCTTGGGCGTAAATTTACACGATATTTCATGTAAATTTAAGTGCGATATATTAGCATAAATTAGCATTATTGTATACATACAAGCTTGCAAACAATTTCGTTGTTTATGCCAACTATAACTCAAAATTAAACGAGACTAGATTTTACACGATGATTAAAATTCAGAATTTTTTTCTGTGGAGAAAATTCTTTAAAAAAATATCACCATCTATGCACATTAGCACCCTCCATAATGTACATTCAAGCTTATTTGAAACCGGAGCATCCCTCGTTCATGTAATTTTTACACAAATTGCTTTTCCCTCGTAGTGTCAACACGTCAGCTGTATTATAAATTAAAAACAGATGCCAGTCAGTGCTGTCTGTTTTACGAAATTTTCCGTAGATCTATAGAATATAGATTTAATTTGGCAGAAATACGGATCCGTAGTAGAAATATAGACCAAAAATTGGGCTCTGAAATTTTGAAAAAAAATACCGGTTTTTATCGGAAAGAACTTTGTTTTCTGAACACAACAATTTTTTTTTCGATAGACTTTCAACTCAATTTTTAAATCAAGATTTAAAGCAAAATAATAACTTCACTGTTTGACTCTAAACTCAAAAATTACAACTCGCTCCCATAAAAAAGTAACACCGAGCGGCGCTTAGATAGTGAGTTTTGCTAATATAATCGCAATTATTTGAGGGGGTTAGAAGGTGAAGGGGTGTAAGTGACTTTGATTGATTCTCTTCATCGACTTTCTCTTTCGTTAATAATTCTGCTGCAAACACATTCCTTGATTCGTGTGCCATTCTGAATACTAGATGAGAACCTCCTTTATCAAACTATAGTCCATTCTATTAGAGTCAATGTTGTAATAAGAGTCCCGCCAAGAGTGAAGCCAGAAGTACTAATCGAACTGTCAAGCGAGGTACCAAACAAGCAAAGTAAATAAACATTATTGTTCCCACAGCCAGTACTTGTGCATTTCACAAACGTCAGAGAAGTCTATATGCATTTACCTCAATAACCTTAAAGAACCCAATTGAAATAAGCGGAACAATCAAACGTAAAGGCCCAAGCGAAATGCCAGCGGAAGTGGAACGGTAGCGGCAGTGGAAACGCCCGATCTGAGTAAGCCTACTTGTCGGATTGAAAACTAATTAGAACCAAATCGACTTCGGTTAGGCAGCTTGATGTCATTTGTAACAACTGTCAAACTTGCCGTTTCCGTTCCGCTTCCGACCACATTGCGTTTGGGCCTTAAATAATGGTTTCTAGCGCAAATTTCTTGAGAATTAAAACACACACAGGTGTTAGATCGTTTGGATGTGTTTTGATTCTCGAGAAATTTGTGTTGTTTAGTTGTTCCACTTCCTTCAAATGTTTATACAGAAATTTACGGAAGTTTTGTATTTTTTAAAGGATTTGTATCAACAATCAATACGAAACTAACGATTTTAAATTGGCTCACTTCTTGACTAGCCTATTGGTCCCAAGCAAACGATTAACGTACCCCATTCTAGTCGAAATTCTAGTACTACACTATGTTTGTTTTGATTCGCTATGAAAGTTTGACAGATAAAATGAGGGGTTATTGGTTTTTCCTATGTTTCGAGGGGTGAATCGATTAGCTTGGGACCGAAGAGAGTACCAGAGCTGAGCCAAAAAGTTGAGCACGTTATTTCGGGAGCTTCTAGTCTTAGAGTTACCTCTATGTTTGTATTGCTTGTACTGTGTGAATTTCCTTTTACTAGAAACAAGTTATTAAACGTGGTAATACACCACTAATTAGTGCCCTTTCAACCTCCGCTCATAACTTTAATGTGTTTACCTCTTTAATGTATACACAGCAAACAAATGTAATATGTATCGATTAATGTTATTCATATTCACGCACTGAACATCGATGTAATTGATAAAAGTCGATATAAATAATATTACACCAATGTGCAGCTGTTTGGATGTAATATTCAACAACTTATTTTGTGTGTACTTCGGAATAGCTTAGTAATGTATCTCCAGTGGGATGCCTTGGCTCCCTCATCATTTTCAAGGTTTATGATATCGATGAAATTTGCCTGAAAAAGAACTGACATAACTGATTAATTCGAAATTTGTTGGCTTGCTGAACGCTTCAGTGGCGCCACCATGACAAATGGGTGCACAGTCCCAACTAAAACCTTATTTGGAGCGTGCAAAGAATGTGATTGTGAGAGTTATGTCTGTTTGTCTGTGGTATCATTGTGCTTGGAATACATTTATTTTATTTATTTTTGCATTGCATGGAGGAATTTCGATGTTTTCCAGATTATCTAAACTAAACTCTGCTCCGAATTTGAATTTCATAATTATATTCTATTCACGGCTGATGATTGGCCTTCATCCTTTGCGAGGGGGGCGACACATCTAAAATGCCATGTAGATAGCAGCCACGATAAATGTCCTTTTTTGGATCAGTGTAATTTTGTCAGATTTCTCTCCACCTTTCGCTTTCGTTTTCATCTACTTTTCCATACTGCAAAAGATGCAAAAGATAGAAGTGGATTTTGAAATTTTGATATCAACACAGTAATTTGGATGTTGCGAGAAGGGTGTGAGTGTGAAGTGAAAAATTATTATTTTATCATATTGTACTGTGTAATTTGAAGAGGTATCAGCAGTGATAAATGTGTTTATCGGACCCGCTGTTGATCACTATTGAGATTAATCATCGCTTTTAACAGTTCTCGGAGATTCTGCAAGAATACGAATAATCGCTCCGACCTTGTGCAGCCAGCGTGCTGGATTCGAACGAGTTTGGATCAGTTCTTTTGCTTCTTTAGAGAGACTTTCATCCCTTAGCTGGTTCGTATACAGTTTGGATCAGTTGAATGTTGTCTGACTATGAGTTTGCTTTGGAGGAATTACTGCAGGAGGAATACGTTCAGTTGTTCAGCGAAAAACAGGACAGTTTCTGATGGTTGGTAAGATTAACCAGTGAATTGTATGGTAATTCTTTATCTTCACTTTAGAGAAACTGATCAAGATGTTGTATCGCCAAATAAATGCACTCGACGTTAAGGAATTTGTTTGCAATACAAAAGACTACCACCTCCGAGGAATCTGCTAGAAAAACTACTCAGTGAGATGATTTTGGAAGAGTCAAAACCGGTGGAAGTTGCTGTCAACAAGAAGTTATGGATTTGATCGAGGTGTGGTTCATGTGTTATTTTGTCATTATTGATAAAACCAAAAGGAGTTGATTGATCAGCAACAGCTGCTGCCCACGTATTATAATATTTCCGACTTTCTAAATTATACTTAAATATATAATTCATTTGAACAATAATGATGTTACGCTCATTTCTAAAAGAGAATATTCCAGAAGACCCGACGACCTGAATAGTTTGACGAGTTTGATCACTAGTATAATGTGACTAGAGATCTGCAGAACAACTCCACAGCAGCCGGACTGGTTATTCACATTTTTTCTAGGATGTTGGCCACCATTGTATTACACCCGAACAATTTGCTACATTCTCATGACGACCGAATACTGGCTGCATATTTTCAATATAAAAATGTGAAAGAGCTACATTAGCCTAGTGAACCTCTTCGATATAAACGACCTCTATCATCGAATCACAACAATATCCAAATGTTTGTCTTGGATCTCGATACGAGTTTACTATTACAGACATTCATTCATAAGCTGATAGAAATTTACTGGCACGTTGGTAATCAGAGCAACATTTTCGACCATTGTAACCAACCTAAAGCAGTAGATTCCACTGATCCGAGACAGTCTAGCTACTAGTCGACAGTTTTACATACATTCAATTCTTTCTCAAACTCGAAAACATTCCAAACAAAATCCACACCTTTTACAGAATCCGATAACCTCCGGTTTGCTATTGAAATCATGATTAGCGCTTCCAGTTCGGGCTCATCCGAAGATGCAATCCAGCTTATGAAGACCTAACATTCTATAGATGCAGTAAGAGCAGAGTTTGGTGAAGTTGATGTTTTAAGTCACAATTGCGTTACTGTTCGAATATTAATGATTCATATTTCGTCTCTTGTAGATACATATAAGTGCATCAGATGTTGGTGGCCGATAAAGAAAAAACGGTTCAACGTTCAACCAACTGTGCAATTTCAAATTTCTTGCCACTTCGTCCTTGATTTCATCTACAGACAATAACCACGTTCAAGGTTTCGGTGGTTGTCCGAGGAAAAATAAGATTGTCTCAGTGAAAGTCAGATGGGATTGAAAGACCTGGAATGGACGAGAATTACTTGGTCGTAATCATGTTGTAACATTGTCCCGATGTTATCAATACATGTATTGAAGTAATTGTTTGTTGTAGCTTCTAAGCGCACCAAAAACATTAGAATAGAAATCGCTGTTTTTACGCACCTATGCGTACACAAATGCAGAACTGCATTTAAAATAATTTATTTAATTTTGTATTTAATCTAATTAATCAAATCTCACAATGACTACTAACACAAATAACCTCCTTTTGGACTTTTTTAAACATTTTGTTATGCACTATCAATAGACATCTACTTTCATAATGTGTGATAAAACAAGAACTACATTCTTGAAAAATAAAAGCATCAACTTTGTAATTTTCATTTCTAAAATTTAATCCATTTAAACCCATTTAAATGCTATTTTAAATATAAATTTTCATTGATACCAACCACAGAAAATGCAAGCTTTGTTTTCCTTGGCTAAGATTGAACTTAGACCCACTGGTGTGATAAAGCAGTCACGATTACCGCGCAATCACCGACGCCGTCTAAGTAAAGAGTTATATTTCTGAAAAATAAAACTAATCTGTACTTGTTGAATACTATATAAACCGTATAGGCTTCATACTCGAAATAGTGCTGATTATTGGTGCTATGGTGCCGGCTGTTGCATAACTGTTTCATGCTCTAAGGAACTTGTAACCTGAAACAGTTATGTGTACAGTGACAACCTAGCCATACGCCGAATTATGTCTGAATTGCTATTGATTAGACGTAACACCGTAGCCCGATGAAGTGGTCCGTAGTTTTCATTGGTGTAGCTGGTAGAGTTCACCAGCACCATTAGTCCATCAGCTTTTGTATAAAGCCATTCCTACGATGGCTTTAAGTGGCGATTGCTTCCTTAAAAAGTAAGAACAACATGGATTTGTGTTTCGTGCAACTGTTTCAGCGACGTAACCAAACCTACCGCTCGAAAAGGCTATACATAGTAGAAAACCTCTTCATGATGTTTTATGCGAGGATATTGTTGCTGGGATTTCGTTTCCTGGTATTGATAGGGCAGCTGTTCATGACCATTTCTAGCGAAATACATCTGCTGAAGATTAATCTGCACATAGAGATATTTCCCTTCCGGAATCAGGTATTTTATAAGGTTAGTAAGGAATTCCATCTCATCAAAGTAGTTACCATCCGAATCATCATTCTCCACAACGTCCAGCGGTTTATTGTCCATCGGATCACTCGATTCTGTCGAAATAATCAGTTTTTATGTAGTGACAATTTAATGAGCTCAACTGTAAGGGATATTCTATTTGATTATCTCACCATGTTAAGAAGTAGCATCTATTAAAGATGACTAAGCAAATATGCAAAAACAGCAGAAATACACGTCCTTTCATGTTTTAATCGGCAAATTAATACAGCAGAAACCGCAGAAACCATCAAAACCTGAGACACCAAACCATAAACAAACACAAATTTGACACTGCTTTCTTTTGTTGCTTCGCTGTTTTGTTCGTTCGTTTGTGGAGCGATGCGATTAGGTGCAGGCGGTGCGAGTAGATGTGCGAGTAGATGTAAAAATTCGAGAAGTGTGAGATTAGATGGCACAGGTGAGAACAGATGAAAAGATGTTTATAAGATTGGGGAAATTCACGATGAAATTGCTACAACCTAGATGTGTCGCACCCCTCGATCCTTTGTTAACTTTTGTGCTACACGCAAACGTCTCATATGAAGGTTGAATCTCTTCATTCGTTTTGAAGATATGTCTTAATTTTGAAAACATTTCAAATTCTGTGAATTCATTTTTGAAGACTCCAGAGAACAAACAATTTTAGCTGCAGACTAGCTTATACAGGCAACAATGAGCTGAATAAGCTAATCTGCAGCTAAAATAGTTTGTTGGGAGTCTTGCGAAATTCCTTGACTTTTAATCTTCACCATTTTACTTAGCTACTATAGCTAAGAATATTACTAAGCTTATTCAGCAGATAATAACAGGAAGAAGCTGAACCCCCACACCTCTCGCCTCGTCTTCCACACTCACAAATGAGAAGCCTCAAGTGACACTTTGAAATAAGCAAATCCACTAGAAATCACGAAAGTGCCTCCATATCATTCTGAATAATTGGAGGAATATTTAGAAAGATTTAAAAAAAAATATTTGTGAATATCTATCGCCTTGCAAAAATAACATTCATGTTCCCGGTTCCAGAAGGAATTGATAGCTGGGTAAAGCTCGGGGTAAAGCAGGTCTATGTTTTGTGAAATCAACGTATGCTTAGATGCTGCCATAATGTACTGTAACAGTAAGCGTGTAATGTCAAATGTCAAATGGGGGTGATTCCTCGGGTGATTCAACTTTTATTTAAATAACACTAGCGTTAAAACTGGATGAATCCAAACTACTGTAACATTTGTTGAAAATCGTTATTAGTACCGTATTTAGTTTGTGCAAGAGGTTGGGATGTTGAAGAAATAACGAGAACGTAACTTTACTCGCCCGATATTGACATCAATCACCATTCAATTGCTGTAGAAGTGTGCCGCAATCAATGATCGATCCGACGGAATAGCAAAGCGTACACATCTTCGCTGAATGGCCGCAATATGATTTACCCCGTTGCTGTAGAAATGGAGACCATACTCTATTCAGTAGAACGGACTAGCCAATTCTGGATTTGCTGTACAAATCCTCTGTACAAGTTTCCTTGTGACATAAGTGTTTGACATTTGTCGGCAAATATTCTCAAATCTTGTTCACAAATCCTCCAGACCAGTCACTATCTTCACTAAGTCCTCTGAAACCGTCAACAAAGTTCTCCGGATAGATTCCCTGAAATCTCTCAACGTGCTGGGAACGCCCAGGGAACATTTCTTTTAGGCTTCCAAAAAAGAGTTTTCTATTCGAAGAAAAATTTTGCATTAATTTGACGATCACATTACGCACTATCAACTTAAAGGGCTGGTGGACCTGATGTGAATCTACGGAGCTTTCGAGGTTAGTCCAGAAAAAGTTTTGTAACCACACTTCAACTAATAATTCAATTATAATTAAACTTTAATGTAAACTCGAGATGAACGTTTATGGGTGCAAAAAGTAGTAGGGCTTCTTCGTTCGGTAAATTTGGTTGAAAGTAAATTAAATTAATCTAGATCAGGGTGTTTTCCACAAATTTTACGTTTTGGTAACCATTCAACCAGAATCACCATTATAATAAGAATCACATAACAAATGAAGCCAGAAGAACACCTAATCATCTGAATGGCGTGGAAACTGGAATATTGAACAATGTTTATTTTTTGGCCCCAAAAAACGGTAATTGGGATAAGCCCAAGTAATACCCCCATCCAAACACTTTCCGACCCAGCAAAACCCTATGTTATTGTATGAGTCATCCTACACGGCAGGCATTCGTCGCCACCTAAATAATGATTCAACAATAAATAATTTAGCAAGCCAACTGCGATCGCTCTTTTGTTCTTTTCTTCGCAGTTCCCCGCGTCTTGATCGTCTCGTCATGGCTTGCTTGTAGTATGGAAAGGCCTGTCGTCGCATAACCGCACGTATTAGTGCTTCTTCGTTCGGGAAGGAATGAACATTTTTCTTCCTAAATGAAAAAGATCAACAAGACAACCAGCACCATCTCAGGGCAGAATGAAGCACTTCTCGGTGAGGATGAAAATCGTGATAATATGTAATATAGCATGATGGACGGACGCGCGTAGAAGAGAAAAGACTGATGGTACTGACCTGTTGGCAAGATAGCGTTGTTCTCGCGACGCCAGGTAATCTGTGGTGCCGGATAACCCGAGGCGTAGCATTCCATCTGGACGGACTGACCTTCCGACGCGACCAACGATTGGGTGGAGTTGTCGGAGATGATGGGTGGGCGACGAACCTGTAGTTCGACGTCGGCCGTGATCTTGTTGGTCACCGAGAGCACAACCTGGCACTGGTAGATTCCAGCGTCGGTTTCCTGGATATCCTTGACCTGAAGGATGTAACTGGAGGACGATGGATCGTATCGGAGCGAGAAACGGGAGTCCTTCAGAACCAGGGCACTACCCGTTGAGAGGAACACTACGTCGGACCGATCGCGCCCGGTCTTGATCCAGTGGACGGAATATTCTTTGGCATATTGTACAGAACACTCGAGCTCGACCGTTCCGCCAATATCTTTGATCTGTTCCTGAGTGATGTACGAAATAGATGGCGTTCTCTGGGCGAGGCAAACAAGTGGCAGTAGGACGGTTACCAACGCGAACGCGTTCAACTTCAATCGATTCATGGTCACTTCACTTTCCAGGGGTCACTTTCACATAAAAATCGTTATTCCTAATCCCGAAATTCACAATCAACTTCTTATTACACCACCAATTAGTAACTTCTCTAAGCTTAAATCACCACACCCAGCTACCTTTTTCTTATTCGTCGTGAACTAATCAAACAAGTATTGATGGGGAGGTAGCCAACTATAGCTGCTATGACACGTCTCACAAGCACACCGAACCACAGAGTCAGACTGGTTGCGGATCGCGAAGATACACGGCGGGCACCACACTACCGAACACCCGGATAGAGAAAGAGCGAAGTGTTCCAGCCGACGTACAAACTGCTAATGAATCTGAATTCGAATGAAACCACTACTCTGATGGCGTGAATATGGTTGGATGGATAGCTGATAGATGGGATGGGACTTTAACCGTCAGCCAACATCGGTTTGTTTGGATCCCCTTCGTCGTACAACACAGATACACACGGCAGTGCATCCACATGTAAAAACAACGCGTATAAGCTACACGCGAAAGGCCCTTCTACAGGCGTGTATGCTGCTGCGCTGCTGGTGGTGTCCGGGAACGTGGGTTGGAAAGGAATAGATGGATGCCAAGTGCCCGGCTGGTAGACAGAGATGCAGAACCGAAAACAACTTTAGGCCTCTTGGCAAAGGTGTGTTTGATGTGGGTGAACGTAAATGTGAGCACCATCAGGTGAATGTTTACGCTGAGTGGAGTTTGCTTTTTGCATGAAAGTTTTTCAGGAAGCTTCTCAATTCAAGCAAGACAAGTGAGTAGCATATCTGTTGATGAGAAAAGCTGACTTGAGATCATTTTCGTCATCTTTTATCTATCTGATTTGTATGTAATGTATGTGGTTACACTTCATCAGACAATGTAATATTTTATTATTCTCTTATATTACGTATAAGAGACGAAAAAGCCTATGGCTGAAAGTCTCTCTAATAAAGATAATCAATAGTCCATCATATGTATGAAAAATATGCAAATAAATCTCCGAAAATACATGTTCCTTGATGCAGTAATGTCATCCGAAAATTTTCTAATGAATTATATGAAAATAATGATAGTTAACCGTATGAAAATAATTTATTTCCAACCCAGTATTGACACTGAAATTTGATCTTATAAAATTTTGTGTATGTACATATTGATTAAGATTAATAAATGTTTGCTCGCTCTAGCCTGTTATAAGCATGTATGTATCGTATGTATCATTTACAATTTACGTAGTAAATAATACATTACGGTGCTTGAACTTTATATTGAATTTCCAAACAATTTGGCCAAGTTTTAACGAATTGGGTTGTGATTTGGATTTTTGGGAGTACTTTTTTAAATCTTAATATGAGAAAATGTTTTCAGGGCTAGTAGTGGGTATGTAATATAATAGTAGTGAGTTTAGTAACTAAAATAATGAAAATAGTGACCAAATAGTGGCTTTGAAATAATAAAAAGATGGTCCATAGTGACATTTATTGATTGAAAAGATACGGTTCTAATCTTTCGTTGATTGGTACCCACTTCGAAATATTTTATAAACTCACAAACCATCTTGAGCATTTTTCATGCTCTTTAAAATAAAACAAATGGTTGAAGATCCCATACATTTGTTCTCGAAAAATCAGTCAAGAGTATGGTCCAATTCTAACCTCCATTTCCAAAATCTGCACTCATTTTTCTACCTAGTTTGAAAACAAACAATTTACTAAGTTGAGATGTGATTAGAACGAAAAATTGAGGCACAGAGAAAAATGTTCGAAGTCTCGGACTTGGACAAATAAAGAAATTCATATAACATAGACGAACTTTTAAAACGCTGTGACCTAGACAACTTTTCTAGATTGCAGTATAAGAAAAAATCTCATTCTTCTAGAACGAGGAAAATGTTTCAAGATGGAAAGACCAGGAAAAACATTTCATGCATGGACTTCAAATTTCGATCACGAAATAAAAAAGTATGATTTCAAGATACATTTTGGGACTTTAGACCATTTTTGAGCATGATTGACCGCCTACGGTTGCTCCTCTGTTAATGCCAGATCTGCTGTAATTACCTCGGTAATTACACAGAGAACCAATAGACGATGCTTGGGTAGAAATGTGTTGACGTGACACTCTGCACTTCCACGAGAAATCACTGGGATGTTGGGTAAGAATGTTGGATTTGCAGCAGGGTTCGTTTCGGTAAACGATAAGCTGAATTGATGTCCTAACGATCATAGAACACAAATGAACTTTGGTTTGAACCCACGTTCTTCTGCTTAGTAAGCAAAAACGTTTGCCACTAGGCAAACGAGCTCCTTTTTAATCATCGAGTTGCTGTTATTACTATGTAGTGATAAAGGGTGATACGGTCAAAATTTGGTCAAGGGAAAACGCGTGTAAATCGGTGAAATCGTTTATTTAAAAAATCAAATTAAATTTCTTTTTCAAGTTCAATTAGTATAAAATTCAGGAAAAATATTCAGTTAGGCTTCCGCTTTTCCAAATCCGAATTGCCGGGCCTTACGCTTGACCCCTGCCATCAGATTTTGTACATCTTGTCCACCTTCTTCGCCGCAGAAAGCCAGTTTGCCTTGAACTGCTGCTCGCCCTTAGCAGTTTTTTTGGTCTTCTTTAGGTTCCGCTTGACAATAGCCCAGTATTTCTCAATTGGGCGGAGCTCTGGCGTGTTGGGAGGGTTCTTGTCCTTGGGAACCACCTGCACGTTGTTGGCGGCGTACCACTCCATGGCCTTTTTACCGTAATGGCAAGATGCCAAATCCGGCCAAAACAGTACGGAACAACCGTGTTTCTTCAGGAAAGGCAGCAGACATTTATTCAAACACTCTTTCACGTAAATTTCTTGGTTGACAGTCCCGGAAGCTATGAAAATGCTGCTTTTCAAGCCACAGGTACAGATGGCTTGCCAAACCAGATATTTCTTTGCGAACTTTGACAGTTTCATGTGCTTGAAAACATCTGCTACCTTTCCCCTTCCTTTTGCCGTATAAAACTCCTGTCCCAGAAGCTGCTTGTAGTCGGCTTTGACGTAGGTTTCGTCGTCCATTACCACGCAGTCAAACTTCGTCAGCATCGTCGTGTACAGCCTCCGGGATCGCGCTTTGGCCGTCGTATTTTGTTTATCATCGCGATTTAGAGTCACTACCTTCTTGTAAGTCGATAGTCCGGCTCGTTTTTTGGCTCGATGCACGGTTGTAGACGATACACCCAGCTTATTTGCGGCATCTCGGAGAGAGAGGTTAGGGTTTCGCTTGAAACTACCGGCAACTCTCTTTGTCGTCTCAGCGGCTTCCGGTTTTCGATTTCCCCCCGATCCAGACTTCCTGGCTGTCGACAAACGTTCCCCAAACACTTTAATTACATTTGTAACGGTTGATTTGGCAACTTTTAGCGATTTCGCCAACTTTGCGTGCGAGTAGCTCGGATTTTCGTGATGCGCGAGCAAAATTTTGATACGCTGCTCTTCTTGCTTGGACGGCATTTTGACAACTGAAGAGTGAATTCCAAAATCAAAATAGGAGCAACATTCTACACACACACACCTTCAAAATGAGGGGTGTTCAGGTTTTTTAAATGCAAAATTGAAAGAAATACGTCAAGTTGATATTGACCAAATTTTGACCGTATAACCCTTTAATATTTATTGAACAAATCCTGATTACTTAAACAGGGTGAGCTACCGGTGGCTATGAAGATCGCTCATCCGAGGAGGATTATTTGTACGATGCTATGTATTTGGCCACCGTGCCTGTGGAATTGACCCATGTAAACCGTGATTTCCGATCTTGTCGCTACCGGAAACGACAAGCAATTGTTGCAATCACGTTGGTTGCAAAAGTGGATGACCCTGAGGGTGATCTAGTTATTGCTGTTGCTGGCTATGATCTCGGCGCTGCTATTTATCACCACACTTTAACAATTCTTGCAGGGAATTAAACGGATCCGTGCAAAGTCCGATAGGTTTGACTTCTAACCCGGGATATGATCGTCTAGTTCGATGGAATATTGAATTCATCCTGAAGCGAAGATCAGCGACTGTCAACAAAGTGCGAAACCTTAGCAGCTATTGGAAAATGCAGCGGCACCGATGGTGTAGTGGTAACCTCTCATGCCCCGTAACGTGGGTAGATCACCTTTTCGTGGTACGTTTCGGGATGTAAGATCTACCACCGATTCCTAGTCCTGACACCGATTCCTAGTGCCTTAGGGCGCCGAGCAGTGTGCCGTGATGTGTTTCAGCACAGTGTGCAGAGTTGATTACCCCTTGCTCTGCGCATTGTTCATAACAAGCTATGACCGACGTGATTATTGATTAAGCCTTGATTGATTTGATTTGATTCAATAACAAATAAAAACAAAAATACAAAAAACTGCCAGGAAAAAAAAAATACCGATAAACGGTAAATTGTTTGTTTCTGAGAGCTTGGCAAAATTTCACAGTTGGGGTAAATTTTGCTTTGCCGATCTCACCAAGGATCTCACGGCAATTGAATGTTTTACCCGGTTTTACCGAGATATTATCCGACGGCTCGGCTGTTGAATACTTCGCACTTTTTATTGCCGAGCTCGGGGAAAAAAATCTAAGTGTGATGACTATCAGGTAAAGCCAAAAGAAAATCAGCCACTCAGAAAAATCTTCAATATTTTATAACTTGGTCAAAATTTGAAAATATTGACAACTGAACAAATCCTGGAGCTACACATTTGGAGCGTACACACCGAGGGGAAGACAGTGAGAAATTAAGAGCAATCCAGAGTAAAGGCCAGTGCACAATAGATACGTTTTCAGGTTTTTTTGACAGATAATGCATGGGCTTACTGTCAAAAAACCTGAAAACGTATCTATTGTGCGCTGGCCTTAACTCTGAGGAACTCTTTTGCTCTCTGATGAACGATTTTATTATCTCGATTGTTTTGACAGCGCAGCCCAAGCAGTCAATGTTTTCGGTGTAAAGGAACGTTAGTGTTTTCAGCTGGTGATCTATGCCGTGAAATATACTCAATTCATCGGGGAACCTGCTAGCAAAACAAACATCACACAATAACGTTGCTGTTTTGGGGGCGTCTGTGGCGGCTTGGTGGAATAGTTTGTACGTTTATATTTTCCTGTTCTAGCAACTGAGACCCTCATAGAGTTCATCCTCAAGTACATGTCCCCACCAGAGCTGGTAACCGGAAGGGAATATCCATTCGCTTGTTCTTAGCATCTGGATGCTCAGTACTACATGGTACTACGGTAGCAAGATCCTGGTCACTTTCATTACCATTGCAAAGAGAAAAGTGCCCTGCAGAAAGCCATCATCAGAGTGATTTAATAAAATAGCCAAAACTTTAATAAACTGGTAGATCATTTCCTTATTTAAACATTGCATCCATTTAATTTCTTCATTCATTGTTTTCGTTTCGTTATCGAACTGACATTTGCATGGTCAGATTCCAAAACTGTATGCCCTACTGATTCTTTTTCGTCACAAATTAGATCAAATTTCAGAGCAAACCAGAGTAGCTCTGAGCAACTCTGAGTAAAAGAGATACTCAAATGAAAGCCGTCTCCCCCCTCGGTACACACTAATCCAGCCAGTAGGGTTTTACTTGGTTTTTGAATTGCGGAACTGTTCGGTAAAAGTTTAAAAAGCTGTGAAAAATTCATAAATGAGAAAAAAAAATTTCCAAACTTGTACAGACTTAGTTCTGATCTCGGTTCTGATAACTCCATGTAATGAGAGTAAATAAAATGTGTCGATTTAGTTGAGTCCTTACCTAAACACCAAATTTGAGATTTAGATTTCAGTAAAACGGATTGCTGGATCATGATCAGCAAAGCAATGCTTTACTGAAAGACAGCAAACGATATTTTTTACGGAAAAATACAGCTAACATAAACAGTTTGCTGGACACCCAAGGGGTAGGTCACTCTGTACACCAATCTTGGGCCTTCTGTTTGTCAGTGTGCCGGTTGTGCCGGTCATAGAGCAAGCTGCGATTGTTTGTAAAATACCTAACGTGGCAACCCAGTATTTCTGACACCTTGAATGTTTTGGTTTGAAATCGCAAGGATAAATCGGTCTAGTGGCAACCAAGGAGAAATGCAATGTCTTCATCGGTTGTAGATGATGCTCAAATTCATAGTATTCGTTCGTCAGCCGATACACTATGACGCGGGAAGTGGCGGTTGTGCGAAATTTTTCTTGTTTTCAGGATAATAAAAATCCTCAAAGGCAGACGAGAAACCTAGCCTATCGTGATGTAAAAAGCAACCGGTGGGGAACATTATTGGAGACCGAATATAGAAGATGATCAATATGACTTCTGCAGTTTGTTTTGTGTGAGTTGCATTATTTGAATTAAGTGTACAAATGGGGTCAGATTAACTGCCTCTTTCTCTCGACCCACGCTAGAACCTACATTTCGGTTTTATATCTATAATAGAACCCAGAAGTGAACTGCTGGTCTGCGTTCCTATGATATATATTTGATAAGAGGATGTTCCTGAATACTCTAATAAAAAAAAACGGATGATTTCCGAAGCACGACGTTAGGCAAAATAACCATAACAATTTTATTATTAAAATATACAGTCGAATAGCACGTAATGCTGTGAACAGCTTTAATCGCAGTTGTCCAGTAGTGCTCCCATTCTATTTACAACAATCCAATGCCTACGAGATTGTGCCGAAAGTGTGCCGAATCTAATTTTGGCACAATGTGCTGAGTGACTTACCCCTTGTGGACACCCATTAATGAGCTGTCAAACTGTTAGCGTGACAGTCGCAAGTACGTACGCACTAGAAATACTCAGAGGGAGAGATGGGCTAACTAATTGTAACTAAATTATCTTGCAACCCTTGTTAGAAGCTAGCATTTCACATGACTTTTACTTTTGATTCGATTTACGTGCAAAATAATAATTGAGTGCATCGCAATATTTTGCACATTTCTTGGTGCTATTAGTTAACCAACTAAGATCAATTAATCAATAGAGTTAGAATATTGTTTTGATTAAAAAAAATAGTTGAACACGAAACATAAAGGTGATTGAATTTCTGTTCAATTGCAATACTATCAAATTTAATCTAGTAAGAATAAGAAATCCTCGGAAAAATTCTAATGGGAATGTTCGATTGGCTCAGATTTTGACAGTTCATTTGGCTCAAAACATTCTCTCCGCCTATCTCTTCCTCTGAGTATTTCTAGTACGCACCACCGTCTACATCGGAGGAGGAGGAGGAAATAATTAAAATTATGTTGGTAAATACACTGGTTATATATAATAAAATATATATGGCAAAGAGCCAGCTGATCTTGTTGGTGATTCTATTGGAAGATTGCCGTAAAAGCTCAACGCAGATGTCGCCACTGCAAGATGATGATAATGTTGACAGACTGCATATAAAATTCGTGAAAATTAGCATTAAATCATAATTTTCATCAAGCATGTGTAAAATCACAAACGAAGTGACAGACGACTAACTGGCGAAGAAATCCATTTAAATAATGTGGTTCACTGTAATAGAATTTTCTTGGAAGCTTGTGCCATCATCCACCAGATGGGTTAGTTTTTTTTGTTTTGATTTGAACAAAGTTGATTTTGTGTACAATGATTCTTTGACAGTGTGCAAAGAGTGCGTATCATTTTGTGATTTTTTTATGCATTTCAGTTTTGAGTAGAGTGAAAGAGATAGAACCAAAACATTCTAGTACATTTGGTGAAAATGCTAGTTCAATCTAGTAGTAGTGTTGCCATGTGGTACAATCCAGTAGTAGTGGTGTTGCCATGTGGTACACTGAAAAATTGCAATAGCAGGTTAGTCACCAAAGTTTTCGAGCCGCTCCGTCTGTCACTTCGTTTGTGGTAAAATCCTTCCAATATAACATTCGAATTGAAGAAGAAAACGTTTTTACGATCAGACTGATGTGCATCTTTGACTTTTCCAGTTGAACTTTCATAAGATATATTAATTTCATTTCGCGGCTCCATCAATGCTGCATCGTAAATATGATGTAAACAGAAGTAAATTGCTCAATTACTCAAAATAAAGATGATTTGTCATCTTGTTATTACATTGAAGACCATCTAGCACCATTTTATAGTATGGTGCGTGTTGAGTAAAGTAAGTTCCGTTGCGTTTTCCGTCGAAAATTGTGAGTATCAATATGTTTGCTTAGAAAAGGCCAAACTGAACATTTATTGAATATTGGCGTCCTATACAACCAATTCTCTATTACCACCAGCATGATACTACCTTTCCTAAGTAAATTAACTTAATTTCCACTTTCATCTTAGTGGAAATCGCACATATTCACCATTTTCCGAAAAATGCAGCTGCGCAGGAGGTAACCTCTCGCTGTGGGTGCAAACTTGTTATGCATTATTTTCCATGAAAACCTCTCCGATCCAAACCGAAATAATAACAATTAGTTTTCAAACACGTTTTCTTACACGATTTAAGCAAAAGTTTCCACGGGAAATTATTAGTTTTTCTTTATGGACCGTTTTGCCCCAAAAAGCGTCTGTTTTACTTGGAAAAATTGGAAACTATCCTCTTTCTAGTAGTTCTCACTTCGAAATGTAGGAGGCAAAAGCTTGGAAAAGTTTGACTGCAAGACGCCAATATTATTTGTGATTTTTGTATCAACAATCTTCTTCAGAAGCTGCATGCTCCTAGTAAGAACAATATCGATTTACTGAGTCTATTAAGCAAAATGCTGCTAAATGACAGAATTTGGGATTGCTAAAAAAATCAGTCAAAATGAAATCTGAAATCTTTACTGATTTTCAGTAAAATATTGTCATTTTGACAGAAGTTGGAATTGCTGGAAGATACAGCAGCATTATTTTGCTAGAAAGTTTGCTGATCTTTCATCAAGTCTGAAATCAGCAAAAAATTTACTGATTTTCAGCGATTTAAATTTGGTGTGTAGGTCCTTACGGATAACGGTCATTTGAATTTGAACCGTGTTTTTCATCAATTCATATAACCAATAAAAATCTACTGACTCCTGTAAAATAATCTAAGTCTGTATAGAGAAGCCGAGGGAGCAGCTGACACTTGCGTGGGCGATCTATCATTTTCGATAAACTGTCGTATGAAATCATTCTTTACAATAGCACTTACGTCCATTTAAATACTTGCTCGAGAAATACTCACAATTTTTCAAATAAAAATAAATCAGAACCACTCTACTCTTCAATAATCGTTCTGCAACTGCAGCGCCATTTGCATACTTTCTGTGAACTAGCAAATCAAAACAAGAAACAAACCAAGAAAGAAGAGAAAAATCCTTCTCGTTTCGGTACCAATATTTCATTAGGGCGAAACTGTTTTTGTAAACAATGACTTCAACCGCCGATTTCTCGCAAATTAAATCACATTCCTGCAAATTAACGATACAAGCTGGTAGAGAAAATATTTCTCCAACTTTTGGTGTCGTTACTTTACATGTTTCAGCTTTTGTTCGCGAGAAATGGACGGTTTAAGTCAATGTTTATAAAAATAGTTTCGCCCTTTTGAAGTGTTGATATAGGTTTGTCGTTTGGGTTGTTTGTCTGCTGCTATCAAAAACAAAGCGATTAGTCAGAAAAGTAAAAGTGCCTTGTGCGAACCGAATTCCTCCAGGTAAAAAAAAAACTTTAAATTAAAGCAGAAGTGGTTTAGACTGGAGGAAATACTCGCGATTCGTTGCTAAATTTCCTCGCTGGCGCGTGGAAATTTGTGCCCGTGTCCAGTTTTGCGAAGTTGTTTCAAAAATTTCAGATAAGTTGGGAGGTTTAACTCAAGATGACGCAGAAAATGCGACCGCTGGTGGAGTCTTCCGATGAAGGTGATAATAGCGATAACGAGCTACACCGTCCCTCCGCAAACGTAAGACACAATTCAATGGCAGTAAGATTAGTCATCAAACTAAAAGGGTTTTTTTTTATTTTCCAACAGGGCGATCTATCCATCAACTTGGCGCCGGACGGCGATGACAGCGCCCTCCAGAATGGTCCAGTTTTCAGCTTGAAACGACGGAAAGGGGGCCAGTCGCAGTATGAGGTGAGTCGTTCAAAAGTGCTGCCTTGGCTGGATTCCAGGAAATATGTGCGCGTTTCTGTCGAAACGTTGCTAGTAGGGAGCACCCAAGAGGGAGCACTATATGTTGATAGTAGAATGTAAGAGGTATTGCATCATCATTAGTGATGTTTGCATTCTTCGTTGGCTAGCAGAGTCGCTGTAAAAGGGACGTGAACTAAGTAGCGCGAATCCGACAGTATCAAGTTGTGTGCTTGCTTATCTTATAGGTATGGAGCAGTGGGTGAAGCGGGGTAGAGTAATCGTCGAAGGGAAGTAGTATTGAATTTCAAGCCCTTGTTGCAAACATCTGAGTCGTAATTCAATCACGTTGTTGTATGCTCCCTCAATTCGATAGAGTATGAATCAAACAGCTGTGTGACTTGTATATCCAGACATTATGTTAAATTGTTATCAAAGGGATTCATTTTCTGAAGTGAATTCTTTTCAATGATCGCTATTCCGCTGTTCTTCGCATGTCCGTCCCATGGCGAAATCAGCAAGCCGAGAAAATGGCGTTTTAAGCTTGCTTCGTACCATTGCTTCTTATGTGATGGGACAACCAATTTGACTGTCTTTCCAAACTTTTTCAGAATAAAGTTTTTGAGTTCATCCAATATTATGAAAATATGAGTAATTAGCTACCATTTGCATTGAAAAACTCAGTTTTGACAAAAACGACTATGGAACTGACAAACGAAGAGCGGCAGTATTGCTATATCGTCTAAGAAATCCTCTTCTTTTACCTAACTTAATCTGGTACCCAGATATCCGAATGTGGAAAGGAAGTACAATACACAATACCCAATAGCAATACTTTAAATTGATTTAATTGAAATTTATGCGAAATCAGTGAGGTTTGTCTTTAAAAGATAGTATACAATATATACATATAGTATACGGTTTGAATTACTTACTTATTATCATGGTATTCCGTTATGACACATCATGATAAAAAAAAACATCCCCTGCTCCGCTACAAAGGGCCCCTTTGCAATTGACGCTATCTCTCGTGCGCGCATTAATGCATTACTAGTGCAACGCAGTGGTTATGTCGCCTAGGAGCTTAGAGCTGGAAGAAGTCGCTTCGTCAATTTCAAACCATGACCCAATTCAAACTAATATATTCTTCGATTGCAGAGCCTGGACTACGACGTCTGTGAGAATGTACTATGGACCCAGGAGAACCGTAAGATCGAACAACGCACCACCGTGCGGAAGGACTTTGCCCGGTGGATCATCTCGATGCAGATCGGTATCGGGACCGCGCTGGTGGCCTGCGGGATCAATATCGTGATCGATCAGTTATCCTTTCTGAAGTATTCGTTCCTGAAGCGACAGGTCGATCAGAACGTGCAGAACGGTGATCTCAGCATTCCATACCTGTACTGGGTGCTGACCAATGTGGTTCCGGTGATGATCGGGGCCACGTTGGTGGCCTATGTAGAACCGGTGGCGGCCGGTAGTGGAATTCCGCAGGTCAAATGCTACTTAAACGGCGTTAAGATTCCGCGGATTGTGAGGATCAAAACGTTGGCTGTGAAGGCGGTCGGTGTGGTTGCTTCCGTAGTTGGTGGACTGGCGGGTGGTAAGGAAGGGCCGATGATTCACAGCGGTGCAGTGATTGCGGCTGGACTTTCCCAAGGAAAAAGTACAACGTTCCGAAGGGATTTGAAGGTGTTTGAATATTTTCGCGATGATCACGAGAAGCGAGATTTTGTAGTCGGAGGAGCGGCAGCGGGTGTGGCAGCGGCCTTCGGTGCGCCAATCGGAGGTATTCTCTTTTCTCTGGAGGAGGCGGCTAGTTTCTGGAATCAAGCCTTGATTTGGAGGACGTTTTTCGCTTCCATCATTAGCTCATTCACGTTGAACATCGTGCTCTCTGCATACCATGGGCTGAGTAGCTTCCGGTACCGAGGTTTGTTCAATCTGGGCGAATTTGAACCGTTGCCTTTCGAATACTACGAACTTCCGATCTTCATCCTGATGGGTGTGTTTGGTGGAATGTCCGGAGCGTTTTGGAACAGTATCAACAACCGGATGAACATCTTTCGTGCCCGCTTCATCAAGTACCGATGGGCCAGGGTGGTGGAGGCTGCTTTCGTGGCGGCCCTAGGAGCTACCTTTGCTTGTGCAATGGCCTATTCGATCAACGATTGCCGACCGCTTGGAAACGATCCGACGGAGACTCCGGTACAGCTGTTCTGCGAAGATAACGAATACAATGCGGCTGCCGCGCTGTGGTTCCAAACTCCGGAGGCAACCGTCAAGGCACTGTTCCACGATCCTCCCGGATCGCACAAGATACTGACGCTGGCTGTGTTTGTCCTGATCTACTATCCGTTGTCCTTCGTGACCTATGGCTTGAGTGTTTCGCTGGGAATTTTCATCCCGACGCTGCTCGTCGGAGCGGCCTGGGGACGGTTGACCGCTTCCTTTATGGTGCTGGCATTCCCGGGCTCAAGTGTAAGTCAAATTCATTCATTTCAAGTGACCGAATTGCAAGAGTTTTCATTGTTTACAGATCTTTGTCAATCCGGGTAAGTATGCTCTGATCGGAGCGGCTGCCCAGTTGGGCGGTGTCGTTCGAATGACACTAAGTTTGAGTGTAATCCTGCTGGAAACTACGGGAAACATCGCATTCGTTCTGCCGATAATTCTCACGCTGATGGCGGCCAAGTGGAGCGGAGATTACTTCAACGAGGGCGTTTACGATAACCAAATCAAATCGTCCAAGGTTCCGATGTTGCCGTGGCACGTGGACCCCGCCCTGCAGCAGAACATTGCCAACGATATTATGAACCAGCCGGTGGTTTGCGTGCGGCGGATGGAGAAGGTGAACTACATCATCGACATCCTGAAGAATACCACCCACAATGGATTCCCGGTTATTGAGGACGATGAAAATGTAACAAATGGGAATGAGGTCAACACTTGGAATTTTAGTACTGACGATTTTTTTTTCATCTAGGGAAATCGTGAAAACGGCAAACTGATCGGTTTGATCTTACGATCGCAGCTGGTGGTAATTCTAATGAAAAGCTTGTACATTGAAACCAATCGGTATTGGAAGGATCTCGTATCGATCCAACTGTTCAGAAAGGAATATCCGCGTTATCCCACCATTGAGGTAAGATTCTTTCTTTTTCAGATTTTTACAGAAATATTGACAGTCACCGTCAAAGTAAACGGCTTGACCGGAACAAATCATGAGTTCGCATGTAGGCTCTGCCCGCGAACGGAACTTTTCCCGTAATTCCCTTGAAACTAGTCAAAGAAACGCATAGGATTTTCAGAAGACACACACACTGATCACAAACCAAATTTTCTTCAAGATATTGAAATGTCCAAGATTCAGTATCTATCCAAACCTCTTCAGGATTTTCTTGGAACACTCTTCGAAGTTCTCTTAGAACTTTTTTTTCGGAATTCCCTTGAAACTCTTCTAAGAATTGCCTATGAATTTCTTTTGAATTATCCTTAAAATTCCCTGTTGGTTCTCAACCAAGTTTGCTAGTGTATTCTCGAATGAGAACCTCTCTGACGAGCACGTTTCTCTAGCAGCCAGTAATGTTTCAATGTCTGGTCAATCTTTGGCAGCTATCAACATCGACCTCGCTATGATAACTAGGGCGGCTTCGCAACTGAAGTCTTCATCTAAGCCTGGACCTGACGGAGTTTCTTCCGTCTTTCTCAAGCAACACATCGATAGCCTGGTGGCTCCTCTCTGCCTTCTGTTCGAAATGTCCCTCTCCAGTGGGGTGTTTCCTTCTTGCTGGAAATCAGCTGAGATGTTTCCAGTGAATAAGAAGGGATGCAAAAGAAACATCGACAACTATCGCGGCATCACATCGTTGTGTGCCATATCTAAACTTTTCGAGTTGGTCGTTATGGAACCATTAGTCTCTCACTTCAAGCAGCACTTGAACGGAGGTCAGCATGGTTTCATGGCAGGGCGGTCGACTACTTCCAACCTTCTGTGTCTCACCTCGTACATTACGGAGAGTACACTCTGAAAAATTGTCACGTCCAATTTACGTGAAAACATAGGCGGTTTTCGTCCACCTTATTTTTCACGTAACTTTTACCGGAATTGCACGTAGTCGATCAAAACTCAGCTTCTATTATCTACGTAATTATGCAGGTAAATAAGACCTGATTTCCACTTACTGCTTACGTGAAATCGGGGTGGTAACTTTTACGTGATATTCCGCTTCGTTTGAAATGTTTTTCACATAATTTTTACGTGAATTTTGAATGAGAATAATGGAACTTATATGTTTTATGTTTGCTGGGGGGGGGGGGTTTTTCCTTAGGTTGACCGTCAGATAAAATACAACTGGTTTCTGCGATGTCCAAAACTATAATCAGACCCAGTCTCAGTTTTATTTCTTATTCTCGACTCTCGAGTATCGATCATCGTATCTTTTCCCTACTATGTTGTCGCTCTGTTTCTTGACAGCGATCGGGGCACGTTCGTTAGTGCGTTACACTCTAAAAGCATTCTAATCAATAAAGAGTTGTACATAACAACTCCTCCATCCTTAAGCAAGTAATATAACTTATTAAACATCGATTGATTTATATAATCCAAAAATTCCTAACTTTAAGTACAAATTTCGACAGTTTTTTGCAAACTTATTTTCAATAATTTCAGTGACTAATAATACATTCGATAAGAAAAACTGGCTTCCATTTTCTTCACGTATACACAAAATCGCTATCCTTTTTCTGAACCCGCATGCGTTTCGATCTCCTTAGTTGGGGATTCGACACCATCGCCGACTCTTGATGTTTCCTTTTCACACTTCTTGGTTGATTCGATAGCGGATTCGAGTGGTCCGCTTGGGGGTATGATTGGCTTGCTTGATCTGACGAATTCGCTTGACTCGCTTGGGGTATAATCCCCTCCTCTTCGATCTCCCTGACGTCATGTGGTCTCTCAACATTTCTGCTCGTGTTTGGGACGGGATGTCGTAGCAGGATGCTGGGTCTTGACAACTCGTCAACCTTCTTACATGCTTTCAACTGGCTGCGATGGGCCAGGATTACAGCGTTTCCAATTTGAACCTGGAAGGTGTTTAGAGAATACTTTTTAATAAACAATACTTTGATCCAGCGAAGATGGTTATGTGGGTTATTATTTTTATACCACAGGCTATCTCCTTCAGTCAGAGTATCCAGCGGATCAAAAGATCGTTTTGGGACGCTTCCCACGCTATTTGGCTCTGTATGCTCCTCATTAGATTGGGTTACCAACTGTTTTTTATAATGTTTAGTAGGATTCATCAGATCAATCAGTGTTTTTGGCCTATATGTAAAAATCTTTTCCGTTGGAAATTTTTCATCTCCAGTCACACAAGTATTTCTATAATTTATCAGGAATAGGTTAATCTGGTCCTCCAAATTCATATATGCCACTTCTGGGTCAATCAAAAACTTCTTCAGAACATCTTTTACCGTCCGCACAAGCCTCTCTGCTTGGCCATTACTGGAGGGGTTATAAGGCGGACTTTTAAAAACTTTTATTCCCTGTTTTTCTAAGAAACTTGCAAAGGTATATGAATTAAAAGGAGGACCTCCGTCTGAAACTACCACATCTGGTAGTCCGAATCGAGCAAAAAATGCAACCAACTGTTTTAAAACCTGACCAGCATCCGTTCCTTTTTTCATCCAGATCACTTCTATCCATTTTGAGTAACTGTCAACAATTAATAGAAAGGTATGATGAGAAAAATGGAAAAAGTTCATGTGGATTCTACTGAACGGTCTTGTGGTAGGAATCCATTTTGACTCAATGTTTGGTTTCTTTACTACCGCCATGCTACTGCAAACATCACATCCAGCAACAAATTTCTCTATGGCAGAGTTTATCCCAAACCAATAAACTGATCGCCTTGCCAACTGTTTCATTTTGACCATTCCCGAGTGATTAGCATGCATCAACTTCAAAATGTGCCCTTGTAACTGATGTGGTACTACCACCCTGTCCTGGTACAAAAGGCATCCGTCAACCATGTCCAAATCGTGTTGATTTGAAAACACATCAACAAAGCTTCTTTCCACCTTGACAGGCCAGCCATTCTTTAAATATCCTATGATTTCTTGAAGAAACTTGTCACTCTTAGTAGTTTCGGCAATCACCGCACAGTCAATAGGCAACTCTTTCCCAAAATTAATACTGCGAACTAAATCATGATCATATTCATTTGGGATTACCTCATTCAACGGAAATCTAGAACAAAAATCCGCGTTGCCCATTTTGGAAGACGGTCTGTATTGAATATCAAAATCATATATAGATAACTCCAGAACAAATCTTTGTAAACGGGTAACATATATTGAATTCCTACCGGATCTCCCAAAAATTCCTACCAATGGTTTGTGATCGGTGAAAACTTGAAACTTTTGTCCGTACAAAAACTTGTGAAATTTTTTATAGTGCATACTAAGGCCAACGCTTCAAGATGTAAAATTGGATATGATTTTTGGGCGTCATTCAAAGTAAAAGAAGTGAAACTTATTGGCTTTTCAACTCCATCAATGTTATGAGCAATCACTCCACCTAAGCCATAACTGGAAGCGTCACTAACTATCACAATCGGCTTACAAGGGTCGTAAAATTCAAGAAAATCAGTTTCAATCAACGAATTTTTGCTTTTTTCAAAGGCTGTCTGACAGTTTATATCCCACACAAATTTTACATTGTTCCTCAACAGATTGTATAGGTGGTACAACTTTGAGGATAAATGAGGAATAAATTTATTGTAATAATTTATTAACCCCAAAAACGATTTAAGTTCCGCCACATTAGTAGGACTTTTCGCATTCTTAATTGTATCTATTTTATACTGACAAGGCAAAAGACCCCTATTGCTTATGACGTGACCCAGATAAACCAGTTCTTCAACAAAAAATTTACACTTTTCCCAGTTTACCTTAATGTTAGCTTTATCCAATCTGTCTAAAACAATAAACAATTTCCTTTTACAATCATCCAAATCGTCTCCAGCAATCAAAACATCGTCCAAATAAACATATACATGTTCAATACCTTCTAAAACTTGGTCCATCACTTGTTGAAAAATGGAAGCACTGGATGAAGCGCCTTGAGGCAATCTGTTATACTTGTACAATCCTTTGATTGTGTTTATTACCATGAATTCCTTTGATCTTTCCGATAAAGCTAACTGTGTGTAGGCACCCTCCAAATCTAATGCGCAAAATATTTTAGACCCCGCCAAACCGGCGAATAAATCCTGGGCCACAGGTAACGGATACGTATTAGGTATTAAACATTTATTGATAGAAACTTTACAGTCTATGACTAAACGTATTTCATCATTTTTTTTTATCACAACAATTACTGGCGATGCCCACTCACTCGTTTTGACTGGAGTAATGACATTTTCATTCTCCAATTTCGTTAAATAATCAATTACTCTGTCTTTTAACCGATAAGGAACACTATATGCTTTTTTAAAAATCGGCACGTCATTTTTTAAAACTAAATCGGCTTCATAACCCAATATGGGAGATGAAAAATCTTTGGTGAATACTTTTGCAAAACGTTCTTTAACTTCATTCACATAACCAATGCTTCGTTCATCAATTAAATTGTTTACCATAAGAGTATTGGTAAAATAGTGCCTCCAATTTGGATGAAATATATCAAGCCAGTCGCGACCTAGCAAGGGAGTAAACTGATTGTCGCAGTTTAACACTAGTAATTTGCATTTACTCTCAACTCCCTTGTATTTGACCAATACAACAGCTTCTCCCTCTATTTTAAGTTTTGCTCCATTAACTACAATTAATTGTTTGGAACAGTTTTTTAATTCGTTTTCAAATCTAGAAAAGTATTGATCCTTATTAATGACTGACACCGATGAACCGCAGTCAATTTCCATTTTTACAGTTGTATTCTCTATAGTCACATCTACCAAACAGGGATTGCTTATCTTGTTAACGGACGTTACGAGCTTACATTCATAATTACCTTCATCATCACTATCGCTGTCCGAATCCTTAGTATTCATTCTATCCAGGAGCTCACTGAGGTGTCTATCCACGGTAGGTTCGGGTTGTGTTGTTTCCAAAAGGTTCACTGCTCCCCTCGCTAGATGTTTCAGTTTGAAGCACTTTCGTTTTATGTGACCTTTGATACCACAAAAGTCACAAGTCAAGTCTGCATATCTCGAAGGTTGCCTTCCATCGTCTCTACGCCAGTCTCTCGTACGCACATTATCCGGTTGATCTCTATTGCGGAATTTGTAATCAAATTGTCCCCGATGCCTATAACCCAGTCGATTTTTGACTGGTCCGCGATTTGAATGTTCTCCCTCTTCAAAACCATCATATCTACGATTACGATTAGCCGCATCGTATACTTTTACCAATTTATCAAAACTTTTCCCAGTGTTATTTGGACTACGATCCTTAAGTGATGCGATTAATCCATAATTATTATTAGAGCCCAGGTTTCTAGCATTTTCCCCTGCCATTTCCCATGTAGCAATTAGTTTTTCAGCGCTCTGCAAAGTTAAACTTTCTTCATTTAGCAATCGTTGCCTTAAAGCTGTGTCTCTCAACCCAGCCAAAATACGGTCCCTAATTGCCACTTGTTTAAATTCTCCAAAAGAACAAAATTCTGCTTGTAATTTTAACGAAAGCACGAAGTCCTCAGCCGTTTCGTCTGGCTGTTGTATTCTGCAGTTGAACTTCATGCGTTGAACCAAATCTGATTCGGTCTTGTCTAAACGAGCCTTCAACTTAGCTACCATATCCGGGTATTTAACAGCGGTCAAGCTTTCTCGGGGATATAGTAGCCGCAGTTCAGAGAAAATTACAGGCCCACTTAAAGCAATTAAGTAAGGTTTTTTGTTGTCCTCAGACACATCATTGATCACAAAAGAATATTCTAATCGTTCCACCCAATCGGCGAATGAACCACCTTTCCGGTATGGCTCAATAGTAACCGCCATACTTGGGCCGGCCATTGGTACAGAATAGGTTTGAAAAGAATTACAAGCAATATGATGTGTATGAACTAGCGTTCCAATTGATATTTGACACAAATCCCAATCAATTATCCAAAATAACACAGGAAACAAAATCGAAAGTATCTCGATTAGGTTAGAATAAAAAGAATCAAAACTTTTGACTCACCAGTCTCCGCTTCACGCTACCTCCAAAAAGTAATCAGCAGTAAAGGTTTACCGCCGTCGCTGGTTTTTGGGAGCTGCGCCTTCCGTGCACCACACCGAATGTTTGATTATCGATCAATGTGCAATTCCTGTTTCCGGCGTGTCACTTTTTCGGCGTCTTGTAGAAAAGCGTTCTTAATCCCGAGTCTGACTCGCTTCCGGGTTTTTTTTTCCAACGAACCACGCCGACCGGGTACCAGTACAGAGAGAGGCTTGATATTGCAAGCAAACGTACGATGAAAATTAACACCTTGGTTTTACTCCACCTCGCTTGAACGGAAAGATTACCTTCACTGTTAATTATCCTGTTCGAGTAGTCCGGAATCCGTGTCCTAATCCGTTGCAAAAATCCTAGTTCAAATCCGTGTAGCCGAGATTTCCGCGAAATCCTTTTAATCCTGCGTCGTCACTTTTATGTTTGCTGGGGGGGGGGGTTTTCCTTAGGTTGACCGTCAGATAAAATACAACTGGTTTCTGCGATGTCCAAAACTATAATCATTCTCGACTCTCGAGTATCGATCATCGTATCTTTTCCCTACTATGTTGTCGCTCTGTTTCTTGACAGCGATCGGGGCACGTTCGTTAGTGCGTTACACTCTAAAAGCATTCTAATCAATAAAGAGTTGTACATAACAATATGTAGAAGCAGTCAATATTATGCAATTTCATCGGGCAGATATAAATTCCACGTGTTTAGATTGATACTTATATTTACTCATAAAATTGCAAATTATTGACTATTTGGTAGGTAGAAATGTTTATGAGATTTTTTATTTCCGTCGAAATATTAATAACTGTTTTCAGACTCAAAATGCTGATGCCACCGTCTGAAATTATAAAACTAGAAAAAGGCTACATATAATCATAAATAAATTAATGTAAATCAATCAAATTACCGTCCAATATTTGTAGCAAGCTGCTGGGAAATTTTGAATTTTTGAGGTGTTCTTCCACCACGCTTGGTGACGCCATATTGACTTTTTTTTTGCGTACCTGGAAATCACGTAAATCTCTTTTCGCGGAAATATCGAAGTCCCAAACACACAAACACAAATACACTAAATCTGTTTACATGAATAACCGGTCGATTTCACCAACATTTTTAGTGGACATGACGTGTAATGCAGGTCAAAGTCTGAGTACTGCGAACTAACTCAAAATGCTTGTCATCTGGAGCCGAGTCAAACTGTCAAAGTTCCTAACGTCACGTAACATTTGAGATTTTCTAAATACAGATCAGTTACGTGATATTTCACGTAAACCGGACGTGAGGATTTTTTAGAGTGTATGACACACCATATGCAACCAGATGTCATCTACACTGACCTATCAGCCGCCTTCCACAAGTTGAACCCCTGCCTGATGATGATCATAACTCCAATGCCTTCAACTCACCTCAAACATCTGCCAGTCGGCAACATGGAGCCACCACAGTCAACTGCACTCCGGGACGCATTCTTGCCTTCCGCCCTGAGGAAGCCCCTATTCCACTCATCGCAGTCCCACGAGCCCCTCCTGCCAGCAACCAGCAGTCGTCCCGGCCCTGCGTTTGAGATGGGAGAAGGGGTCTTCCACATTCCTGTTATTGGCAAATATATTATCGCCTGAAAGTATCTTGGTTTCCAGCGGCCCTACTCGAACATCCTTCCTCCGTCAAGTGACATCTACCAGCTCCCAAATGCAACTACACGCTGAACCTTCCATTGTTCCCGAACAGCGGAGGTCGGACATAACGATTTACTATCAGAACGTTGGCGGTATGAACGGCCTCGTGGAAGATTATCATCTGGCCGTCATGGATCACTGCTACGACATTTTAGTTTTGACCGAAACATGGCTCAATTATCGAACCATTTCAAACTATGTCTTTGGTGCTGGCTACGAAATATTTCGCTGCGATCGAAACACGAATAATAGTAGGAAAACTACTGGGGGAGGCGTCCTTATCGCAGTTAATTCCAAGCTGAAAGCAGAAGTTATCGAGGACGATTCCTGGAACAGGGTTGAACAAATGTGGGTGGCTATTCAACTTGGTGATCGTCAATTGCTTCTCTGTACAGTGTACATCCCTCCAGATCGAACCCGTGACTTGGAGCTTACTGACGCACATTGTCGATCAGTCTTGGCCGCTTCAGACAAAGCAGGCCCTTCCGACGAAGTTATTGTTCTTGGCGATTTTAACCTACCGGACATTGCATGGATTCCAACCCATAGTGGTTTCTTTTGTCCTGATCACGAGCGTTCATCTTTCCACGTAGGAACCATCCAGCTCCTGGACAGTTATAGCATAGAGGTAACTCTAAGACCACTGGGTCCCGAAGAAAATCATTATTATTTTTGGCTCACTCAGTACCAGAACAACGGTCCCAAGCAGTCCCAAGCTATTTCACTCACCCCTGCATGTTCTGCATGAATCCACACACCCCTGATGTTATCTGTCAAACTTTCATAGCGAATCAAAACAAACATAGTGTAGTAATAGAATTTCAACTAGAATAGGGTACGTTAATCGTTTGCTTGGAACCAATAGGCTACTAAAGTGGTGAGCCAATTTAAAATCGTTAGTTTCGTATTGATTGTTGGTTATAGTACCGCAGTTCTGTCACAAATCAATGGCCTGTTGAATGAAAACAACCGCACCCTGGATCTCTGCTTTGTGAGTGCTCGTGATACAGCTCCTTTCCTCTCCACGGCACCCGAACCTTTGGTCAAGGTAGTGCATCATCACCCTAGTTATCGTGATCGAAAATAATATTGTCCATGATTTCACCAGCACTCCAAACGCTGACCATCGCAGTATCTTCCATGTGCTAGATTGGGAGCATATTCTAGATCCTGTAGACGTCAACATTGCTGCACAAACCTTTTCTCACGTCTTGGCATATGTCATTGACAGACACGTTTCCAAAAAGATCATCCATATCGACTCTCGCGTCCCGTGGATGACGAAAGATCTTCGCTCGTTGAAAAGAACTAAGAAGGCTGCTCTCAGAAGATTTACTAAACTCCGCACACTGCCGCTGAAATGCTACTATGTCAGACTCAACCACGAGTATAAGCGGTTAAGTCGTCTCTGTTTTCAACGCTATCAAAGGAGGATTCAACGGCGGCTAAAATCACACCCGAAATCCTTCTGGAACGAGCAACTCTCCGCTAATATCATTACTTCTGCGGCCAGTAATGTTCCTTTGATCAACCAAACGCTCAGCATGGTCGAAGCCACTACAGATACGATTTCTAGAGCAGCATCTAAACTTAAGACTTCAAGGAAGGCTGGACCCGATGGTGTTCCGTCGATTATTCTTAAAAAGAACATCACTTGTCTTTTAGATCCACTGCGCCGCATATTCCAGCTCTCTCTTTCCAGCGGCATCTTTCCGTCTTGCTGGAAGACTGCGGATATGTTTCCTGTCCATAAAAAGGGAAGCAAACGCGACGTAAACAACTACCGGGGAATCACGTCGCTGAGTGCTGTATCAAAACTTTTTGAATTGGTTGTCATAGAGTCCCTAAATGCGTATTGCAAGCAATATCTAAGTACAGATCAACACGGATTCATAACTGGGCGTTCCACAACTACGAACCTGCTGTGCCTAACGTCTTACATCACAGACAGTTTGATTGCTCGGACCCAAACGGACGTTATCTACACAGATCTTACGGCAACCTTCGATAAGCTGAACCACGAAATTGCGATCGCTAAGCTTGATAGGCTAGGGATCGGTGGAAATCTTTTGAGATGGTTTCGTTCATACCTCACGGAGCGCCAATTGACAGTAACTTTGGGTACTTGTCGCTCAGCAAGCTTCTGCGTAAAGTCCGGTATACCTCAGGGTAGCCATCTGGGACCATTAGTATTTCTCCTCTACTACGACGACGTTCACCATGTTATCACAGAGCCACGATTATCGTTTGCAGACGATCTGAAAGTGTTTCTGCGCATCCGCTCACTTGCCGACTGCCGTTCTCTCCAAAATCAGATTGATATCTTTGCTGACTGGTGTAGTCTAAACCGACTGGTGGTCAACCCAGCTAAGTGTACAGTTATTACTTTCTCACGCAAGAAACAACCGATTATTTTCAACTACAAACTACTAGGCACGACTATCGAACGGGTGCACTGCGTGAAAGACTTAGGCGTTTTTCTAGACTCAAAGCTGACATACTCACACCATATATCGCATGTCGTCGACAAAGCGTCCAGAACGCTTGGCTTTGTCTTCAAGATTACTAAGAACTTCACGGACATTTACTGCTTGAAATCGCTCTATTGCTCTCTCGTACGATCTACGTTGGAATACTGCTCTGCTGTCTGGAGCCCGAACTACAATAATGGGGCCGAGCGAATTGAATCTGTTCAACGATGTTTTCTTCGCTTCGCGCTCCGTAAGCTGCCTTGGAGGTACCCACTTCGTCTTCCAAGCTACGAGAATCGCTGCCAATTGATCAATATCGAGCCCTTACGTATCCGAAGAGATGTTTTCAGAGCCTTAACCGTCGCCGATACTCTGCAAGGAAGAATCGACTGCGAAGCAATTCTGCAACAAGTGAACATTAATGTTCAACCTCGATCACTGCGCAACAGTCTTATGCTGAGACTTCCACTTCTTCGAACTAATTATAGCATAGGGAGCGCTATTTACGGCTTGCAGCTAGTGTTCAACCGAGTAGCGTCGATGTTCGATTTCCACTTGACACGGAATATGCTTCGCCGAAGATTCTCTGCCTTTTTTGCTGACCGAAGGCGCTTGATGCCCAACAGCTAAGTGTAAAAGTTAAGACTTATAAATTTTTAGTAACTTGACAATGCTTTCCTAGTTATTTTCGTTTGTAACCAAATAAATCCCATCCCCAAACTGTATAGGCTCGGTATATACGGCAGTCTTCTACGATGGTTCGCATCCTATCTATCTGATCGTCCGTTGGAAGTTACAATCGACGACTGCCGATCTCCTTCGTTCCCTGCCACTTCGGGTATTCCGCAAGGTAACCACCTCGGCCCGTTGATATTTCTTGTGTATTTCAACGACGTCAATTTCGTCCTCGACTGTCGTTCGCAGACGACATGAAAATCTATCTCCGAATCCGAGCCATCGCTGACTGCCACCTTTTCCTACAACCAAATCCAACAAAATGTTCAGTAATCACGTTCTCACGGAAGAAACATCCAATCCATTCAGTTATATCCTAGAAGGCGTTGACGTACATCGTGTGAATCACATTAAGGATCTGGGAGTCATTTTGGATTGTCAACTCACATACAGTCAGCATATCTCGTACGTGATCGACAAGGCATCCAGAACGCTCGGCTTCATTTTCAGGATAGCTAAAAGTTTCACGGACATCTACTGTTTAAAGTCGCTTTACTGCTCCCCCGTCCGGTCGGTGTTAGAATACTGCTGCCCTGTATGGAATCCCAATTACCAAAACAGTGTCCAAAGAGTAGAGTCTATTCAACGACGATTCATCTGGTTTGCCCTTCGACGATTGCCTTGGAGGGATCCTCATCGCTTTCCAAGCTACGAAAGTCGGTGTAGAGTCGATGAGATACGACAAGGGCCCTGTCTGTGGCAGACATTCTACAGGGTAGAATCGATTGTCCTTCTATTCTACAACAAATCGACGTTAACGTTCAACCAAGAGCACTCCGTAACAATGCAATGCAGCGGGTACCTTTTCGTCGTACAAACTATAGTTGGTATGGTGCTATCAATGGGCTACAAAGGGTTTTCAATCGTTAATGATTTTCACTTGGCACGCCAGACGCTACGTCAGAGATTCCGTGATATATTTTTAAGAATTAGGAATTAAGTTGTACTTCACGACCTTTGCAGCTCGTTACTACTTGACTATATTGTATTTCCTAGTATTGCTTAATCCGTCATTAGAACTAAACCCAGTCTGTTGATGTAGAACCAAATAAACAAATTGTATTCTAAAATTCCTTGAAACTCTCCTAAAAATGTCTTTCCAGATTTCTGTTTTAGAGCTATCTCAGAGTTCGAAGCTTTCAAATTGCCGCATAGTTTACCTTTAATTTATGCTTAATCAGGGTGTCTACTACCTGGAAAAACCTGGAAAACCGGGAATTTACAGGGAATTTTATTTTTTCTGGAAAAACCTGGAATATTCAGGGAATTTTGGTTCCACTCAGGGAATTTTCCAATTATTTCTTCATTCGTAATTCAAAAGAAGTTTTTCGTTCCGTTTCTCGAAACGTTTCTTAAGGACACTGAACTTGACAAGCATCTGACAGCTAAGACAACGTGTGCGAACGAGACAAGTTCATTCAGAGAGTCTTGTCACGCTCGCTCTTCGCTGATTTGTATGTAGAGGATCAAAATCGTCGTAAAAAGGAAACAACCGAAAAAGAGAGACTGGCAACCGTCAAAAGGAAGCATACGAAGCATGTATTGTATAAGAATAAGCATGCCATACAGCAGCAGGTCTGAGACCCAACATAGATTTTTTTGGAGCTTCAGAGAGGGTCGGAGATCTACTGAGAAATTTTTTGAGCTTCAGGGTAGTTCGTAGATCTTGAGAACAGAACTACAAACAAATTAAAAGTTATTAACAGAAATTCATAAAAACAAAATCACAAGAGCGTAGATCTTCAGATAAATGTTCAAAGAAATTTTCAAAACTTCAAGCAAGCAAACATAATTTCAAATCAATTTGTAAAACTATAAGCGAAATTTTGTAAATTTTCAGGGAAATTTGCATAACTTCAGACAAGTCCAAGAATCTACAGTGAAATATAAAGTATTTCACAGAAGTTTGGAGATCCTCGAAACATTATTCAACATCAGAAAAGTTCATAGATCTTCAGAACAAAGCTACAGAACTTTGAAAAAAATTAAAGGACTTCTGAAAAAATCACAAGAATCTCAGAAATGTTAATGGATCTTCAGTAAAAATTGCAGAACTTCAGAGAAGTTCGGCGATGGATTTAGGAACTTCTGAAGAACACACAGAACTTCCCTCCCCTTGGCTAGTTTTTTAACCTGGACGTTGGTGGGTGGGCCTAATCTTATGCTTCATATTGGAGCGTTGGAGACGGTTGGTTAGGTCCGGCATCGTTGGCTCATGCCGTGACAGAATAGCGTCATGAGCATGCGATGAGGATTACTGAGCTTCCCCTCTCTGATGAACCATTGCATAAGAGAACCAAAGTTCTAGCCTGAAGTGATAGTATCACACTTGTTACTCCTTTATTTGAAAGCCGCGTTATAGTACGCTTACGTATAGGCACTGACGTTGGGTGCGATACTGGCGGGTTTTGCCGCAAATCACTCTAATTTTATTTATTTTTACGCAGATAGATTTATTTGGGTTTGCAAGGGAATTATACAATTGAAACATTTCAGAAAGTGGCCAACAGTGCTCCTTCTACTTGCGTGACAAGCTTTCGTTGTTGTTTTCATTGAGGTATTACTCAGGGAACAATGTTAAACACCATTTTTGTACATGGTATTGCAACTAATCTTATATGTGCTTCATTTTGATTTGGGATAAGTGTTTGAACTATGGCTCGGGATTTCCACTGTGGCGTGCTTCTATTGTGACATAACCATACGTATTTTTGTGGTGCGACATAGTGGAAACGTGTGAGCGTAGTTGAAGCATATACCCTATGTAATTTAAAAATCAGCTAGGAAACTAACTTCAAAGTGAAGCATTTTAGTCAATTGAAGGTGTCACCTGGGACGAACTAATATATATTAAATATAGGTCAAAGTCAAAAACAACTTGAAACACGTTAAATTTTAGATTACATTCACAAGTGCAGGTACTTAATAAAGCATGGTAGGTAGATTAGAGATTTCAATTATTTATTAAATTAGACTAGAGATATCATAATCATCAAACGAACTTAAATAAGAAAATTTAGACAGCCTAGTAGCATTAAGTGGATTAACAGAAGAGTTAGGATGCGGATGTTTCGCTTAGGGAGACAACTAGCCTTTAAAGCAACTGGCAACTAGCCTTTTCATGTATTGTCTGTTTATTTTGATTATTGCTTTAAAATATCAATTTGGTATATATGTGAAAGGATGAATCAGTGGGAGATGGATTTTCGGTTTCTTTACATTTAGTATCACTATGTGTCATTTCCTCAAAACCCCCCAATAACCGGCCTCTTCAATCCCTTCCTTTTCCCATGGCGTTCAAGTGGTCCGCATAGACTATTCAGCCATTACCCATCATTTATCCTCGGCTTTGGATTGACTTGCGCTCCCATTGCCCCACCAAACGCTGCAAAATGAAAATGAAACTTCTGAAGAACACACAGAACTTCAAAGAAAATTGTAGAACTACCGAGACATTTGCAGATTGTCAGGAAAGATTGTTGATCATTAAAGAAATTTTACCGAAGAACAGAAACAAAACTTCAGGGACGTCAGAAGGTTTGAAGACCTTGCAGAATCGAGTTTTTTTTTCATTTTGTTTATTTGGCAGGCTCAAATGTTATAAAAATAACTTAGCGGAGCCGAGTAACATAGAATACCAATCATGGTACTCAAAATACAAAAAAAATATATACAAATATATTTTATCATATGATTTTTCTGGGTGGCGATCGAAGCGGCGACAAAGCTATCTTCTCCCGTGCACGCAACTTCTTTCTTTCCCGAATTTGTTCCTCATTTTCATTGAACCCGAATCGTGATCGCTGCTGCTGTTTCTGAACATCGTTTCCCGTTGCATGCTCTCCGCTACTCTCGTCGGTCGTCGGGGTAGTCACGTCCATTTCGTTATCTTCATTCAACATCTCCAACCCCGTGTCCGTTTCCTGATCGCTAATGACAAACGACGCACCTTCCACCACTATACCAGCATACGTACTGCTGCTGTTTTGTTTTCTTTCACTTTGCTTTCCTTTTCCCTTCAGTTGCTTCTCCGGTTCCTTCCGAGCCTTCCGCTTGGGACAGGAAAGCTTCCGGTGTCCGTCCGCCTTGCACAAAAAACATTTATCTTTGTTGCCATCATAAAAAATATTTCCTTTGCGATTGAAGAAATGTAATGACGTGGGGATTTCCTTCTTCACATCCATATATACACCGCGTATCCCTGTATATACCTCAAAACACAGATCAGTTGGAAATTTCTCCCGGATGATGCGTTTAATTTTCCCATATTTCCCCAGTACTTTATCCAGCTCGTTGTCGGGTACCTCTCGTGGCAAGTCATACACACGCACATATTGAATGAATTCACCAGCATGCGACATGCGTACCTTTGCCGTCGTTCCATTCGCATAATGGAAGATTAAATCCTCCGAATTAAATGTCAGAGCATGGAGCATCGCTTCCTCTGATTTGAACTTCATGAAGACTCCCCTTTCCTCACCAATGCGATAAACAGCTTCCATTTCAGCCGGATCCGCGTCGAGTGCTTTGGCGAAATTTACAATTTCTCCGATGTTTGGTTTGGCATCACAATGGCTGAAGCTAAACTTGATGGTGTTTTTTACTTCACACATCTTGCACCGTAGCAACAAAAGGCACCGAACTGCTAGCAACGAACATAGAGCAACTATATAATAGCGAGTCTTGAAAACAGGCTATCGTGTGGTTCACAACGAAATAAAAAATCGACTGCTGCTGTAGACAGCTGTGGGACAACTGCAGAATTGAGTTGTTAACAGAAATTTTCAGAACCCAAGGAATCATGTATATCTAGTGAGTACTTTTCCCACTAGCTTGTCTAAAGTTGGTATCGACATTCTGGCGAAGTTTTGAAATCCATTTTCATCTTCATATCGCAGCGCTTGATGGACAAGATGAGCAAGATCCCTGCCGGTGTTCCTCCTGAGCAACCATTTCCTACTCCACAAAGTTCACCTTCTCTTTCTCATTTTATTTAAAATAATAAAAGCAAATACGTCTGCCGAAACTAGAGCAATTTCCCAGTAATTCATGATGGAAGTATTTACTTTTGATTCCTGATACAGTTTTGTTTTGGAATCTAAATTGACAGTTCTTTCGACATGTGCAAGCAGTGTGAACACCAGCAAACAGGGGGGTTCGACAAAGTGTGTCGAAAGTAAATTCGAGCAGATTGATTTCATTGTGGCGGCGGTCAAAATCAGACCATCAGACTAAAATCAGATAGTCTAAACGGACCTTAAGAGATTTTAGACATGTGAAACCATGATTTATTCTGTCTTGATCTTCCAAACAGAGTTAGACTCAAACATATTATCAAAATGATATTTTGTTTTTGAAAGCATATTGTTATCAAATTTTGATATATTGTACAAAACCGAATTCCGACGGAACACGGAGACAAGGAAAAAAACCGACGATGTCACTTTGCTAATTCAACTTTTTAATTTTCTCTGTTTTTTGTTGTTTACAGTTCGATGGTTTTACATGTTATGTTTTTGGAAGGAAAAAACATGTGCGAATCGCTTCTGCACTGACAGATGGGTGCAAGGTAGATGCGGATGTGGTGTACGATTAGAATTGGGGGCTCTCGCACCGGAACATCCTCCCCCGCCTTGAGGCCACGTGCCTCAATCCGATGTCAAGATACAGACCTTCTGTACCGGGCGCTGGTACTCAGCTTGACCACGCCGCAAGGTAACAGTCCGAACGATTCCAGCTGCATCTGGATGAAGCTTAACGATGCGTGCCAACTCCCATTGAGCCGGCGGAGCGTTCTCATTTTTCACCAACACCAGTTGATCCTCTTTAACATTCGTTTCCGTAACTCGCCATTTAGTACGCGGTTGCAGCGTAGCCACATATTCGTCCCGCCATCGCTTCCAAACTTCGTCGGAGTATTTCTGCACAAGCTGCCATTTATCCAGGCGGTTGGACGGGATATGCTGCACATCAGGTTCCGGAATGAGATTCAACGGTTGACCAATCAAAAAATGACCGGGTGTCAAAGCTTCGTAACTATCAGGATTGCTCGATAGTGGACAGAGGGGTCTTGAGTTTAGGCATGCTTCGACTTGAGCCAAAATCGTTGCAAGTTCTTCGTAGGTGAGTGCTTCCGAACCAAGTACTGCCAAGAGGTGCTTCTTGACGCTTTTAACAGCTGCTTCCCATATTCCGCCTCGATGCGGAGAGGACGGAGGGTTGAAAACCCATTTGATGCCCAGATTAGAGAGGAAATGTCCTGCTGTCTTACTGTTATTCTCCAGAGTACGTTGCAATTCGTGCAGCCAACGGTCGGTACCCACGAAATTTGTCCCATTATCGGACCAGATTTCGTTTGGATATCCGCGTCTAGCGATGAATCGCTTAAGCGCGGCGATGAACACATTGCTTGAGAGATCACTGGCAACCTCCAAGTGTACAGCCTTAGTCGACATGCACACAAAAACCGCCAAATAACCTTTTGTGACTTTGACTCCTCTAACGCACAGCGCATGAATCTTGAATGGGCCGGCGTAGTCAACGCCAACGTGGGTAAATGCGCGGGTTGCCATTACACGAGGCACAGGCAGGCTGCCCATGAGCTGATTGGCCGTGTGTCCCTTCATTCTTACGCATCGAATACAGCTTTGAACTGTTCGTCGTACTGCTGCCTGTAGTCCGATCACCCAGTACTGCTGATTTACTGTAGCTGTAAGCAGAGTGGGCCCCGCATGGAGATTTTGCAGATGAAGTTCTCTCAGAAGAAGTTCCGTTACTCGATGGTCACGTGGGAGAATGATCGGATGTTTCACATCGAATGAGTAGGGAGAATTCTGAAGACGGCCTCCCACGCGCATCGTTCCAGTATTGTCCAGGAAAGGGTGTAGTGCTGACAATCTGTTCTTGGCCGGCAACTCCTTTTCCTTTGCGAGTAATTCCATTTCCTGCTTGTACACATCGAATTGTGCAGTTCTAGCTATCTGCGCCTTAGCCGCATACAGTTCGCCGGGTGTCAGCGTAGGTTCACATTCCATTCCCTTGGTAGCTTGCACAAATCTATTTACATACGCAAGTGCTCGAACAACCAAATTGAAGCTTGATCGCCGTTCAATCAATTCCCGCTCGACGTCGTAGTTGTCTCGAGTAGCTTTCGGATTGGTATGCAGTACCTTGAGTTTCCGCACTTCCAAAAGGTTTTCATCGTCGACTGGATCGTAGGGTTCAGCATTCCAAAATTCTTCATCCTTTCATAACCACTGCGGTCCGTTAAACCACAAATCAAACGATACAAGTTCACCTGGAGTTAAACCACGAGATGCACAATCCGCTGGGTTGTCTTGACCGCTCACGTGGTTCCAGCGATCACGAGGTAAAAAATCCAGGATCGCAGAAGTACGGTTGGCTATGTACGTTTTCCACTTGCGAGGATGAGCAGACAACCACTGAAGAACTATAGTATTGTCTGTCCACGCCCAATGCTCCACTTCCAGATGGGAGAGTGCTTGAGTAATTCGCTGCATAAGTTCTGCCAGTAAGGCTGCTGCGCAAAGCTCCAATCGGGGCAGCGAAACTTGTTTAATCGGCGTCACTCTTGTCTTTGCAGCCACGAGGTTCACCAAAATGTTTCCTTCTTCGTCTCTTGCTCTGCTGTACACCACAGCACCGTACGCCATCTCGGAAGCATCCGAAAACCCATGTAACTCTACCTTGCCGTTGAAGCTCGCGATGAATCGTGGAATGCGAATCTGTTCGACGAGGTGAAGGTTTTCCTTAATATCTATCCACATTGTCTCGATAGCAGGAGGAAGTGGATCATCCCAGGAAATATCACTCAACCACAGTTGTTGAAACATAATCTTGACCTTCACAATCACTGGAGACAGCCATCCAAATGGATCGAACAGCCGTGAAGAGTCCGAGAGTAACTGACGTTTACTATTCACGTTATCTGGTGAGAGACTAACCTTGAAGGAAAAGACGTCTTCCTTAGGCAGCCACTGTATCCCTAGTGCCTTGACAGCGTCTGGATGCTCCGCCAGTTTAACGTCTATTGGTGCTTGCTCTGCATCTTCCCCATCTCGTAGAAGTTCTGAACGATTGGATGTCCATTTACGTAGGTTGAATCCCGCCGATTTCATGATCTCGATAACTTGGTTCTTTAGCTCCCTTGCTTCATCCATGTTCTTCGCACCTGATAGGAAATCGTCGACGTACATATCCAAAACAATCCTCTCCGCTGCGCCTGGATACATCGAGCTGTAATCCTTCGCTGCTTGTCTCATGGCTTCAATTGCTAGGTATGGTGCAGACTTCGTCCCGTATGTGACAGTACAGAGACGATAATGTTTGATTGGCTCACTTGAGTTCTTACGCCATACAATCCGCAAGTAATCTCTGTCTAGTGGATGCATCCATACTTGACGGAACATCTTTTCCGCATCTGCTGCGAACGCCACCTCATTTGACCGAAAACGCAAATGAACAGAGAAGAGTTCCTGGTTCACGTTTGGTCCGGCTAAGAGCCGATCGTTGAGAGACACACCAGATTCGGACGCACTGGAGGCATCAAAAACTACCCGAAGTTTCGTCGTCGTGCTCTCTGCTTTCATCACTGCATGGTGGGGGAGGTAGAAACTTTCACTAGCCTTCACGCTTACTTCGTTTTCCGGTACCTCCTCCATATGGCCTAGAGCGAGGTATTCTTCGATAAAATCCGAATACTGCTTGTGGAATTCTGGATTCCGGTCGAAACGTTTCTCCATCGATCTCAACCGTTTGATGGCTGCCGTGAGTGACTCTCCCAACGCAGGCTTCGAATCGTCGAAAGGAAGTCGCACGATGAAGCGTCCCGAATCGTCCCGAGAGAGTGTGGACTGGAAGAACTCAGCCGCCGCCTGTTCCGAAGGAGTAAGCTGTTGTGGCTTTGGAACCTCCTCCTGCTCCCAAAACTGTCGCAATGTGCGGTTGATGTCCACCTCGGCATGTAGATTGATGATGGAGAAATTGTTAGGTACATCTGTCGTATAGATAGCTTGATTACCAGATACGATCCACCCAAATATCGTGTTCTGGGCCACAGAAGTACCGCATTTGTCCTTGACTTGCCCCGATTGGAGAATAGCAAGAAAGACATCCGAACCCAAAATTATATCGATTGGCCCCGGCTGGTTGAATGCCGGATCCGCTAGCGTTTCCTGAATCTCCTTCTCCAACAGCTTCGTGTTCACCTCGACGCGTTGAGCAGGCAACGTTGACGTCAGCTTACCCATTACGAACGCACTAGTTCGTAGAATTACCGTTTCGTTGAACCGATTTGCCATGATAAGCTTTACGACTCCACGAGTTGTCCCTGCATGCTGCTGCCCTAGTCCAGAGACCGCTACTTTTCCGCTTGTACGAGGAATACTGAGTTTGTTGACGCAGGCTTCTGTGATCAATGATGCTCCAGAACCCGAGTCAATCAAAGCACGAACCTTCAAAAATCCACCGTCGATGGTTTGCACATTGACAAGCGCTGTCGGTAGTACAAACGCTTCCTTCATTAGTTCTGGTGGAACCTGAGTGACCAGTGAGTTGACTACAGGATCTGAATCTTGCGCTCCTTGTACAGACTGCTTCGGCTCGGTAGAACATTCTTCATGCTGATCTGATCCATCTCCCTTTGGGCACAATAGCGTATGGTGCCGTTGTTTACAGTCCGCATTGCGACACACCGATTTCGAGGTACACACTCTCACTGAATGCGAAGGACGTAGACAGTTATAGCACAACTTCGCCTGTTGTACTAGTTCACGTTTGCACTGTAGGTCCATCTTCTTAAAATCTTCACACAGATAAATCGGATGCTCACTGGAGCATTTCGCGCACTTTTGTATCACTGAGTTCGTATACAACGACTGCATCCTTTTCTCCGGCTGAGACATCTTCTTCACAGGATCCGCTGCATGCTTCGAAAAGGCCATACAGGTTTCCAGCGCGTCGCACCGGTTGTCCAAAAATTTCAGGAACTCCTCGAAGGACGGATTCTCAACGTCGATTATCTTCTGAGCCCACAAGGATCTGGTATCCTTATCCAGCTTCTCCAACAACAGGTGGATCAGCCACGGATCTCGCTGATTGTACTCCTCTCCCAGAGCATTTAGTTGTCGAACAACCTCATCCGAAGTTGTGACCAGTTTGCGTAGGCTTGCGGTAGTGGCGGTGTTGACCACAGGCTGGTCAACGAATTCACGAACAAGAGCAAAAAGCGTATATTTTTTCTTGTCGTAGAAGCTTGAAAGAGCCGCCCACGCTTCCTTGTAATTAGCGTCCGATATTGGGAATGAACTTACCAGACGTTTGGCATCACCCGCCAGATACGACACCAAGTACTGCATTTTCAACGAATCGCGCAGATCGTTGCGTACGTGGATTATCTGCTCAAAAATATCTTTGAAGGCTCTCCAATTCTTTCGCTCACCATCAAAAGTTGGTACACTGATCGGAGGAAGTCGCACATTTAGGAGGGGTGCATGATTCGACACCTGTTCTCCTCCAGCTGGATCCACACCACGACCATTATACGCGAAATTTCTACTGCTGCTTGCCATCGATTGGTTCACCATCAATGCTCGCTGAGTTTCCAACAGCATTTGCATCGCTTCCCGAAGATCTCTGCTAGAACCAGCCACCGATCGGTAGCTTGCAGTGGAGCCCCGATTTGAACTGGTGACGGAACCTTCCTCGTCGCTTTCGTTGTTGCCCTGGGAAATGTACCGCTCAAGGGCATCCTTCGCTCGATAATAGTACGTGTTGAATTCCTCCCGAAAGTTATGCACCGAGGTAATTACTTCCGGGTCCGTTTGATTCTCCTCTATCTCGCTTTGCGTCTGCCGGAATTTTATTGTGAGCTCCTTAAGCTGCTCGAGCCGATCTTCCACTTCCCCATGCGATGCATTTCGCTCGTGGATTGTTTCGGCTGCAGCTGACTCCCCCTTCATTTGCACCAACTGAGCATTTCTACGACCGATCAACTTATCCATCACGATTCGCGACGTTATCCGGTTCGAAGGACCAAATGTACAAAACCGAATTCCGACGGAACACGGAGACAAGGAAAAAAACCGACGATGTCACTTTGCTAATTCAACTTTTTAATTTTCTCTGTTTTTTGTTGTTTACAGTTCGATGGTTTTACATGTTATGTTTTTGGAAGGAAAAAACATGTGCGAATCGCTTCTGCACTGACAGATGGGTGCAAGGTAGATGCGGATGTGGTGTACGATTAGAATTGGGGGCTCTCGCACCGGAACATATATTGTTTGTGTTTTGTTTTATTGAAATAGTATAGACAGGTTTCTTACTTGTTTTTATATTCTTGAATTAAAAAAATACTACACAAATACCAAAAAAGAATGTAATATTGATTGACGTAATACTGTATGAATAAGTAATGTTATTGCAAAACAAATACAATATTACAAACATGGATATAATTTCTTTTCGCAAATTATGTGTAGGATAAATGCACCAATGGTGGCTTATAGAGTCTCCCTAAGCCGCTATAGAAGTACATTGTACTAACGTACCTCCACTTTTGGTGCATTTACTAAACATTAATTGTACAAATTAATACTAAACAACCTATGTGCATCTGTTCTGCTGTAATATTCAATAACTTTTTTGCTGTGCCGACTTATAAGTACCAACCCCCAAGTTTGAACAATCAAAAATATCATAAATCAATAAGTACATAAAAGGGATTCCAGATGGATAAATAGATAAAATAATAATGTGTATAATTTGTAAGCACCTGGATTTTTTTTCATCCGGCCTGGAAAAACCTGGAAAACTCAGGGAATTTGATTCCTTAGATTGAGTAGACACCCTGTTAATTTAATTTGTTGTATGAATTAATTTCAAATAGACCGGGGAAGGCCCTCTGTACGCGAAATATACGCCCATATTTCGATCAAAACGGATTTCCCATTCAAAACAAATGTCGAATGAATCCGTTTCGATCGAAATTGACACCGACTCTGTGGGGTTTGGTAGATGTGGGTGATGGGCATTCACTTGTTAAACCAGCACTACTCCATTTCCGTCTAAAATTGCACCAAGAGAACTAACGCCACCATTCCATTCCCATCCGCAGGATCTGAAAATCAGCGAGGACAAAACCCTCCGTAACTACACCGTCGATATGAGCCTCTTCATGAACCCGTCGCCGTACAGCGTCAACCTGAAGACTTCGGTTCCGCGCATCTTTCAGCTATTCCGGGCATTGGGCTTGCGGCACTTGGTAGTGATAACGCGGGAGAATCGTATTCGCGGCATCATCACACGGAAGGACTTCCTTCGGGAGCTGTGATTGAGTGTGTGACCCCCCACTGGGTAGGAGAATGTGATTCTCACTTGTCATTAAGTCGTTTTAGTGTTTTGAGAGTTGAATCATGGCATCTATTTGTCCCCAATGTTGCTTAAGACTGGTTTAAGTGTTATCCTAAATGATGTGCCGATTGACGCGCGGATCGCGAAGTTTGCTATATTTTACGAATAATTACGAGATTGAATTCGAATCGATTCGTTTTATGGAATCAACAGAAGTGAAAATAAATAAGAACCAATTTAAGTGTACGCACCTAGTTAAGCGACCGTTTGAAGAAAGTCCCATTGTACACGCTAAACCGGTTCCGTTTTCGAAAGCGTGTAAAACCCTTCTCGCCCACCAACAATCCAAAGGCAATGCCGAAGCCCCAGCCCAGCAAGGTAAGTGCAGGCCAAATGTCGACGATCGAAACGGGAATGAAACTGCTTCCGCCGTTACAAGGCGGCTTCCGGGAGTAGAGCATCGTATGTTCCCGACCCTGGATGCCGAATTCACGCAACCTGAACAAACTGAGCCGAACCAGCTCCCGGAATGAGGAATTCTTCTGCACTGCGTAGTACGGATCGACCATGTTCAGGAAGTTAATTTCTTGAAGACCACACTTTTCGTCCTCCTGGAACGTCTCGCTGATGATCTGAAAAACAAAAATTCACAAATGAAGAAATATCCTTGCATAAGTTTAACATTCGCTACTCACCTTATAGCAAACGCCCAACTCCCCATGAAAAGCATACAAACCCTGCCGAACCCTCTCCATGCCTTTCTCCAGTGGAACAAAACGTATCTTGCCTTCATTGATCGCCTTCCTAACGGGCTCCGTGCCGTGCTGTGAAGCGATCAGTTATCAATGACGATATAAAAACCAACTTGAACTCACCATGAAGTAATACCTATTGTACACGGTATCGTGGACTCCCGTCACCAACCTCGAGTTCAGCAGTTCCTCCACCGTCCGGATCTTGTGCGACGGCGACTGAATCAGCGCCACAATGTTGGCCGAATAGCTAGCGTACAGGAACATCAAAATGATCAAACTCAGCAGGATCAGACATTTCGACGGAAGAGACTTCGGTTCCAGGTACGATCCCTGCTGGCACGAAGTCCCGAACATGTTCATCACAGCGTCCATCAAATTCGGACGAACACCGCTGCCGTAGCGAACGTTGGTGCATTGAAGCTCTACCTTCATGATGATCAACAGAAGAATGCCGGATAGGATGATGAAACTGATGATGCATAGCCAAACGGACCCGTTAAACGGCATCAGGAACACGTTATCCGTGACGGAAAGATTGGGTGATCGAAAAATAAACTTGGCCCGAGTTGGAGTGGTCATCGAGAGGTAATCGATCTCCTTGATACGATCGGTCGTTATAAAGAGCGCAGTCCCGCCTAGATCCGCTGCGTCGCTTTGTAACTCACCGATCATTCCACTGAATCGATCGGTTTTCGGGTCACGGTAGCCCCACGTGTTGACGTACCTGAACTGGAGGGTTGCGTTCAGGTCTTGGGCCAAGTATTTCGTCAGGAAGTAGTTCTGCTTGGTGATCGTATCTATGTGCTTCTCGCGGTAGTCTTCCAAGTGATTTATAGTTTCGTTGTTAATTATCACCAGCGTTGCTCGAAGCTTGAAGTGGTTCAAGTTGTGACGACGAACCGATGATTTGTCGGAGTGTTGCAAATTGACGATCATCCCATGGTTCCAGTAGCCGACGGTTTCCTCGATCAGTTCGGATTTCAGCGAATGACGATATACTGAAGAATTGAAAAGATTAGGTACCAGTTGTGCGTGAGTTATTTAGGATTGACGGGCACCTTGTTTGACTGAGTATCCTTCGATACCATCTTCTTGACATAGATAGTAAACCTCGTTACTGATCAGCACGTGGAGGTCGTGAAAATATTCCAAGAGTTTTCGACAATCTGAGTTCTTCCTATTCACCACAATCCATTTAACGCGATAGTATAACATTTGTCCGGAGGACCGCAAGAGCCGCTTCGATCGAGAGCAACCAGCATCGATCACCAGCAGAGGCTGATGCTGGTTGGGATCGTTCCACGGTAGATCACGCCCGTCTTCGTTCACGAATCGAACTGCTAATGCGGTCGATTGGATTGCGTTAATCGCCTTCCAGAAATGTAACTTTTCACTTTCCTCCCAGCAGGACAGAACGGTCACCTGAATGGGACACTTGATACAGTGTATCAAGTCCACTACGGCTGAGAGCAACTTCGAACTGGTGGCATGGCCAGCCCTCGTCAGTAGAAATACGGTGAGAATTCCGACTAGCGACTTCATTGTGCTCCAAATAGTCAAGTCCTGACGCTGGAAAGTCAGTTTTATACCGGGATTGTATCGGATTCAGAACCAAAACCATACAATTTCAGCATGAAATATGGATCTTCCGTTGAAATGGAATTTAGTTCACAACAACCTTCAATCGAAAATGATGAAATATGTTTTAAAGAGAAGCAGCTACTGCAGGTGGGGGTTTGTTGGCGTGTCACATCAATAAGCTATGCCTTCACCAAAAACAGAAGGGAAGTTGCGCAATTTCCCCGCCCCGGATTCGATGAAAGAATAAAAAAAAATTGGAACTGACCATCCGTGACTGAGGGACAAGCCACGACCTCATTACGAATTCTGAACCGTCTGCGCTTTAGCGTTTGTGTATACAATCAGACCCCAATTAGACTTGATAATGAAACTACAACAGCTACCACCGGTGGCAGAGCAGGTGGATCGTGAAAAATGCATCTATAAAACAAAACATCTATCTATTGAATCAATCAACCATAATGCGCGAAAAGTGGCTTTGCGATGGGGGAGGAGGCAGGGGAGCAGAGGCGGATAATCAACGGTTATGAATCGTCGTAACCCGCTATCAGTTGATTCATCTAGCAGTGGAAAATTATACAATTTGAACGCTACTAGCTACCTAATCGGACGCGGCGCGCTTCTTGTTCAATGGGGCCGTTTCTAGATCAGACAACACCGGTAAGACCTGATATGAGTCTGTTGTGGACTCAAACCCAATGCAGAACTTTCATCACTTCGGTGGACTCCGGTAACCCAGATTGATTGGACAATTTTTGACCTGTGATTATCTTAAATAAATGAAAGTAAATTCGGATGGGTGTTTTTGAATTACATAAATGATAGAATAGCTATAGATTGCATCGATTTGTTTACACTTGGTACTTAGGACCTTTTAAAAAGTTAGCGAGATTTCTACTTATTTTCATCGTCTCTTTCTTATTTTCGATATGATCGGTACAGTTGAAAACCAGAATAACCCACTAGCGACAATCGATTTTATGCTCATTCTGTACGTTGAACATAGTGTCGGAAGTAGTGCGCTGAATAGCGCATCATCGTGCGATTACAGCGCACTACTTCCACCACTATGTTTAACGTACAGAGCGAGAGTAAAATCTATTGTCGCTAGTGGGTTATTTCGGTTTTTAACTGTACCGATAATAGTATATATTTGAAATTCTGTGAAGACATTTTTATCTCGCAGACACTTTGCAGACATTTCATATTTTGTGGAGATTTTTGAAGACATGTTGAAATTATAGAATTATAATTGATGGGAAAAGGGAATCTTAAGCAGTCAAGTGATGCTTTTTGCTGTAAACATGAAGATTTTGACTCCATAGTTCAAACTCTTCCTTTATGCAAATGTTGATTGTGAATAATGTTTTCAACAACATTTTTCTTTTTTCAAAACAATACTTGATCAACCTGAAGTCTTAAAAAAACCACTAGATTTTAATGAGATCATCGATTAGCTCGAGGTCTTTCGCATACTTCTTTATCAACCTGCCATGTAAGGAGAATATCTGAGACGGCATTTGCATTTTTCAAGAGTTGAGATCTTCAGAATAATATTTGTTGTTTATTTGATAAGGCTAAATCAAATTGATTTTGCTGAGCCGAGGATTCATGTTCACTATTCAAAACATCTTAAAAATATAGTCAGAAACTACACCACAATAAACACTTTATATTCCACTATCCAATAAGCCTCCTCCATCATTGTATGGCAGTATCGCCAACGGGGGCAGAGCGCTTCCATTGCAGCAATGGACGCAAAATGTGGTTTTCACTCACACACTCATCACGAAAAGGTTGCTTTCCAAAGTCGACGACGCATCGACCGAAAGAATTGCTGATGAAGAACAATGAGGAGGACCACACAATGGTTGCTTCGGAGTAAACAGTCGTTCGCGTGACACACATCTGTCGACAGCCGAGTGAACACATTAGAATAATATTTTACCAACCTAAAGAATTGGAAAATATTTATAGGGTTTCATTGATATTTTAACAATAATCCGTGAATCTTGAGCTTATACTCAGAGCCATGAACTTAAACAAAGCTCCCTAAGTATACCTGAGCTTTTCTGAACTTGTGAGAATTTCCGTCAACTTCTGTGAAGTTCCCCTCATTTCTTCGATTTCAGGGTTCACTGTCACAACTTGTCGAATTCCTATAACTTATACAAAGATTCCTGAACATCTACAAGAACTTCTAGAATCAATCCTGATGAATGTGGGCGTCTTAGTGGAATACCTGTATAATGAGAGAGAGAAGGATTAGTATTTTCCATTTAATTCCACTACTTTATTTGCTTATCCTTGACAGATACGCGTATTTCGTCTACAATGTGCAGACTTCTTCAGTGTCTTGTACTAATACTCGACTGGTCGACTAGTCGAGTATTAGTACAAGACACTGAAGAAGTCTGCACATTGTAGACGAAATACGCGTATCTGTCAAGGATAAGCGAATAAAGTAGTGGAATTAAATGGAAAATACTAATCCTTCTCTCTCTCATTATTCTAGAATCATTTTCTTAACTTCTACAAAATTCCATAATATGTTTTTGCAAGCTCTCTTAACTCTACCAAGATTTCACAACATCTGTGAGATTCTCCGAACTTCAGAAAATACGCTAAACCAATTCTACGAATATTCCTGAACATCTAGGAAGTTCCTAAACCTTCCTGAATATTCATTGAGTGTTTTAAGTAAGATCTCTAACAAACGGCCTCGAAGCTCCCTAAACTGATACGTAGATCCCTGACGCTCGTCTATGAAGTTTAACAAACTTCCTCGAATTGCTACGTAATTCGCCAATTTTTTACAAAGTTCGCTAAACTACTACGAAGCTTGCTGCATTTCTACAAAGTTCGCTGCTCTTCTCGCTGAGTTTCCTCGATGCTCTCTGAGGTTCTATGAACATGTACAGAAGTCCCTAAACTATTTCAAGTCCATGAATCTTCAACGAAGTGCCCTGCCATTAATACAAGGTTCTATCAAACATATATTATAGCAAACATGCCCTTAGCTTCTACGAAATTCATTAACTATGTTCTAAGTTTCCAGTTCTACAAAGTTTCCTGAATTTTAAAAATGTTTCTTGAATTTAAAAAAAAAGTTCCCTGTATTTCAACAAAGTCTCGAACATTTATATTAAGTTTCCTGAATGTGTACGAAGTTTGCTAAATTTCTAAAAAGTTCAATGAATTCTCACAAAGTTAACTGAAGTTTCTAAAAGTGCGCTGACCATCTACAAACGTAGCTGACCATTTGCTGCAGTTCTTATTACAGAATTTCCTGAACTTTTACGAAGTTTTCCAAACTACTACGAAGTTCATCGACTTCAAATGACGGTCCCTTAAATTCCCTGAACTTCTGTAAAGACTTATACCAACAATCAATACGAAACTAACGTTTTTAAATTGGCTCACCACTTTAGTAGCCTATTGGTCCCAAGCAAACGATTCTTCTTCTTCTTCTTTCCTTTATTTAACGTCGGTCTCTGTTCCGCAATCTAGTGCCAATCACCGACGGACATCGTTTGCCATCCATTGACGGCAATCGAATGTGCAGGAAGGCAGCTTCCACACCTGCGTAGGATATCGCACCCATTCAACAAACATGGGCCGGGACCAACGGCTTTACTTCCCTTCCGAAGGAAGACGTGACCAGAGATTTTTATGCCTCAGAAAAATTCCACCGACCTCGGCTGGGATTGAACCCAGATCCATTGGGGTGTTAGAAAGCAGTCACGCTTACCACTACACCACCGGCGCCGGCAAGCAAACGATTAACGTACCCTATTCTAGTTGAAATTCTATTACTACACTATGTTTGTTTTGATTCGCTATGAAAGTTTGACAGATAACATCAGGGGTGTGTGGATTCATGCAGAACATGCAGGGGTGAGTGAAAAAGCTTGGGACCGTTGTTCTGGTACTGAGTGAGCCAAAAATAATAATGATTTTCTTCGGGACCCAGTGGTCTTAGAGTTACCTCTATGCTTATACCATAGAGCTAAGACCAGAAGGTCCCGAAGAAACGTGCGCAACTTTTTGGCTCAGCTCTGGTACTATCTTCGGTCCCAAGCTAATCGATTCACCCCTCGAAACATAGGAAAATCCACTAACCCCTCATTTTATCTGTCAAACTTTCATAGCGAATCAAAACAAACATTGTTTAGTACTAGAATTTCGATTAGAATCGGGTACGTTAATCGATTTGCTTGGGACCAATAGTCAAGTAGTGAGCCAATTTAAAATCGTTAGTTTCGTATTGATTGTTGCTACAGACTATGGATTATATCATGTAATAACGTTTGCATTAAAAAATGGACTTTTTTTTCGGATGGTGATAAAAAAAAGCTAAGACAGATAATTTCTTTTGATAAATTTCCCATGGAAGGTAATTATTTAAGCTTACTTGCAAAAAAAATTACGCTCTTGCGAGCGGCCTTCCGGCAGTTAACCGGAACATTCGCCATGGCGGACGAAATCATGCGTGTAGGCATGTTTTTGAGTTCTTTCTTCGTGTTATTTATCACTTCCTCTTCAGTTTTCACGACAAAATTGTTGGAGTAGATCTTACGCTTCAGGTTGGCCCAGAAATTCTCGATGGGACGCAGTTGGGCGGGTTCGCCGACTTGGGTACCACATCGATATTCAGCCGCTCCATCTCCTCCAACGATCGCTTCGAGTAGTGGGCCGACGCCAGATCCAGCCAGAACACCGCGTCTTCGCCCTTATGGTATTTCTTGATGAACGACGCAACTTCCGGTAGGCATTTCGTACTATAAATTTCCCCGTTCACGACCAGTTCGGAGTGAAAGAAGAGCGGCTTTGACATCCCCTTCTCGCTGATTGTCAGCCACAGCAGCACCTTCTTGGGGAACTTGGTGTGTGAAATTCACCTCGGAGCTCACTTCCTTCGTGGGGGAAGTAAAATACGAAGTGCCCTACCAGTCGTTGCCATCCAGGGTGAGATAGGTCTCGTCGTCTATCACCACCGCCACGTCGCGATTCGCCGGGAAAAATGAGTTGACCATCTTATTCAGCCGCTGCCGCTGCGTCATTGCATGCAGCTCCGAAACCAGTGGACGTGACTTCCGCTTCCTGACATGTATGTTCATGTTCGCCAGGTACTTTTTCACTGTTTGGCCGGTTGCACCGACCTCCCGGCCAAGCGCACGCAGCGGTGTAGCCACTTTTCTCTCGGTCTTACTCTTCAACATCCTTTGGAGCTTCTTGTCGCTCAGGGTCGTCGGCCGTCCGAAACCGGGCTTTCTTTCGATGCTCTGATAATTGTCTAATAGTGCCAAGATGTTGTACATGCCGGAACGGGCGTATCCGGCATCCACAAAGTGCCGCACGATGTCCGTTTTCGACGCGACGGGGTGCCGTTCTTTGAACGCGCACACTTCTGAACGGAGTTGCTTCACTGTTTTTGCCATCACGGTTGAAGTTCGACTGATAGAGCTGTCAAATTTTGTCTGCTGACTCATGGGTTACTATGATTGATGCTGCATGGGTAGTTTCGTCAGTGTGTTTTAAATGCAAACGTTATAGCACAGACAAAGTTATAGGCTGTCTTGCAATGAGCAATCATACATAAGATTTTCAGTGAAAACTAGATGTATGAGTGCTCAATGCAAGACAGCCGATATTACATGATATAAACCATAGTCTGTACGGGGTATTAGCTTAAAAAAAAATTGAATATTACCAGATTCCTGTAGTAAATTTGAACATGTGAAGACATTTCGGTCATCTAGTTGAAGATTCTTTGCATAATACACCTGACATTTCTGGTTTTTTGTACTTTCCCCTCTTCCTTTTCTGCATTGAGGCTCTAACTGAAAAGGTACCATCAACATTTATAAACAATGCTTTTATAGTTCTTTCACAGACAAACAGACGTAACTCTTCATTGTGTATCTTCGTGCACGCATTTAACGGTTGATTTGAATATTATGAGTTCCGCGAACTACTCGCCGCAGCGCTGGCATCGGATCACTTTGACGTTTCTATCAGCGTTGCCAGATATACCGATTTATCGGTATTTATACCGATTTTCAAACTTGATACCGATGTACAGATAAGGTAACTCAGAATACCGATTTTTGAGTTTTAATACCGATTCATACCGATTTTTTTAATAATCAAAATAAATAATTCTCGCTCGCACTGAAACTATTGTGAGAGGCTTTTTAAACATTCAAATTTTTGAGCCAGCCCTAAAAAAATTCTTTAAAAATGTATTCTGCTTGATATTCTTTCGACAAATGATTCCATTTCCTTGCCTTTTTTGGCTCCCAATGGTCGAGAAACAGCTGATAGCGCATCCTGGTATTTCATATAAATCGAGAAATACTTTTATTCAGTGAACAAATAAATCCATCAAAATGTTAATTTTTCAACTTCGTGAAATTTCTCTAATCTTCCCTTCGAAGTTTCTTCCAACTTTCCCTAGCAATTTTCGTCCACCTTACCCTGTAAGTTATTTTCGAGGTTATTTTACAATTCCTTTCGGAAATCGATTTCGACTTCTCTTGGAAGCTTCTTCTGGCTGCCCTTGAAAGGTTCTTTCGTCCTCGTAGTCTACGAAGGTTCCGCAGGTCGCCTTCTACTTCGTCTTCTCGCGTCAGTTTTTTCAACTTCCCCGGAACTTCAGAATTGCTTCCAGAGATTTATTGCGGTTCCATTAGCTTCAGGAACACTGCAGGATCTTTTCAGAAATTCTGAAACTGCAGAATAGTTCGGACTTTGGGGTAAGTTTAAAGATATGTAAGGGTGGTAAGTTTCGATAAATTAAAGACAGTTTCATTTACTGCTGTTAAAATTCGAGAACCCGGGAATTTCAGAAAAGTCCAGAGAACTCCCGTGAACTGAAGGAAACATCTGAAATAATTTGGAAACTTCACAAGTCCAAAGAACTTTATAGAAACATAATGGTTTTCATGACACTTCCATTTGTTCAGGAGAATTGAGGTCACTTTAGGAAAGCTCTGGAACATCTGGACACACCAATCCATGAAAAAAAAAATTAACCTTTGAAGGAGTTCCAAGAAACTCAGGGAATTTCCAAAAACAGCAAAGTTCCCAGAGGTTCATGAAAACTTTGTAAACTTCAAAACAGCCCCATTAATTTTTGGAGAATTGCTAGAACTTTCAAGGAGTTCTAAGGAATTAAGGAATATTCCGAAGTACATTTCAGGAATGTTCTGAAAACTTCCGAAAAATTGTGGGATTTCAGAGATATTTTATAAATATCAGGAATTTTGCTGGATCATTTGATCATGTATGGAACTTCAGGGAATGTAGCTAACATCGCTAACATCGAAATCTATTTCTTCCAGGTTTTTCCCAACTTCTCCTTCTGTTCCGTAAGCCCTCTGGCTTCCGCCTTCTTCCAGAAGTTTCTTCCAATCTACCTAAGCAAGTTTCTCCCAGCGCCTCCGAGAAGTTTGTTCCATCTTCTACAGGAAGTTTCTTTCATCATCTGGAAGTTTCTCCATAAGTCATTCTCCGTAGGTTTTTTTTCCGACTTCTATTGGAAGGTTTTTCCGAGCTTCTTATGACATCCCCTGGAATTACCTTCCAATTTCCAAAACTTTTCTGGTTTCCTCTGGGTGTGTTATCTGATTTTTTCCAACAGTTTCTAAAGTTTTCGTCAGAAGTTTCTCAATATTTGTCTTGGAAGATCCTCATCGGATGTTTTTCTAAGAATTTCCTGCAAACTTCCCGGAAATTTCTTCCGACTTACTACTTCGTTCTTAGTCCAAAGGTTTGAATTTCCGCCTACAAAAAGGCAACAATATAAAACGAATTAAAATAGTGAATACCGATGAATACCGATTTTTTAAACATTTGATACCGATAAGCTTGAAAACAATCTGGCAACGCTGGTTTCTATATATTCTATAGAACTTTAATGCAATATTGTTTGCGAGTTAGCGAGCTAGCTTGTTTTCCGCGAGAAGCCCGAGAGATGTCGTTACTGAGCTTCTATGTTTTGAGATACTATGTTTTCAAGGATAACTTTTTCAAAGAGTTACGTCTGTTTGTCTGTGGTTCTTTCATCGCCAACCGAATGCAAATTAACAGCATCATCGGATAGAGGAAACTTTCCCCAACCCACTGACGGTCAGTTCACTTTTACCTACTTTTGACTAGTTTGTCTCCTTTTCTCCTTCTAATGTTGGCAAAAACGGAGGAACAAAACCACCCAACAGGGGTTGTTAAGTGTGGGAACCTAACGTTGAGTATAATCATATTTACCTTCTTTTGGGTACAATTAACTTACTTTTGGGAAGAAAGCTAGAGAAAATTTCCATACGAATTGCTCACAAGTAAATTAAAAATACTTTGACCCGCTTAACCTACTTTTGGGTTCCTGCACTATAGTGCCCAGATGAGTGAATAGACCTTACTTTTGGGTACTTTTTTCTTAGCGTGTAGAACATTCATCGTGGTCCACGTCCAAGCTGGCAACACCGTATGGCACGTGCCCAAAACGCACAGGAAAACCTTGACGACAAATCGGAAGCCTCAAAGTAAACGCCGAAGTGGAACCGCCAATCGTCAGCTCCATGGAAAGGTCGTGAGGTCCATCAGAAGCAACCCCGGTATGTCCGATCGCGATTTGAGTGATAATTACAGTCTTTTTTACAGTTTTCGAACTGTAAATCACAAAAAATACCGATCACTCAGCTCAGTAAAAGGGAGTACCGAGTTTTCAGTATTCATTGTTTTTTACTGAAATTTACTGAAAATTGCTGATCATACCAGTAAATCAAATTACATACGCTATCTTCCTCCATTCTACCTCGCTGACTTGACAACGGAAATATCCGCGTGAAGAAGCAAACCATTGTGAAAATAAATGAAACATCTGGAAGTCGATGCAGAAGTGCAGAAACTGCGACAAAATTGGACAGTTTATGCACTTCTGCATCGACTTCCAGATGTTCGATTTTGAAGCAAAACCATTCAATACAATTGCCTTATAGAGCTCCAGACTTCGGCACGCAATCCAGCACACCGAGAGAGCCACAATCCGGTTGAATCATCAGGAAGCGCTGACCGCTCAACCAGAACTAGTTCAGAATCACGGCTACTACCACTACCACTAAACATGTTAACCTCAGTTCCGGAATAAAAATCGTTCAAAATGTATCCAAAATATTCATTAATTTACTGAACCAAATAAATTATTGACAAAGACAGCAATTATTCTACTGACTAAAACGGTAATTTCTGACATTTCAGAGATTCTGCGATTTGCGGAGTTTTCAGTTAAATCAAACAGTACTCAATTGATAACTGAAAACTCTGCTGTTTGAAAACCCAGTAAAATTTTACCGACTCCGGTAGTCTAAACTCTGTGTGTAGTACAGTGCAGCGAATTCGCTACCGCGAAGGCTTACAGGCATACAAAACCGATCACTCAAGCAGAATACCGTAGCTAGAACCCGTGCTCGAAAGCTGTATAAAACCTGCTGACCAAGTTCGGTAGGTGGATGATGAAACCTATGTAAAGACCGACTTCGGACAGCTTCCAGGACCAAAACTTTTACAAGGCGAAGGCTCGAGGAGGTGTCCCTGGAAGATTCAAATTTGTTTTGCGGATAAATTCACACGCAAATATGTGATCTGGCAGGGAATTTGCAGCTGCGGCCAAAAGACAAAGGTTTCCGTCACTGAGAAAATGATGAACTCGAAGGTTTACAAAGCCGAATGTCTCCAGAAGCGAATTCTGCCCTTCATCCAGTCACATGATGGTCCGGTGACATTTTTTCCGAATCTTGCGAGTTGTCATTACAGCCGGGAAACCCTCAATCCGCCCAATGGTCCCCAGTTCAGGCCCAATAAAAATCACATACATACTGGGTAATTATGAAGAGGAAACTGAAGGTAAAATGTACAGTCATCAAAACGGCAGCTAAGTTCGATAATTTCTTCGAAGTCGCGACGAATGATTTGTTTTCTTATAATATAAGGAATAGTATGCACTTGAGTGAAAACCGTTTTCAAATCCGTTAATCCAAATCCCAAATAGACCCAAATGATGTTGTTCCATTATTAAGTAGGCCATGCTCTATGATTTTGTGAAGTATTTTCCATCGAACATATCATGGCTAATGGCTTAATGTACAGTGGATATTGTTTTAGCGAGAAGTTAGTTTTCATTTTAAATAGTCAATCTACCTACCTGCTGGCCAAGGTACTGACGATGCATCTCCCAGCCGCCCAGTCGACAATTTCCCACCGAAAGCTTATTAATACAACCCCCCGGCAGATGCGATCGTTTAGTCTTGTTTAAATCATTAATCGCGCAACATCGCGTTAGTACGTACGTTAGTAAATACGATCCGATCCGCGTGGTTTTTCCATTTTCCCGCTCGAAGCATCATGGCGGCGAACGGTGGAAGAAAATGCTCTCCGTTGAAGCTGGTAGTTGCAGTACTGTTGCTCGTTTGTTCCGTTTCATCGGCCGCGAAAATTACCCGTGCTATAACCGATGATGTCGAGTTCATTACACCCCGACTACTAGGACTAGGCCCAGGTCCGGGAGGATTGGGACCGCTCGGTCCCGGTGGATTCCGAGGGATCGAGATTCTACCCCGAGTAAGAATATGTAGCCACAAAAAAAAATAAGACAGGAGATCAGTCCCAATTCAGACACCTGTAACCATTAATTTACACAAAGCCAGTCAAGGTGGACCTTCAACGGGGGAAGATTTACTATCTCCGCATGCTTGATAATGCATGATTGCCTTATTTACACCACCTAGTCAGTAGTGACGTGATACCTAGATTCAAGTGATTGTGAGAAAATTCTGCGAAAAGTGCATTGTTTCGTTGTTTTGCGATTTGCTGCCACGCACCCGGCAAGATCAACGATGATCACCGTGCGCATTTCGAAGCCGGAACGGAACACCCATGTGGTCTTCTCCTCCAGCATGATACAAAGTTCACGAACACGTGAAAGTCATCATGGGCAATTAGAACCACATATCTAGTTGAACAAACTCATCGTGAGTTAAACGATAAGGGATGCAACCTCCGGGGGAAGATGATTTTGAATACTATTATATTGCTAGTTCAGACACTGAAGAAGCCATTTTCCTTGAAAGATTCTCGAAAAAGAGATCTTAAACGCTAAAAAGTCATTTTGCCCAGGGGGTCCATCTTACCCCATTGTACGTGTCTAGTCTATTAGCGTCAATCGGAAATTCGCTTATATTTGGGATAAATTCATTTCATGATCCTGACGAATGGATCGCTCCTTGAATCATCCATCGAACATTATTTTTTTTTAATTTAGGAAACTAACGTTAAATTTAAGTGTATTTTAAGTTAATGAATCTTAAAAAAGTTAGATCAATGCTAGTATTCTCCAGATCAAACTTCAAAATTTTTGCACCATGGAGCCACACTCTATGTTTTCACCGAAGGTGCGCCCGAAAGCGCACTCTAGTGAATCTTCAGTGAAAACACGCAGTGTGGCTCAATGGTACGAAAGTATTGAAGTTTGATAACGAAAATGCTAGCAATAATCTATCTTTTTTTAAAATGAATTAACTGAAAATTTAATTGGACTTAACATTAGCTTTCCATATTAAAATGTATTAGACGATGATCCAAAGAGCGAGCCATCCCTGTCTGAAGCGGTCATCATCCGCTGTTTGGAGCGCAACCTTGTTTCATTTGCAGGGCTGTTGCAGAAATCCCCCTTTTGAATCCGTCAATTCCGCGCCACGAATTTACAGCTCAGAAAATAGTTTGAAACTGCTAATTCATTTCAAATTTCTATTACATTCGGAAAGCTAAGCCAAATCACAATTGCAACAGACTGATTATTTCAGACTTCAATTTAAAAAAACACATTTGTGACAGAAAATCTAATCTAAGCTAATCTAACCTAAGCTAATCTAACACCAACCCAGTGAGTTCTTGAAAGCATCCTGGAAAATGATTAATATACCTCCATCATTGTTCTTGTCTATATGATATATGTTTCACATCGAAGATACGTGACACATACCAAAACGGCCAGGCCTAATGTGCAGCATTTAAGGGGCAAGATGATTCAGAAAACATCGGGCCTGTTTAAATCGAGGATTTAAACGCGATGTTTCAAAATCTAATAAATGGATGAAACGTGGACATCTCGTACCGAAAATCGCGTTTGTGGTAATTATAGGGTGTCCAACGTAACTATGTTTACAGCAAATTCGATTTTTATTTCGTATTCATGTTCTCTATAGTATTCTCTTTCTAACCACAGCAAAACAAAATCTTTTCTGCATCGCAGATAGAGTCACTCCCCTCGGAATTAGAAAACATTTTAGAGTTCTGCTTCTTTGAAGAAACGTCTAAAGAATTTTGATGAGAATGCTAAATGAATTTGAAGAGAACTGTAGAGGAATTCCAGGAATATTGTTATTGTTATTGCTCAGTTCACACCCTGGCAGGCTGCTGCCTACCGATCTGCACTTAAGCCAGGCATGAACCTACGGAAATTTAGTCGTGGCCTATGCTAGACCGTATAGCATAACGACTTTCCTTTCACTAGCAGGCTTTTTAGTCCCACTAGCGTCCGATTAGGGGATAGTAAGATTTTTTTTTTTTTAATCTTTATTTTAGAGATTTTTAGCCTGAGGCTAGTTCATCTCTTTAAGGGATAGTAAGAGATTAAAAGAATAAAGAAGAGAGATAGAGGATTTTGTTGTCTTGCTGAAAAAAAAACACGCCGGCTTGTTGTGCAACATCAGGTTTGTTCGCTTTCATTCCGTTCCAAGGGGCAACGTCCATCGTCCTCGTACTCAAATACCTGGGAACCTCCAGAGGTGCACAGGGCCAACGTGAAAGACTTCCATTCTGGGCAGCTGCTTGACCTGGGCCCAGGTCAAATTCCTATCGGCATGCTTAATTTCCTTGTTGACGCTCCGCCGCCTTAGTATTTGCCTTTGCTGCGATGTTCTGGCGGATTTAATTCATAATCAAGCGCTTGCCTGCAGACTTAATTTCTATTGCTATCGGCATCTGATGACATTTACATCTGAGATCCATTTGTGAGGCCACCAGCCACAAGTTATACACCGCAGGCAGCGGTTGATGAGACCTGCAGCTTTTGAGTGTTCTCCACTGGTGCTGCACAGATTCCACGTTTTAATCGAAGTTTCGAATTTTGGTACGTTGACCAATCCGATTTGATTTCCGCTTTTGTGTAAATGTCATATTATCACCGACCTTATTACCATCACCTTAGTGTGTGATATCTGGTGTACGCTCCTCTGTGTTTTCGTTACCAATGCAGTTAATTTGACACGTTTGTTGCATTCGCGTATGTCTCAATATTATTCTTGCTGAACCACCGTCAAACCCACTATCCAGAGGCAGCGAACCACCTTAACACCTGAAATTATACAAAAACAAATTAAACATTAGCACCAACCCCCCTTCCTCGATTGCAACAGCTCCAAGCCATGCAACAGGATCATTTCGTGCCCCATGACAACTTGATCCAGTTGCTTCCAGGTTCATTGTTTTGGCGCCAGCCGGGAGAGACTTGGTCCTGTACCAAATGCTTTCCTTGTCTCCATTCCGCTCAGCTACTCGCAATTGATTGTGACATTAGTGGGCGGAATATTACAATGTGAGACAATTCAATGCAGACGTCTTCCAAATTTGGCCGATCGTCAGGTAATCAGTGGGTTACCACCTGGCACCTCTTAGTAAGCACTATGCTACGAAGCGGACCGGAAGTTTCAATGAACAACCTCCCCCAACTGTAGAGGAATTCCAGGAATAATTCTTTAAAAAAAATCTGAAGCTAATTCCAATTGAATTTGACTAGAAGTGCAAGGTAATTTTGATAAGTTTTTCGAGCAACTCGTAAGGAGAACTACAAGTAAATTTCAAGGTAGTTTTGAAGAGACTTTTATCCGGACTGTGAATAGAATTCCAGGGAATTCTAAAGCAAATTTTAAGAAACTTCAGAGAGAATTTTAATATCAAGGGTTAAGTCACTCAGCACAGTGTGTCGAAAGAAGATTCGGCACAGCTTGAGCACATCTATCGACACACCTTCGGCACAATCTCGTAGGCATTGAATTGTCAATTACATAAAATGGGAGCACTGCTGGACACTGTCATTGAAGTTATTCACAACATTATGTGCTGTTTGACTGTGTATTTCTGAAACATTCTCTAATTGAATGTACTAGAGGAACTCAACCCAGTAATTCATTTCTCGGTTCACATTTAAATTCGAAATGTAGGCTTCCGAGGGCTGTCGATTGCTATCGATGTCGGTCACAAGTCTTTCAGCTACTTCGCAAATGGAGTGTACTACGAACCGGAATGCAAGAACAATTTGGATGGATTGGATCATGCAGTGGTGGCGGTTGGATACGGAAAACTCAAAGAACTTCTGGTCCAACTACTGGGGCAAAGGTGAAGGGTAACAACTGTGGCCTTACCACCGATGCGACGTATGTAAATTTGAAGTGAGATTTCTGTTTAAATTAGAATTAAGTAAAAGAGAAGTTTTATTTTCGGATATGTGTCATCTTATAGAAAATGGAATAAATGGATTTCGATTTTTGTAACCTAAATAAAAAAAACTGTAAGTTAATTAGGTTGAGTGAAAAGCAATAAAAATTCCGTGTGATTGTGCCGTGAAAAGTAGTTCAGTATTGTTCAAGCTTTTTTTATCCTTTATTATACAGATTTTTAGCCGAAGGCTAGTTTATCTCTTTGTATTCTGCCTATAATCCCATATCAGTCCCATATGGAAAAAGTAGGCATTGAGAAAATGGCAGTCGAAGTTACGAAGTGCAATCCCCATGTAAATATTTGATAAATAATAGTAAATCAATTGATAATTTTTTAAAGTTAAAATCTGTTGCAATGAAGCTTGCATATTTTGTTATATCAACGAAATATATGGCTATTCAAAAAGCAGATCTTTAGCTTGAACTAAGGGCGATTAAATTTTAGGATGGGACTGATATGCGATTATTTTGCTTGATGGGACAAACTGACCTGATGTTGTTTTCACATTTTTCATGATCAAAGTCCATAGTTTTATGACATAATCCCCCCTATTCTGCAAGTCACGTGACTCTCTCTCACCGGTGAGGTGCACGAAACGAAAATCAATTATTCAATTCATGTGTTTCACTTATACATTTTTGCCAAAGCATCAGCCTTATACATTCCATAAGACAAACCACATAGGTCCTATTAGAATGCATAAAAGGTATGTGTGACCGCTTATACATTTCATTTGACACATGATCTTTATTAACTTTTTGCAAGGCGTCTGCTTATTAGTTGACTTATACATTTTATGAATAATCAGCAATGGAAATTTGCCAAAAGGTATAAGGAGATTTCTATCCGTGTGACTTTCCATTTGATTTACATGGAGAGTCACCTCACACGAGGTGACAATTGTCACCTCACCGGTGACAGAGAGTCACGTGACTCGCAGAATAAGGGGGAATATGAACGTGGATGCCAATTGATAGTGGATAGCGTTGTTATCTCAAAATTGACGAAAATCCATATGGGACTGATATGCGATTATAGGCAGTATTGTTCAAGCGAGTTTGGTTTGGTAGATGACCAATTTACCGAGTGCTGGTGATTTGCTGCTGAAAAGCAGGGTCCTTCAAAGGCCACATTCTGCCACTACCGAGCCGAATTTTTATTGCTTCCACTCAATCTAATTAATTTACCATTTTTAAACCGGAACTCGGAACTCAAATCCGATGGCAAAACCGAACGGCTTAGCTTGGAATCCTTCTTCTTTGCATAATCCATTCCGACGTCAGAAAACTGCTTCAGCAGTTCCTCTTCCAGATTGAGCAGAAAGGTGTTTTCCTTCTCAATCGTTTCCGTCGGATTGACCAGCAACGTTCCGACGACATTGGAGCAATAGGACTTGTAACTCGCAGAACACAGATGATCCATCCGAAGAGCAGATAGTTCTTGTCGCTGAATGCACTGAATTACAAGCTGTAATTGCCACCCGACTGGATAATTGACTAGTTGGTATTCACACCGGAGACGTACGTTTTGTCCGTCAGAGCCTGTTCGACAACCTCCGACAGTTTTGGATGTGATCCTTGAGGTAGGGGAAATGACGGATTCGGCATGACAGACTATTTTCGGCAACCCAAATTGAAACACTATTTTCACTGGATTTTCTTACGAAAACACTTCGCTGAATGCATGCAAACGATTCTTTATGCTTTCAGCTTCAATTTGATTATATTTTTACCACTGAGAAAAAGCAATCTAGCAGGGTTTTCTTGAAATGAAACACACGCACTACAAATTATAGCTGATTTCGAGTTGCCGATAATAGAACAGCAGATTTACATGCAGTTCAAATGGAACGGTTGCCGAAGAAAAACTGGTTGCCGATAATACTCGCTCTCACTAGAGAAGATTGCAGCTTTGTAAAAGCGTTTCAAAACAGTTTTTGACAATTCTTTCGACTGAAATTCTTAGAGCAGCTGGCAGCAAAAGATTGTAAACAAATCAATACTGCATATGTGTGCGTTCCATAGAGAAAAAGGCTATAGAAAGAAGGTCGCTGCTTAGGTTGTCGAGAATACGTAAATTCCCCTATTTGTTGAATACGTCTACTGTCACCAGGCAGGCCTCTTGATGGTGATAACCTCAGAGTCCTCCTTGGAGCACATGATGTACCCTATTGGGATGCTGATGTCCACCGTGTCGAAGCTCTTGTCCTTGACGAAGGTTCGCCACGATTAACAGAATTCACCCGGGAAGTTGTCCTTGCCAACGTTTTGCCGTCCTTGTATCCCTTCATCGCCTCCAACAGCTTTTAAAAATTGGTCTTGCCTTTGTCGTTCTTATCCCGAACCAACAGTTTCACCGACGAAATGCCCTCCTCGCCGTCCTTCTCGATGTGCTTCAAGAAGGTGATCTTCTTCTTGCTGGTCAGGAAAAAGATGCACTTTTCGCACAGCACCGTAATTGTATCGTATGAGATGGATAACAACTAGGTAGGTCATGACTTTTCACACACATTTCCTGACAGTTGGTGAAAGGTCATTTGGATTCAATCTGCTGCAATGGTAAGTTGGACATTGATTAGCTGTGGATGATTTGCCCATAATTAATATCGACGGATTGTCACATTTCTGGCGATCTTGCCAGGAGACAATCCTGGAATCTTGAAGATCCCCGATAGGTAATAAAGGGCAAATCACCCACTTGCAAGGAAATCTGAACGCGACTGGGACGGCCGTTCTGAATGCGAGTGAGGACGGATTTGCAAAAATCGTCTCCTAGCCGTGGCAAAGCCACAGGAGAGAACGGGACCGGGACGGTCGTTCTGAGAAAACGAGTGAGGACGGATTTGCAATATAAAAAAATCGTCTCCTCGTGGTGGCACGGCCACAGGATAAGAACGCGACCGGGAAGGCCGTGCTGAGAAAACGAGTGAGGACGGATTTGCAAAAAAAATCATCCCCTCTCAGTGGCAAGGCCACAGAAATAGTATATTGCTCGAGCCATGCCGGACAGACGGGTGAGGACTACCTTACCCCGACCTAGCGGGTTCTGCGCCAGATCAGACGACTGAAGAGCTGCTCTCGCAGGCTCGCACAGACCTGGAACAGCGTGATACTGAAATTCTAAGACTTGCCAAAGAGGTTGTTGAGCTGCGGCTCTTCAAGGCATCGCTCAGTTCCCCGGAGGAACGTTCAAACTCCAGTGACGCCGTAACGGTGCAGTTCATGAACAAGATGTCCACCTCGGAGATTCAGAGCTCGTTTGCCGATTCGGGACATTACGACCTCGTCGATCCATTCCAAGGATTCGTACGTACACACGTGCTTGCGGAAGCGACGATGACATTGATGCCGAAAAGATGTACGAAGCTCGCATTGAGGAGCTAGTTAAACAGCAAGAGGCAGACGAACAGCAGAATCGCTGTCCAACAATGATTGCGTTTTTGCTGCAGAAATTGTCCGAGTCGAACAGCAGATACTGTGATCTGGTTCCAGACTACTGTGAAAATCACCAGTCGATTAACGTCAAAGTGAGATTTAATTCTAGACGCAACCAATGCCGTCGATATTTTTGCTTATATGAAGAAAAAAATGGGAAATACTGGTTATAATGTAAAAATTGACACTGGTTGTTCAGTAAATTTTTGCGGAATACATCTACAACATATTGTTTTCTCTGATTACGCAAAAAAAAAATGGAAATAAAACCAACTCTCCATACATTTTTTTAAATTAACATTATGCCAATAGAAAGGCGGGTGCGCCATGATAATAGTGAAATTAAAACTGACAGCATTAAGGCTGTGAACCATTTGCCGAGTTAAATTTAACTCGTGGTTAAAAGTGACATTTCGAAAGTTATTTTCTATGCTCGAAAATCCCCGTGCTGTCGATCGACCGGTTTTCGAGCCACGGTTGTCAAAATTTAACTTCTTGTCTGTCAGAAATAACCATGCTCGGATAGCAGGGTTAATCGATAACTTTTCATCTGTCAAATTTTAACCAAAAGTTAAAATAATCCACCAAATGGTTCAGAGCCTAAGTAATTCATTATCATTAATTAAAGGGTGTCCAGGATGAAATTGCCACACACAAAATTGATTCGCAAAATTCGAGTTTTCATCCGATTGCCATCAAATTTTCAGGGATTGAGAAATAACTATTAAACTTCATTTTACCATTTTACTCGTATTTTATTTACAGTCCATATGCAAATGCCCGCACCTTGGCCTTAACCCCGGCCATAAGATTCTGCACAACCTGTGAATCAACCGTTTTTTGCATGTAAACCCATACTTTCTTCAGTTCCTCGACTGTCTTCACTACCTTAGGTCGTTTAAGAAGGTGCTGCTTCATAATCGCCCAGTACTTCTTGATGGGGCGGAGCTCCGGAGTGTTGGGAGGGTTGAACATTTTCGGCACGAAATTGACCTTATTGTCCGCATACCACTTCAGCACGTCCTTGGAGTAGTGTCATGAGGCCAAATCCGGCCAGAAGATTGTTGGGACGTTGTGGGCCTTCAGGAGAGGAAGCAGCCGCTTCTGGAGGCACTCTTTTATGTACACCTGTCCGTTCATCGTGTCCTGGGTCACGAAAGGTGCACTCCGCTTCCCGCACGTGCAGATGGCTTGCCAAACCAGGAATTTCTTCGCAAATTTGGACATCTTCTGAGTGCGGACATGCTCCGGAACGCTGAACTTATCCTTGGCCGTGAAAAACAGGTTGCCGGGGATCTGTTTGAAATCGGCCTTCACATATGTTTCGTCGTCCATGATGCAGCATTCAACTTTCGTCAGCATGTTGAGGTACAACTTCCTGGCACGGGTTTTGGCGGACTTGTTCTGCTTCTCGTCGCGATTAGGGGCCTTTTGTACCTTGAACGTTCGAAGCCCAGCCTTAGTTTTGGCCTTCTGGACAAAACTTCGGCTTAGGTGCAGCTTCTTAGCCACATCCCTAACGGAGGCGTTCGGATTTCGGTTGAAGGCCCCAACTACGCGGTTGTGATTTTTGGTGTTGTACGGAATACTTTTTCCTTCACTTCTGGGCTTCCGATCGGTGGTCAACCGTTCCTCGAACCGCTTAATCACTCGCGACACCGTGGAATTCGCGATTCCCAACGTTTTAGCGATGGAACGATGCGAGAGATCCTTGTTCTCGTGATGAATGCGCAAGATTTTATCACGCACGAGCTGTTCTTTCGACTCCATTTCCGCGAGTTTTGATCACAGGACTTTAAAACTTGCAGGATGTAAATAATGCACTATGAACTAAATCCACCCAAATTTTCATTAAATTCTACCCAACGGTTAAAAAGTTAGAGCAATTTCATAGTGTGGCAATTTCATCGTGGACACCCTTTATTGTTAAAAAAAAAAACTTTTATAACTTTTATATCGAAGGAGAGGGAAGATATGAGATGGATAACAACTAGGTAGGTCATGACTTTTCATACACATTTCCTGACAGTTGGTGAACGGTCATTTGGATTCAAGCTGCTGCACGGGTAAGTTGTACATTGATTAGCTGCGCCGTGGGTGATTTGCCTATAATTAATATCGGCGGATTTTCAGATATCGGTCAGCTCGTATCGTAGCAGCCAGGTCTGCAGTTGGCGTAGAGGCGTTTTATTCGTCGATAGAAGGAAACCTTATTGAGCACGATATTCGACATTTTCGGGCATCCAACAATCTCATCCAACAGTTTTCGATGCGGGACGCTTCCGGTTGCTCTCCGACTTTTTTTCTTTGTTGTGTCTGGCGCCAGCATTCCTCTTTGGTTGTCCCTAGGACGATGTTATCGATTGCAATTGCAAACCAAAACATTCAAGCTGTCAGAAATACCGTGCAGCCAAATATTCCATAATATACGTATTTTATACGTATAAAAAAAGCGCAGCTTGCTACATGATCGGCACAATCGGCACACTGAAAAAAATGACCCAAGTTTGGTGTGCGGAACCCCTTGGGGAATATCCATAAAAATACCAAAGGAGTCTGATTCTAAATATAGCTAAAAAAAACCGAAGAGAGGTTTTTTGAAGGATTTCCAAGCAATTTCCAGAAGGGTTCCTACGAGGATAATTCACCGGAAAATGTTGAGTTATATTTCCGAATAAATTTTGAGTAGTGTTGCAGAGGATTCTGAAGAAACTTCCAAGGAAATCCTAAGCTGAGTTTAAAGAAAATTCTAAGAAATATTTTAAAGACAATTTGAGAATAACTTGAAGGGAATTCTCTGGAAAATTCTCATGGAATTCTGAGATGAAACAAAATCTTAAGAACATACCAAGAGATTTCTGAGGATATTTAAGAAAATTATAGAGATGAATTAATGCTACTTCTCGCAGAATACAAAGCTAAATCGCAGTGAATTTTTAGAATTTTTTGGAGGGAATTTACTTGACTTTTCTGGAGGATTTATTTTTGCTGATAGGGGAAATGTTGGCTTCGGCAATACCTTAACCTATTATCGTCATGGGGGTAAACAAAGTCCTAGAGCACTCAAATTTGGCCAATAGTTGCTCTGAAACACAATGTATCCACATGCCAAAATTGAGCTCTCAAGGACGTTGTTTACCCCCCTGACGATAATAGGTTAAGGTATTGCCGAAGCCAACTTTTCCCCTATTAAGAAAATCCTCTATACGCTAGACGTAAATTGAATATCCCAGACATGAAGAAATTTTCTAGATTCTGAGGCAATGGGGCTTATTACGGATGTCACTTCACGGTGAAAACTTGCCACTTGTCGTCACGGTGAAGTGATTTCCATTTGATTTGTACGGGAATCACGGCTCTTATTCTGAGTATCATTTCGTTATCACCGTGTAGTGACACCCGTAATAAGGCCCAATATTCAAGATTCTAAAGTTAATAATAATATTCCAAATGCAAACACTTTTGAAATTACAAAGTAAACGAAACATGACGCATTTAAGGCTTGGACATAGATAGGGATTCTCACTGGGATCATCAATGAAAATTATCACGATCTTGGACTTGACACATTGGGGGTTATTCCGAGAGTCGAAGTGACTTTTGTCACTAGTGAAGTGAGAAAAGTCACGTCGGGGTGACGTGAATTTCCGGTTGATTTGCACAGGGAGTCATGTCTCCACGACGTGACTTTTCTCACTTCACTAGTGACAAAAGTCACTCCGACTCTCGGAATAACCCCCAATCTGTTTGGTTTAGAATAAAACGTTATTTGAAGAAAATGTTATGTATTTATTGTAGTTTAAAGATACAATATGGGTACTGCCATAAACTTCTGCACAAGCTGCTGGTCAAGCTTACCGGACAGACCATCAGCTTACCGGCAAACTTGTCCGCAATAACAAATTTATATTTCTTGGGAACGTCTCCGCGACCCAACATAAAACTTCTGTCCCGGAAGCTGTTTGAAGTCCAACGTTTCATCGTCCATAAGGATCCGTTGAATTTGGTAAGCACCGGTAATAGCCCGATACTTGAAGAAACCTTCCCGAACGCGTCTATTCGGAACTGTACTGCGAACAGCACCAAGTTTGTTGGCCAACATCCACGTCCGAAAATCCTGGATTAGGACTTTGAAAGCCTTCATGACGTTCTGACTGCACCGCTTCGAAGCCTTGATTGCACCTTCCGGAAAACAGATAAACGTTCCTTGAAACTCTTCAGCACTGCACAGACGGTGGTTTTGGCTATTTTAGCTCATTTGAGATCCTCGTACCCGACCATGTCGGATTTTCATATCTTGTGTGCAGAATTATTTCTCTTCCCTTTTCTTAAAGGGCGAACACGAAATTATTGCGACACATTCAACAGGGCATAACTTTTTTACCATTGGGTAAAAATCAACCAAATTTTGCACACTTTCTCATTGATGTGTATTGTGTACATGCTGTCAAACTCGAAGTCGTGTTTTTCGATTCAACGAAAATGGAGGTGAACCAACGCGAGTTGAGAGAACAAATTCTTTCCAAACACCTGGAATTTCCTGACCTGTCGCAACCTGGCAGTTGGGAAAAATGTTGAACATTCACCATTCAACCGTCTCCAGAGTGTTGAAGCGGTTTCAGGAGCGGTTGACGTTGGACCACGGCAAAGAAGCTGGAAGAAAACCGGGACCGGAGAACAAAAAGACGGAGGGAAAGGTGAAGCGGATGATTAAAGCAAATCCCAACGTCTCAAGCCGTGATTTGGCTAAAAAGATCGGCATGTCGCAGAGCTACGTCCAGAATGCAAAGAAGAGAGCGGGACTACATACATAAAAGGTACAGAACTTCCCAAACCGCGATGAGCGGCAACAATCGATGGCTAAAACTCGGGCACGGAAGCTCTACGAGAAGATGCTGACAAAATATGGCTGCTGTGTGATGGACGACGAAACGTATATAAAAGCCGATTTTAAGCAAATTCCGGGGTTGGAGTTTTTCACCGGCAAGAGCAAGTTCGATGTGGACGACAAATTTAAGAAGAAGAAAATGTTGAAGTTCGCCTCCAAATATCTCATTTGGCAGGCCATCTGCTCTTGCGGACTGAGGAGTGAGCCTTTCGTGACAAAGGGCACAGTAAATGGCGAGATCTACAAATCTGAGTGCCTCGAGAAGCGCCTTTTGCCGTTCTTGCAGCAGCACGACGAAGCTCCGCTATTTTGGCCAGATTTGGCATCATGCCACTATTCTAAAAGTGTCCTGGAGTGGTATGAGGCCAATTCTGTCCATTTTGTTCCAAAGGACATGAATCCGCCAAACTGTCCGGAGCTGCGCCCGGTGGAGCAGTACTGGGCAATAATGAAGCGGGAACTTCGGAAGAGCAAGAAGACAGTCAAAGACGAGAAGGACATGTTAAGAAAATGGGAAAAAAAACTGAGAAACTGGTACCGGATGACACTGTAAAGACTTTGATGGAGGGCATCAAGCGAAAATGCGTTCAATTTTACACTCAAGGCTCCATCGATTAACTTTTCTTTTGATTTTTGAAGTAAATATATGTATAAAACTACCCTAAAATTTTGGTTTGATTCTAAACATTATAAGAAAATTGGCATGACATTTTCGGTGTCGCAATAATTTCGTGTTCGCCCTTTACATCGCGTGATAATTCAAGAAAACAAAAACTTTAAGCTTCCAGAAGCAATCACAAGGACAAAAAGAAGGGTACCGATTCTAAATTGGCAGCGCTTTACATCCGTAAAACAATTACCTACCTGTTCAAAAACATCAGTTCCGAGAGTTGAGAAAGTCTAGTATTTTCTAAACCTTCTTTCATTCATTTCATTTCAACGCTTTCTAATTTCCGAATTTATCTACTTAATTTTTAACTGATTCCAGCCCGAACCATCGTGGAAAGCAGGTGCCACGCTGGTAGCGGACAACCCGGAACAGCAAATTATGGGAACAATCACATTCAAACAGTGGGCTCCAGGCCACGTGGAAACGACCATCAACGCGACCGGGCTTCCGGTGGGCAAGCATGCCGTCCACGTGCACGCTTTCGGCGACATGAGGGAAGGCTGCAAATCGACCGGACCGCATTTCCGGAGCAGTATCGTTAGTATTGTGCTTTAAGTGTCAAAGAATGCTTGTTAGTCATGGATATCTTTGTTTTCGACCGTAGATTGGTAACATCGAAGTCAAGGACGACGGCAATGCCATGATCGATTTCCACAGTCCCTACATCAATTTGTTCGGTTTCGCCGGAATCGTCGGAAGGGCGATTGTGATTCACGAGAAACCGTCGGAGATCTATCGTTTCCCGGATCTGTCGATCAACAATCCCGTATCGTTCCAGGGCGAGGAGGACACCGTGGGGGCACGGATTGCCTGCGGTATTATTACCATTCTGGATAATGTTTCGTAGTCGTGTGGGTCGGTTTGTGTGTTTTTATTTTAAGACCTTATACTTTCTGCTGTAATAAACTCGTATGCATATTTGATGTGATGTTCAATAAAAGTTCTGCATTCAAACGGTTAACTAGTATTTTAATAAAATTGAACAGAGGTTCCCAACCTGCCCCGGTCCCGGTCAGGTATGTTCCTTGATATGCAAATAATACATAGTAGAGGTCGGGAATCGTTGCCCTCGAGATAATAACTCAATTTGTAGCAACTAGCAAATTACGGGTCATTAAGTCGTTCGCCTTACCATTATTTCGGTCTATAAAAAAGGTAACATGTGTCCGAAACCTCAAATACTCTGTAACCGAGATGGTGTTCCGACGCTTACCAGTGTTACTTCTTTGCTGTTGCTTACATTTGGTTTCAGTGAATTCAATCCAAATGGGAGTAGTCAAAGATCTGCTGCTTCAATATAAACAATCACAGCAAGTTATTTTGAAAACTTGTGGAGATTTTCAAGAGCAGTTTAACTTTTTCAAATCAGCTAGCAATGAAGAATTTAGTTTCTCACACGGCGGATCGCAAATCGAAAATTCCAATCATCGCACTGTTATCGTTATGGATTTGGCTTGTCACAAGCTTAGTGAAGAATACAGCGAGAACTTTAACATGTTTCGGTGGATTCTGTTCAATAGTGCAACTGAAGTGAACGATGACCTTGAACTTCCAAGTGCACTCATCAACTACGATGTGTTCCACATCACAACAGCATTGGACCGTTACGAAATTAGCAAAATACTCAAACATTCCCCTTCAAGTCCACTGATCGAAGAATCTTACGGCTACTGGCAGTCGGAAAACACGCCTCACCTTCGACTGAACGCCTCATCCGAAACTGAACGTTGGAACCTTCACGGAACGCCCCTGAAAGCATCGATCGTATGCGGTCCCGGCGACGACACCACCGCCACCAAGGTCAACAAAGCCCTGACAATCGCCCTAGCCTCTCTCCTGAACGCCTCGATCACTTTCCACTGCGCCAAAGACTGGGAAACCGGATTGATCGGCGATCTTCGCGCAGGTTCAACTGATCTTGGTGCCACGCCCAGCTTCATGACTCCGGATCGTATCAAATCGATCCAGTTCCTCGCCATGACCGGACCACTGAACCACAGATACATCTTCCGTTCGCCGAAACTCTCCTACACGGATAACGTTTTCATTGCTTCGTTTCACAGCCACGTCTGGCTGTCGATTGTGGGAATTATTCTCCTAGCAACGGTACTTCAGTTGATCATAACACGATTTGGTCAATGTTCAGAAACGAACCGGGCGTCGGAAGCCGCGAAACGGGAAGGTGCCAGCGGGGCACTGTTGAGCATGATCAGCATTGCCAGTCAGCAGGAGGCCCTGCTCAGTTTGCGTTCGGTATCGTCCCGAACGATGACCGTCGTCATGTTGATCAGCTTGATGTTCCTGTACATTAGCTTTTCGGCCAGTATTGTCGTGTTGATTCAGTCCCCGTCGACTCGGGTTAGGACGCTCGGTGATCTAGTGCGGTCGGGATTCGAGCTGACGGCGCAGGACAGCGCGATCGAGAGGAATTTCTTGGCGGTAAGTTTCGGCTTTCAGGGGGGTAAGCTCGCAAAACCGTTCGCGAGTTCCAACAGGGTTTTCACAATTCCAAAATATACCGAGGTTCCGAGACGCAGTACGAGGGTATTTCGATAGTTGTGGAAATTTCGAAAGCTCTCGTTGTTCCCGGAATTCCGAAACATTTCAGGGTTCTGACATTACTGGAAGTTCTGAGTTTTCTGAGAGGTGTTGGGAGCAGTGTTGGGAAAATCATCAATCAAACAATATTTTCCCGCTCTCATACGCTCTCAATTTCACGCGTGATATTGGAACAAAATACCATGCTTCATATTGATTTTACAAACGTGCAAAAATCAAGCTGAGAGTGACTTTTTGTGACTTGACACAAAAATGATTCCGTTGCACATCGTTCTCTTACACTGATAGAAAACATCCGCATTACCTCGACTGATTATTGTATTGCTCGAACCCTTTAACAATAAATATTCTGTCGAATTTCGGATGATTTCCTAATGGTTGAATTCGTCATCACCTGATGAGCATCCATATAACTGTCCTCCAAATAAAGGATGCTATTTATTTGAAAATTGACTGTTAAACATACAGGGCTCAGAGGGCAACAATTTAAGGATAGGATGACTTGTAAATGTTTTAGATGAGATTATTAATTCGATTATTTACATTTCCATATTGAATAGCCATGAGCAGCCATTCATCATGGATACAAAAATCACTTGTTGGTAGAAGAAACTTCCTCCACCACGAAATAGACACTCTACGGTTTCCACCCTTTACCAATGTTCGTACCACCTCTGATAGCGATGGCTATACTTCCACCTCGTTTGTCTGCTGAGAGTATCAAATGACATTCAATAGAATTATGTACATCATCGTTTTGAATGATTTGTGTTAAGGGGCTGAGCCAATACCAAATTCATTTCAATTTAAGATGACTATCTTCCTGCAGAGAGCATTACGCATTCCAACTGAAGGCCTTATCTTTTCTCATAACAATTTTCATCCAGTATTCGAGAGGAAAATGCACTGATTTCAAAACAACCGTCATCCGGTTGCAGCTATCATTCAAAAAGGCAATTTCGATGTTTCGATTTGAATGGTCTGAGGTTTCATTCGAACAGAGGAGGGTGGTTTTGTACAGTGTAGAAAGAGAAAGCATAGTTTGTTATCCCTTTTTACTCTTCACCGATGGCAGACACGAAGTGACTGCTGCCAGCCGTTATGGAAGTTTCGGTTGGGTTCGGGCATAAAGCAAAAATTGTGAAACTCAATCTCACCACAGTTTGTTGAGATTTGCAGCTGATGAGTTTTGTTAGCATGATATTCCGAGCTGCTATATCGCAGCCTGCAAAATTAACCGCAGTTGCTTGCTTGTTGCTTTTGTCTACGAAAATCAAGCGTAATCTTGGGCATTGGTGAGATTTGATTTTTTGATGTTTTCCCCAACACTGGTTGGGAGTTTCTACAGCATAGAAAAACTGGTCTCGAAGCTGTGAAAGTAGCCAGATTACCGGCTTTTCGAGGAGTTATAAGGGTTGTAGAAACTCCATAAGCTATTGAAGTTCAGAAAGTTCAACAGTTCTTGAAATTGTTAAAGGTTTGAAAATAATCAGAGTAGAGTTTCGAATTCTTAAAAGTTTTAAAGGGTGCTGGAATTCCAGCAATTCTAAGAGTTTTGAAAGTTGTTAGAACTTTTGATGGTTCTCAGAGTACTTAACTTTTTGGATACCTACAGTTTATTTTAAATCTAGAAGTTCTTGGAATTTTAATTTTTTCCGCGATTCAATAGGAAGTTTTGAATGTTCTCAAAATATCGGAATTTTCAGAAGCTTATGATGTTCTAGAAGATTCTGGAGTTCTGAGAGCTCTTGAAGTTCTTGTGGGCGTAGGGAATCCAGAATGGCTTACTGTTCCTAAAGCGCTGGCAAGACTAAGCAGTTATAACAATTGCAACACAGAAACCACCATCAAGATAGCGCTATAACATGTTATAACTCTGTAGTCTGAACAATGCATAAGAGTCGCAGGATACTTCAAAAGTTCCCAGAGCCCCAAGGATTGCTAGAGTTCCTAGAATTTTGCAAGTTTTCCCGGAAGTTCTTACATTACTCTGATGAAGATTGTGGAAGGGAGAATAAGGGACTTTATTTTAGTTACCTCGATTTCTAAGTGTCCCATAGAATTTCCGAAACTCCTGGAGTTATGAGAGTGTTATTTTTTTTTATTTTTCAATGGTCCAGGAATTCTGCATTTCTTGTGGTTCTGGAAGTTTTGAAAATTCTCAAAATAACTGCGTTAAGAGTTGTTGCAGTAACGCCAGAGGAGCACGAGCAATATGTTGAAGAAGTGTTTCGAAGAATTCAGCAAAATGGTTTGGTGATCAACGGATCAAAAAGTAAATTTGCGCAGTCCAGCGTTGAATTTCTAGGTTACGTAGTTGACCAGGACGGTATTCGACCGTTACAGGTCCCGGGTTCAGGCTGTGGCAAACTACAAGCTACCTACGACAGTACAAGGGCTACGGAGGTTCTTAGCTAGTTTTAACGTATACAAGCGTTTAATTCCAAAGGCTGTTGACATGCAGGCGGAGTTACGAAAGCTGATAACAGACAACAGGAAAAACGATACTAGAACAATCGTGAGATGGGGTACTTCCGCTCACTTTTGATCATTGCAAACATTCGTTAGCAGCAGTTACTTTGCTTTACTATTCAGATTCAAACTACTGGCTCTCATGGCCGACGCTTTAAGTTCCTCCGCGGGAGCAGTTCTTCAGCAGTTATCTAGAACGAATTGGCACCCGCTCGGATTCTTTTGCTGCAACGGAATTACTTGGCATTTGAACGTGAACTGACAGCAATGAAGATGGCAGTTTTCATTTTCACCGATCCCAAGCCACTCACCCATGCTATGATTACTAACTTATCCAGTAGGCTAACCCACGAAGAATAACATCTGCGATATAATTCTCAGTTCTCACCGGATATTCGTCATATCGGCGGCTTGGAGAACACCGTAACTGATAACAGGAAGGTGACACAGAACTGGGCAACCAGACGGTTGATCTCCGGCAGATTTGTGTGGGCGTCTATGAACAAAGACATCAACGATTTCGTTCGCAGCTGTGTACTGATTGTCAGGCATCTAAGGTAAATCGTCACACCGTTACTTCTTTGGGCACGTTTGATCTCCCGAAATCAAGATTTCGGTATATCCACATCGATCTCGTCGATCCACTTCTGCCGTCTCAAGGACACCGCTATCTTCTCACCATCGTGGACCGCTTCACACGTTGGCCAGAAGCCATCCCACTTCCGGATATAACCGCACCAACAGTTGCTATGCTGCTGACATCTGAGTGGATCGCTCGTTTTGGTACACCGGAGACTGTAACATCGGATCAGGGACGCCAGTTTGAATCCGAACTATTTCGGGAGTTGACATACATTCTAGGAACACATCATATTCATAAAACAGCCCACAGGCGAACGGGATGGTGGAGCCAATCCTCTGCTAAGAAGGAGGGTTGCTGAAGCCACCACCATTGGTGGTGTCAGCACTGTAGCCTACAGTTTTTATGATATGTTTATATGTGAATTGACGACACGTATGCGTTAAAAAATCTTACATGCGCCTGTTGAACATTTATCACGATTATTTTGCCGCGCAAAAAAACCAAACATCTATGTGGAAGGAGCATAATTTCTCAATTTTTGCATCAGCTGTCTTAGATTGGCAGATAATCGAGCCAAAGAACCAACAACTTTGGCTTCAAGCAAAATGTTCGTGGATGACGTTTCTGCCACCGGAGTGGGTGGAGCGCCTTCATTGAATACTCAAAGCATGCTTTAATGTGCAAAGGGAAGCTGTTTTCGGGAGAGAGCAGGCGGAACGCTATGTTTGTACGGTCGAAGGGTAAGCGAACTACGTATCGCCCTGATTCATTCCGGGATAGGGTGGAGTGGAAATGTTCGGCAGCCCGCAACTCGTCCGGCGTGAGCTGTTTAGATTTAGGCACCTCCTCTACCTCCCAGAATTTCCGGAGCGTTTGGTCCAGGTTCAATGATGTCGTTAAGCTGAGCACCGCACGACCTTCGGCGGCATGCGATGTATTGAAGTGGCCACCAACCAGGTAGCCGAAGACGGAGTTTTGCGCAATGGGTACACCCCGACCGTCGTACAGCTTTCCCGGTTCTAGAATGGAAAAAAGAGCTTATATTCCCAACAAAAGATCGATCTTACCGCACTTGTTATAGCTTGGATCTGCGAGAGGTGCCTCGGCTAAGGCACCAGCATCGACTTCAAACGGTTGACTCGGTTGGTCCGGAACCAATTTTTTTAGTATTAAGGCTTCCACCACGATGACGACAAGGTCGTCGAATCGCGATGATATCTGCAGCGTGACTGCTCCTGTTGTCTTGCTGGGATTCCCATCAGTGATTCCGTTAACGGGAATGTTAGCATTGCGCCTTTCCAGGCCAAGACGTTCGAATGCTTTATTGCTGATCAGCGAGTTCATACAGGCAGAGTCCATCATTGCCCGTACTTCATGGAAAACGTTGTTTTTTCCCAGCACCTTGATGACAGCCGTAGGCAGCAAACTAATACCCCGTTCACATTACAGCCTATATCACGTAATGTAGGCTGTCTTGTAAAGAGCACTCATACTTAGGATTTCCAGTGAAAACTAGATGTATGAGTAATCATTGCAAGACAGCGTATATCACGTGATATACGCTGTAATGTGAACGGGGTATAAGGAAGTTCACTGAACAGCTGGTTTTGAGATCCGCGACATACGATGTCACAGAATTCGCTTGCTTTGGTACTTCTGATGTTGTTGTTGGCTGCTTCTTTACAGTTGCTTCATCTTCACGGAGTTGGCTAGAATCAGGAACAGAGCTGTCGTCAATTGAGCAGAGCAGCGAATGATGCTTTTGCTTGCATTGTTTGCATACAACTGTCGACGTACAGTTCTTCACAATGTGGGTCGTTTTGAGGCAATTAAAACAGAGCTTGGCTCGTTGGGTGAACTCCCGTCGTTCACTCACTGGCATTTCTTTGAAGCTGGCACACTGGTATATTGTGTGAGCTTCTGAACACTTAGAACACGGTTGCTGGGTGCTTGCGTGAAAACTTTGAATGGTCTTACTTGACGATGTATTCTTCGTGTTTTGGTCCGTTCTCCGATCGTGTTCCTTCTTCGTGGTCGTATCAGTTCCCTTCTTGGAAAAGGACGCGCAAGTTTCCAAGGCATCGCATCTTCGCTCGAGGAATGTGACAAACTCTTGGAAGCTAGGATTGTCCAAATCGACTAGCTTCTGAGCCCACAATGAACGGGTTTCACGGTCGAGTTTTTCCAATAACAGATGAATTAACCAGGGGTCAGGAGATTCGTACGATTCACCGAGAGCCTTAAGCTGCCACACAACTTCATCCGAGGTTGACACAAGTTTGCGGAGCCCAACGAGACTAGGCGCAGCAACCGGCGGCTGGTCCACAAATTCTTTGACAAGTGCCGCGACGGTATACTTCTTCTTATCGTAGAACTCGTTCAGCTTATCCCACACTTCCACATAGTTGGCGTCGGTGATAGTGAACGCACTAACCAACTGCTTCGCCTCTCCATCTAAGTGGGACAGCAGGTACTGCAGCTTCACGGAATCTTTGAGATTTTTCGAGTGAATGCAGCTTACAAACAGGTCCTTGAAGGAAGTCCAGAGTTTCCGCTCGCCCTTGAATACCGGAAGAGTTATTGTTGGCAAGCGCACCTCAATCGGAAGTTGACCCCCGGAAGCCTGAGCATCAGCAAACGGACGGGAAAGATTCATGGAACCTACTTGGCCAGCCAACTGTGACACGGTGTTCGAAGCTGCAGTTTGTGACGTCATCAGTAGCCGCTGTGAATCCGCAACTTGATTACCTCTTTCAGATCATCCATTGGTTCGGCAACTGTACTTTCGCTGCTTTCGTGGGGGTTATGTTCGTCGAGTAGCTTGACGTAGCGCCCTTTTAATTGATAGTACATTTCTTCGAACTCAAACCGGTGATTGAAGACCGAGTTGATTTCTTCGAGCGCTTCAGACTGCTCTTCGATTTCTCATTGCACTTTGTCAAATTGCTCACAAAGTTCAGTGAGTCTGTTCAATCGCTCCTGAATCTCGCCGAAAGGAGGATTTCTTCTTTCGACCGCACTGGCGTTATTCTGCTCCCATTTCATGCGCTGAAAAAACACATTGCGACGTTTCCGAATCGCTTCCATAGCGGTTTCGTAAATATCGGCTCGAAGGTCCAATGTTTTCGGGAGAGAGCAGGCGGAACGCAATAAAACGCGGCGAACTAATTAAACGAAAATGGACTGTATTTTTACTTATATTTCACATGAAAGAAACGTGTTCTCGACCGCTCGGTCGGACGAATGAAAAACTGATGATTTCCGGAAGCGGTATTTTTCTTCTATGTTGGGAGCGCGGGACGACGAGTTTGACAGCTGGTTTTGCGAGGGGTAGGACCACGCACGAACATCTAAGTTGGGCGCAGGGTTGGACTGCACGCGAAAAGAAGCAAATTTAACCATTTCATAGAAGAGAAAAGTAGCCAAAAGTGGTGCGTTTCAGAATAAAATTGTAATTTGTTGGTCCAGTTTTGTGAAATCGCTGGTAGAAAGTCTTGATAAACTGCTTGACAAAGTGGTTCATTCGAGTGACCAGTTACCTATGGTACTCCGTGTTAGCTGACTTATAACGAATATACGTTGTATACGAGTACCGTGAATGAATACAACGTATAGTTCGTCTAGTTTTACATTGCAAATGCTATGGAAAATTAGACGAGTCATACGTTGTATTCGGGGTACTCGTATACAACGTATATTCGTTATAAGTCATGTAACACAGTAGGATTACGCAGCTCCTTCCGCGAGGATCTAAAATGCTCTACTGCTGAGTTGGTGTATGGCCAGGCGCTAAGAGTACCTGGAGAGTTTTTCGACCCTCCAACGACAGGCATCGATCGAACAGCTTTCGCCAGACAACTCCACGAAGCGTTTGCGGAAATTCGGCCTCCAAAAGCGATTAATCATTTATTTATTTAAAACAGCAAAAGAGGGGTTATCTTCCATTTAATTCCACTTAATTAATTTTGGTATCCATGACAGATACGTATTTCGACTACAATGTGCAGCCTTCATCAGTGTCATTCCCACTAAAGAACTTATCAAAATCAAACCCCCTAGGTATAAAAGTCAAGATCACAGGTATAAAAATGAAACTACAATGTGTTGAATCCTACCCTACCTACTCTTTTGCTGTTTTATTTAAGCATTCCGCTAACAACCCAATTTCATTAATTCATTATGATGGCAACCAAGCCTTTGGGATTTTCCTTATTAGAGAGTTGAATAGATTTTTCTCCTTTAGTTTACTTAAATTTTTGGTTTTTATTAGTTAGGTAGGTTCCGATTCAACACATTGTAGTTTCATTTTTATACCTGTGATCTTGACTTTTATACCTAGGGGATGAGTACTCTATTCACAAATTGAGGTGTGGACATACCAAAATCAAACGTGGACACGACGGATACAAACGAGTGAACAATACAATGCTTTTAGACAGTGTGGATCCGTGAAATCCTTGGCAATCTTAGAGATGAAGCCAAGTTGACGATTAGCCTTGGAAATAATCGATGCATAATGGGACCAAGATCCGTCACTTGAACCACTCTGCTAAGAACAGTATCATCGATGTGGTATTGATAAGTTATCGGGTCTTTGAACATCATCACATGACATTTCGCGACGCTGATGACAAGCTTGTTCGAGCGGCACCACTAAACGAACATGTTGAGCAACATTTGCAGGTGAAAACAGTCCTCGATGCAGCGTACCATCAAATAGATTTTTAGATCATCAGCATATACGAGCTTGCACTTGTGGCCAAGGGTAGATGCAGCGTCATTGAAGAATAACACAAACAATAACGGGGTCCAAAATTACTTCCTCATGCGAAGTCTACCATCTTTCTACACAGTGGTTTGAAAAGTTGCAGTCATGTCTTCGTTGGAAGCGTCCTTACGAAGAAACATATGAAGTTATCAAGCTTGGTGAAAAAATCTACAATAAGGATTTTAGCAGCCACCCGACTGACGATGGCCGCACGAAAGTCAAGCATCCGGTCACCGTGTACACCCTATCCAATGAAAGCGGATTGATAACCACCCTACGGATTTTGACAGTTGATAACGCTACGTCTTAAAGTGAACACGAGTCTGTAGAACTGTAGAGAATAAAAGTCTAATTCACAGGTGAGCATGCATAAGGGCGTAACCGCGATGATCAATTCTCTTCGTCGATTTTCTCTTTTGTTAATAACTCGCTAGAATTAACGTTTCTCGGTGCGTTTGCTGTTGCTTTTGATAGCCAATACAATCTGTTACAACTCTGCATTGAAAAAATTCTAGAAAATTGTTTCGCATGCATAAGGGCGAATACGCGATGATCGATTCTCTTCATCGATTTTCTCTTTGCATTGCTACAGCTAAGCGAAACAATTTTCTATAATTTGTTCAATGCAGAGAAGTAACAGGTTGCATTGGCTATCAAAAGCAACAGCAAACGCACCGATAAACGTTCAATCTAGCGAGTTATTAACGAAAGAGAAAATCGACGAAGAGAATCGATCATCGCGTATACTGCCCATAATCGCATATCAGTCCCATCTTTGCTTGATTTCCTATCCATATGGGACAGATATGCGATTATGGGTAGTATAGGCCCTTATGCATGCTCACTGTCGAATTGTATAGCTTTTCCGTCGATTTTTCCTTTTAATTCTACTACTTTTGTATCACTTTCACTATCGCTTTGAACTATACTTACTTACCTTACCAATCAGGCTAAGGCCTTGTTGTCCTCTGCTGATCGAAGAAGTCGTCTCCACTCTACTCGATCCATGGCCACAGTTCGCCAGCCTCGTAGTCTGCGAATGGTCCGCAGGTCACCTTCTACTTGATCGATCCACCTTGCCCGCTGCGCGCCTCTTCTTCTTGTTCCTGTTGGGTCGCTTTCTAGAACCATTTTCACTGGGTCGTCGTGCGGCATTCTTACGACGTGCTCAGCCCACCGTAGTCGCCCAATTTTTGCAATGTGGACGATGGATGGTTCTCCCAGCAGCTGGTGCAATTCATGATTCATTCGCCTCCTCCACGTTCCATCATCCATCTGCATTTCACCGTAGATGGTTCGCAACACCTTCTCTTCGAAAACACCAAGGGCGCGTTGGTCCTCCACGAGCATAGTCCAGGTCTCGTGGCCGTAGAGGACATCCGGTCTAATCAGCATCTTGTAGACAGTCAACTTCGTGAGCCCAAATACACGAACTCATCGACCACCTCGATTTCGTCACCGTCAATCTGAACTCAGGGTGGGAGGCTAACATTGTCTTCCCTTGAACCTCTTCCTTTCATGTATTTTGTCTTTGATGCGTTGATGTCAAGTCCAATACGCCTAGCTTCAGCCGTCAGTCTGATGTACGTTTCCGCCACCGTCACCCAGTTCCGTGCCATGTCATCGGTGAAGCCAAGAAGCTGGATGGACATCCTGAAGATCGTGCCCAGGGATGGAAAATCATTTACATTAATTTCGTGCATCATTTACATTCATTTGCCTCTAACTTTTTCCATCAACAGAATACCGTAAAATGATGTGTGAAGCTTTTGATATTAACTAAAAGTTTTGTAAATAACTAAAATCTGTATATGTTATGCATAACGAAATAGAGCTGGCAGAACATGTTATTGTTTTTCAGTGAATGCATTGTTGGTGGGTTCTTATCGCTCTGATTCATCATGCATAAGAGACACATATTTGAGTTGTTTACTAAAGATGTAGCTAATATCAAAGCCAACAAAAGCTTTGAACACTATTTTACAGACTTCTGTTGATGAAAAAAGTTAGAGGCAAATGAATGTAAATCAATGCACGAAATGAATGTAAATGATTTTCCATCCCTGATCTCGTGTCTATCCCAGCTCTTCTGATCACACCTTCTAACGTGATGTTGAATAGCAGACACGAAAGTTCATCACCTTGCCGTAACCCCCTTCGAGATTCAAAGGGACTCGAGAGTGTCTCCGATACTCAAACAACGCACATCACTCGATCGTCGCCTTGACCAATCGCGTCAGTTTATCCGGAAATCAGTACTCGTGCATAATCTGCCATAGCTGATCTCGATCGATTGTGTCGTATGCGGATTTGAAATCGATGAACAAATGATGTGTGGGCACGTTGTGTTCGCGGCTTTTCTGCAGAACCTGCCGAATCGCGAAAATTTGGTCTCAAATGATGACAGGCGGCGGCATAGAATTTCGTAGAGTACCTTGTAGGCGGCGCTCAGCTGTGTGATCGCGCGGTAGTTGCAGCTATCCAACTTGTCGCCCTACTTTTGTAGATTGGGCATACGACACCTTCCATCCACTCCTCCGGTAATATCTCCTCCTCACAAATCTTGGCAATTACCCAGTGCAGCGTTCTAGCCAGTGCTTCACCACCGTATTTTAATAGCTCACTTGGTAGTTGATCTACACCAGTTGCTTTGTTGTTCTTCAGCCGACCGCTTTGAACTATAACATATAGGTATTTCGTTTACTACTTGTAAACTTCTTCAGTGTATTCAGTCTATGACTGAAGAAGTTTGCAAGTAGTAAACGAAATACGTATCTGTTATAGTTCAAAGTCATAGTGAAAGTGATAATGCGGTATGGAAATCATTACTAAAACGCCGCGCCTTTCTTTATTCCTTGAAGTCGCGTTTCCACAAGTTCTTTCTATAAAAAGGTCCTGAAGTACCGTAGAACCGGGAAATTATGGAATTCCAAGAATTCTTGCAGTTCCGGATGCGTCAAAAGCTTCTGTTATTTCGAGGATTCTGAACATTATTAGAGCGATCGATGTCCTTGAAGATTTAACAGTTTGGACAATGGTTGTAATTTCGAGACTTCAGACACTTCTTGTAATTTTTCTGGAGTTTTCCGGAGTTCTCAAGGGTTTGTGTAGTTTTGGAGTTTCAACTCCAGCTTTTAGGAGGTTCCTCTTTCATTCTACGGCAAACTCAAAGATCTGTTACAACATTAGCTCTACCACTAATTTACAGAATGCTTCCACCTACATGCAGTTCAAGAGTTTCAGTGGTGGGTTCATAGGGATATCGGAGGGAACCGAAAGAATACGCCGAGGCCTGAACGCTTTCCACGGGGACACAAATCTGATCTACCGCTACATGGTCGACCACTACCGGGAGGATGAAAAGTGCAACCTGCAAGCCATCAATCTGCTACATCCCCTGCTGCTGAACGGTTACTACACTGTTGCTAAGGATTCTCCTTTTAAAGAACACGTGAAATTTGGGTATGTATTTTTTAAGGTTCTATTATCACTTGACTCGCATCTGTAATAAGAAAATAGGTTAGACAAGCCTTACGATTTAATTCGATTCGAAATGATAAAACTTAAACTTCATACGATTTCGATTAAATCTTCAGTCATTTTTAGTTGCTTGGAAACACATTTCAGTTGCGATCAATCCACTTCCAGATTGCTGAAACTGCGTGAACTCGGATTCCAACAGCGGCAAATCGCAATCCACTACCAGCGGAAGCCACCTTGCATCGGAGAAAGCGTGTTCGCACCGGTTTCGATGATCGATGCCATTTTCAGCCTGCAACTGATGGGTTGGGCAATGGTGATTACGATCATTATTTTTGCCCTGGAGATCGCCCTAAAACGGTACAATAATATTATGCAGACGGTGCGAGCTCGGTGCGCACGGAAAACCCATGGTAAGGTGCCACCGAAATTTAAACATAACTAAAGGAAACTTCTGGTAGCATGCAGGTACTTACAGAGCACCTTCTACCTATTCTCGGTAGGTATCCGAAAATTCCAGTTTAAAACAAATCTACCGCACCACGCATTTCCAGTCACTATATCGCACTCGAGCGATGCACCTCTCGGTAGAAAAAAATGTCCTACAACTACAGCAAGGATCGACTACACAGGATGGTGAACAATCCGTACCTGGCGGATGTAAAGTTTCTAGTGGGTAGAAAAAGGAAGCTAATCTACGCCCACCGTTTGCTGCTGACCTGTTCGAGCGAAGTCTTCAAAGCGACCTTCAGCAAGCGATTCATCAAGATCCATCGTAACTATCCGTTGGTCGTCGTGCCAGACATCGAACCGGACATCTTTCTGGACGTGTTGTACTTCATCTATTGCGACATTTGCGACATCGGCCAGCGAAATGTGGCGCAGCTGTTCTACGCTGCGGCGAAGTACCAACTCTACGATCTCCGGGTGAGGTGTGAGAACTTCATGATCCAGAATACCGACTTGGGCGAGTGGATTCAGATGTTCTTCAATGAGCCGTATCCCCAGTTGCGAGATATTTGCGCAAAGCAGTTAGGTGCCGACGTGGTGGCAGTGTTGGAACATCCCGCATTTCTTCATCTCTGCAGTTCTCAGGTTAGGAAAATTCTAGATCTACAAACGCTTCAATGCTCGAACCGGCAGCTACTGGAAGGCATCGATCGGTGGGTGGAACATCAACCGGAATCGCAGAGAGGTGAAATAGTCGTAATCCGGCAAAATTTAGCCTGGAAAATTCACGAAGAAGAGAGGAGCAGAACGGAGATAAATCTGATGCCATACATTTCTGGAATGATTCTGGCATCTCGCGATCTGAACCTATATGGAATGGGGATCTACACGGGAGTGAACAGGCTGTCGATGGATGAGCCGTGTAACGCTTCAGTCATCATCGAGATCGGCTGCTGTGAGGAAACTGTGATAAGTAAATCGATACCACTAAGACTGTCGGAGGACGGCGAAAGGGAACAGCGAACGCAAGATTGCCACTTCAAACGAATACGAATGTCGCAAGGTAAAGCAATCAAACTGACCGTTCGGATAGCGGGAATGGGCACGGAGTTGCGTAGGGCTTGGTGTAGCAGCAATCGAAATAGATCGCCGGATGTTGGTAGTGGAGATCTTAGAGTCGTCAGTAGTGAGAATACACGTTTTGTGACACCTATTGCTTATTTGATTTATGATTCGGTAGACAAGTGAAGTAATGAAATAAATTATTGTTTGTTAAATTGTACACACTGAGTTTTGTTTTGTTTGGCGTGACAAGCACAGAGAAGCCAAAAAACTATCCTCAGAAAAATTACATGGTCGCACCATGAATCGATGCGATCTTCAGATAGCCCTTTAATTTGCACAAGAAGCATTCACTTTTAATCCCCTCGTAATATTGTTTTTTTTTCAAAGAATTTCGTTCGATTTCCCTTTTAGTTATCTTGGAGGGTTTCAAATAATGGATACATTTCGAAGTAAATACACACAACGCACAACTAAGTTAAGAGTTACTCTGAAAATTGCATTTTTTTATACTTATAAAACAGCTTTTTACTGCAACAGAGAATAATATCCAACAATCATAGAGGTTCTCCCGCCGTAAAGTCATGGTACTCTCGTACGATTTTGAAGCATCAAGTTTCTCTGAAGTTTGAAGTAAATTTAAGGAATAACGAGGGTTCCGTACGTACACGTCAATGGGTGAACATAAAATATAATATAACTAGAAGTACCTAGTAGCTATTGAGTAGCAAGCGGAAGAAATGCACTATGCAAATACCATTTTTTCTTCTTTTCTCTCGTGTTTGTGGGTGTTTGTGCGTGCATCGGTTCAGAGCCGATAAGAATGATTTCTGATTTTCAGACAGTTTCGTTGATGGTTTCCATGTTTTCTTTGTTTTCTTCGCATTCCATGGTGATGGTGTCCTGCAAGCAATTTCCGATTCAGTTTTCATCACCCATGATTTATTTGATTATTTGAATGTCGATTGACGTACCTTGGGTAGAATGTTGGAGATTTGCAGATCCTTGAACTGTTTCCGATCTTCGTCCAGCACCACGTTGCTTCGCAGGGGAGTCGAGTTCCGGATCTCGTCAGTGATCAGACTGGTGCACAGCAGACTTACATCTTCGTTGTCCTGGAATATGCAAGAATGGCAAGAAGACTTCTGGTTAGAAAATTGAAGAGGATGCCGGAGAAAACTGGAGGAAGTTTGGTAAGTTCAAAGCACATCTATGGAAAATTCGGAGATCTCTCAGAAGAAGATACGGAATCATCGGCTGACCGGTCGCTTAAGTATCTATTAGTTTTGAAATATTCCCAGAGAATTCTCGCGGATCTTGAGGAAGTTCCGATATTTACTAGGAATCGAGATATTCAGAGATCTTTTCCCGCCCGGACAAATTGAAAAACTACAAGGGACAGCCCTATGGGGTTCTACGCAATGGTAGTACTACGTGGTCTTATATAATAATGGAATTTGAGCTGGGTTCTCTCTGTTTATACTCTTTAGAATGACTATGATTGCCCTGAAAAGAACCTTTTGATATGAATTTTAGTTGGGGCATGTTCAAAAATTTAAATCTTTTGGAAAATCTTGGTCACCCTGAAAAGGGCCTTGAAAGCCTTTGGAAGATGGCATTTAGACCGGACAATCCCATGTTCTTCGGTTCAATGATTGGGCACTCGCAAAAGTCTCGGCCCATCTGCTGCTGGACAGGGGTTGAACTGGTGTCTGCGACAGGTTGAAAGGCCGCAGAATATCAGTGTCCACCCAGCTAAAGCTTCTCCTCTTTTTAGTTTTTCTCGTTAAACTCCTTCTCTCAACAAGTTGGTAAATCTTAGCCTGTAGCAGAAAGACGGTTCCCTGCCCAGCCAGGATTTGGTCAACCGTCCGAGAGTAGTATCTGAAGGAGGCTTCAGAAACCAGTTTCCTACCTAGATCCTTCCAATCGAAATTGTTACCCATTAACCTCGAGCCCGCCACGAGTTATTGGTACAAAATACTAACCTAGAAATACTGCTATTTAAAATGTAAATCAAACATTACTGATTTTGGCTCCGCAAAGTGTCACACACGACTGAGCCTAGTAAATAAACGAACTAGTAGTTAAAAAAGAAAGAAAGACGGTTAACACTTTTTTCGACAAAATTTATGATTCTGTTTCAGATAAATTAGAACTTTTATTTATTTTCTCTACTGTGCTAAATCAAACGAGTAGAAATAAGAAGGGATATCGGTAGCTGGCTAATCTTTAATTCCTAGAAAATGGTGTAATTTCATATTTTTGGTGGTCCTTGCAACCAGCAAGTGTAACCCAAGAACCAAAAGCAGTACGATGCTAGTTTTCATTGCTATAACGACGACTGAATTAAGGGGCTTAGAAGCAGAGGGGTGAAAGTCAATTCTCTTTATCGATTTCCTCTTTTGATGACCATGGTGTCACTAACCTATTTCGCACTATTTCTGCTATGCTCTTCTCTCATCCAGAACAACAAACGTATCAATGAATGTGTTTGCCGTCGAGTTATTAACGAAACAGAAAGTAGATGAAGAGAATCGATCAAAATAACTTGCACCCCTGCTTCCAAGTGTGATGGCGATGAGTGTGCAAAATGTTACGCATCATCCCTATTCGCACAGGCCCGAAGATCGGAGGCGAATGCCACTTCGACTTGTTTCATCTACTAACGACTCTCTGATGACGGTGTTGGGGAAGCAGAAATGCTACGTCGACATGTTTCGTCTAGAAACGATTATCTGATGACTGTGTTGGGGAAGCAGCATATGCATGTACGGAATTGGTTGATTTGTTAGTTATTTCGGCGCTTTTGGACAATGTAGTTTCTTTTTGAATATCAGCTGTCAGAAGTATTGCTATGGATGCGTAGAAATATTTCTGATCGATTGATGATAAAATTATTGAAATTGGTCCAGAGGCAGCTGAGTTATTAACGTTCCAAATCTTTCAAAATTTCGTTACATGTTCCATTTTTGGTTTTCGCAAAGTGTACCTCCATATAGAAATCACAGACGCAGTCCTACGTCAGGGAATTTTAGTAATAGGGGAAATGGATGTAATGTCGGCCCCTAATTTCGACTAAATTTTCAATAGCGACCAAAAATATCAATTTGTGCCATTCCAAATGACGCGTTCATCTAGATAAAATTGATAAATAGCAGATTTTTTGCGATGGGCCCAATCTTAGATCCAAAGGCCAACATTAGAGCCACTTCCCCTACCTAATGGAACATTCAAAGAAGAAATTATGGGATGATGTAAATGTTGGTTCAAAATCCTGAAATAGAGACTTATTGATCTTCCAATATTCCGTGAGAATGTCTGAATCCAAATAAGTAACAAGATTTTTTCATAGATTTCTAGGCGCATTTATTCGAGATTTCAGCAATCATCTGGGGAATGTTCGGAGATCTTTCTTTCTACGAGAAGTTTGGACATCTTCCAGGAAAATTTTTGTGCCATGCCGGAGATGCTCGGGGAACTATTCTAAGGACAATTCGGAGATCATTATCCAAACCGAGTTTGGTGATCTTCTTGGCGGACGTCTTGTTCTGTAGATTCTATGAACATATTCGTTAAACTACAGGATGATGCTCGATTAGGATATTTGTTCTCTCTTTTATTAGGAGATTTTTAGCCGTAGGCTGGTTCATTTCCGAAAGCCCCTGAAGTGGTCTACCCTAGTAACGTAGTTTAGAATTTTCGGTGAAACCTGAGGAGGTTCTCCTAGGTATAGGTGTGCTTAGGGTGTTCCCTTGGTACATAGTGGGTACGTTTGTGATTCGTTGTTATTCTGCGTTGTTTGTCGGGGACGGCAGGGGGTAATGAGATAATCGTTGTGTGGTATCCAGTCTAAAGTCAATCGGGTCCGTGTTCGGTGCGTTGCTATTTTGAATAGGGGGTCGGTGATTAAATTTTATCGAACAATCCAGCATCTTAAGAAAATCTATTAGAGCAGCTTCTGTGGATGGATCATTAGACAGGGCATTGCGTATACTGTCCGGGATTCCGTTGTGAACCGGGATGTTCTGGAAGCAGGAGCAGTTGACGACTGTCATTATAGTGTTGCAAGCGTCGCGCCACTTCCGAAAAGAGGTAGCGCTGCTCATATTATGGGTTACTCGGGTGTGTCCAGATTGAAGCCGAGATAAGATCTGCCGTTTCCGTCGATTCGTAGTGTCCTTCAATTTGAAGATGTCACGTGGTCCACTTTTTGTAACCCACGTTCCAGTCATCTTGAAGGGTTGTTTTCATCCATGTTTTAATGTCTGTACTGAGAACAGTTAGTTCCCAAAGGCAAAAATCTTAACGAACTTACTTTTGTTTCCTTCAAAGTCGGAATTGGTTTGCAGCTGCAGGAACAAGCCCTCTTTGGATCGACGTGGCAACGAGGAATAGTATTTCGTCCAAGCAATCATCGTCGGATCGGCCTACTTTTCGCTTCGGACCCACAACACAGTAGTTCACTGGGCGCCCTAGATATCGGTGCAGCCTCACAGATGATCAGCTGTTCAACTGATATGGCAATAACCACAACAACACAGTCCCGAAACACAACCACTCCTTTACATCCAGACTCCACTGATAGACAGCAGCAATTCGCTAACAATATACATTGTACGTCCACGCTGTACTACCAGAATGTACGTGGGTTACGCACCAAAACAAACCAAGTACTGCTAGCACCATCCCAATTTGACTACGATGTGATAGCTTTCACCGAAACCTGGCTCGGTGCTGATATTTCAAATTCTGAATTATCACACAACTATACAATCTATCGCTGTGATCGCAACGCCACAACAAGCCCATTTCGACGAGGTGGTGGTGTTTTGGTCGGCGTCCGTAATGCATTGAATAGTGCCGCTGTTTCGATTGCTGGTACCGAGTGTCTGGAGCCAATAATCGTTCCGATCAAGCTGCCTACATTTGAACTCTTCGTTTGTTGTATTTATCTCCCTCCCAACAGCGACAATGCATTGTATGGACAACACTGTTCATGTGTTCAAAGACTGATGGATCAAGCGGGCGATCGTGGTTTGGTTGTTGTTGTTGGTGATTACAATCTACCCTTCTTGAATGGGACCATGATGAAGAATTGCGATGTTTGCTACCTACAAATACGTCTTCTGAGCAGGAGTTCACTGTGGTTGAATCGTTCATCGCTAATGGTCTGCATCAGTTGAATCATTATGGTAATGCGAATGGAAGGATACTAGATTTGGTTTTCTCTACTGATATCAATGTACTCGAGCTTGTGGAGCCCCCGTCACCGCTACTGCGTGTTGATGAACATCATAAACCATTGGTGCTTGTGATTGAAACTGCAAGCGAATGTGAAATTTCCCGAGCAACTGATCCGTTAGATTTTGACTTCAAGCGATGTGATTTTGCAGTTTTCAGCTCAATGATTTCGGACGTCGGATGGGTGAATCTTCTAATTGGTTGCAGTGTCGACGAAGCGGTATCGATATTCTACGACAAGCTTTATGGAATCATCAGCGAAGTTGTGCCTCTAAAACAACGGATCGACACCCACAGGAAGAAACAACCATGGTGGAACAATGAACTGCAACGGCTGCGAAATCGTCTACGCAGGGCAAGGAAGCGTTACTGTCGGTCTAGGAATGAACAGCATAAGGCTGAGCTGCGTGACTTAGAGAGCGAATATAACTCTTTGCATGCACAATGCTTTCGCTGCTACATTCATCGTACTGAAGCAAGTTTGAAACAGGACCCCCAACAATTCTGGCAATATGTGAAGACCCGTAAGCGATCCAACGGAATGCCCCGACATCTTCGTTACCAAGGTGAGGCAGCTGAATCTCCATCAGAATCGGCAAATCTGTTCTCGGCGTTCTTTCGAAGTGTGCAAAGTAATAACCGACCAACTTTGACTGAATCGTACTTGAGCAATTTGCCGTATTACGACTTGAACGGGACCGTCTACAACTTCTCTCGGCAAGATGTTTTTGCTAATCTGGTTTCTATCGACACTTCGAAAGGAGCAGGTCCAGATCGTCTGTCACCTTTCTTCATCAATCGGTGTGCGGAGTCAATCGCTTTGCCTGTGAGTATACTCTTCAACAGACCTCTTTCGGAGGACATATTTCCCAACAAATGGAAAACTGCAGCCATCACTCCCATTCATAAAAGTGGTAATGGTAATGACGTCGAAAATTATCGTTCAATTTCGATTTTGAGTTGCTTTCCTAAAGTCTTGGAGAGTCTTGTCCATGAACGTTCAACATGTGATATCAGAGAGTCAGCATGGATTTGTCAGGAAGCGGTCAACAACAACCAACCTGATGTGCTACGTTTCTTCTCCTGTGGACAGCCTTGTAAAGCGACAACAGATCGATGCAGTTTATGTCGACTTTTCTAAAGCATCCGACAAAGTGCCGCATGCACTGGCAGTGGAAAAACTCAAACGCATGGGATTCCCTCAGTGGCTTACTCAATGGATTGAATCGTACTTGCCTGAGCGTTGGGCTTTTGTACGCCTCGGTGGAACCTCATCTGAAACGTTCTCAATTACTTCTGGGGTTCCCCAAGGAAGTCATTTGGGACCATTACTTTTCGTGCTGTTTGTTAACGATCTGTGCGGACTCATCAGATCAGATGGCGTTCTAGTATGGGCACCGTATCACGTCACGCTTTGCTTTCGCATTGAAAAGATTCAACGTATAACTTTGTCCGCTACGCTCTACGACTGTTACCATGGAACGATCCGGTTGTTCTTCCGCCGTACGAGGATCGCTGTGCTTTAATTCGTCTTTCAACATTGGCTGATAGAAGGATTCTTCTGCAACGGCTGTTCATATTCGACATTCTGGACAACAATGTAGATTGTGCTGAACTTCTAGGGAAAATCCAGTTCAATGCACCGGCTAGGCAGACGCGACAAAATGACCTTCTCCGTATTCCTCAGCATCGTACAGTCTACGGTCAAAACAATCCACTGGATGTTTGCTGCCGTCGTTTCAACGAATCGCGTGAAGATTATGATTTTAATATTTCGAAAACCATGTTTAAAAATAGGATTAGTTCTTTAACTAGACATTAATAATCCGGTCTGTGCGTTTTTATTATACGAAGACAAGTAAATAAATAAATAAAATAAATAACAGATGTGGAAGACAAATGAGGTGTTCGGCGGTGCGATCTTTTGTATTCCGTGGATCCAGGGATGTTTTGATGTTGCTGAGTTCAAGGCATATACAACGCTGGCAGAATCTGTTAGAACACACATGGGTTTATGGCAGGGCGTAGTGGGCTAAGTAGATGGCCACGGCCATCGCCGAGTTGACAGAGCATTGATCGGGAAGTCGAAAGAATAAACTGTTAAACGCATCCGCTTCCCGTAGCCTTAGAGCCGTCCGTGAAGCGGTGTTGAAAATTGGCGTATTTAGTTCTGAGTAGCTCCACTAGGGGGTTGTGCACATGGACTACATTGTGTTGATGGCATTGTTTGTATGGTGTTTTTGAGCTGGTTTGATTAATGGTTTTTTATCATACCGGTTAGCGAAAAATTATTTTCTCCGTTGTGTATCGTTGCATAAACACGTCAGCAATCAGCGAGAAGTGAAGTTCGTCGTGGAATTATCGTTTATAGTGTATATTTCGAGTTGTGAAATTAGTGCTGAATCAATTTCGTATCGGAAATCTTGTGTTTACTGCTGTGTTGTTGTTATCAAGATCAGACGCACTGCTGAATCCACCTCCACCGTTCGATTGACGAGCGTATTAGAGCATCTCCACACGCGTGTTCAGTTGCTATCATATTCATCATGAGTTCTACTTGTGACAAATGTGCAAAACCTGTTAAAGGCGATGAAGAGTCCGTTTCCTGCATGGCTTTCTGTGACAGGATAATACACATGAGGTGCGCGAACACGAAGCTGTACAAGGCTTTTCTGAACATTATCCAGTCAAGTCCGAACTTGTACTGGATGTGTGACGAGTGCGTAACTTTGATCAACTCTATTACCGAGAGGCAAGAAATTGCACATGCTGAGATCAGACAGGAAATGGCCAAACAAGGACAGGAAATTGCTCAGTTGACGAGACGAATCGCGTCATCCTCTCCGACAAATCTGGATTCCGGAAATATGACCCGTCAACCCCCATTGAAACGTCGCCGTGATGAAGCCCTACTGACTAGCAAACCACTTGTTGGTGGTACTAAAGCGGTGACTGATGCTGATGTTCGGACTGTTCCTGAGCCTGCTGAGTTGTTCTGGCTGTACCTCTCCCGTATTCACCCTAGCGTGAAACCGGAATCAATTGAGAAGCTAGTCAAAACTAGCGTTCAGTGCGAAGATCCGGTAAAGGTTGTGCCGCTTGTGAAAAAGGGATCCGATACGAGTCGAATGAGCTTTATTTCGTAAAAGGTCGGAATGGTTACAAAACTACGCGAAATTGCTTTGAGTTCGGATACTTGGCCAGAGGGGATTTTGTTCCGCGAATTCGAGGACACAAGTTCAAAAACACATGTGGTTGCCTCGTTCAATCTCTCCTGTTTCGGGTCCTTCGCATTATTCCACTCCCGTCGCCGGAATGGATGGCATCTAATTCCGAGTTACATGCAGCGTTGCATAATCGAAGCTGCGCATCACTTGATGAAGTCGATTTTATTCCCAATTCCTGTAAACCAGAACGCACTGCCTTTCGCACTATGGGGGACCTCCTTCCGCTCGATCCGGTCGTGCACGCTGTTTCCAGTCATCATAGTCGTTCTGGCCCTGCGGTCGAGTATGGCGGTGAGGTCCCCCAACCTTCATGTTCAGGCAAGTATGCTTCCAGTAGCAACAGGTATTTGTCTGATCAGTTTTCAAGTTCCAGTGTTGCGCCTCTAGATACCAAATCCTTCACCGACTTCCTCCTGTTGAGTAGCATTTCTGTTGCCAACGGCATTAAACAACCACTGTACAGCATGAGTCATCAAACTTCACGCCCGGGTCGCACTATGGACTGCATTTTGGAAGCCCCTGGTTCCTCTAGTCCAGTCCCGCTGATTCCTGCCAGCGTTCAAGTACAAATGTGATCAAGACAATTCTTCGCCTGATGTTGCTTATTTCAATCCTGAACATCACGGTCTGCAGTCCACCGATGACGGCTTCCTTTATAACACCGATTCTGAACATACTGCACCGAATCATAGCTGCCACGTTTCTGAAAGTGTCAGCCCAGAACGCATTGCCTACCGCCTCATGGAAGCCCCTAAGCCTCTCAACGCAGTCGTGTGTACTGATTCCTGCCATCGTAGTCGTTCTGGCCCTGTGGTTGAGAACGGTGAAGGCGTCTTCCAACCTTCGATTTCAGGCAAGTATGCGTTTATTGAAACCAATTCCTCGCCTGATCAGCCTCCACGTTTCAGCGCGGTTTCCAAACGACTGAACTGTTGCCTCGAGCCTGCTCCGGTTAGTACTTGTCTTGAGCAGTTATGGGTGAAGATTACGACGTCACACAACATGATAAGCATCGGCGTTATGTACCTTCCTCCTGACCGTAAACCTAATTTGAGCTGCGTTGACAACCATATCAGTTCCATTGGTGCTGTATTGTCCCGATTACATCACAACGATCTAGCTCTGCTATTTGGCGACTATAACCAGTCTGGGCTTGTTTGGAATATTTCCGCGACATTCTTCGGTCGTACATGCCTGCTTCCTGCTGTGCTCTTTTGGATGGTTTTAGCCTGCATGGTTTAATGCAAATTAATTCTGTACCAAACAGAAACTCTCGTCTGCTTGATCTTGTGTTGGTGAACGAAGCCGCTGCACTAGAGTGCAGTGTTGCTGAGGCATCCGAGCCTCTGATACATCTAGACGCCGATCATCCAGCGTTGGAAGCATTCATCAATCGATCAGTTCCTGTTTTCTATGAAAACATCGTTGATGTACAAAGCCTGGACTTTCGTAGAACTGACTACGTCGCATTAAATCACTCACTTGCCCAGGTAGATTGGCAGTCGCTTGACTTGTGTTCGTCCATTGATGAAGCCGTTAACTATTTCGACGAAGTTGTTAGCCGATTAATAATGGATTGTGTGCCTCTGAGGAGACCTGCTCCAAAACCGGCATGGTCCAATGCTCGACTACAACACGTGTGAGATCGAAGGCTCTTCGAAAATACAGCCAGTCCCGTAATCCATTCACCAAGCGATTATTGTGTTGTACAACCGTTTTCTATACAAGAAATACTCAAGACGTATGCAGACCAATCTCCGGCGTAATCCTATGCTATTCTGGACGTTTGTGAAAACAAAATGGAAAGAGGATGGGCTACCGGTTGAGATTCACCTGAGCGATAAAAGAGCCAACACTTCTTTAGAGAAATGTAACCTCCTGGCTGAGCATTTCAAGAGTGTTTTCAACGATTCAACGGCATCGTTAAGCCAAGTTGCTGAAGGGATCAGAGATACTCCCAGTGATGCGTTCAGCTTTGATATTTTCACGGTCACATTGGACCTCGTCGACTCTGCCATCCAGAAGCTGAAATTCTCGAACGCTGTTGGGCCTGACGGCATTCCATCGTCCATACTCAAAAAATACTCAACAGAGCTTTCCTTTCCGCTTTCAAAGCTGTTCAATATTTCGTTACAACAAGGTGTATTTCCCTCTCGTTGGAAATCTTCGTTCATGTTCCCGATTTTCAAGAAAGGAGACAAACAAAATGTGGAGAATTACCGAGGAATTACTTCACTTTGTGTCTGCTCGAAAGTATTCGAGATAATCATCAACGACGCATTATTTACCAGCTGTAGAAACTACATTTCTCCTGACCAACATGGTTTTCACCCCAAACGTTCGGTCTCAACAAACCTCGCTCCTTTAATTTCCCTATGCATACGGAATATGGAGGCAGGGGCACAGGTGGACGTCGTATACACGGATCTCAAGGCTGCTCTCGACCGGGTTGATCATGCCATTCTAATTGCCAAACTCGAGAAGCTTGGTGTTTCTCATGGACTCACTCGTTGGTTTGAATCGTATCTTACCAATCGAGAGCTTTGTGTGAAAATCGGGTCTGATCAATCGGAATATTTTTCAAACAACTCAGGCGTTCCTCAAGGCAGCAATTTGGGACCGCTGCTATTCTCCATAATCAATAACGAAATCGGTTTGATACTCCCAACTGGCTGCCGGTCATTCTATGCAGACGATGTCAAGTTGTACGTGGTTGTGCGATGCTTCACTGACTGCCTGCGGTTGCAGCACCTGATCGATAGTTTCGAAGAGTGGTGCTCTAGGAATTTTCTCACGTTGAGTGTTCAAAAATGCAATATCATCACTTGCGTGTGGACAACGTTCGTGATCTAGGAATTACACTTGATTCTGCATTCTGCTTTGACATTTAAGCTACATTACACGGATATCATAGCCAAAGCTAACAGGCAACTCGGGTTCATCTTTAAGATCTCTGATGAGTTTCGGGATCCTACCTGCCTGACAGCTCTATATTGTTCTCTAGTGCGATCGATCTTGGAATTTGGTGTAGTAGTATGGTGTCCGTATGAAACAGTTTGGATAGCGAGGATCGAGTCTGTTCAGAGGAAATTCGTTCGTTACGCTCTTCGCCACCTTCCTTGGAACGATCCTACGAACCTTCCACCCTACGAAGATCGTTGCCAACTACTGGGTATTGAAACTCTTGAACGTAGGCGGAAGATTAACCAGGCAGTTTTTGCAGCAAAAGTGCTGATAAGCGAAATCGACTCTCCCGGGATTTTGGCTGAATTCGACATCTATGCACCTGAAAGAGTTCTACGAGCGAGAAGTTTCCTGCATCTCGGACCCCGTGCAGCTAATTACGGATTACATGATCCAATACGGTTCATGTCTGCCCGTTTCAATGAATTCTATGTTTTTTTTTTCGATTTCAACTGCACAGTGGAAATATTTCGTCAACGGATTCAACGTAGTCTGCTGGATAGGTGACGATACGGTTCGACAAATGCAACTGCTTTCAATCAGCAAATTGTTGCAAGACGGTGAGTAACTGTCCATTAATGTACATCTGATGAATTTTGCTACCTGTTTCCTTTTTTGTTCCCGATCAACTCTGCGATGACGGCCTCGACTGATCCAAGGATAACTCCGTGCCATAGGACGAGGTTATTATTATTTTTTTTTATGATGAAGACCATAGTATTATTATTATTATTCGGTATTTATTTTTATAATTGATGTGTTTTTCTGTCCTTTTTATATTGTTCCTTGTAGTTTGAAAAGATATGGGGTTTTTACGCCTATTTGCGCAAATATTTGCCAAATAGGCTTTTCCCCATCAATCTTCATTTAGACAACAAAAGTCCAATGAAGAGAATAATAAATAAATAAATAAATAAATAGTGCGAGAGTTCTTCCCTGCCTTAAAGCGCTTGGCTAGTGTAAGTTGGATATGGGTGGGACCACTTGATGGACCAGGCTTTCTTGGGCACTATTCCCCTCTCTGAGGAGAAAGACCTCGTGGTTCCCAGTGGTCTTTTCTAGGTAACTGGATGTTCTGCAGCTCAGCGTTTTAGCGATTTCATATTGGAACGGCAGTACACCGATTCAGCGGGTGTAGAAGGCAGAAGACCTACGACGATGCGGATGGCCTGTTAGGGCTAGACGCGTGGTTCGAGAGTCTTTGGAAAGGCAGGTTAGTTCAATCCCATAAAATAGTCTACTGATTACGGTCGCCTTGGCTACCTTTAGTATGATCTCTCTGTTGCTGCTGCGGTGTGGTTTGAAGAGTGTTCGCAGGAGGTTTAGTCCCGTGCGGCGATTGGCTTTAGTGTCAGTAACGTGTGCTCCCGGTCCAGGCGCACTCCGAGAACCTGGATGGTCTTTTTGATGGGTATCGGAATGTTGTTCGCTGATAGCAGCCAATAGCGGGAGCGACATAGATGGGAAACCACGCTCTTTTCTGGGGACAATACGAAGCCTGCCCTGGCTTATACAGCAGCTTGCAATTTTCTTCGCAATGCTTTGAGGGTGCGTCCGATAGCCAGCAGAACGATGTCGTCTGCATACACAAAGATGTATATTCCTTTTGGGAGATCCCTAAAGACACCATTCATTGCAACCAATAAGATGATGTGGGGGACTCCAGTCTTTTCCGCCCGGGATGATGAGCGGTGTTTCCCCATCAGAACCTGAAAGGTTCTGCAACAAAGGAAGTTTTTTAACGAAGTGAAGGATATGGCCACTCAGACCTCAGTCAACCAATTGTTTCATGACATGAGGGGTCCATGCACGGTTATATGCCTTGGCTAGATCCAAGGCCGCTATGTCGAGGTGGAGTTCCTCGTCCATCGCTTTCTGAAGTACGTCTCCCAGGCCGGTAAAGTACGTTCCGGTGCCGTGGCCGGGTCTGAACGCATGCTGTCGGTGGTCGAGATGGTTATTGCCCTCAAGGATAGAAAACTAACTAACATTTTTTGGAGAATATCCCGGGTACGTTCAAAGACCTTTCACAGGAAGATTTTAAATCCTACAATATACAGAATAAATTCGGGAAATTTTCAGAATGGACCCTGGAACCCATGCCTCCATGATTGTTTCTAGAATGTCCAAGATTTTGCATGACAAGTTAAGGGGATCGCCCAACCGACATTGGAGATTGTAATTCAAGGCTAATTTAGGAATTACACGCTTTGTTAAGAGAAGAAAAAAACTGAGAACTGGAAAACACTCACCTCACTAATGGTCGTGGACAGATCCAGATCGGCCCTTCCACGCTCGCGCCAGAACCGACGGATGATGCGATCGTGCGGCGACGTCATTGGCACGTCTCTCGGATAGTTGACAGTCTTCCGCACCGGTGTCTGCCCCGTCGGTTGATACAACGTCAGCTCGTCCCGATGGAAGCGATCCACCTGTTCGCTCAGTTCGGCCAAATTGGCGCTGGTTTGATTCTGATAGGAGGTGATATTCCGCTGGAGCTGCTTGTTCAGGGCAATCGTTGTGTGGCGGAACTGGGATTGTGCTGCAGATTCGGAGTTCAATTTGTCACTTAACGCTTGCATTTGCGACGTATGGCTAGTCGAACATTCCGCCTGGTGCTGTTCGAACTCGGAAGAAAACTTTTCCCAACTCTCGCGAGAAGCTTCCTCGAAGCTTCCGAGCAAACTGTTCTGTTGGGTGACGGTTTCTTTCAGCTGAGTGCCTAATGATTCCACAGGACAGAGAATATTATTTTGCAGACGGCCTTCGACGATTGCTTTATGTTCCTGTCGTGTCTCTTCCAGCTGCCGAGAATTTCGTTCTAAAACACCGATGCATTCGGTCTGGTGTTCAACGTTTTTGTCAACAGCGGATCCATTGTTCGCGATCAGTTCCTTAACAGAAGCTTTCGTTTGCGCTACATTCTGACCAACATCCCGCAGACGATCCAGACCAGCTCGTTCCGCTTTGACTTCCTCGCACATGGCCATCAACTGGGTCATTCGTCTGTCGTAAGCTTGCTTCGACGTTTCAACGAACTCTTCGATTCGAGTTTGGCTTTCGCCGAACCGATCGACCAGTTGATCCATGTCGAGGAGGAGCGCTTTCTGGGAAGCACAGAGCTGTAAATTTTGCTCTGCACTTTCCCGGCATGCTTGCCAGGTGGCGTGCAGAAGTGCTTTATGCTGCTCATCCTGTTCGGCAATTGTTTTTTTGAGAGACTGGACGTTAGCTGTGATCGTCAGTTGCAGGGATTCAACTGCCCGTTCAATCGTTTCCGAGAACGCTTGTGCCACTTTCAGTTGTTCTGAGCTCCAGTTGCAATGATCGGCTCGAAAGGTGGTCAGCAGAGAGGATCCCTTCGACGACATACTCCCGGATAGGGACTCGAGGGATGTGATTTTTGATTGGACGTCCCGCTGTAAAGTTTCCTGATTTGAGAGGTAGTTATCTGAAACGAATCTTGGATTATAAGTCCTGAATTGAGCGAATTCCGAGCATTAACTTACCCCAATCACTCACAATCGAAGACGATATTTGGTGGCAATTTTGCGTGAGATTGGCGACATTTCCTTCCATTGCCTGCATTCGAGTCTTCAGCTGTTCCACAAACTGTTCACAAACACTTTGATTCTTATGATCCGTTTCTTTTCTTCTATCGATCGTGTCCTGAAAGGCAAAACAGACATCTCACCATGGTACCCTGTCAATATTGTCAACCCATCGACTTACATGCAACCCATTGGTATCTTGCTGAACTGATTCCACCACCTCAATCAGCTCCTTGGCTTGATTGGTCAATGCTTCCTCGGTCTTTATGTGTCTATCGAGAACTACCTTTTTCTCCGCATAGCGTCGCTTCGTTTTGTTAAGAAAGCGCTTCGTCGTGGTCAGCTCGTGCTTCGTGTGGCACAGATGGTCCTCCGTGCGGCGCAGCATATCCTCCTTTTCGATCAGATTCAAACTGACCTCCTTGAAAATCGACTCCTTCTTGGCCAAATCCTCCTTCAGCACCTTGATCAGAATTACTTTGTCGTTCAGTTCCTTCGTGGTAGCTTCCGACTTGTACAGCATCTCGTTGTAAGTCTCCTCGGGCAAATAGATTCCATTCTTATCCCTGGTAGCCAACAGTTCCCGCTTGAGTCGATCAATTTCTTCCGTATATTCCTTGATGACCGTCTTCTTCGATAGCTTTTGATTCGCTTCCGGTTTATTCTGGATGTTCTTCGCCCTATGAGCGTACTCCAGTGTGCTCATCGTTTCCTCAAAGTCCTTATGCCCTGGAGACACGGTCGCAATGATCGATGTCTTGGTCCTTCCGCCGAGCGATTCCTGCAGCAAACGGGTCAACTTGGACTCCCGATAGGGCACGTGCGGCGTCCGTTCGACCAATGCCGTTATCACGCGGCCCAAAGTCAACAGCGACTGGTTGATGTTAACCGATTCGCGCGTTCGGATTCCCTTCTCGTTGCCGGCCTTGGTAATGTTCTCGCTTCCGGCCAAATCGACCAGGTTGAGCTTACCGATTTTGAGCAGTTCCTCGCCGTCCATGCCGTTCTCCTTGATGTGCACGATGATGGAGAAGATGGTGTGCGAACGGGAAGACTGGGCGTTCATCAGGGTGGAAGCCGTCCGGCGACGTTCCTGACCCTTGGCCAGCAGTTTGTAGACATCGTCCTTGCTGTGGACCGGAATTTCCTCCAACCCTGGAATGGATGCAAACGGGAAAAGGACGGGGTTGATTAAATAATGGAAATGGAAACTGAAAACGGGAAAAAGGACCACGGGTCTTCAAGTCGGTGTCTAGAAGAATTTAATGAACTTAAGGGTTAAAAAATAGGACACTTACAAGGCTGGTAGCGATCAATGCTGTCAACAATTGTGATTTTAGTGACCATGTTGAAAGCAATAAGTGACCAAATAGTGACTTATAGTTGTAAAAAAAAAGTGACTTAAGTGAAGAAGTTTGATGCTTTAGACGTATTCAATTATTAATTCATAAACACTTCCCGAGCTAAGCCGGATATCTTCTTTTTTAAATTTAGGATGAATTCATAGTTTGATGTTATTTTCACATCTAAGCGTTCATTAGCGAAGCGGAGCAAAATTTGCGTTGGCATGAGAGAGACTAGTACTTTTCTCCCTCTCGTACCTTCGTAAAATCTCGCCCCGCGCGTGAAATATCGCTCAGGACGGAATCCACCTTACTAGACCCTCTCTACCTGGAACCATATTGAGCCGACCTAAAAACTCCAGTAGGCGATGGCCAAGAAACGATTTTTTTCCATTCCATTCCTGACGTTTCACAATCAAGTTGATCAAACCAGAAGTTCCTCCATCAGAGGCAAGCTTCAAGCGTAAGAAAATGTCCGGCCGAACGGAAATCAATTCCCTCATCGACCAAGGCTACGATCCGCTCCACACGGAACACTGGGAGGCCATCGAGTTTGACGATAAACTGGATCACCTTAGCCTGATTGATCAACGGCTTAAAAGCTTCCGGAAACCGGATATGCAGGTTCGTATCGGGGACACCCATTTCGACTGCCACTCGCTGTTGCTCCAGTGCTATTCGGAGGCGTTCGACGAGCTGGAAAACGAACGGGCGGTGATTCTGCCGCAGGAAAAGGTAACACCAGAAGCATTCCAGATCATCTATGCCTGGATGCTGGCACCCAAGGCGGACATCAAGAGGGAGCACTTTGTTGAGGTCTTCGTTGCAGCGGAGTATCTACGGATAAAGCATCTGATCAACCAGTGCTGGATCTGTATGGATAGCATCGAAGCACTTGTGGAGGACCGTGCCTTTCTGTTGTACATCGAAGCGGCACGGTTCCAGCAAACCATTCTTCAGAATATGCTTCTGAAGAGGATCTGCAAGTTCTTCCTACCGTTGGTCGCATCAAGAGAATTCATGCAATTGCCACTGGAAGATCTGAACATCCTGCTCAAATCGAGTTACATTGGAGTGTTCTCCGAGGCGGACGTCTTCTATGCGGCATGCATCTGGTTGCTCGAGGATTGGGAAAACCGACAAGAACATGTCAGCGAAGTTATGAATTTGGTCCGGTTTACTCTGATTCGTCCGAGCTTGCTAGCCCAGTTGAACAGCTTCGATGCGGACGAGCGGATCCATGATATTTTGAGGCACGAAACTACCAAGTACCTGGTGGCGCAGGCTTTGAATTACGCTTTTTCCAGGTAATCTAAACCGAACGTAATAGCTGCAAATGATTCAAAACAATTATTCATTATTTTCAGCAAATCCTTTGCAGAGATGTCCGATCATCGCCTCAGTAGTCGCAGAGCAAACCGAGTAGAAATAAAAAAGCTTGCAGATCGCACTTGGCTGGAAGATTTGGACGCCTTTAGGGAGGAAGGTGAAATGGGAATATACGCCTTCACTCCGGAAGATTGCAGCTACGAAACTTTTCTGGAGAGACTGGGCCATTTAAGTCGGGATCGTGACTGCTGGAAACGCTGGCAGAAGGTGGAAATAAATGTCGAATCGCTGCTAACTCCGCGCATCAGTTTACTGAAAACACCGAGCGACGAACACGGAGAAACTTCCGGAATATACTGACCTGCACGCTTTATCTTCAGGAAATCCCAGCAACTTTCAAATCTTATAAAGTGTAAATTACAAATATATTTTATACTACACCTACCTTGCACGATAACCGATCCCTTCTTGTTGACATCGTCGTAGATACGAATTTTGACCGTATCATCCGTGGACAGCAAATCACACAGTTCCTCGTTGTACAGCTCCAGATAGGAGATACGCATCGAAAATTCCAACTCCGTCATGCGTAGCTCGTCGAACAGGTGGTTCAGTGCCCGCGGGATGACTCCCGTCTGGGTGTCATCGTCCCACCCGGAGCTCAGTTCCGGCTGTTCCTCGCCCACCATCGTGTACGTTTTGCCGGTGCCTGTTTGGCCATACGCAAACACGGTACAGTTGAAACCCGCCAGCACCTCCTCGATGTACGGGGCCACCACGGCATTGTAGACTTCATGCTGCTTCGACTGTATGTCGAAAGCCCGATCGAAGGTGAACCTCTTGGAACTTCTGGTGTCCACAAACGTCGGTTTCAATAGCACGTCCCGATTCGACACCACTTCGACGACCTCCTGGGAGCGAATCAACTTCTCCCGGGTGTTTGTTGGTCTGCAAAATAATCCCATTCCCATACATCAGAAACATCCCCCCCAACCAAACGAATTCCGGACTCACCTGACCCTTAGGTAGACCTGAACATTCTGGTTACATTTGAGCGGTTTTCCGTTGCTCGTATTGTTTCCGCCGCTGGCATCCATGTTACTGATGCTTCTTTTGCTAGTCGCTTTTCCGGACCCAAACGTCTGCAAATCACTAGCTCTTCTAGCTCCCGCGGAAGGGGACAAAAACCTTCTGTTGATAGACGAAATTATGACTTATCTTAGGGGCTTTCTTTGCCAGAAAATCTTGTTTCCAAACTTTTACACCGAAAATTTCCAACTGCTGCTGCTGCGTGTTTGATGGCCGTTTGGAATTTTTTGATTGGTGACGAATGAACTCAAGTCAAAGAATGAATATTTTCGTTTCGTTAAGTTCATTCTCGTTACCAACCTTCCCGGCAAGCATCATGCCTCATCGACCTAGCTTTGATGTCACCGAGTTGGGGCCGTTTTTCAAAATAAATATTTCCGGTGTAGATTGTAATTAGGGCGAAACTTGAAACGTGGAAACGTCTGGAGAAAAACAGTTGATTGAAGTGTGTTGAAGTATGTTTTTGTGGGTGTTAGCACAAGCTGGCAGAGTGACTTACCCCCTGCCCCGTATGCATAACCAAATATTAAGGCCCACGCACATTAGATCCGGATCGGACGCATTGCGGCAAAGTGACAGCTAAATCTATTGTCTAACTGTCACATTTACGTCAACGCAACGCAATCTAATCAACGGATCTAATGTGTGTGGCCCTTTAGAGTCGGTGTATAATGAGTCACGCCGAGAGAAAAACAGTTGAACTCGCATCACGGTTTTCGAAAGATTCCCTTTCTTTTCACTTGGCAACAGAGGACTTCTACATCAACTTTAAATGACTTCTAGCGAGAAAAAAAAATTGCGGTTGTAGTAAATCATTATATAAGTGATTTTGTCAATTTATCTTAACAAAAAATAGTAGAAATTCTCATTACTGATCATTACTAAACGTATCCCATGACAAATAAGTGCTCACTGCGTGTTTATGATCATTTCTTCGATTATATTTTATATTTTAATGCAATACCTTTCGTGGACCTTTCCTAGCATCGTAAGGATTTGTTTACTTTGTACGATAGGTAGCCGGTTTGACAGTTCAATAGGTAGACTTGGCTTCACTCTTGGCGTGACTCATTAGACTGATGCAAAATTTGACTTTCTCGCTACACAGTGCTTAAATGGTTTCAAATCGGGTCCTGATTAGCCTCCCAAAGTTACAACTCATTTGGTTAGAAACAGACTTCGCACAAGCCATTTGAAGTTTACATGTAAATTACTATGGGAAATCTCAATTTTTTGTTCATTGCCTTCTAGTCTTTTTCCATATTGAGCTGCGAAACAGTTCGATAGCCATTATAATAGAAAATTTTTCTCAGCTACACACTTAGTTTTTTCTACCGAGCTCGGCTGTGCAAATCTCGGCAAAATAAGTTTTACTGAGATCTCAGCAAAAGTGACATTTGATTGCTGAGTCTCGGATAATGCTTAGCAGAATCTCAGCAAACAAATGAAATGTTTGCTGATACCTCAGTGAAACGTTTTTTGCCGAGATTTGCACAGCCGATCTCGGTAGAAAAATCTAAGTGTGTAGAACTTTGCTGAAGATCGTTTCTATGTAAAACGAGACAGGAAAAAGTTATTATATATTTAAGAGATTGGTAAACTTATGACATGATCAAGCAGCTGCTCTGTAGACAACACTGTATTTTGCAGTGTGACATATAGTAGCCATGATGTTGTGTTATCCTCACGTTTGCTCCAGCCAAAAATGTTGAGTTGGTTGGAAATGCTAACATGAAGCTTTAGTGTGATAATTTATTAGCTAGAGAATGATCTTTAGAATAGGGTAGGTGGATAGTTCCGTTAGAGTACGGCAGTATGAAAATTGAATAGAAGTTGAAAATGAGCGAAGGGCCATTAATGCGACAGTTTTTTTTTAAGTTAGACGCACATCTTTTGCCTAATCCGTACGATGTACGCGGAGACTTGAAGTATGTCTCCAAGTCTACAGGCAAAAAATGTGCGTCCTTCTTTTGCTCATAAACTGACTGCGGCTGTGGAATAGTTCTAGCGACGTTTTCATCCTACCTAAAGCCGCAAGCATTTTTCATTGAACATCTTGCCAATTTCCATCAGTAATCACCTCATTTTACCATTTTCCACAGATCTAAACTGATTTTTACCTCAACTCACGCACAAGAAATCTGGAAGATCATAACCACTAAGGCATTATTCAAATTTTCCATTTTTCTCAACAAAAATATTCCGGAACACCAGCAGGATGTTTGCAAAAACGTTTCAATTAAATGTTTCAATTGTAGATCCTGTTCACAATCCATTCCGAATTTTTGTTTTTCTTTCGTGGGTTTCCGAACCCTTTACTTCGGTTTCGCCAACAATCAATACGAAATTAACGATTTTAAATTGGCTCACTACTTGACTAGCCTATTGGTCCCAAGCAAATCGATTAACGTATCCCATTCTAGTACAAATTCTAGTACTACACAATGTTTGTTTTGATTCTCTATGAAAGTTTGACAGATAAAATGAGGGGCTAGTAGATTTTCCTATGTTTCGAGGGGTGAATCGATTAGCTGCGGACCGAAGATAGTATACCAGAGCTAAGCCAAACAGTTGAGCACGTTTCTTCGGGACGTACTAGTCTTAGAGTTACTTCTAGGGTTTCACTGCTTGTGGTCCGTTTTCGGTTGAGTTTGCCGAATGTAAACAAGAAGGAAAAAAGGACATGCTAAAAATTGTTTACCCAAATTCTATATTGCTGAAATAAACATGCATTTGAATTTAATTCAACCATAAATATTTTAGTTTTAAACATGTTTTCAATGTACAGGCATACCTGGATCTCGACCTCGATGTAACGTAACTACACACAAAAAACAAAAATTGTTGCTTTAAAAATAATGCATGATCAAATTAAAACATTCCCAAATTTCGTAGTTTCGACTATTAAATTTTTTAAATGTAATCTTATTTTTTGATTTAAAAGTGTTTCTTTCACTTTTGGCTTGTAATTTTAAGTCTATTTTTTAGAATAAAAGATATAAAATTGTCAAAACATCTCTTCAGTGCGAAGTTTTTGACAGTATTGGACCTGTGTTTCCTTCCAAATAGGACATGCGAAACAAATAAACAAAACGAAAGCAGCTGTGAGAATTAGCATGAGCAGCAGCAGTTTCTCGAACTTTCCCACATTTTCATCCGCACCGGCTTGTTTCTCTTCTGTAAGATAAGAATAATAAGATGGAGACATCCGTGGTGACGCTATGAAGTGGAAGGATCGGAAGGATACTCCAGCTGCGGGATTTGGAGGTTTATACCCCGTTCACATTACAGCGTATATCACGTGATATACGCTGTCTTGCAATGAGCACTCATACATCTAGTTTTCACTGGAAATCCTATGTATGAGTGCTCATTGCAAGACAGCCTATATTACGTGATATAGGTTGTAATGTGAACGGGGTATTAGTTGATGAAATTTTCGAATTAGAGTTTGAGTTAAGAGTTTGCTTGCTTCCGATTTTCCTAATTGATGTGTTTTGATTTTCAGCAGCCTCGTCAGACTTGCTGGAAAGCAAGGCTACTCCCACCATCACCTTCACTAACTGTCGAGCCAACTGTATATTTGAGTAAAACGCTTCCCATCTTCAAGTTCCATAATGCCGTGCCCTTTCAGTCAGCATCGAAAATATAAATAAACTAAAATATATTAAATTAAATATTTCTATGCTTCATTTTTTCAAAGTAAAAAGCAATTGAATTAAAAAGAATTCATATTTGAGATGGAAACATAAATCATTGTGATAAAACTGCCCAAATATTAACAGTTCCACAATTCGATTTCAAAGTTTCAACTTTTAAAAGTAAAAAACGAGTTATTTTTAAATTGACAGTTATCTGACTTTTGTTTTGAAATCTAAACACTTTCTACCAAAAAGAACCAACGAAAACTTATAATGGATCATTTTAGATGGCTGAGTTTTGAACCCACCACAGCTTTCATTTTGCGCTACTGTATACGGACGAACCAATGTAAAATACTGTGGTAGCCACAGTACGGTGCTGTCAAAACCTCAGCATCTTCAATGATCCATTCTACCAATGGATTTTTCAATTTTAGTAACGATAATTTTTTGTGTGTATCACTTATGACTGCCATCGCCGATTTCTCGCAAACAATCATTCAAACAGGCAGAGTAATAACACCATCGGACAGATGAGATAATCCTCCATCTATAGGTAATATTAATTTGTACGATTCAATTGGTATTAAGGATATATTGACGATGGAAGTCAAAATTGACAGTTACTTTATATCGAGGTATACCTGTACCACAGACAAACAGACATTACACTCACAATTACATTCATCGCAAATAATGTTTTAGTTGGGAATGTGCTTGCATTAGTCATGGTGGCGCCACTGAAGCATTGAGAAAGTCACCACATTTCGAACTTATCAGTGATGCCAGTTCTTTTTCACGTCTAGTTAGTAAAAAATATGATGAAAATGATAAGTGGTCAAGGCATCCCACTGGAAACACATACCACATCACGAATACAAAATACAAAAAACGAATACAAAAAAAAAGTTGTTGAATATTACATCAAAACTGCTGCACATTAGTCATTCCGTTCCTAACATTCAACGTTGAACGATGTACATAGAATTCGAGGACAAATCATGTTGATGACTGTAATATTCCATCAACTTTTTCCAGTTATTGATGTTCAATACTTCACCATGAAGGGGGTGACCTCGGCGTAGTGGTTAGCATCCATACCTCTCACGCCAAATTCACGAGTTCAAATCTCACCCCCGGACAAGTCACGAATGACCCAAGAGCGTTAAAATGACTATAATAATAATAATTAAAAAAAAAAAAAAACTTCACCATGATGATACAAATAACATTGACACATCTACATTTAGAAACGGCACTAATAAGTGATGCATTACCTCATTTAAAAACTTGTTTCCAGCAAAAGAAAAAGCACAATAAGTAAACAAAACAAATCCCTAAGAAAAGTCTTAGCTTTTGTGAATTTTTCCTACGGATCCGTATTTCTGCAAAATTCAATCAATTCTATAGATCTACGGAAAATTTCATAGAACCGACATCACTGACTTCCATCTGTTTTGTTTTTATTCAACACAGCTGACGCGCCTGACGCGTTGACAGAACGAGGGAAAAGCAACTAGTGAAAAAAAATTGCATGAACGAGGGATGCTCCGGTTGCAAAACAATGCTTGGGAATGTGGATGATACATGGTGCTAGTGCGCATACAAAATACGCTTGACGATATTTTTGGAAGAATTTTCTTCTAAGTGTTATGTCTGTTTGTCTGTGCCTGTATTTTGAATAATTCATATGTTTAGAATATAAACATTTATATTTTTGATTTAAATGAACGAAATTCGTATCCGTGTTGAAAAAAACGTGGTATCCCTAATAAAAAAAAAACACAAAAGAGAGCTTAACGACGTATTCGGGGTATCCTCGAAACCATTTGCGGGATAGTTTACCCATCCGGGATATAGTTCGTTTGTGGTATTTGTTTATTAGGGATGTACTTAAGAAAATGTCAAATATTGTTGTTATGTGCATGCATTTTTGCAATGTGATCAACAAATGATATGTATGTGTCGGACACATACTTAATATGAGTACACATAAAAGCCATGTGTGACCACACCTACTATCCATTTGACACAACAATTTCATGTGTACTATTGAGTGGGTTCAGTTTATGTGTGGCCACGGTAACATAAAAGTCATGTGGAATTTCACATGGAAATTCATCAATAAAAATGTGTGTAATTTTTTAGTGTAGTCTGATCAGTAGTATTACGTATTATTCGAACAGACCACTACACGGTAACCGCAAAATACCCAATAATGACTACAAAGTAAGCATTTTCGAGGGAAACTGGGACTACCCATTAAATGAGTAAAATTTTACCCATTTATGAGTAATTACAACTACAAAAACAAGTAGTAAGTATTCATTTTTGAGTAGCAAATACTCATAAATAGGTAATATATTTACTCATTGAATGGGTAGTCCCAGTCTCCCTCGAAAATGCTTACTTTGTAGTCATTATTGGGTATTTTGCGATTACCGTGTACGCATCCGCGGTGTTCGTGAGCGTTGTTTGGCCGCTTGGGCACTCGAGAACTGAACGAAAGTGGTTCATCTCACACGCCAACACAAGCACAATCTGCAATCGTAAACACCGCATCGTGAATCCAAGGAAAATCGCCCCTTTTCCAATCAGAATGTGTTCGGGTCGTGAGTTGGCTGGACGTGTTTTGTGATTGTGCGGTGCAAAGCAAGATTATTATTCATCCCAAGCTCCCTCTGTGAAAAGTGAAGAGTGCAAAAGTTTAACCGCGGAAAAATCTTCATTGCAATCGTTTTCTCGTGCTAACGTCTGCCGAATTTGATCCCCGAGATGGTGTGGGGCTTTGTGACGTGCGGTCCGAACGAGGCACTGGTAGTTTCAGGTGTGTAGAAGGATTTTTCCTCACGGGTGACAGCCAGCCGCAAGAAGCTGGTGAAAATTTTTGGTGTTGTGTGTGGTTGAAGAGGGACCGAAGGGGTGTCATCATCATCGTCATCAGAGAGGGGTTGATGAGCTACGATGGGTGGTGGTCGGTTGGTAGGTTTGGGGTGACATACATATGTATGCGCCAACAACAACAACAACAACCCAAACGACGTCAGTGTTGACACCGACAGGCTTCTTTGCGATGTAGGTTGATGTTTGTTTTCTTGGAAGGAGGAGAATGAGGGAATTTTGTGTGTGGATTTGTATGTGTTGGAGAGAAAGCAGTGAATGTGTATGTTTTATGCTGGCTTGTATACGAATACACCAAGGCCAGGATGAGCTTGAAAGAAAACATCAACATTTCGGTTGATAGGAATCACTTGCTTTAGCTCATATGAATGTAAATATAGCATGAGTAATTAAGACTAGACTTACTTTTCGAAATTACGTTTGATATTTGGATGTCTTTTGATCTTGATTTCTTTGTATTAAATAATTTGAGGATGCGATTTAGTTAAAAGCTCTTCTATTCTACTGCCTGGGGTATGAAAGTAGATACTATATCGATCCACATCACTTTGGCGCCATCAATCTTCTCCGGAAACGACAGGAAGTCTGTTGTGTACTTATCCTGCTTACATTGCCTCATGTGCATTCCTAAAGATTCTCTGCTTTAAAGCGGATGTAACACAATCCATTGCCCGAGTTGCAGCATAGCAATGCATCATATGAATGCATCACCCTAGAAAGGTTGTTTGAATTATTATGTCCTAAAGCACCAAAGCAGCAGGATGTTACTATATAGGGAGAGAAAGGAGAGAAAAAGACCCATTGAGTGTTTCGTTTTTGTCCGGAAAGTGTCACATCAATATCGATTTTTGTCTGCTGTGCAGGGTGAAGCAGCACGGTGTTTGCCTCTGTTTACGTGTGACGATAGTCACGGACAGATGGGGACAATGCGGCGTCGTCCGTTCCAATGATTTTTTAGATGGCAGTGAAATAAGTGTTACTTTGGTGAGCGAGGCTGTGTGTGAATCATTTCCTGAAGGTAATTTGCTTCTATTTTTAAACATGCCTGGAGTCTGTCCAGACATAGTTTTGCGAACATTGCATTTCATTGTTGTAGGGAATAGCAACAACGATTATTGGTACTCTAGACCAATCAGAGATGTTTCAAAGACAAGTTTGAATTTGAACAGTAGATCAGGTTGTATAGATCGGATAATGGGCCAAGGATTGTTCTTTAAGTTTGTCCTTGTTCCGTTCCTCGTAGAAATGCGTGTTCGAGGCGTTAGTTGGCGTTCAGCAGCTCAAGTATAATTGAAGGATAGCTGAGGGAACCTGGGATAGTCCAGTAATAGCCACCTACCATACTTTGCAAGCCCTGAATCGCGTTGTTCATTATTGGTTAGGTATGAAGGTCTTGATACATGCTACAATTCAAGCGACCGTTGTTCGGATTCGCAGATACCTGATCCTACAAATCATAATAAGTCGGAGATTGAAATATTATTACGTGGATCTCTTTGTTTTCTAAATAAATGTCCAAGTTTGATATGTATATCATTCGGTTCAAAGACCCATTCGGCCTTCGAAAAAAATACAAGATTCAAAATAAATTTGGACATTCCGGGACTCTTAAAAACTTTTATAATTTTGGATTTATGTAAAAAAAAATTATTTAAATTGTGCAACATAATTTGACAAGTAACAATTAGTAGGGGGTGACCCCGGCGTAGTGGTTAACATCCATACCTCTCACGCCAAAGTCACGAGTTCAAATCTCACCCCCGGATAAGTCACGAATGACACAAGAGTGTTAAAGTGACTATAATAAAAAAAAAAAAAAAAAAGTAACAATTAGCAATGCAATTTTGGAGCCTTTTGGAGTGTTTCAGTTTACCGTAGTTATTTATATGAAAGCGGGAAAACTGTGATGGGAAACCGGGAATTTTATTTCTTAAATCCAGTGGCCACCCTGTTCCATCCATTAGAGCGAAAAGTGGACTTCAGAACGCCCGGAAGATCCGGATACTGACCACCGTGGCCAAAATTGCATGTTGGAGATGGATCTCTGTTTCTTGACGGTACTCGCCTTAGTGTGAAATGATATGTCACATTGCTATGTTTTAGCGGGGTGAAAAGTGGTCCTTTGAACTGGATTTTGGAAGATTTGGATACTGACCACCGTGGTCACATTATGTCCAGCATGAATCTCCATCACACTAGCCTTAATTTATGTGTCGCATGCCCATGTTCTGGCAGGGAGATAAGTGGTCCTCCAATATACTGGCCACTGTGACAAGATCACATCTAGAAAGCTTCTCAAGTAGTCCATCATGGTCGCCTATAAACATTAACATTAGCCCATGTTTTGTAGGAACGAAAACGAATTTAGTGGTTCTAATATAACTCATAATTCTCGCGTAACATTTGAAAAGGGTCCATCCTCGTTGATCGATTCTCTTCATCGACTTTCTCTTTGGTTTACCACTGCAACATAAACGAATTTCTCAGACGATGATGTTAGCTTGGGCTTGAAACAACACACTAGATGGAAAATGCATTTGCAGTTGCGTTATTCGCGAAAGAGAAAATCGATCATGAATCCTGCTTTATATCTTAATAAATAAATAATTCTAATAAATATGTTATTAGAATTCACTACATTCCCTTAAAAATACTGGAATATTAGATAACTACCCAAGTAACAATTTCGGTTTTAAAAGGGTTCTGTAGACCATGTTTTAGACTTGTAGCATGCTTTAAAACCTCAATAAAACTTGCAATGTTACTTGGGTAGTTTATGTTATGTTATAAATTGTTATCAATATGATTTCAAACCCAAAATTTCATATCATTTTGATATCCGACTTTCCTCGGGTAGTCCCTTCGATGTCGACTCGGGGTTCAATCTATTAATATTTCGTTGAGAGGGAGTTAAATCGACCGGTAGGCGGTTGTCCATCAACTATCCAGCCGTACATAGCTGCCTTTGATGCAATGAATAATTCACGCTTTCCCAGGTGGTAAAATTAAATAAATTGTTGACCAGGCTAACTGATGATAAATCGCCCTAAGTGTGACAAATCATATTATCGGGTCATTCCTCACTGGAACTGTGTATTTTTCAATCAATTTTGCATGCGTACACCCACACAGTCAATTAGCCATCGGTTCACAATCAGGCTAATTGGTAAAATTGAATTTCCTACTGATGTTGTTACTCTTTTCCATCCCGCAGGATGCTGCCACATGAAACCGCTGCTGGTCCCCGGTGGGCGGGCATTTGTATGGCCCTCAGTGCAAAGAGTTCAAAGGTACGGTATCACTCCATCCTCCCCAAGCCCAAGCCCAGGTACAGGCGATAATTGTAATAATGATTGCGATATTTTTAGAATCTCCCTCAACACGATGACACTGCAGGTGGAAAGTCCAACCGTGTACACCAGCCAGGGTGTGCCAATTTCCGTGACCGGCATTGCCCAGGTCAAAATCCAGGGCCAAAATGAGGACATGCTGCTGACGGCGTGCGAGCAGTTCCTCGGCAAGTCCGAAACGGAAATTCAACATATTGCTCTGGTTACCTTGGAAGGCCACCAGCGTGCCATCATGGGTTCGATGACGGTCGAGGAGATCTACAAGGACCGGAAGAAGTTCTCCAAGCAGGTGTTCGAGGTCGCCTCGTCCGATTTGGTCAACATGGGCATCACGGTGGTCTCGTACACGCTGAAGGACATCCGCGACGAGGAGGTAAGTTCGCGCGGCAGTTCCACTCGAGTCCCCAACCTCTGTCCGTCTCTCTCTCTCTCTCTCTACCGCTCTCTTTCTCTCATCTATACTTCGTCTTAGTCTCTACTCCCCCCCGAATATCTGATTTCTTACTTCATCCTTCTCACTTAGTATAGAAAGTTTAATCGCGAATTGGCACATTCTTTTCGCAGGTTTCCTGTTTTGTTTCTTCCCTATCTCGTTATGCACATATTTTTTTATCAAAATGATTGTCAAAAAAAAAAACGATAACCGAAATATTGTTCGTATCACTGCTAGCAGTTTGTTAGCCGCGTTTAGCTCGTTTCTTATCAGCATAGCTCAGTAATGGCTCGTCTTCCTTCTTATATCAAGCGGCTAAAAGCTACATTACAATTTAGGCAATTGAATGCACTAATTTTGTTCCATTTCGATCCTTTCCATTGAGTATTTCGCGCTGATATTGTGCCATTACCGGAGGTCCTTGAATTGTCACTAATATTGTCTCTTGTTCGGGCAGGTTTATCCTTAAAGATTTCCATAATTGATCAAAGTCAAATGGGATTGTAATAGGTACCAGAAACACGTTGAAATTCCGAAATGCGTTAAAAAGCACTAAAATGGCCTACGACACTCGATTTACATCTTACATCAAATATGGATTGAACAAAGTCTAGATTATGGTCGCTGAACGAAAACATCCGCAAGACTTCGAATGGTTATTGCATTGCTCGATTACCTTATAACCTTATAACCATATATGGTTGAATTCGTCCTCAGCTAATGAGCATCCATATGACTGACATCCAAATAAAGGATGATATTTATTTGATAATTGGCTGTAACACTTACAGCGCTCAGACGACAACAATTTAAGAACACGATGACTTGCAAATGATTTAAAGATTTATAATTCGATTGTTTACATTTCCATATTGAACAGCAATGAACCATTTGTTTCACTGAACCTAAACGCAGTGATGCAAAATATCATGACACTCACGTGACTCTCGTCTTCGCATCAACCGACTATCGCTGACAGAACGTTTTGTCACGCAGTGAGAGGTATAGAGCCATGGCAAACAACAATCACCAGTAATGGTCGCTGCTCACAAGCAAAACGTTACACTCGCTGCAGTGAAGACTTCTGCAGTACGATCATGAGAAAAAGCGAAACGACAGAAGAAAATGAAAACAATATGCCTACGCATTCCAAGTTCGTCTCGGCAGGCGCGACAGTGTGAGTTACAAACAAAGCAGGCCACATTAAACGGAAGCTGTTGGGCTCACTCACCAATACACTCACATAAGCAAGCAAAGCAGCTTACTTAACTTACTTAAGGGTCCTGTGCACCACCAGCGGTGCAAAGGGCCAACGTGAAAGACTTCCATCCTGGGCGGCTGCTCGCTTTTGCCTTGACCAGGTCAGATTTCTATCGACTTGCTTAATTTCCTTATTGAGGCTCCGCCGCCATGAGCCCCTGGGTCTGCCTCTGCTGCGATGTCCTGCTGGATTCCAATCCAGCGCTTGCTTGCAGATTTCGTTTCCGCCCCGTCGAAGTGTGTGGCCGACCCACCTCCACTTTCGTTCTCGAATTTCTGTTGCTATCGGCTTCTGATGACATCGACGATGGAGCTCGGCATTCGAGATCCAGTTGTGAGGCCACCAGGCACGAATTATATACCGCAGGCATCGGTTGATGAAGACCTGCAGCTTTTGAGTGTTCTCCGCTGATACACACCTCGCTGGCGTATAACAACACAGATTTCACGTTCGAGTTGATCATTCGGATTTTGGTGCGTTGACTTATCTGGTTGGATCTCCATACGTTTCGTAAACTCGCAAAGGCAGCCCTAGCCTTCTTGATTCGTGCACCTATGTCGCTCTTGGTCCCGTCGTACGACGCTATTTGGCTGCCAAGATATTGGAAACTTTCGACCTTCTCCACTGCTTGCCCCGCTACCATAAAGTTGGAAGGGTTGCCCGTGTTGATATCCAACGATTTGGTCTTGTTGACGTTGATGGTGAGACCTGCCGCAGAGGAGCGTTCGGCTAGGTCATTGAGCTTACTCTGCATATCAGAGCGCCGTTGTGCTAGTAGAGCAACATCATCAGCCAAATCGAAGTCGTTGAGATGCTCCATGGTGATAGGCTGCCAAAGCAGCCCACGGTTCGGTACACGGTCCATTGCACCTACCATGATCTCGTCGATTACGATGAGAAACAGTAGCGGTGATAGTATACATCCTTGTCTCACACCAGCGACTACCCGGATAGGGTCGGACAAGGCTCCGTTATGCAGAACTCTGCACGTGAAAGCCTCATACTGCGCTTCGATGAGGTTGACGATTTTATCAGGGACTCTCTTGCGTCTCAGGGCACCCCACAGATTCTCGTGATTGAGACGATCGAAAGCTTTTTCGTAGTCAATGAATACCAAATAAAGGGACTCTTGGAATTCATTGACCTGCTCCAGGATGATGCGGAGCGTGACAATATGGTCCACACAAGATCTTCCGGCACGGAATCCTGTCTGCTGCCGTCGGAGAGTCGCATCGATCTTCTCCTGTATTCGATTCAGGATAACTTTGCACAGAACTTTGAGAACAATACACAGAAACATGATGCCTCGCCAATTGTTGCACACAGTCAGATCCCCCTTCTTTGGGATCTTCACTAAGATGCCCTGCATCCAGTCGGCCGGAAAAATCGCGGTGTCCCAGATATTACAGAATAGTTGATGCAACATTTGTGCGGATAGCATGGGGTCAGCTTTGAGGATCTCTGCTGATATGCGATCGACCCCTGGAGCCTTGTTGGATTTCATGCTTCGGATAGCTCCTTCAATCTCCTGCAGTGATGGGGCCTCGGAATTGACGCGAGTGATGCGCCGCACCCTAGGCGGATCATGCCGAGATGTTGATGGCTGGTTGGCCGTCGAAACTTGAAGAAGTTGTTCGAAGTGCTCAAACCAGCGTTTCAGCTGGTCAGTGGGGTCGGTAAGCAATTGTCCAGTTGTGTCCTTCACTGGCATCCTCGGGTTCATCCTTGCTCCACTCAGGCGTCGTGAGATATCGTAGAGGAGGCGTATATCGCCAGTGTTTGCGGCTTTCTCCCCTTCGTCGGCCAGGGAGTTCACCCACGCTCGCTTGTCCCGTCTGCAAGAGCGCTTGACTTTCTTTCTCTAGAGCCGAGTACCGTTGACGGGCTTCGTTCTTGGCCTCTCTGGTTCTCGCCCGCTCTATTGCGGCTTTTGTTTCTCTACGCTCCTCAATCTTCCGCCAGGTTTCATCTGTGATCCACTCTTTCCTCTGGGTGCGCAGCTCACCCAAGTTGTTCTCGCTTGTTTCTATAAAGGCATTCTTGATGGCCGTCCATTGTTCTTCTACGCTGCCACCTTCTGCAACGTCCGCAGCTCGAGTCTCAAGTTCATGAACAAAAGACCTTTTTACCGCTGGATCTTCAAGTCGGCGTGTGTTGAACCGCCGCCCGAGTCTCTCCTCCCGTCGCTGGATCCGCGCCATGCGTAGGCGGATTTCACCGATTAGAAGGTGATGGTCAGACGCGATGTCGGCGCTGCGTTTATTCCGGACATCAAGAAGGCTCCGTCTCCATTTTCGGCTGATGCAGATGTGGTCGATCTGATTCTCGGTATGTCCATCACGGGAAACCCACGTGACTTTGTGCACTGGCCGATGGGGGAAGAGCGAGCCCCCGATCACCATGTCGTTATTGCCACAAAATTCTGCAAACAGCTCACCGTTCTCGCTCATTTCGCCGAGACCATGGCGTCCCATGACACGCTCATAGTCCGTGTTGTCGGAGCCGATCTTCGCATTGAAGTCGCCAGTGTAGATCTTGATGTCACCCTTTGAAACTTTATCCACGACGGCATTCAGTTGACTGTAAAAATTCTCCTTGTCCTGTAGCTCGGCAGCATCGGTTGGCGCATAACATTGGATTATGGTAAGGTTACGAACCCGTGTTCTAAATCTGGCAACGATTATCCTCTCATTAACAGGCTCCCACTTGATGAGCGCAGCACTTGCCTGGACGCTAAGTAGGAGACCAACTCCACGATGGCGGGGAGCGTTTTCACCTCGAATACCAGAGTATAGTAGTACCTGTCCCGACGGCAGTTTGTGTTCTCCAAAGTTTGGCCAACGAACTTCACTCAGTCCCAGGATTTCTAGCTTCATGCGTCGCGCCTCGTTGGCGAGTTGTGCCAGTTTACCCTGCTGGGCTAACGTCAATACATTCCATGATCCAATTCGTGTCCGTTGTTTTGCGTTAAAAGTCATTGCCGTTAAATCAGTTCGATGTCTTTCTCTGTTGGTTTCTGTAACAATTGTAAAGGTTTCAGAGACAGTAGGTGGTTGGCCTAAGGTCTCCTATCCGCCGTGATGGGGCTGCCATCTTAGGTGTAGCTTCCGGGGAAGAGCATTTCTTATTCAGCCGCTGGATGCCAGTCAGACGCTGTTTGAGCCGCACCTCCATGGTGAACAGACGCTCGGGTTGGCGAAGCATTTCCTCTATCACCGTGCTATGGTTACCGCGCCAGTGTTCGCGTCGCACCTCCTCACTCTGCTATTGTCGGATTGACAACATTGCCCAGGCTACGCCAACCAGCTGTGTCCATGTTTCAGCTGGCAGTCTTTTGTGATCATATGACTCGTGGAGGCGTGAGGTAGGAACTTGTGAGGACCGGAGCTAGGTATATCGCTCCTTCCAGATTGTCATTCACCATTTTGTAGCCCAAAGCCCAAAGCAAAGCAGCAACTGCTTCAAAACGAGCACAGATGCATGTCGTGATTGTCCAGATCGGTGATGGATCACAACCGAAGACGACATTCACCAGTTGCTTTTTACTTCTTTCGCCAACTTGATGGATGGTCATGGAGAGAGCTTCGACGATCACATTGATAGGAATGTACAAAGCGTTACTACCATCAGCTGTTTGACGATCGTGATTGTGATAGGTCGCAACTCTGCCTAAACGTCATGCTTGGTTTGAATGATTGTTCGCTTACCCAAGCTTTATACCACTTATCTAATGATAATATCAATATTATTGAGATGATCGTCAGTCGATTCATAGCAAACCAATTCGGATGCTTGTCATCTTAATATTTGATGATTTTAGTCCAAATTTTGAAAGCCTACACACTTAGAAAATAATACCGAACTCGGTTTGATTTCAACCGAGTTTTTATCTGCTGAACGCTCGGTAGTCTGTTCGGTTCAAAGAGGAATAACCGAGCTTGTTTCACCTACAATCTGTCAAAGTTACCGAAAATCTCGGTTGATGAAAAATATATTCAAGCAGAAATAACCGAACATCGGTTTACTCCAGAATTACCGAACCGAGGGGCACGCCATTTCAGATATAAGTGCGTGATATTTAAAATAAATCGTAGTAATTGAAATACTTTGAAGACAGTAATAATTTGAATTTAAATACTTTAAGCGGTATTGAAAGTTATTAACAAATAATTAACGATAATTTATGTAATGACAAATAATTTAACTACGTTGAAAATAATTTAAACATTAAATTTAGTGAGTAATTAAAGTATTTATTGAAATTAAGAGTGTATTTAGGCTCTGAACCATTTGGTGGATTATTTTAACTTTTGGTTAAAATTTGACAGATGGAAAGTTATCGATTAACCCTGCTATCCGAGCGTGGTTATTTCTGACAGACAAGAAGTTAAATTTTGACAACCGTGGCTGAGTTCTTCTCGAAAACCGGTCGATCGACAGCACAGGGATTTTCGAACATCAAGAATAACTTTTGAAATGTCACTTTTAACCACGAGTTAAATTTAACTCGGCAAATGGTTCACATCCTTAATGTATTTAATTCAGTAATGGCAAGATTTTTAAAATTTGGTCAGCAGGCTGTGTAGTATTGAAGGACTAGTGCGTGCCCCTCGTACCGAACGCTGTCAAACAAACCGACCCACCTGTTGTAATTACGGAATTCGGTTCTTTTGGGCAGTGTTCGGTTTTCACTTCAAATCCTGCTTTAAATTTTGATTAAGGATACGTTGCTTCGAATTTTCATAAAAATAAAACCAGTTTTGTCAAAGAAATGTAGGAAATATATTTATTTAATTTGTTTTAATGGAAGGAATGGAACTGCTTGTCCTGTTGCGGTGGTTCTAAACCGAATACAGTAAACGAACCGAACAAAACCTCGAATGCAGATGTAACATCAAGTTGGAGTCCTCCATGAACGCTCCTCGGCAAATCAATACCGGGACGTTGGTATCAGTGGGAAAATCATCTACTGACTGTAAATAAAAATCAAAGGTAATTGTTTAATACGATAACCTATCCAATAAACAATAATCTAATAATTTTACATTTATCCACTCTATAACGCATCCTCCTGTTGCAGTTGCTACAGAACTTTTCCTATTTCCCCTAATTTTTGCACACATCCGACGAGCACACGCGAGAAAAAATGACTGACTAGTTTTAGACTCAGCTTAGAGAACCGAGTTTTCGGTTAAAATTTCCGTCGCGAAGTTGAGCGCAAGTGGAACGTTTGACGTTTGAGCGTTTGACGTTTAACATGCTTTAGCAAATATTCCGTTCAGTTTACCGAGTTTCTCGGTTTTCACGAACCGAATTCGGAAATGTCGATACTTTACCGTACTTTTTTCGGTTCAGCCTTCATTTCTATCTGTCAAATTTATACTATTTTACCGAAATTCGGGTCTGATTCGATAAATACGCCTGAATATTTTTTTAAAACCATTTATTCGGTTTCTCATTGGTAACCGAAGAGGTTCGGTAGAAAATTAAACCGAGTTCGGTAGAGGAATGATTCCTCTATTATTTGTTATATGTTGTTGATGAGATTGAGCTTTTTTTAAAAGAGAAATCGGCGATTGACGTATTTGTTTACAAATGCAATTACGCCCAAATCTCAAATCACTCCGGATATGCATATCAATTTGAGATGACAATCATTCTAAGAGAGCATTACGTATTCCAACTGAGGCTTCTCGTATTGTTGTTCATCCTGTATTCGAGAGGAGCATTATCTGATTCGGGGCCTCCCTAAGCTCAGTCGGTAAAGGCGCAGATACAAAGCAAGACCATGCTGGAGGTGGCTGGGTTCAATTCCCGGTCCGGTCTAGGAATTTTTCGGGTTTGAAAATTTCTCGACTTCCCTGGGCATAGAAGTATGATTGGACTTGCCACACAATTATACTTGATACTTGATGGGCTACGAATCGCCAGGTTGATTCAACGCCGAACGAAGTACTCTTCTCCATTGGACTCGGTCCTGAGCCAATCGCTTCCAGTCGTCATGAACGTTTAGCGACCTGATGTCCTCCTCAACTGCAAATAGCCAACGTGTCCGAGGTCTACCCCGGAGTCGACGACCTCTACCGGGTTCTCTGCTGAATATAATATTTGCTTGTCGTTCTTCCGGCATCCGCACTACATGCCCAGCCCACCGTAGTCTGCCGTGTTTTATAAGCTTCACTATATCCGTACCGTTATACACTTGGTACAACTCGTGATTCATGCGACGCCGCCAGATGCCATTCTCCTGTTTACCGCCGAGTATTGTTCGCAGCACCTTACGCTCGAAGACACCAAATGCTCTCCGGTCAGACTCTTTTAACGTCCACGATTCGTGGCCGTAGAGGGCTACCGGAAGTATCAGCGTCTTATACAGAGCGAATTTCGTTTTCGTTTGCAGGCTACGGGACTTCAGCTGGCTACGTAATCCGTAAAAGGCCCTGTTTGCAGCTGCAATACGTCTCTTCACCTCGCGGGTAACATCATTATCGCATGTCACTAGTGTTCCAAGATACACAAATTCTTCCACTACCTCAAATTGTTCACCATCTAACAACACTACACTACCAACACCACTATTGCTCCCACGCTGTCTACCGGCTACCATGTACTTCGTTTTGGTAGAACTTATCGTGAGCCCAATCCTCGCCGTCTCCCTCTTAAAAGGCACAAACGCCTCTTCCACTGCTCTACGGTCAATTCCGATGATATCGATGTCGTCCGCAAAGGCAAGGAGCATGTACGATCGTGTGATGATGGTACCGTTCCTCTGCACACCAGCTCTCCTAATCGCTCCTTCAAGAGCAATGTTGAACAGTAAGTTTGAAAGTGCATCACCCTGCTTCAATCCATCTAAGGTCACGAACGAGGTCGAAATCTCATCTGCAACCCTTACACTTGATTTCGATCCATCTAGCGTTGCGCGAATCAGTCTAATTAGTTTCGCCGGAAAACCATGTTCTAGCATAATCTGCCAAAGCTCATTTCTCTTCACTGAATCGTATGCTGCTTTAAAATCAATAAACAGATGGTGAGTCTGCAAGTTGTACTCCCGGAATTTATCAAGGATTTGACGCAGGGTAAACATTTGATCCGTCGTTGATCGGCCCTCACGAAAACCAGCCTGGTATTCACCGACGAAGGACTCCTCAAGCGGTCTCAATATGTTAAACAGAACGCGTGACAGTATTTTGTACGCCGAATTCAGAAGAGTTATTCCTCGATAATTGGCGCACTCGAGTCTGTGCCCTTTTTTGAATAATGGGCAAATGAGGCCATCCAACCAGCTAGCAGGCAGTTCTTCGTCCTCCCATATCTTCGTTAGAATACGGTGGATTGCTTGATGCAGCTGCTCACTTCCGTGTTTGAAAAGTTCGGCCGGGAGCTCGTCCTTCCCAGCAGCCTTATTGTTTTTCAGCTCACGTATTGCCTTTTTAACCTCGTCTAGCGTTGGAGGCTCCACAGCTTGATCGTCGTCTGCGATGTTTACTCTGTTCCTCGATACTCCCTCACTCTCTCCATTCAACAATGTCTCAAAATGTTCTTTCCACCTGGCAGCCACCATTGTTTTATCTGTCAGCAAATTCCCCTCAAGGTCATTGCACATGGCGGGAGATGGCGCTGTTTTACTCCGCACACCATTGACAGTCGCGTAGAACCTTCGCATATCGTTCTGTTCCATACTTTCTTGCGCCTCAGCAATCACGCGTTCTTCGTATTGCCTTTTCTTTCTGCGGTGGGTTCGTTTCTCAGCTGCCCTTGCTACCTTGTACCGCTCTCTGTTCAGCCGGGTACCAGACACTAACATCCGGCTTCTGGCAACGTTCTTCTCATCCGTCAACCTCTGGCACTCCTCATCAAACCAGCCATTACGTGGTCGTCTTTGAGCTGTACCTATCACTTCTTGTGCTGTTGTGTTCACCGCTCCGTGGATTGTGTTCCACAGATTGTTGAGGTCCTCATTCACGTTGATTTCGCTAATCCGCTCATCAAGCTTCTGGCGGTACTCTGCAGCAACACCTTCTACTGACAAGCGATGGATATTGAAACGCATCGATCTCCGGTTCGTTGAATTCGTAACGGTCGATAGACGCGCCCGAATTTTGCAGACAACAATATAATGATCTGAGTCAATGTTAGGCCCCCTAAAAGTCCTTACATCAATGGCATCTGAGAAGTGCCGGCCATCCACCAACATGTGATCGATCTGGGTGCAAGTTTCGCCATTTGGGTGTCTCCAGGTGTGCTTTCGGATATTCTTGCGTGCAAAGTAGGTGCTACTGATGGCCATACCTCTAGCAGCGGCGAAGTTTATCAGTTTCAGGCCGTTATCATTGGTTACTGTATGTAGGCTCTCTGTACCAATGATTGGACGAAAGAAATCTTCCCTCCCGACCTGCGCATTTGCATCTCCGATTACAATCTTCACGTCGTGTTTTGGGCACTCATCATAAGTTTTATCGAGACTGTCATAAAACGCGTCCTTCACGTCATCGGATTTATCGTTGGTTGGCGCATAGATGTTGATCAGGCTGTAGTTGAAGAATTTGCCCCGAATCCTTAATACACAGATGCGGTCGCTTACCGGTCTCCACCGCATAACACGCTTCATCTGCTTCCCGATCACTATGAACCCTACTCCATGTTCTGCCCTATTGCCACCGCTGTGATAGATATGATACTTGAAGGAAGTGTTGGCGATGGGATCCACCGCCCGGAATTCACGTTCTCCGGATCTAGGCCACCGTACTTCCTGAATAGCAGCTACGCTCACATTCACTTTTTGCAGTTCACGAGCCAAAAGGCCCGCTCGTCCAGGTTCATTTAAGGTTCTGACATTCCAAGTACCGAGTTTCCATTCATTGTCCTTATTTCGTTGCCGGGTCGGTTGCCGAAAATTCCGTTCGTTGTTTTCTCTTTCTTCGTTTTTCTGAGTAATGTTGGGGGTTTCAGTATGCTACCTTACCGGGGTCGCGAAACCTACATCATGTTGGTGGGGCTGCCACCTTAGGTGTAGCTGACGTGATACAGCATTTCTTATTCAGCCGCTCGCTCCTAGACAGACGCTGTTTGAGCCGCACCTCCATGGTGAACAGACGCTCGAGGGTCGCACCCCCTCACTTTGCTATCACCACGATCCGGATCCATGTTTTTATCGTGGTGACATTGCCCAGGCTACGCTACCAGCATCTTTTGCTGGCGGTCTTTGTCATCGGCTGACCCGTTTAAGCGTGAGGTAGGAACTTGTGAGGACCAGAGCTGTTGGGACAACACTCCTTCCAGTTTGTCGACTCACCATTTGTAGCCACACAATTATACCAATGCAAAAATGGTACAGAGGCATCGAAAGCTCTCAATTAATAACTGTGAAAGTGCATCTAGAACACTAAGTTGAGAGCATGCAATAAGCTAATATGTGATATGCAATAAGCTTGAAATGCGAAGAAGAAGAAGAAAATCACCTGATTACAAAACAAGCGTCATCCGGTTGCAGCTATCATTCGAAAAAGCGGTTTCGATATTTCGATTTGAATAGTCTGAGGTTTCATTAGAACAGAGGGTGATGTTTTCGTTCAGTGTACGTCTGTACCTCTCGGGGCCTCATAGCCTAGTCAGTAAAGGCACGGTATTATCAAGCCGGAGGCGGCGGGTTCGATTCCCGGTCCGGTCGAGGGAATCTTTCGGGTTGGAAATTTTCTCGACTTCCCTGGGTATAGAGTATCATTGTGCTTGCCACACAATATACAAATTCATGCATTGGTATTGGCATCGAAAGCTCTCAATTAATAACTGTGGAAGTGCATTTAGAACACTACGTTGAGAGCACGCAATAAGCTGATATGCGCTAAGCAATAAGCTTGAAATGCGAACAAGAAGAAGAAGACGTCTGTACCTCACTTATACTTAGAAATTAGCCAAAATTCTGCACTAATACTTGGACATTCAGAGAAGTCTACAGCCTCCACTTTTGTACGTACAAACAGTTTTGATAATCATATGTTCCGCTTGTCTGGGATGGATGTTGCATTGAACTACACTGTAACAAACCACCGTCCTCTGTTCGAATCGAAACTTCGAAATCGCCTTTCCGAATGATAGCTGCAACCGGATGACGGTTGTTTTGAAATCAGATGATGCTCCTCTCGAATACAGGATGAACATTGTTATGAGAAGGGATATGGCTTTCAGTTGGAATGCGTAATGCTCTCTTCAGAATGATAGTCATCTTAAATTGAAATGCATTTGGTATTGGTTCAGCCCCTTAACGCAAATCATTCACAACGATGATGTAAATAATTCTATTGAACGTCATTTGCTGCTCTGTGCAGACAAACGAGGTGGAAGTATAGCCATCGCTATCAGAGGTGGTACGAATATTGGTAAAGCAAACCGTAGCTTATCTATTTCGTGGTGGAGGAAGTTCAATATGGAAATGTTAACAATCGAATTAATAATCTATTCCAAAGCATTTGTAATTGTAAGTCATCTTATCCTTAAATGGTTGTCCTCTGAGCCCTGTCTGTTTTACAGCCAATCTTCAAATAAATATCATCCTTTATTTGGAGGACAGTCATATGGATGCTCATCAGTTAATGAAGAATTCAACCATAAGGAAATCATCCGAAATTCGACAGCATATTGTTAAAGGGCTCGAGCAATACAATAATCAGTCGAAGTATTGCGGATGTTTTCGTTCAGTGTAGAAATAAACATGGGGCGCATTCAAGGACCTCGCTTAAACTGTAGTGGCATCGCCTCGGCGAAACATCCGTCATGTTTCTTTTTCTTTTCCTCCGCGGTAGAACCATCTCACTCAGTAGTTTTTAGTCTTTTTCGCTCTCTATCAATTTCCTTTTATATCCTCAATAACAGTACTAATCTTTAAACACTAATTTTTCCCCTCATCACCTCTCCAAGAAAAAAAGAAACACATAGTTTTTTTCTCCAATGTGTATTTTTTCTTTCTTTCTTTTTCTTCGTATATTTTTCCGCTACAATTACAATATTTTGAAAAACAAATGTAAAAGGGTGCTAAGGTATGTTGATTAACCCTTAGGGACAAATGGCCAAACATTGTTTCTTGCGCTAATACTACTACTACTACTACTAACTATTAACTACCAACACCACTACCACATATAAACTAAATGATCTCACCTTTCAACGCCCTTGGTTGATCTGTCTTGTTCTGTTCAATGTTCGCTCTGTATAAGCTACCAAGTTCGCCATTTATATACATACGATGATCCGCGATTCATGAACTACACCAACAGCGGTAACACACACTAACAAAACAGTGAAAACAATGAAAACACACAAACACACACACACACACTCGCACCATTTTGGATTGATTTCACTAGCACATGGATGTGATGTGCTTCTTAAGGATTTTAGTTTTCCGATTTTTGTACACACAGGATTGCACCAAATAAACACACACTGACCAGCCAGCGCGCTTACGCCAACATTCGAGAGAAAGAAAAAAAAAACATTAGACACACAGATACACTAAATTGGCAACACTGTCTCAGAGGTTTCGACGGGGTCTCTCCACCGTTGGGGCTTTTGAGGCAATGTCGCTACGGAAAAACTGCAAATTTGGTTTATTTAGATTTCGTTTCTGTTGTATTATCGTTTTCCACTTTGTGTTGATTAGTTGTTGTATTCGGTTTCCTATTTTCGGCAGCTTTTTAGCTTTTGCGCTCTGATAGAAGTACTACCTATACTTACTTTAAGTTAGATTGTAAGGTTTCCTTTTCTGAGAAACGTTGTCAATACTTTTTGTTTACATCGTGTGTGTATTTGAAAAAAACGAAAAAATTAAATGGTACATAGGGGAAATGCAGGTAATGTCGGCCTAAGTGTCCCTAATTTGGGCCCATACATAAATTCAGCAATCGACTAAATTTTCAATAGCAACCAAAAATATCCATTAGTAACGTCACAATAAAGCGTTCATCTAGATAAAATTGATAAATAGCAGGTTTTTAGCGATGGGCCCAATCTTAGATCCATAGGCCAACATTAGAGACATTTCCCCTATATTGAACTTTCGTAGGAAAAAAAATGAAATATGAAAACAAGTAATCAAAGAAATCGACACTGGACTGAGAAAACAACGGTTAAATATCGCTATTGAATATTGACTAAAACCGAGGGAGACGACTCTGTCTGGGCGCACGCTGGGTAGATAGAAAGAAGATTGATGACGATTCTGAAGATTTGCTGCAAAATGATGATGCACTATGCAAGTAGATGCGAGAAATGAAAGAAGACGCCACCCTCGGCTAAAAGCGCGTAACGAAATGGATTTTATAAAGTTTGACATGTCTATCTACCTATATAGGACTACAAAAAACAAGGTGAGTTGAGCAACATGTTCAAACCAACGGGATGGTCACTCCACACAGTGTACCAAAAACAAGTTTGGGCACAGTCATTGGCACTGTTTGGCACCCATGGTTACAATTTTTCTGATCTTTAAAGTTACTGGCTACACTGAATTTTTTCTGCGCCTGCGCAGTTGCGTGCATGTGTCAAAATTTGTTATTGATGTTGCCACAATATAATTAAATTATTTTCAAAACACAACCATGAATCTCCACCAAGTCTCGCCATGTATTCTCAAAATCGTTACACCCGTGACGGCAGTCGCGACCACATTTCCTCCCAGACGAAGAACAGCTGACAGTGGTATCTTAACCTGACCGAGGTTTCCGGCCATGACTACACGAACTAGCGATGCAGCTCCCACGGCTGCGGCTGCTTCCAATGCTGTTGCTGCTGCTGGTGGTCCGTCTTTTTCAACGAATTTTAAAGGAGACGGATCAGCAGAAGGAACAGCAGCTTCCGCTCTTCTCAAGCTTACGTGTTTTTGATGTTCTCGTTGCTCCCACGCACAGTGTTCATCGTCTTGGAGGAGGAGAAGCACAGCTTCATAATGCACGGGAATTTTGTGCCTTTGTGATCGATCGCGCTGTGATTGCACTTCATGATGGCGTTCACCGCCAGGGCTACGCTCGGGAACTCGACCAATCCGGAAGAGGAACTTTCTGATTTCAGAGGGAACATTCGCACTTGCGACGGGTGGCAGTCCTTGGTGTTGAATGCAGTCAGCAGCAGATCCTCGGACGGCATACGGGTGGGGTATTGAAGAAGTGGAGAATGCGATTTTTGCTGGCCTGTGTCAACGAAAGGAAGCGATTGTTCTTGGAGGTGCTGTAGTCCTTGTAGCTGATCGAATTGTCCGGTAGGGTGTAGGGGTTGGTGGACTTGACAAGTAGTTCTGCTTGGAAAATGCAATTTGAATTTTCCTACCATCATTTCCATTCACTCAATGTTGTTCATTACTTCAGCTTATCGGTGTTGGCTTTGTTGTTATCGAGTCCGTAGACCATCATCACTGCGCCCTGTTGCTTTGCCGGTTGAATGAATTTGGCTGGTCCGTTTCGGGTCAGCGGTGCGCAGGCATGGAAAATCATTTGCATTCATTTCATACATTCATTTACATTCATTTGCCTCTAACTTTTTTCATCAACAGCATTCCGAAAAATGATGTATAGAGCTTTTGTAGGTTTTGTTATTAGCTACAACTTTTGCTCACAGTTCAAATCTGTATCTCTTATGCATCACGAACTAGAGCGAGCAGCACTTATTACTGTTTTTCAGCGAATGTAAAATACATTCACTGAAAAACAGTGGTGGCTTCTGTTCGCTCTGCTTCATCATGCATAAGAGATACGGATTTGACTTGTTAACAAAAGTTGTAACTAATAACAAAACCTACAAAAGTTCCATACATCATTTTGCGGAATGCTGTTGAAGAAAAAAGTTAGAGGCAAATGAATGTAAATGAATGCACGAAATGAATGCAAATGATTTTCCATGCCTGGCGGTGCGTCCTTCATCAGTCCGACGTGTGTTCCGGTCGGTGCTGGTTTCCAGTTTTCCGACGGATGATACTCGGTTGGTGAAAAATTCGGTGCAAATCCATTTCCTCCGCCGGCTCCCAGAAGGGCTGTTTGACTAATGATTGACGTTCATTATGCGGGGTCGGCCTTGCGCCGAAGATGGAATGATCGTCCGTTGCAGGCATCTTTGGAGACGGCTGCATTCAATGTGTAGTCCCAACTGGAGTCCGTGTCGTTTTTGTAAACATTGAAAAACAAAACAAAAACAAGCGCTGTTAAAATACCGGGTTGCCAAACAAGGCATTATTCACAAGCAAACAAAAATCAGTTCAATTAAAGAGCCTAAATTTATAAAGAGGCGACATGTCAAAATTGGAACAATCGATTGTCTGTCAAAGTCATAGGAAAAGTCATTCCAATCGAGCAGAAGACCTGTCAAATGGATAAGATGTCGTCTCTTTATAAATTCAGGCTCTTTAAGTTCAATGACTTCTTGTCACTGCTGGCACAGCTGCGGCACACTGAAAAAAATGTTGGCGCAAAATAAGTGTGTAGAGTGACCACCCCTTGGTTCAAAACATGATTACTTTAAAATTTCAAGTAATTTCTCTTGGAAAATTATAACTTTTTTGCCTTTGTTCACATCCTCTCACTACCACTCACTAGTTTGCGCCTTTTTTCCGGATTGTTTATTTATACCCCGTTCACACAACAGCCTATATCACGTAACATAGGCTGTCTTGCAATGAGCACTCATACATAAAATTTCCAGTGAAAACTAGATGTATGAGTGCTCATAGCAAGACAGCGTATATCACGTGATAAACGCTGTTATGTGAACGGGGTATTACATTTGCTTGATCACGGCAATATTTTGTGACGAGTGGAACCAGTCACGAGACTGTCGAGTAAAAACAGTCGAATATGTTTGCATCGCTTCCTCTTCAGATCAATTTATTGCAATTTATAAGCATTCTTAGGTGAGAATGTTTACATCCATTAATGTGTATTGTTAATTTAAATTTTAATTTTGTTCGTAATAGTAAGATCCTTTAACCCATGAAAAACACTTGTGTAATTGTTTCTTAATTAAACTTAAGAATTATATTTAAAACCAGTCTTGGTAAAATCATCAATCAATTGATATTTTTCCACTCTGGAACAAAATATCATGCTTCATATTGATTTTACAAGCTGCTTTGATATTGCGAGACTATTCACAACATGTAAAAATGAAGCTGAGAGTTGACTCGACACAAAAACGATTCCGTTGCATATCGTTTTCTTAGAAAGAGAAAGTATAGTTTGCTATCTCTCTTTATTCTTCTGCCGATGGCAGACACGAACCTATAGCTGCCAGCAGTGACGGTAGTTTCGGGTCGCGTTCGGATGTTAAGTAAAATTCATGAAACTCCTCACCACGGTTTGGATGAAATTGTAGCTGGTGAGTTTTGTTAGCTCGATATTTGTAGTTACGATATCACCGCTTTTGCTTGCTTGTTGATTTTTGTGTAGGAAAATCAAGCGTAATCTTGGGCATTGGTGAGATTTTATTTTTGACGTAGGATTACGTCTTTCGGCAACATATTGGGGGTGCAATTTCAAAAAACTAAAATCGACCGCGTTACGACCACTTATAACTCTGCCAGGGGCCTCCCTTAGCTCAGTCGGTTAAGGCGCAGCTACAAAACAAGACCATGCAGGAGGTGGCTGGGTTCAATTTCCGGTCCGATTTCTGAATTTTTCGGATTGGAAAATTTCTCGATTTGCCTGGGCATAGAGAATGATTGTACCTGCCACACAATTATACTAATGCAAAAATGGTAGCAGGCATCGAAAGCTCTTAATTAATAACTGTGGAAGTGTTTCTAGAACACTAAGTTGAGAGCACGCAATAAGCTAATATGCCATAAGCAATAAACTTGAAATGCGAAGAAGAAGAAGAAGAAGAAGAACTCTGCCAATAGCGGATTGATTTTAATTCTAAACAAGCCAATCGATTGGAAATTGTTCTACGAATCTACTTAAATGAACACTTTATCAATTTTCAATAGGTCACTATTGAAAATTACACAAATGTCCAACTGTTGCAATGGTGATCAGCAAAATGTGGTTTCCCTAACACAGTCGCCGAATATTGGTACCGAGCACGTAATCCTACGTCAAATCTACGGTCGTGTCTTGGAGTCAACCTATTACTTTTTGATATTTTCCCAACACTGTTTTGAACATTGATCATAACTCTTTATCTTTCGAACGATATCGTTTAAAAGACGTAAGCCTTTCTGCTGGTCTTGATCGTTGAACTCATTTTGGCAACCATTTTGAGTGAATCCGCACCACTCAGATTCAAACTAAAGACAAAAGGAACAGACCGATATTTGTTAAGCTATTTCAAAAAGTGTTGGTGGAGCGATTCTGTGTATTCTTCACCAACTAAAATAATGTAAGCACTAGACAGCGTCGCCAAATTGCTTGAAAGCTTATCGGTTTCAAAGGTTTAAAAAAATCGAATTGAATTTTTGCCATTTTCGAAGGCCAAAATTTAAACTTTTGGGCCAAGAACGGCCTTTCCAGGAAAGTCGGAAGTAGTTTCCAGGGATTGTTTGAATTAACTTCTGAAGGAAGACATCAGAACTTGCAGAAAAGATTAAAGAAACTCCTCATGTAATAAAGGTCGGAAAAAACAACTTAATTGTTCCACTGGAATCCTAGACTTCGTATGTAGACGCAACCACCTTACGCCTTATTCGAAGCGTCTGAAAAGCAATGGATTTCCACTAGTACTGCCTTGGGAATGATAACAGAGCGATCGACTCGAATTTCGTTCAACAATGGGAGTTTTTCGTGAAATTTCTATTGAACTGGAATCGAATGGTATCGGTAATGGGCATCCACGTTAGTCCTATCGTTTTGACGGATTGATCAGAATCTATTTAGGGTCTCGAAGAGCCAGGTTTTCTTCGGGTGCGCCTTCCAGAACTTCGGAAACATTACAAGCCCACTTTCGGACCTTGAAACCACCCCACAGCATCATCTCGGGCAACTGGTTTCTGATACTGATAGCTGCATCCACCTCGTCCGTACCGGTGATGACGTCATCCATATAGACGTCCTCACGAATTGCTCTTGCCGCGAGCGGCAATCGGTCTTCTTCGTCAGCAGCCAACTGTCGGGGAGTTCGTGTTGCCAGAAATGGTGCGGGTTTGGCTCCATACGTAACGATGTACAGTTCGTACACGGTAACTTCCGGAGAAAAGCGAAATCATACGGAGCGGAGTGGTTGATCCTTGAGTGACGTAAGGATTTTTCGGAACATCTTCTCGACGTCCGATACGAGAAGAATCTGCTTCGTCCGACTGCGTAGGATAATTGACCTCAAATCTTCCTGCACAACTGGCGTAGGATATCGATTCCCGACTTCTAGACATTACCCAGATTAAAAAAAATAGATAGATAGAATTTCCCACTTTTTCAAAATTTAGAGAACTTCAAAAATGGCTTCAGACAGTGTTGGCAAAATCAGAAATCAATTGATATTTTTCCGCTCTCATGCGCTCGCAATATCACGCGTGATATTGGAACAAAATATCATGCTTGATATTGATTTAACAAGCTCCTTTGATATTGCGATACTATTCACAATGTGCAAAAATCAAGCTGAGAGTTGACTCGACACAAAAATGATTCCATTGCACTTGGTTTTTTTAGAAAGAGAAAGCATAGTTTGCTATCTCTTTTTAATCTTCACCGATGGCAGACGCGAGGGGACTGCTGCAAGCCGTTTTGGAAGTTTCGGTTGCATTCAGGTGTAAAGCGAAAATCATTAAACTCAATCTCACCACAGTTTGGTGAGATTTGCTGTTGGTGAGTTTTGTTAGCTTGATATTCCGAGCTGCGATATCACAGTTTGTAAAATCAACCGCAGTAGTTTGCTTGTTGATTTTTGTCTACGAAACTCAAGCGTGATCTTCGGCGTTGGTGAGATTTGATTTTTTGATGTTTTCCCCAACACTGGCTTCAGATATCGAATTTCATTCTCTAAACGTCATCCCGATTCCAAAAAATACCCATATGATGGGTATTTTACAGTATTTCCCACTTTTTTTTCTGAAATCGAAAGCCGCCATCTTGGATTTCAAAATGGCGTCGGACATCGATTTCCGACCTCTAAACGTCATCCGGATTCCAAAAATACCTATCTTGATGGGTATTTGACAGTATTTCCTACTTTTTCTTAAATCGGAAGCCATAATGGACTTCAAAATGCCGTCGGACATCGATTTCCGGCCTTTAGATGACAAGCCGATTCCAAAAAATACCAGTAGAAGTATTTGATAGTATTTCTCACATTTTCTTGAATCGGAAGCCGCCATCTTGGGCTTCAGAATAGCGTTGGATATCGATTTTAAGCCTCTAGATGTCATCCCGATTCCAGAAATACCCATATTGATGGGTATTTGAGAGTATTTCTCACATTTTCTTAAACCGGAAGCCACCATCTTGGATTTCAAAATGGCGTCGCAAATATATTTACAATCTCTAGACGTCACCCCGATTCCAAAAATACCCATATTGATGGGTTGGCATCAGTATTTCCCACTTTTTTTATGAAATCGGAAGCTGCCATCTTGGATTTCAAAGTGGCGTCGGTCATCGATTTCCGGCCCCTAAACGTCACCCCAATTCAAAAAATACCCAAACCACCACCCGAAAATGATGAAAGTCAGAAAAACTGCGCGAATTTGGATCGCTTCGCTTCAATGCGAAAGTAAGTCCATTTGAAAATAAACCACTTCATTCGAGCAGATAAAATGACGTTTACTACCACTCGAACTTTGAAATGAAACATTATTTTGAGATTTTTTCATCTAGAACCTCGAAAAAAATAGCCAACATTTGTGCGTTTCACAAAAAAATAGAAATTAGTTGGTCCAGTTTTGTGAAATCGCTGGTAGAAAGTCACGCCAAAACTGCTTGACAAAGTGGTCAATAGACTTCTCGACGCAACATCTCACTTATACTTTCGCTTTGTTTATTATTTTCAACCACGAAATCAGCTGTCAAAGTGTTCGACTTGACAGCGGTTTGTTTTTTATTTTCAACCAGTAAAATGCATGTATTAGTGAGACTTCTCACTAATACTAACGGTGGTAGAGAACTCTATGAAAGACGAAATGAACACGAGTTAAGCCAAAACAAACCGCATGAAAAGTGATTGAAAGTGGTTCTATTGATGTTGAAGAGGATCTGCTCGATGAGAAGATAGAATGCCTTTCAATTGAAAGTTATGGTTGACAGCTTCGTCGTCGCTTGACGATTTTCGATTGAAAGTGACCCTGGGAGTAATACAGCATGCACTGAACTAACAACATGGGATAACAGTGTGTGGCATAACAGTCTTATTAGCATTTGGCATTAGGTGAAAATTAGTTAGACATTGGAAAGTTTCTTAATTTGGTCAGAAAATGTCGCGAAAAATACCAAAACTACGTTTTCCCGTCCATAGGAGTCCATAGCGAGAAAAAATCTTCAACAGCGTTTTTAGCAGCTTGCTGTTTTCACTAATGGGACAACTATGCTGAAAAGGGCAGTATAGTGCAATAGATAAAATTACTGATCGTAGGAATTTAAGTCTCGAACAGTAAAAAAAAAGCAAATCTAACTAGATGAACATGACTGAATAGACTGATCATTCGAAAATGTTGAAAAAATGAACGAGAATAATTTATGAATGAACCAAAAAAAAAAAAAAGGCAACCACCGACTTGAATTTTTTTAAACAATTCAGAAACGTAAGTTTGAAACACTTGAAGTGCGTTTTGAGAGTGATCCTCACCGAGATTTTTCGAGTTTCCACGACTAGAACTTTGATTATAGGTTCCGCGAACAGCCGAGCCATGAATCCGGTCACGTTTTTGTGCATTTTTCGTGTTTTCCATCTTCTTTTCCCGCAGGGCTATCTCAAAAGTTTGGGTATGGCTCGTACGGCCGAAGTCAAACGGGACGCCCGTATTGGTGAGGCGGAAGCCCGCTGTGACGCCACGATCAAGGAGGCCATCGCCGAGGAACAACGGATGGCTTCCCGTTTCCTGAACGACACGGAAATTGCCAAGGCACAGCGTGACTTTGAGCTGAAGAAGGCAGTGTACGACGTCGAGGTGCAGACGAAGAAGGCCGAAGCCGAGATGGCATACGAGCTGCAGGCCGCGAAAACCAAACAGCGCATCAAGGAGGAACAGATGCAAATCAAGGTCATCGAACGTACGCAGGAAATTGCCGTTCAGGTGCAGGAAATGGCTCGTCGCGAACGCGAACTGGAAGCCACCATCCGGCGCCCGGCTGAGGCGGAGAAGTTCAAACTGGAAAAGCTGGCCGAAGCCAACCGGAACAGGGTCATCCTGGAGGCGGAAGCCGAAGCGGAAGCGGTGAGTAGAACCTACTTGGAAACGGAAATGGCTGTGACAGAGAGGGTTTTGTTTCCCAACAGATACAAGTCCGCGGAGAAGCCGAAGCATTTGCCATCGCTGCCAAATCGAAAGCCGAAGCCGAGCAGATGGCTAAGAAGGCGGAAGCTTGGCGAGAGTATCGCGAAGCTGCTATGGTCGACATGCTCTTGGAAACATTGCCAAAGGTACGTACCTAGTTTCTATGCAAATCGGGTATTAATTTCATCTAATATTTGTTTGAATTTATCTACAGGTGGTCGCCGAGGTTGCAGCCCCACTGTCTCAGACCAAGAAGATTACGATGGTATCTAGCGGAAGTGCCGATGTCGGTGCGGCAAAGCTGACCGGCGAAGTGCTGCAGATCGTCAACAAGATTCCGGATCTGGTCAAATCGATCACTGGCGTGGACATTTCAAGGGTAAATCAAAATCACAAGTACATCTAAACACGCACACACACACACATACGAAATCACACATACATCAGCACATTTAGGCACAACATTTTCACTTTCATCTAGACTAATTAAAATCTCACCACCGGAATATTAGTAGAAAAGACATGATGGATAGTGGAGCAGATAATCAAGCAAGATCAAATCAATAGCTGTGTAGAATAGATGAGGCATCACCAAACCTAGTCGGTTCAACCGTTAGCAAACTCTGATCTCTGATATCAGTAGTGTTAGTGTATAGAAATCCTTCCTCTTTTCGTTCTGCTAACTATGAAACTTGTATTCTTTCAATCTCTCTTGTTTCCGTACCATTCCCCTCACATTCCATCGCCAGGCCATCTACGAAGTTCCTTCGGATGAATTTATAGAATGACATCCTGAGGTGATTGTTTAACAAGCGCGGAGGATGTGCATAGAATAGACGATCCCAACAACCAACGATATCCCATTCTTCCCGTCCATTTTCTTCCCGCGACTTATGAACGACAACAACCCGCTACTGCCTTTTTCATTATCGTTTTATACAAGTAAAAACGCCATCGATAACATGGGACCATGATGCTACCCTGACATTCTTAATACAACACAACTCGTCACAAGACAACACAGCGCAGCGAGAGTTACAGATTTAGCTTACAGACTTCATTGAAGAGGAGGGGACGACTCGGAGCAGAACGTGAAGGTAGATCGTAGCACATGACGTTGAAGATTTGTTTTAGCTTGGATTCATTTGGTTTCTCATTTCGTAGAAGTACGTAGTAATAGGTGTCATATAGAATTGGTTAGACTTTCCCTGGAAAGTCTCTGAATTTCTCTTAGAAGAGTTTAGTTCTCTTAGATCCTTAGAACGTCCAAAAATAGTTTCAAGACTTATGGTTTCCTATGAACTTTCCCAGGGGTCCAAGACCTAAGTAGAAGATCATCGACTTTAATAGAAAGTTTTTCGAACACGCTCTATAAAATCTTCTGAATTTCCGAAGACAACATATCAAGAAGAGTTTCCCATAAACGCGTCATCTGCCGGTCAAAGGTAAAGCAGAGGTTTCATCCTCAGAAGAAAGGTTTGTGTATTTTTTTTTATCTATGCGTTGCTTCCACTTTTGGACGAGCGCAGCGCTACTGTATCAGTCGCCAGTCTTCTTGTCTATGTGGACTTTGGAATTTTCCTTTAAATTTATTAAATTCTCCTGGTATTTTCAATTTATAGAAGCTATTTTCCTGAATTTTCACTGAAAGAGACCTCTGTACGTTGTTCGAAAGTTCGCAAGGGATTTTTAGACATTCTTTGCGCTAATTTGGAATTACTTACACTTAAGTATCCTGAGCATTTCAACCCACAACTGCAGATTGCTTGCCAGGCTTCGGGGAGCTTCGAATTCTTTTTGATTTTACATGCTTCTGGGGCACTCTTCCGGTCAACCGAGGTATACAATTCCTGCCCCCCAGGAACTGCCAGGAGCAGATAGACCGGGATTTTCGTTTCGAGCGTGCAGGATCGAATCGCGACGTGGTTGCTCCGGAGAAGCCATGATGTAAATAATTGAACTTATCCTGACAACCAATGCCTACTGTGATTCTATACAGTCTTATCTTGATTCAGTTAAATTCAAAAAATGCCTTAGCTCTTTTCGTGTTCAAGGAAATTATGTTTCTTCTGCTAAAAAATGTTTATTCAGCTTTTAATCAGCTCGAATTATTTGTTGGATACTCACACTCCCATTTCATTCCCACAAACTTCGAGAAATCTGTCTGCCTTTGTTTGGAAAATTTTGTCGACTTTCTCTGGATGGTTTTTCTGAATTCACTCGGAAGATTATTTCGCCTCCTCCCAGAAATTGCTGCCAACTTTCCCTGTAATACTCTTTCGATTTCCTTCAGAAGCTTCATCCTAAATTTTCCAAAATCGATTCTGGCGTCTCCCGGAAGTGTTCCCGACTTTCATTTGAATTACTTGCGTAAAGTTCTAACTTTTTCTTACAGGAAGTTTCTTACAAATTTTCAAGAAAGATTCTTATAAATTCCTCCCGAAATTTTCTACCATTTCTTCTGGAAGTTTCTCCTGATTCCCTGCGGAGATTTTTTTCGGCTTTTGCTGGAAGTTTTATTCGAGATCCTTCTGGTTTCTCCTTGAAATGCCCGAATTTCAATGAAATATTTTCTGACCTCTTGGCTTCTCTCAGCAGATTTTTCCGACTTCTGCTGAAACATTCTACCGGCTGTCTGGCTTGCTCTGGGAGTTTCGTTGACTATTTTTTTTTTCAAATTGTTCCAGAAGATTTTTTTCTAGACTTCTCAAGATTTTTTTCTGACTTCAGACTTGTCTTGGCACTTTCATCCAACTTACCGCAGAGTTTCTTCCAACTTTCATCGTAATCCTTTTTCGACTTTCGCCGGAAGTTGCTATCGACTTCCCTTGTGAATCTAATGCCAATTTGCCGGAAACGGTGTTCCCATAAGGCAGTGTTTCTCAATCCATGGGTTGCGATCTACTGGTGGGTCAAGAGCTGCCCATAAGTGGTTCGAAGAAATTCATTCATTTTTTATATGGAATCAAACCTGAGTTGAAATTTACCCCTATGTGTAAATGCTTAAATTTAGAATTAATAATTTGATTGAAATTTTCCAAGTAAAATTTAACTTCGCTTCTCAAAATCCAAATCCATTTACGCTTTTCCAAGATAAATTTGACTTCGCTTCTCAAAATCCAAATCCATTTACGCTTTTCCAAGACAAATTTGACTTCGCTTCTCGTAATTCAAATTTGATTGCAATTTTCCAAGTAAAATGTCAGTTCGCTTCTCGAAATCCAAATCCATTTGCGCTTTTCTAAGTGAAACTTAACTTAACCATTTTCCAAGTTAAATTTGACTTCGCTTCTCGAAATCCAAATCCATTTGCGCTTTTCCAATACATATTTGACTTCGCTTCTCGTAATTCTAATTCGATTGCAATTTTCGAAGTAAAATTTGACTTCACTTCTCGTAATCCAAATTTGTTTCCGTTTTGTCAAGTCAAATTTGATTGCAATTTTCCAAGTAAAATGTGACTTCGCTTCTCGAAATCCAAATCCATTTGCGCTTTTCCAAGTAAAATTTGACTTCGCTTCTCAAAATCCAAATCCATTTGCGTTTTCCAAGTAAAAATTGATTGCAATATTCCAAGTAAAATGTGACTTCGTTTCTCGAAATCCAAATCCATTTGCGCTTTTCCAAGACAAATTAGACTTCGCTTCTCGTAATCCAAATTTGTTTGCGTGTTTTCAAGTAAAATTTGATTGCAATTTTCCAAGTAAAATTTGACTTCGCTTCTCGAAATCCAAATCCATTTGCGCTTTTCCAAGACAAATTCGACTTTGCTTCTCGCAATTCAAATTCGATAGCAGTTTTCGAAGTAAAATTTTACTTCACTTCTCGTAATCCAAATTTGTTTCCGTTTTGTCAAGTCAAATTTGATTGCAATTTCCCAAGTAAAATGTGACTTCGCTTCTCGTAATCCAAATTCATTTGCACTTTTCCAAGTAAAATTTGACTTCGCTTCTCGCAATCCAAATCCATTTGCGTTTTAAAAGTAAAAATTGATTGAAATACACTGGAGTCGCTTTTTACGCGGTGTTTTTACGCGGATTTCGGAATTTACGCGTTTTTTTTTACGCGGATTCCGGAATTTACGCGGTTTTTTTTTACGCGGATTTTGGTTTTTTTTACGCGGATTTCTGAATTGACGCGGTAGGGGAATTTACGTATTCTCGTCAATCTAAGCAGCGTCTGCACTTCTACTAGCATTTTCTCAGCGTCACGCACATATATGATGTGTCTGTTTGTTTACATTCATCTGCTGCTTGCTTCTCTATCCATTCCAATCGACAGAATTTTTCAAAACGTTTTGAAAGCGTTTTTACAACGCTCCAAACTTCTCAGGTGAGTGTGACTATTGTCGGCAGCCTCTTTTTCTTCGGCAACCTTCCCATTAGAACTGCGTGTTAACCAGCTGTTCTATTATCGGCAACTCGAAATCAACCCCATTTTGTAGTGCGTATGCTTTATTTGAAGAAAAATGTAGCATTACTGGATTGCTCGATCGTTCAAATATAATCAGATTGAAACTGAAAGGCTAAACAATCGTTTGGACACATTCAGGGAAGTGCGTTGATGGGAAAACATAGTGAAATTAACGTTTAAATTTTGGTTGCCGAAAATAGTCAATGGGTGCCGAAGCCAACATTTACCCTATATCGTTATACACTAGAGTCGCTTTTTACGCGGTTTTTTTTACACGGTCTTTTTTTACGCGGATTTCGGAATTTACGCGGATTCCGGAATTTACGCGGTTTTTTTTACGCGGTTTTTTTACGCGGTTTTTTTTTTACGCGGGACGTATCACCCGTGTAAAAAGCGACTCCAGTGTATTCCAAGTAAAATTTGAATTCGCTTCTCGAAATCCAGATCCATTTACGCTTTTCCAAGTAAAATTTGACTTCGCTTCTCGAAATTGAAATCAATTTGCGCTTTTCCAAGAAAATTTGACTTCGCTTCTCATAATCCAAATTTGTTTGCGTGTTTTCAAGTCAAATTTGATTGCAATTTTTCAAGTAAAATTTGACTTCGCTTCTCGAAATCCAAATTTGTTTCCGTTTTTTCAAGTAAAATTTGACTGCAATTTCCCAAGTAAATTGTGACTTCGCTTCTCGAAATCCAAATCCATTTGCGTTTTTCCAAGTAAAATTTGATTTCGCTTCTCAAAATCCAAATCCATTTGCGTTTTCAAAGTAAAAATTGATTGCAATATTCCAAGTAAAATGTGACTTCGGTTCTCGAAATCCAATTTCATTTGCGGTTTTCCAAGTAAAATTTGATTGCAATTTTCCAAGTAAAATTTGACTTCATTTCTCGTAATCCAAATTCGTTTGATTTTTTTTGTCTGGTGCTAAGTTAGCCGTCGACTACCCGCGACTACTCACAACCCCAACACTGTCAGACGATGATTATTGAGGCTTTCTAGGGCGATTCAATGCTATTTTTAGCTTTTTCAAGACATTCTTGGCGTTTTTAGAGTCATTATGGTGGATCGATTTCTTTTTGGCATTCATAATCTTTTAAAGTTTTAGGACTAACTTATTGATTATTGGTAATTTTTGGCGTTTTAAAAGTAATTTTGGCGATTCTAGAACCATCGATTTATAACAATATTGATGGGTCGTGAGATCAATTGTTATACTGACATGCAGGTTAAAAAACCTGTTTAAAATACTGAATTGCCAAGACATGAACAATGTAAAAACACTTAGATATATATCATAACAATTAAGGCTGGTACGTTACTGCAGTAACTGGAGCACCTAGGTTAAAAGGAAATGTAATTTATTTTGAATTTGGAACAAATAAAGAGTTAAAAAAAAAAAAAAAAAAAAAAAAAAAAAAAAAAAAAAAAAAAAAAAAAAAAATGGGTCGTGAGATTATGAATTTCTTCAAAGTGGATCGCAGTCAACGTAAGTTTGAGAACCACTGCCATAAGGCGTGGTATATTTTTAGTTAACATAATATACAGCAGACCTTTTTGTAAAATAAATGAGCTCTTTCCCGGGAAGCCAAATCAGATTTTCGGGAATCGGGAAACATTATTTTTGCAAAATTTCTGGATAAGCCCCTTAGGGTAGGCCACCCCTGTGAGATGCTGTAAATGGTCTTTCAGGTAATGAATACACACTTGGAAGGACATTTATTCCTTCTGGAGTACTCGAGATTACATTTCAGATATGTTAACTTTCTTTGGGATACTGGAGATTCTAATTGAGAATAATGACGATCCCCTTTTAAGAACTAAGGGTTCATTTATTGGCATGACACACGTCCCCTTTGAAATGAAAAATGTCCTTTTGAGGTTATTGAACAATGGTCTTCTTCAGATACCTTTTAAGCTACTGTGGATCAAGTCGCTCTATTCGCTTTGACAGTCGTCTTGTCCTAATTGAATCACAAACACGTTCCACTCGATGATCATTCTCATTCATCTCTCATGCCATATCCAGTGTCCTAATTTTTGTTTCCTTTCTTTCGTTTCATGTACGCGTCCGGCTACGCTCTCTGCTCTCTGTCTCTAAATAAATAACCTCAAAATCGTCACCGAACTCCTCCAGTCGGTGCACGCTGGTTAGAGCCCCAGATAGGTTGGCGATCGCATGTCGGCTGTCTACCAAGTCGTCCGAGCTTCGAACCATCGAGCACTACTATTTCGGCGGCGGCGGCAGCGACGTCGGCGACGATCGACAAGCGAAGTAAGTTTCACAGAGAACGTAAACGAGCAACAACGTGACGGCATTTCAGTCCACGAATGCCGTCGTTTCCCCCCTCAAGCTTTACGGATTTTGTTACTTTCTCGGTAAGTTTTGTTTTCCTCCGTTTGTTATGTTTTTTTGTATATGTTTAGTGTTTACTTACTTGTATATTTTGGGATGGTTTATTGATATTTTATAAGCTTCCGGCAGAAGCATTGGCCATATATTATTTCTAAACATTATTCTTAGTTTTATACTTTATCAAACATCAAGTTCAACTTCTGATCCAGCCGAGTCAGCGTCGAAATATCGAAACAAATTTTAAAAGCTTTGATATACAAACAACGAGATGATCCCAATTTCCTCTAATCGTATTACATCACTGCCACTGCATCAATAATTCCAATTTTCTACCACAAAAGAAGCACAACTCGGCAAATATTCAGCACATAACTGCAAAAGATTCACTTTTTCTAATTCGAGTGTGAGTGCGTTTGAAGCTGACTCGACCCTGGAGATGAATCGGAAAATCAATCGAAACGTTACCACTTATACCACAATACTCTCAGTCCCGAATTGTTTACGGCAGGGTTCTTTCTAAGGGAGGGAAAACATCCGTAGGAAAAGTCGTAGATGGAACCAAAATCGAAAGTCCAAACTCTCGAAGTAGAATTTCACGTTAACCAAATCGAACGAAGAATTTAATCTCTCCTGGCAGCTAATTTCCTCTTCAGCGTTAATATAACTCGAACTCGTGTTCATCCATTCGTTTGGCCTATTATAAATGATTATTTGAAATCTACTCCTCTAACCAAAAACAACACATGATATTAAACCAAATATATTTAATAAAAATCTACTACGAAACTAGCTACTGTGCATCTATTGTGCAACTTGCAACAGTTGCATAACGGTTGCCCGTAACTGCTTTCGAACAACGTTAAATAACACATGATGAAGGAACACAAACTAGCGTAACAATGATAACCCATTTTCTCGGTAGGTGTAGTGAAAACATAACAAACAAAAAAAAAACCTTTTTCGTAATGTCGTGACCTTATTGGGATTCATTCGTTTCGGTATATAACTAATAGCAACGCCAAGTGCTGCAAGCAAAAATTAAAAAAATTCGAAAACCTGAAAACAACTACTGCAATTACACTAGCTAAACGTAGCGCGCTCGTTATATATAGAGAGCAAAGGAAAGAGAAGCAAAACTTGCAAAAGAATATTTATCGATAAACGCAAAGGAAAACAGAAAAAAAAACATATATTTTGTATTGAAATTTCTCGAACGATGGATTGCATTGTAAAAGAACACAAAAATACCAGAAACAAATGTATAAGAAAGCAAATTGCATGAAGAGCATTTAATTTTTCCCAAGCTAAACATAGCGGAAATCCAGTGCATACATAATTATTATGTTTAGCAAAAACGGCAATTCTAGAGAATGCGAGTATAATCTCTTTGTGTTTGTTTCATCATCGGATACGAAACGTTCAAATAAAGAACCGCATAACATTTCACTTTCGAAATCGATTTCGACCTCTTTTCAAGCGCCATTTTTCTTGACCAAACTATACTAAACTTGTATCACCTTTCCCTTTCTACCAACTTCTTTTTCGCACTCATACAACTCTCACTCTCTCCTACAAACCGAGCACTAACTTTTTCCAAACAACCACACTCATTTCTTACAATCCCTTTCGCATACAGCGCAAACAAAACAAGATTGCCTAAGAGAACAATTTCTTACAGACACAGAGAGTCATTCGGAAAGTTATTCTTTCTCAAACACATACTACGAATAGTAAAAAAAATGCGTATATATTAACGAAAGATTAAACAACTTTATACATGTTATAAGCATAAAATTAACAAACAAACTTACCATACAAACAAACATACAGGAGAACACAACGCCGTATTGTTGGGTAGGTAGATGTTTGCTCGTATGAAACCAGAATCCAAAAAAACAGAGGCATGGAATACGTCTTCTTTTTCGTCTCTATATTAAATACAGCAAAAAAATTCAGAATCTCTTCGGGAAACATTAAACGGAGATGTGTCGATGGTTTTCGATAGGATTTGAAAGAATTTCCTTGGGAGACTGGCTGCAATCAATTCAATAAGCATTATTAAAAAAAAGAATACCCCAAGCGGAGATTCGAGCAGGGAGGCCAGATTTGAAGATATGTCTTCAATTTGAAGACATTTAAAATTCTGTGAAGGCATTTGTTATCGCAGGCATTTTGAAAATATCCCAACTGTTTGAGAATTTTGTGACGACATCCCTACCTCCCGAGCAATCTGCGTACCTACAATACCAACTAACCTTGCTGGCGCCAAAAATCTGCCAGCGCAAAGCGAAGAGAAAACAAACAGAACACTTGTATTCGAACAGTCGAAATATAAACACGTTAAGACAAGTTTGTCTGCACATTTTATTTGTTACAACCGATAGAAAAATTCCGCCGTTCCGAAAAACGTGTTCTCGGGTTTCAATTTTTAGTCCAGGTTCGTCTCAACCTTTCGTTTCGGTTCGTACATAGTTTTTTGGTCCTTCGAACCGGAGAATGGATCCGCCGGATATGCAAAAGTTTCTGTCGAAGCGAGAGGTTATGTCCGCGAAAATAAAGTGGGAGCTGTCCGTCGCGCAATCGCTTCACACCCGGAACCCATCATACGGGGAAGTGCATGAACGCCGGGAGAAGCTCACCGAACTTGCAGCAAATTTCGAAGCCGTTCAAACGACGATTGAGGAGAACATTGCGAATCTGGAGGATGTCGCATCGGTGTTCAACCACCGGCTCCAATTTGATGAGGTCTATTTTCAAGTAAAAGACCTGTATACGGGTTACCTGGGGGAAAATGAAGACCAGATGTCCCAGCAAAGTGAAAGGAATGAGTCGCCTAGTTATCTGCGGGATGCAATCAAGGCACTTTTGGAAACGCAGCAGGCAATGCTGGATCGACAAAACCAGCCACCGCAGCAGCCGGCAGCGGGCGGTCAGGTGTGGAATCAGGAACCCCAAGTGAATGTGAAACTACCGCAACTAAACATTCCCATTTTCCTAAGAGAGCGAACGGCGTGGAATTCGTTTAAGGATTTGTTTGTCAGCACGATCCACAACAGGCAGGATCTGAAAGCTTCCGTCAAGATGCAGTATTTGTTTTCCTATTTGGACGGTGAAGCAAAGCGGATGATGAATTCCTTCCCAATCAGCGACGCAAACTACAACGAAGCGTGGGAAACACTCGTGACGCACTACGATAAGAAAAAATACACGGTGTTTGCCCTCGTTCGTGAGTTCGTTGATCAGCCATCAGCCACCAACGCAAGCGGATTGAAGAAACTGGTGGCTACTTCTGATGATACCATCCGACAGCTAAAAGCTCTTGGCAACGAGTACGAAACACGGGATCCTTGGCTCATTCATCTGTTGCTTGAGAAGGTGGACCGAGAGACGCGCTCACTGTGGGCGCAGAAAATCATTGACGAAGAAAATCCGAAGTTTGCAGATTTCATCGAGTTCCTGCAAAAATGCTGCGATGCTCTGGAAACTTGTTCGGCGTTTTATAGGAAGCTGGGAGAACCTGCGAAGAAGGAGATTTCGAAGGCAACTGGAGCCGAGAAGAAGTTTCAAGCCTTTCATGCTGGTGATGCACATGTGTCGTGTGCGAAGTGCAGCATGGATCACCCAACTTACCACTGCGAACAATTCAAGGCCATGGATGTGGCGGCGCGTAGGGAATTGGCACTTAAGTCGAAACTGTGCTTCAATTGCCTGCGTCCATCCCACACAGCGAAGCGGTGTCAGTCGAAGTCGGTATGTCGCACTTCACAGTGCAACCAACGGCACCATACAATGCTATGCCAGCGGGAAGTCAAGAAACCGAATGAAAAGCAGGAAGATGGTCAAGGAAGTTCGCAACCGGAACCGGAATTGGAGGTCGCATCGATCTCTACCAACGTAGCGCAGACGGTGGCCGAAAACCACGGACCGTTTGCATTCGCACTGCTACCAACAGTGGTGGCAAAACTTCGAGGAGGTGATGGGAAGCTACACGACGTAAGAATGCTAATTGATTGTGGTTCCCAGGCATCTCTCATCACGACAGCGTGTGCCAAGCGCCTTGGGTAGAGGCGTAGCAACGCTTCTTTGGAGATCACTGGTGTCAGCGGTGAAGTCGTCGGTACCACTGCCGGCATTGTCACGCTGGTGATTTCATCGCGTTTCAACGAGGAAACTAAACTCACCATTCAAGCTTTTGTTCTTGGAAGGCTCACGGCAACCCTGCCATGCCAGCGTTTCGACGTGGCAAGCATGCCATACTTGAAGGGTCTGCAACTGGCGGATCCCCACTTCAATCAACCAAGCTCGGTTGAGGTCATACTGGGATCGGATGTCTTCCTGTCCGTACTGCAAGCCGGCCAGGTCAAGGATCCAAACGGTATCCCTGTAGCACAACGTTCTATCTTCAGGTGGATGGTTGCAGGAAGGATCTCGAAGCAATGGTGTATGCACACACAACACTCGGCAATCAATCTTCACCAAGATGTCGACATCGATCGCACCCTGCGATTGTTCTGGGAAGATCAGGAGCTTCGTCAAGCTAAGCAATGGACAGAAGAGGAGCAAAGGGTCGTTGATGATTTTAACTCGACGCACACTCGCTCGAAAGATGGACGCTTTATCGTTCGATTGCCAATGAACGATTCAAAGCAGCAACTTGGAGATTCGCTGACCGCAGCAGTCCGTAGGCTACGCGCAATGGAACGGAAGTTTGAGACCGACAGCAGCTTCAAGGAAAGATACGTTGCATTCATGCAAGAGTATCAGGATTTGGGCCATATAGAGCTGATTCCGGAAACAGAGATTCTGGTTAATTGCACGAAGTCATATTATTTGCCGCATCATAGGGTCGTAAAGGAAGATAGCACCACGACCAAACTCCGAGTTGTGTTCGATGCATCATGTGCCACGACTTCTGGAGTCTCACTGAATGATTTGTTACTGGACGCCCCGAACATTAACACTGAGATATTCGATATCATGATGGAGTTCAGGTTCTTCGAGGTGGTATTTACGGCGGGCGCAGTAAAAATGTACCGTCAAGTACTTACGCACCCTGACGATCGAGACTACCTAGGTGTGGTATGGAGAAGTTCGCCGGACAAGCCGATACAACACTTCCGGCTTCGCACGGTGACATATGGACTCAAGAACTCTGGATTTCTGGCCATGGCGGCGCTCAAGACGGCAGCGGAAGAATACAAAGGGAAGTATCCTGAAGCAGCTGAACGGATCATGAAGAATACATACGTCGACGATCTTACATCGGGAGCAAAATCGGAAGAAGAAGCCATTCGTTTGATCAAGGAGATCAACGAGGTCATAGAGAGTGCTGGATTTACATTACGGAAATGGAGTTCCAATTCGGCGACGGTTCTGAAGTCGCTACCTGTAGTCAGCATTACCGCAGTACAGATACAGTTTCCGGATGAACGCAATTCGGTGAAAGCCCTGGGAATTCATTGGATTCCGGACATAGACGTCTTCACACTCAAGGTAAATCTGCAGATTGATGGTCCCAATACGAAGCACCAGCTATTGTCGGATTCCGCCAGGCTGTTCGATCCATTCGGGTGGTTTGCGCCGGTCATCGTTCGAGCTAAAATTCTATTTCAACATTGCTGGTTGTACGACCTAAACTGGCACGATCCATTACCTCCTGTCGTTGAAGAAATGTGGGTCGATTTGAAGGCAAACCTACACCACCTGGAGAAGATCAGGATTCGAAGATGGGCAGCGAATTACGACAACCACATCGAATTACATGGCTTTTCTGACGCTTCTGAGGAGGCGTACTCAGCGGTCGTGTATCTCAGGTCCGTTGATCGCAACGGTGAGGTTCACGTTAGTCTACTTGCAGCGTAAACCAAGGTCGCTCCTGTACGTCAGGTGTCTCTACCACATCTCGAGCTCAACGCAGCTGAATTACTTGCAAAGCTGCTGAAACAAGTTGCTGAACCTCTCAAACGCTTCCAGGTAGACCGGTTTGCCTGGACGGATTCGACCATAGTCCTGCAATGGCTGTCAGGACATCCGCGTAAATGGAACACTTACGTGGCTAATAGAACATCTTCGATACTTGAGATTCTTCCACGTAAGCATTGGGATCATGTTGCATCGACTGAAAATCCGGCGGATTGTGCTTCCCGTGGGATATCTCTTACAGACCTAGTCGATCATCCTCTGTGGTGGACAGGACCGAAGTGGCTAGCGGAGGATTCCGCAACCTGGAAACGAAGTGTCTTGTCCGAAGAACACGATGAAGCTACAATGGAGGTACGTAAGCGATTCCAATTCCTAAACATTTCTGTTAGCGTTCCAGTAACGACGTACGAAATCGAGAAGCAAATCCTCAATAGTCGATCGAGCTTCGGTGCAGCCTGCCGACAGTTGGCATGCGTGAAGCGGTTTATCTACAACCTGGGATTGAAGGCATTAACACGCTACGATAAACGTTCTGGTCCTATTCTGCCATCCGAGTTGCAGGAGGCCAGGTTGCAGCTCGTCAGACTGGCCCAGCACGAACACTACGAAGAAGAAGGCAAATCGTTGGCAAAGGGGAGCGAAGTCCATCCAAAATCCAAGATCTGCGGCTTGTACCCATTCCTTAATGGTACCGGCACGATCAGAGTCGGTGGACGCCTGCAGCAATCATCGTTTCCTTTCGAAGTCAAGCACCCAGTTATTCTCCCGAAGAACCATCGTCTTACGAGATTGCTGGTGGAAGAGATGCATCTACGGAACTGTCACGCGGGCTCGACACTCTTGACAGCAACAATCAATCAGACCTACTGGATCCAAGGCTGCCAACATGTCATCAAGCAAGTGATCCGGAATTGCGTCAAGTGCTGCCGACAGAAAGCGAAGATGTCGCAGCAATTGATGGGAAATCTACCAGCGGCGCGCGTAACAGCATGTCAACCGTTTAACCATATTGGAGTCGATTATGCCGGCCCGATACTGGTACGATGTAGCAAAACTCGTGGTGAACGTTGCTCGAAGGGATATATCGTCGTTTTTGTGTGCCTCTCGAGCAAGGCAGTTCACTTGGAAGTCGCAGGTGACCTGTCTACGGATACTTTCTTGGCAGCATTCAAGCGGATGATTGCTCGCCGAGGATACTGCAATGAAATCTGGTCGGACAACGGAACAAACCTGGTTGGTGCCGACCGATACTTGAAGGAAATCTATGAAGTAACTGAAGCTCACAGCAAGAACACCGAACCGTTCTTCAGCAATCTTGGCATTCGTTGGAGGTTCATTCCGCCATCCAGTCCACATCAAGGTGGCATTTGGGAAGCGGCCGTCAAAAGCGCGAAAAAGTTGCTGCAACCGGTCGTTGGAAACAAGAAGCTGACATTTGAGGAACTATCAACTGTACTCTGCCAAAAAGAAGCGTGTCTCAACTCGAGACCTCTCTGTCCGATCTCCACTTCGCCGGACAGTCTCGAAGCCCTCACTCCGGGGCACTTCTTGGTTGGGCAACCGCTAAATTTACTGCCCGAACCTGATGACACGCACCTCAAGGTGAACCAGTTGGACCATTGGCAGAAAGTTCAAAGATATACCGTCGATTTTTGGAACCGTTGGCGTGATGAGTACATCTCAACTCTGCAGCCACGAGGAAAGTGGAAAAACACTCGAGACAACATCAAGCTGGACCAGCTCGTCTTGGTCAAAAATGACAACACTCCGCCGTCCGCTTGGGAATTGGCCCGGGTATCCGCAATTCATCCCGACAAGCATGGCTTAGTTCGCACTGTCACGTTGCGTCGAGGCAAATCGCAATACCAGCGCCCAGTGCAGAAACTGTGTCCACTTCCGGATTGAGGTGACCTCAAGGCGGGAAGGATGTTTGAGAATTTTGTGACGACATCCCTATCTCCCGAGCAATCTGCGTACCTACAATACCAACTAACCTTGCTGGCGCCAAAAATCTGCCAGCGCAAAGCGAAGAGAAAACAAACAGAACACTTGTATTCGAACAGTCGAAATATAAACACACATCTGCACGTCTGCACATTTTATTTGTTACAACCGATAGGAAAATTCCGCGTTTCGAAAAACGTGTTCTCGGGTTTCAATTTTTAGTCCAGGTTCGTCTCGACCTTTCGTTTCGGTTCGTACACCAACAAACATTGAAAGCTGAAGAAGAGCTTATTCAGGCAAAACATTGTTTCTTCAGCTAAAAAATGCTTATTCAGCTTTCGATCAGCTCAAATTGCGATTTCATATTTTGTGAAGATTGTTAAATACATGTTGAAACTGAAGAAGACTTGCAAAGACTTTTTGAATTTCTTTGTAGGTGAAGATTATGATTGTTATGAATAATTTAAATACTTTCTTGAAAAAATATCTACAGGAATTTACTAAAATCTTCAATAAGCTGGAGATCCTTTGAATACTTTCCTTGCAAAACTACCATTTTGGGAGAATATCTGAGAGTCGTCATTAGGATTTATAATTTAAGGTGAATCGCTGTGGAAACCTTATTTCTGAATAATCTTACTATAACCTCGAAATTTTACAAAAATCAACTCCTTCAAAACATACAACAAACGAACTGAAACTTCACGTTTGCTGTTGTTACAGATTTCTGACTTTTATTCAACTACGAAACGATACACGGCGATGTTGGAAAAACAGCTTTCGACACTCACTCGAGCTAAAGATCATCTTCAAGGGAAATCATTTCAATTATCAATAACGAACATGTGCAGGCTGCACAGTAAAGACTGGAACGCGCAAAAATTGGTCGACAAAAAATCGTTTCTTTCAGTCAAAATTCATATCACAAAAATCTTCTTATTTTTCTTTTGGCAGTTCAATTCATATATTTAAAGGAAAAAATGTTCGTTTATTCTTTTGGGTTTGCCAAATCCGAACTGCCGTGCCTTCCGCTTAACCTCTTCCATTAAATTTTGCACAGTGGTCCCATCGACCTTATTCGCCGCCGAACGCCAGTTAGATTTAAACTTCTGCTCGTTTTCCATGGATTTATTAGTTTTCTTTAGATTCCGTTTGACCAAGGTCCAATACCGTTCGATAGGGCATAGTTCTGGGTCTTTGGGTACCACAACCACGTTGTTCGCATCGTACCACTCGATTGCCTTTTTTCCATAGTGGCAGCTCGCCAAGTCCGGCCAGAACAGCACAGGTCTATTATGTTGCTTTAGGAATGGTAACAGCCGCTTTTCCAAGCACTCCTGGACGTAGATCTCTTGATTGATGGTTCCCATAGTAATGAAAATGCCGCTTTTTAGACCACACGTGCATATGGCCTGCCAGACGAGATATTTTTTTTCGGGAACTTCGATAGTTTGATGGTTTTGAAAATTTCAGCCACCTTCCCTTTTCCTGATACGGTATAAAACTCCTGTCCCGGAAGCTGCTTGAAATCCGCCTTCACATAAGTTTCGTCGTCCAGTCTCAGTCGAACTTTGTGAGCAGATTCGTATACAGCTTTCGGGACCACCGCTACTTTGTCGACGTGTTTTGTTTGTAATCTCGGTTCGCTACCTTCGCCTTTTTAAACGTCGACAACCCGGCTCGTTTCTTGGCCGGCTGCACAGTAGTATGGGAGACATTGAGCTTGCCAGCGACGTCCCGGATGGAGAGTTTAGGATTCCACTCATATTTCACCGGCACCTTCTTCGTCGTCGCTGCCACGGCTGGATTACGATTGCCGCCGCTTCCAGGGGCCACATTTCGAAACGAAACAGTTTTTCATACAAGCATTCGTACAAAAAGTGTTTCGTTTCGAGATGCGCAATGTGGCCCCAGGCTTCCTGGCGGTCCACAGACGCTCCCCGAACACCTTTGAAACGTTTGTCACGTCACGTTTGTCGCCACATCCAGCAATTTTGCCAACTTGGCGTGTGAGAACGTCGGATTCAAAATTTTGACACGCTGCTTCTCTTGCTTGGATGTCATTTTGAAAACTGGAGAGCAAACGGTGAAAACTCATCATAGCAACCATTGTATATACACTTAACTTCCAAATGCAGCATTTCAAGATTTGTTTATGCATTTTTAACAGAAATACACCAATTTGAAATTGACCAATTTTTGCGCGTTCCAGACTTTAGTGCAGCAAGCATGGAGCTCTGATTTCATGAGCGATATCGGAACAGTGTCCGAGAACACCTGAAGTGGCAGGGCATATCAGCCATCAAGACGGTCATTTGTGGACTCTTCATTTTCAGAATAATTATCCAGCGGACTTTAAGGAAATTTTCGTTCAGTTGGAGATCCTTTGAATACTTCCTAATCAACCAGCAGTCTGAATTTATGAACAATTGGAGATCTTCAGAATACTACTTGATCACTCTTTTGAAAAAATATCCTGATGACTTAACTGAAATAATCGTCTACCTAGGGATCTTTTACATTACTTCCTAAAAAACCTGTCGTCTAGGGAAAATATTTGAGAAAATATCCTATAACTTCTACAACTTTCACTGTACATAAACAAAATTTCGCGTTGCTCATCATTACAGCTAATCGCTAGTTGTGACCTTCTGAAAGCAAAATTGACAAATTTTATGTGTCATATACAATCTTTACCACCTCTTCTTGCATCTTACAAATAATAATTATCATTATAGTATCCCATTGTTTCATAATAACGAAAAATAGCATTTTAGCTGTAATGAGCAATTGCAAGCCTGTCTCTAAATTCTCGTTTTGAATATAATTCAAGTTCAATTCAATTCATCAGGTTTCGAAGGGGTTAAATGAAAACACAAGCGTTCTCGCACTGCACGGCCAATGAGAACGACCCAAATTTAAGTTTAGTTCACTCATAATCGCCAAAAGTGCAGGTAAATTTGCCTCATCTTTTCCTTTGGAAAACCTAAAAAATCTGCCGGAAAACGAGGAAAATTTACGAAAACTTTACTCAGTCTAGGAATAGTACCAATAGACTGAGTGAATTCAATCTTTACTTTTCTGATATTCGGGATTTTTTCCTGGACAAATTTACTCATCGCTTCCTGCAATTTGTGATTTATGATTAAACTTAACTCAAATTTGGGTCGTCCTCATTCGCCGCGTAGATACGAAATCCAATTCTCGCATAAAATCAATTTTTATTTCTCTTATCCTAGAGCAAAAATACACTTATCATATTATAAGAAGCAACACCCTTCCCTTTGACCCCATGTAACTGCCTTCTTACTCTTTCGATGCCATCAGCCACATCAGATTGCCGGTGAACTTTTCTATTCTCTTCAGATCCGACAGGACCTCCGTTTTGAACTGCACGCACTTCACGTTGTCGGTCAGCTTCAGCACGACGGCTGCCTTCTTGTGGGTGTATTTCATCGTAAACCGACACTGGCACGGGTTGGCAATGTACATGTTCTCGGCGGCAATCTCGAAATCTTCCCACGACTTGGAGAACACCATTTTTATTTACGTTTCCTGCTCGTGCTGTGTCGGGAAATCGAAGGCAGCGAAAATCACGGTGCTTTTCCGAGTGTATAATTTTTTGTTGACTGTGCGAACGCGGCAGAGCGAGCTGCTGATGTTCTGTTTTGACAGCTAGAAACGTCCGCAAAAGTGGTGAGTTGTCAGCTCGCAAAGGAGAGGGGGTTTGGGCCTCGAGTGCCGAATGGGTGCGAGAGCGAATGACGGTGTTTATTGAAGTTTTAAAAATATCAATAAATATTAATTATAATTATAACGTTTGATATTAAAATCCTTTAATTTTGGATAGCCCACTTGTAACTTCGGATTAGTGGTGCGAGGGCAATATTAACTCAGGGTGTCGACTACTTGAAAATTCAGGGAATCTCGGGGAATTTAATTTAATTACTTGGAAATATTTCTTAATCTTTATTCATAACTGCATTACAAACCATAATAACCGACGATCCGACATGTCACTTTCGTTTGTCCGCAATTCGATTTGGCAAACAGGTGACTAGATCTGTCAAACGAGGCGAGACGTACACCAAGTCAATATTAATTTTACGTGTGTTCTTGTCCTTGCTCATGATATGACGCGATCGGATGAGTAGATGGCAGGAGTGTTTAACGTACCGTAAGGCGGATTGAGATTGGGTCTGGGGGGTGACATTTGGCCAAAATTAAAAGTTTATCGGTGCAAATATCTTCTTTTTTTTTCCTTTGGTTTGTTTTTTCTGTCGATCTTGTTTTCCGTGCTGAGCACCAATGCTACCGACGTGCCAGGAAGGCAGCTCCCACACCTGGACCCTACCTATCGACCCATCAATTCATGAACCGGGGACCAACGACTTTACTTCCCATCCGAAAGAAGGCGTGATCAGAGTTGTTATGCCTCAGAACATCCCGGCGGCGCCGACTGGGATTAAACCCAGGCCTGCTGCGGTGAGAGGTAATCACGCTTACCACTACACCACCGGCGCCGTTATGCAAATATCTTGAATATACAAAAAATATGGCTAGAGTGTGTTCCTTGAACACCTGTGGTAAAGTGTAGATAACATTTACCTGTTGTTTTATTTAAATAGTAAAGTTAAGTGTCATAAATAGTAACAAAAATACGTTTTTTTTTTTAAATTGCCTCATGCAAACAATAGTTTGAACCTAGGGGTATCCCACTCTAAACTTTAGTACTAGTATACATTAAATACGTTTAAATCTCTCATAGGTATTCTAAAGTATTTTTAAGTATTTTAAACTTGCATAATTTCCATCGTAGTTACCGGTTGCTAGTGTCGTTGGTTGTTGTTGTAAGCCCCGTCAATTTTATAGTTTTCGTCACTTATGAAATGAAATTAATTCCTGTTTTAATCTATTTTAATTGCAATAAAATCATGATAATTGGTAAATGTATTTCAATTAGGCTTATCTAATAGTGTAAAAAAATCGTGTTGTTCAAATTACTGATGCTTTAGAGTAGAGAGGTTCTAGAACCTCTCTAGTTTCGAGCAGACTTTCCAGTGCGCTATCATGAATTTGGACTCCTTTACAGAGCTGTTCCATATTCCTAAGAAAATAAGGAACAAGGAATAAGGTATGGAGAAGAAAAAAAATCTTGGCTATACCTATACAAGTCAACGATATCAGGGTTACGCTGCGCATTTCCTGTCGAACTACGACGATGAAACGAACCTTTTACAGTAGGAAATTGTGCTGATTGCATTACGCTTTTCGGGTTAGAAAACAGTGTTACTTTAGACTGGTGAAGTAGTTTAATTGACATTTTGCAGTCGATGTTTTCATTTGAACATAAATTTCCCAGTTTAAGTAATTGGAACCACCAACGACAAGGTGCTGGTGATTGAGGATTTATAAAAAAAACCCTAGCATCGCTATCATTCTGATCCGTAGTGGCAAATAGATTATCCCGGTTGAATCGAAGCGGTAGTTAAAAATGAAAGGTACATTGGGGTAAATGAAAAGTGGTGGGACAGTGGGTAAATGTCCAACCCATTACGGAACAAAGGATATTAAAAAAAAATGAAAGCAGTTTAATAAATTTTAGTGGGTAGACAACAATTACCCACTTGCGCCACCAATTTATAACTTATACTGTTCGATCTTTCCTGAACGTGACATGTTAAAGAAGTTGATTGGTTTGTTGTTTTTATTCAAAAGTTTGAATAATCGATACTTATTTATTCACATGTCATGTGTTGAAATAAATTGATTAAATTTAAGTTTTACAATCGTTGCTGTTAGTTAATAGAATCAATGAAAAAATTAATTCTACTTCAACACATAGTAGATATGGCTTATCAATCATGTCCAGCTCTAATAATGGTTTAACAGATGAGAATTGACGGTTCCAAATCCGAGAAAATGTAGTTCATATTTACAACATGTTTACTATGTGCGCCATAATTCTGCGCATTTCGCCAAAATGTTGTAGTGTTTTACAGTTTTATCTTATTTTATATTTTTACCATGCACAAGCGGCTAATACCTACCATCGTGTTCAATTCAATTCAAATTATATACAATTTCAAATTATTTTTGAAATTTTCAAAACAGGCTCTTTACGGCAGAATAAACACGTTCGGTGGGAAGCTACAAGATGAAACAGATGCCAGAAGCTCGGCAACAAGTACAATGCGAATGGTTTGGAAAACCTTCACAATTTCTTGTTCAGATTCGATAGCCCTAAGAGTCTTAAGTTAGTGTTACATGGCCTAATCATAACGGTCGAAAAGTACTTAATCTTATAACGCAACCATCGATAAAACCAAACAAACAACGAAGGGAAAGGTTCCATGATTGTCAATCTGACTTCTTCCTGTAACATGTCGAACGAATCATCCTAAATGCGCATCAACGTGTGACATATTTAATAGTGCAGTATAATGCGAAAATGATGGAATCGGTTTCTACATTGGAGAAATAATCAGCGGCTGTTTTTTCCACCGTTGATGACATTAATTTATAGGTGAATCATTTTTGCAATGATCTTCTCTTATTCCAAGACCATATCTTGATGCCTACAAAACAAAAGAAACATTTAAAATAGCTGTTAAAGCTTAAAATATTAATGCGTCAGTTTTCAAATATTCACACAAAATCCTTGACGACATCCGATAAATAAACAACTAAAATGTGTTTAGCAACGGTGGTAACAACCTAATGCAAAATATAGGTTAAGTATTTTTAAGTATTTCCAGGTATCTTAGGTATTTGTAAAAACTTTCTGAGTATAACGCGAGAAATATAAAGTTTAGAGTGGGATGCCCCTAGGTTTGAACACACTTTTATGCGGATAGATAAGGATTACACGCGATCATAGCCCTAATAAAAATACCATTAACGAACGATAACCAAAATTATAGAACCATTCGACAAATGATTTGGATGACACCCCGAACACGTCGTTAAGGAAAATAACCATACACATTCTAGGGAGGCCATACATGCGAAGTACATTGTGATCATAACCAAGTGTGCTACGTTACATTTACACATTTTAAGATATTTTAACCAAATTTATATTTTGGCCCAAGGTTTTTCGTTGGTCTATTTTTTAATTAATTTTAGTAGAATGAGATATCAATTTCAATCAACCACTTCCATGACAGCCGTAAATATATCATTGCATGCTTAAAATTGTGTTTCTTGTTAAAAATGTGATTGTTGGAATGTAGGAAACGAAATTTTTCGATTTTTTGGCCATTGTCACGCCCACTTATGGTATTTAATATATGGCATCTTGGGCAAGAATGTAATTTGAATGTAGCTTTTATGAGTCAGTTCGTCGGTGAATGATATCACCAATCATGTAGGAAAGTGAAGAATGATTTTTTTTAGAAGGCTTAGGCTTGATTGAGCAAATTAAATCCAGGTCCCGAAGATACGTGCTCAACTTTTTGACTCCGCTCTGGAACTATCTTCGGTCCCAAGCTAATCGATGCACCCCTCGAAACATAAGAAAATACATGAACCCCTCATTTTATCTGTCAAACTTTCATAGCAAATCAAAACAAACATAGTGTAGTACTAGAATTTCGACTAGAATGGGGTACGATAATCGTTTGCTTGGTACCAATAGGTTAGTCAAGTAGTGAGCCAATTTAAAATCGATAGTTTCGAATTGATTGTTGATTCTACCACCTACCCACAAAAACACACGCAAAACACCTTGGCATGCAGGCTGTCACCACAGATAAGGTTTTATGTCTAATGGACTTAGCCATCATCATAAACACTCATGGGGTCAAGACGTTTATCCGTCCGGTGAGGAAAATCGGGAAGAATTCACGAGGAGAGTTCATACACAAGTCCGCTACCGATGAGCTTGACAGACTTCGACTCAAGATTTCGGCATATTTTTATAATCCGTGTAGATTTTGTATTATTAATAAATATTTTGAAAGCAGTTCCGAACATTTCGTAAAATCAGTAATCACATTTAATCAGTTATTTAATACTATACTATACTATATTCTAGAAATAGTAAATAGTATTTATTATACTTAAGAAATATTTTGAACTGTCCATCAGGTTTGCAGAAAAGGGGTTTATGACTATGCGAAATTTTTACTCCATTGAAGCTACCGGTGCGGTCAACTTGAGCCCTGAAAAATGACAGGATATCGAAAACTACGTCACGCTCGCCAATACATTTAAAATAATGCAAGAAGATACCGCAGCTGGCAGGATTGATTTGTAAACTGTATCTGTTTGTATCTGTTGTATGTATCAGACAGTATATTGAATTGAGCACCTCGTGCGATAGCAAGAAGAACCATTCTCGCAAAAATCCACCATAATCCAGATGTTCTTCCCCTCGGAAGATGATGTACAGCCTTCGCCGTAGTTCGTAAGCTCGTAGTCGCCTGATTTGGTGGTAGGAGTCTTCAAACAAAGTTTTCCGGGTCAGCGTAATCTTGATATGGGATACGAGGTGCCGGAATTGGCTGAGCTTTCATCAGAAGGACCGTTCGTAGGCTCGTGGAACTCCGTAGACAGCTTTTCCACCCTTCGGTGCACCAGGCCGTGGGTCTTCAAATGTAGTTTTTCGATTGTTATGATCTACAAAGAACCGCTCCCCAGTTGCAGTTGAACCCGTTTTTCCCACATCTATGACACAAACGTCATTCCCATATACTTTGCGTAAGCCGAAAAATCCTGGTTCTCTGGTTCGATCGAACCAGAGAACCAGGATTTTTCGGCTTCACGCAAAGTATATGGGAATGACGTTTGTGTCATAGATGTGGTTTTTCCCCAAAGGTTTGTTTCATATAATTGGCGTTGATGGCACCGTCGAAAAATTGTCTCTTCTTGCGAAGATTGACAATTTCTTATGGGAATTTTTGGGGCTCAAAAAAGTCCCATAACCATTTCAGTTAAAGTTTAGCAGGGATTATAAACAATTTTTAACCATTTTCGATAAGGTCAAGTTATGGTTCGCATTTATGCGGGTTTCTAGGGGTCAGAATATTGATTTATATTTTTGCAGATCATTCAGGATCTTGGAAATGTTTCAAAGTACGACGTTTCAGCTATAGATTTTGAATTCCTTCATCGAACAATGTATCTAAAATTTCACTCAATCTATGTGCATAGCCGTGGTTAAAAAAATGAATGTCGATGATAATTGATCAAAGCTGAATGGTCCTTTAAAATGTTCATCTAGATAGAAAATCCAAAAACTTATGCCGCGGATACAATTGTATGACACAGCTTTTGTAAGCAATGACTTCTCTCGATGATTGAATTTTAAATTTTCACGAAAGTCATAGCTCTCTTGCTTCCTGTCAAATCCTGACATCACCATCGAGTAGGGGCATACTTCCCCTAATCGATGGGCATGTTGGTGTGTGTAGGCGTGCCTTGAATTCCTAGAAATCAACGAGAGAAGCCAAAGGCTGTCACGCCCTAATTCCAGCTCTATCTAGATTATACAAATAATGATCATGCTCATAGTTTGTCATCTCGAACTATAATGTATCGGAACTTTGAAGACTGCGCTCAGTTTCATAGGTTTTTGATTTGGTGCTCAATTTCACTTATATAGCGAATTTGTTTAGTATCCAGGTTGGAACCAGGTTACAAAAACAAACGTTCACACTGACGTTTGACCGTCAACCAGCAGACCCAATCTTGATACCCGATCCAGGTTGGAACAGAATCAAAAACAAATTCGCTATTAGATTTCTCAAAATCATTTTTCACTTTTTTCCATTCATAAACTTTTATCGACACACCGCGTTCATTTCGCACACACGTATGTTGAACTCAATGTAAACAAATAATCACATGTTGGTGGTCAATATAACTGTTTCGGTAGTGAGTGATAGTGTTGGTGCTGCTGAGTCGAACGGAGTTTTAAAGCAAAAATCGCTGCTCACGAGAGCATTCCTCAGGTGAAAAGTTAGATCTTCATGAATACCGACCGAACAAGATCCATCACCGGCTGTGTGCGGTGGACAGGTGAGAGATTTTCATTCATATGCAAATAGGTCACCGTTTGTAAGTAGTGTTCCCGTATCTCAGTCTTCATCGTCTTTCAGAATAAAATTCTACCATAAACCCCTTCAGAGCTGACTGGAGAAGTGATGTGGCATAGGTGATACCAGTTTGGAATAGATAGGCCAACATGATCGACTCCTTGCTGGATCTACGCTCGGTCAACCTGATCAACTTTCTATTCGCGCAATTGATAGTGATTATCGTGCTGCTGGGCGGATTGATTGCGACCATCGAGAAGTACCTTCCAACGTTGATCAGTCAAACGTTTCGCTATGGGAAGCATGCCCACAAGGGGCCTCAGGATCGGTTCGTATCGCTGCTGGAAGTGCCAAAGTCATGGTTCAAGCACTTCTACGTATTTGCTGCCCTATGGTCGGCAGCCGGGTTCTATTTCATGGTGAATAATTACCTCGCTGGACAACCCGCTCCCAGTTATGTGATTGATTTCCTTGATGTCATGGGCACTACGAAGCGGACCGCTAGAAGTAAGACTAATGTGCTTAGGATTTTTTAAATGTGAAAATTGACATATACATATTTTAATTTTGTTTTAGCTACTCCCACCGAAACAATGGTCGCCATGTTCTTGATAACGTTGCAGTGCTGGCGTCGGTTCTACGAAACCTGGTGTGTTCAGGTGTTTTCCAGCAAGCTGAAAATTCACCTATCGGCTTACCTGGTCGGGTACATCCACTACTTCGGTACGGTGGTCGTGATTCTTTCGCAAGCGGAAGGGTTCATTCGATCCGAAGCCCTTCCGCTACCTTATCGCTTCGAACTGACACCCCGGCTTGCCCTTTGGATCGGTGTATTCATCTATGCCTGGCGCTATCAGTTCCAATCGAATTTGATTCTGGCCAACCTTCGGAAGGATCGCACCGGGAAGGTGACGAACCAGAAGCATTCCATTCCGCGGGGTGGCTATTTCGAGCTGGTGTCGTCACCGCATATGTTATTCGAGATAGTGATGTATGCCGCACTGTATGCCATCATTGCGAGGAACACGTCCGCGGTGTACGTGTTCGCGTGGGTACTGTCGAACCAAACGATGAATGCATGGCTGACGCACCAGTGGTATCGGGAGAATTTCGCTGACTATCCACCCGAGAGACGTGCCGTGTTTCCTTATGTGGTGTGAAGAAGCGGTCGGCGGTGGAGGAAGCGGAACAGCTGCACGGCGCATGGTAGCTGCAGCTTGGCCTTCGGTGCGGATATGCATTCGCTTCGGTGGAAGGAAGAGGTAACAACATTAACTGCTGCAAATATACATATGGGTTTGGGGCTTTAGTGTGGATTGCATTCAAATGGTGTCATTACTTTGGTATTTACAATAACAAAGTGTGGCGAATGGGTGTGTTTGGGTAAAGTTTTCAATTGGAAGTTGAGACCATGGGATTTAATTGGCTTGTTTTAAATCAATGGACCACTTTGTCAAGCAGTTTGAGGCATGACTTTCTGCCACTAGTGATTAAACAAAAATAGGCATAGGTACACACATTTAATTTTGTTTTGAATGTCAACAAAATTGGCTACTTGCTTCATATAGACATATCAGTTTATTTCGATATTCTAGTGGTAGTAAATGTAACGTTGTGCTACAGTGCTCTTCCAAATTAGTAAACTATGGACTCTGGACTTTTGTGTGGTTTCATGACATAGAAGTATGCTTTAAAGGTCCAGCTGAAATTTCAAGGGCTCCCCTATAGGGTTATGGACAATCCCAATAATCATTCCGCATGCTCTATCCGGGCTCGAAATCATAGCATAGTTCTGTTCCCGTACTTAATTCTCTTGCTTCCCCTCGTCAGAAAACTGGAAAATTTGAGCTACTTTCGATAATTCTTGCAATTGCAACCAAAATTTTACCGAAAGTAAAACTCGATGAAAAGATCTGATTAATGCAATCGGGACCTTTTGAAATGTTAGGCAGAAAATATCTCGATTCAAGATGATTTTTTTTTCATCCTTTTATTATTTAGTTCGTTTTTTTTGTAAGGCTCAATCGCGTTAGCTTTACGGAGCCGATAATTCACTGTTCATTGGTTGTATAAAAATAATTTATTTCTATGTCTAGTAGGAGTTGGGCCGAATACTCGTGGCTTACCCGAGGTTAGAGGGGTACATTGTCGAAGGATATATCAGGAGAGGAGCTTGGGGGTGGGGTTTCGTTGTCTCATCAGAGCGTTGTTGCCAGTATGAACGGTAGTGCGGTTCTAGCTTCTGGAGTTCGACTGGTTATGGCTACCAGTACGCGACGATGAGACTCATCGAGACGGGGAGACAAGACAAACAAAAACTAATAAAGAGAAACAAAAGACAAAGGAATTAATCGACTGCATATAGCAGAGATCGCGGGTTACCAACACGTCTCTGATAGGAACATAGGACCGTCTTGCTTGGGCCTCGAGGGTATTCAAAAGTCGCTCTCTGGTGGCGTCATTATCCGTACATTGCCAAACTGCGTGATCGATGTAATCGTAACCGTTTCCACACCGACAGATGTTGCTCTCCACGAGGTTTATTCTATTGAGATGAGTATCTAGCGAGTAGTGGTTGCACATAAGTCTACTCATCACGCGAATGAAGTCACAACTTAAGCCCAAGCCTTTAAATCACGCTCTTGAACAAACATTAGGAATAATTGAATGTAACCACCGTCCAAGATTTCCAGTGTCCCAATCGGTTTGCCAACTCGAAAGGGGTTTCCTTCTTTTGAACATCTGAAGCTTTTCGATCAATGCCCAACTATTTTTGACCATATTATTTTCCAAGGTTTTCAAAATCTTTAAAATTGTATTTGTTTTTAAATAATGATTATCAAACCTCAACTTCAAATTATGCTAGTAAATTCGATTCATTTTTCAAAATTAATATTGTCCTCATCTACGGCGTGAGATTTATTGATAACCATCTACCCAAGCTACTTGCAACTCATACAAAAACACTTCTGCTTTATAAAGGACATATTTCTCTTCCACTCGATCACTAACACATTCCGTCACGTTTGTTTTCCAGCTTCCATTCCAAACCATTCGCGCGGACAAACAAATAACCAACCAAGGACACGGGCTGATAGGGAATTATTCAAACGATCGTAATTTAGTTTAGATTTCCGATGTTGCTGTAAGGAATGTAGACTGCGCAATAAACCAGATTTATTTATTTTCTATTAAAAATCACAAAAATGTTCCACAGATTTGCATCGCTTTTACTATCAGAAGTAGACTGAAAGAAGTTACACATGTCCCACCCTAAAAAGGTGCAGGGATATTGAATTGGCGAAAATTATCGTTCCGATTAGCTTCTTCTCGTGGCTCTCTTGGACTAGGGGCTATTGAATTCGTTAGGTTCGCTTTGACTATTTCACACTTTTATGTCAGTATTATTTAAGGAATGCACGCTTGTAGTTATTTTTCTCTTAGAACCTATCCACTAAGACTGAGAATAAAAATTCCGAAACGGATCGATGAGCAGTCATTCAATTGAGTTCCTAACCTCCGTCAGTCTTACACCTTGCCCAGAAGGTCGTGGGTGTACATCTTCTTGCGGTAGCCCCGTTTCACCACCATCTTGACGGCGATGACCAGCATTATGATGCAGGCCACATACAGGAGGGCACCCATTCGGATGTCCATTTCGTTCAGCACATTCCCAAAGATTCGATTGGATTGGAAGTTGTCTCCTACCCCGCTGTAGGCCAGCTTTTGCGGTACGAGACTTGCCTGCTGCAATCCCAGTGGATTCCTGTTGTTGGAGCTGTACATGCTCTTCACGAATTTAAGCACCTCCAGCACGTTCCACTCGTTCCCATCCTGCAGAGTGTACTGCTGGTGGTTGTGGTGATTGGTAAGAATTGGCTTTCGACACCCCGGGCACATATCCACGGATGGGAATTGGATCTTCGGGTGGGCTGAATCTTCCGTAGCATCACCAGACAGTCGTTTGTTGACTTCGTTGTGGCTAGACCAGAGCCACACTACGGCATCGTCTTTGCTGGTCACGTTCCAAATCTTGTTACGTGCTGCCATCTGCTGGAAATGGTTCGAACAATCCGAACACCCGAAGAAGTACTTGATGTAGCCATGCATGGCCTGTAGAATCTCCAACGGATCAATCGAAATCTCCGATTCGGCCGCCTGGACGGTCAAATAGTGGAACAGTGTCCACAGACCGCAAGGGTACCTCCGAAGGCCGTCTTTAATGCTGGAACATCCAATCCACCGGTTGGAGGAAAACACCGGAGAACGATTCTGCTCTAGTTTCTTAATCTGACTCGCATAGTCTTCGGTAATGATCTCCTTTTCCGCGTTCAGCACGTACTGCCTAACTTCCTTCAAGAACTTCATTCCGTTTTCGTTGAAGGGGAAGTACCGTACCAGAACGTTCAGGAATCGCTGCAACGCCAGCAGTCGCTCACCGTCGATGGTCTTGTATCGCGTCACTTCGTGGAACAACGCGAATTTCACAGTTTCCTCCAAGTCCGCCTGGTAAACCACCCCGGGACCAAGTTCCATTATCTTAGCCCGCAACGCGTCTTCCTGTTTCTTTTCCATGATCTCCGAAATGTCCGGCTCCGTAGACGATTCCTTACTGGTAGCCTTGGTCGAAACCTCCGTCACGCTGATATGGTGCTCGTTTAGGTGCCTTCGGATGGCAGCCGCTACCTTCTCGCGGGTAAACTCATCCACCGGGAGCTTGATTTCGCTCATCGTTTCCGCAGTTATGACCTTCAGTCCACTGGGTTCGCTCGCATCTTTGGTTCGCTTCACCACTACGGCCGGAGTGTCCAGGAAGTCCAGTATCACCTGACTGCCGACGGTTGTTCCATTGGTTTCGTTTTCATTGACGATGAAGGCATACTTGGGTGGAACGGCTCTGGCTTCGTTGCTGGTGAACAGATCGGCATGCGGAGAGTTGGGTTCCAGTGCGGTGAAGTCAGGCCAGTTGGGTGGTTTGCTGGTAACGTTTTGCATGTTCTCGATCAGCGCGTTGATGACCTCGGCTTCCGCGTGGGCCGTTATGGGGATTCCTGTAGGTTAATTGTTTAGGGAAGAGAAAAAGAGTACAGTTAGTAGTTGGCTGTTATTGCACTGTGTTGATTGTCCGGATGCATTGGGCGTGGCTCTTAAATGCAGAGGTGCTTCAAAGAACACTAAGATCAGCATGCTTCATATTTCTAAAGGCCCAAATGCAATGTGGGCGGAAGTGAAATGGAAACGGAAAGTTTGACACTTGTCACAAATAAAAGATTGCCGGAAGAAGATTAACACTAATGTTGCCACCGAATCATGATCTGTCGTGTTCATGGCGGACAGCGGAGTAAGAAGAACAAGTTGCAGTGAGAAGGTTGAATTTCTGCTAGATTCTGGAGCTAGCGAACATATGGTGAGTTTGAAGTAACATTTTCCGATCATACAAGCCTTAAGGCAACCAGTATACATCAACGTAGCGAAGAACAGAGAATGTAGGAAGCAGATACAATCACAGGAATCAGTAACCGTGGCGTTATGATACATGCGAAGGATGTCTTGTACGTTCCGGCTCTCAGAGACAATCTTATGTCGGTAAAGAAGCTGACGAACGCTGGCGTAGGAGTTCAGTTCAACGACAAGGTTGCTACCTACTTTGAAGAAAAACGGCGAAACAATTTCAACTGGACATTTGCTTGAAAACCTCTACGTCTTGGAGATGAAGTTCTGCAACGTGTGTGTACAGGGAAAACTCTTATATATGTGGACCGATTTAATCAGCATCTTTTGATGGACATTGCTATTTCGCTTCTTCATTCAACGACGATTAGTCCCATTTTGCTGTGGTGTACCTGTTAAAGAAGAAATCGGAGGTGTTTGAAAAATTTCAAGAATTTGAAGCAATGTCTACGGCGGCCTGTGGCATGAAGATTTTGAAGCTCACCGTAGATGAAGGGCGTGAATATTGCTCGGGCAATCATGAAAAGCACTACAAGGCCAAGGGGATCCAGATCGAACCAACACTAGCTTACTCGCCGCAGAAAACGGGGTTGCAGAGAGACTTAACAGAATCTGATAGAGAAGGTACGTACAATGTTGAAGGATCCAAAGCGCCTAAGTCGTTGTGGTGTGAAGCCGTGTTGACGACTGTTTCTTCTCTCAACTCCATGACAATGTATGGAAGCTGATGACGTTCCCTGTAGGTGTGAAGCCACTCAGAACAAAATGGGTTTCCGGCTCAAGGAGGACGAGATTGGACGACAAGTTCAACGTAAGGCGCGACTGGTAGTGAAGGGCTTTCTTCAACGCCCTGGAATGGATTTGAAGATACATTCGTACCAAAGGCAAGACTATCCACAGTTCGCGTGGTGCTCGCTGTTACTCTCCATTGGGGTTTTCGTGTCCACCAGGTGGACGTCAAAACAACTTTCCTACACGGAAAACTAAAAGATGATCTCTATATGGAGGTACCAGTACGGTTTGTAACAAGCTCAACGGTGCTGGAACAAACGTTTCAACTCAACGCTGATAAAACTGGGATTTCAACGATCCAGACATGATTACTGCCTCCATGTCTCTTCATGTAAAGATGATGGAATCTACCTGGTACTTCACGTGGATGATCTATTAATAGTTCGAAGAAACCGTAGAACAATTGAAGCCGTCTACAAAAGCCACCACGTTCCAATCCCGAACCGCTCCGGAAGCGTCATACTGCAATCTCTCAAGTTGTGATGCTTTTCTGTCACTCTGTAACTGATTGACGACAAATAAATAAATATAACTTATTGCGGCGGGGCTTATCGTGTGTTAAAATAGCTTCAGAACGCTTGAGCTCTTTAAATAGGCTATTGGATCTGCGGTAGCGCTGTCACATTCGAACTCCCGAATTCAAGCTTCTTGGAGTCTAAAGAGCCTAAATTTATAAAGAGGCGACATGTCAAAATTGGAACAATCGATTGTCTGTCAAAGTCATTCCAATCGAGCAGAAGACCTGTCAAATGGATAAGATGTCGTCTCTTTATAAATTCAGGCTCTTTATTGGAGTCATAAGAGTCATAATTGCAAGGAGATTTTATCCATAATCCAACTGCCAGACAGTGGGTGTTGGATTGTTAATACATATGTTGTTGTTCTAAGTTATTTTGTTTTGAATTACCAGAAGTTCAAATTAAATTTGAATGGACTGGTCGTTCAGATTAGCGAGGGTTTACGGTATTCAACGTTCATAGGTTTCCTAAAAAAAGGAAAACCGCTGCATTAATCAATGATGACTAAGCAGCCATCAGTCGATTTTTTGTTGCTCTCTTCCAAACTGTAACTGTAGCACATTGGCGCCGGTTTATTGCACTGTGTTTGCTTCATAATTCAAAGCCGTTAAAATCAAGTTTTGATTACTTTTCAAACAAAATAAATCCCATTGCTACTAACACATGCACGGCTTCGGTAGTGCAAAGGGGCTGTGCAGGTCAAAATATTTGAAAACGGTTTGCCACTGAATATTAAACAGAATGTACACTTGAATGAAACCGGAACTACTCGTTTAGATAAACCGCATGTTAAGTCTGTTTTGACTCGATATACCAACTGATAAAAGTCCCTTCTCTTGCGCTTCACGGATGTGCCTTTTATCATCATGTTACGGGCCTCAAGACGCTTCCATACAAGCCACGTACGAAAAGCATCACGATTCCGTTGACCTATCGATAATGTTTGCACTTGTAAGCATTGCTTCTTATCAGCTCACCCAATCCATCCGTAACAAAAAACTGAGTACGTGTAACTTATAACAACTCGAAAACAGTAGACGAAAATGCTAAACGACTCACCGATATTTTGTGGTCCATCTTCATAGTACGGAGGGATGAACCGGATGGTCGGATAGGCCATAACGTCGAACTGCCGACAGACGGGGTTGTTTTCATCCCGCGAGCAGTCCAACGCCATCACCTTGGCCGTATTCTGCCACGCAAGGACATCCGACGCCAGCTGCTTCCAGACTGGAGCGTATCGCCGGCAGAAGCCACAGTACGAGTTGTAGAACTCGACCAGCGATGCGTACGGTTGCTGGAAGATTTTCTCCTTCAGGTTCGCTGCGGTCAGCGATACTACGGAATCGTTCTCGTCGTACAGTCCGACATTTTCGTTATTGCTGGTGTCGGCTTGGCGCTTGAACAGATGCTGCTCGTACAGACTCGGAAGCCGAGACGATGCCACCAGCTGGACCAGACAGCCACCACCCAACACCACCCCCAGAAGTACTATCGTATAGAGTTTCATCATCACCTGGCCTGTTCCGGAGATCTACTGATCCATGGGGTCACCACAGCGGGCAGATTTATTTGCCTTCAAGGACCGGAGCAATCTTCCAATTACGGAGCTAATTTGTAGATTCTTATTATGTTGCAGCAACACACAACAGCAGCCAGGAGATGGAGATGCACACGATTATTGGATGTGGGATTGCTTTCTCAAGACTGACTGACGTGCAGGTAGGTGGCTTCTGTCGTATATAGCTAATGCTATGCTCGTTGGGAGATGTTGTTAGCTAGAGCGAAATGGAATAATTCGGCGAAGTGGTGCGGTCGGAACGAGATGGAGCGAATGTTTTGAATTGCTGATCGGAACGCGGTGAGCAGTGAGAATGCAGTTTTTGTCATCGCGAGAGAACTTCCATCGGTTCGTTCCGTCAGTTGGTGGGAGCGTAAGGAGTGGTCGCAATATCACCAATGGGAAGTCATTCAGCGGTGCGTCGAGGTATGGATTTATATTGAAAATTTAGATGCAGTTGCAACGTAGTTTGTGAAACTAAAAACTGCTATTCAAACTAAGGCTGAATTAAAATAAATTCAGGCGTAACATTTGAAAACGGCACAAAAGCATTTGTAAACAAACTTTCTAATGCCCTTCACACGCGAACCAATACCACTTTCGGAAAGGTGATAGTTGCCCCTATCTGATGATGTTGTTTGTTTGCGTTCACATACTTTCGCGTTTAAAGGGTCTTAGAAAGTTTGTTTACAAATGCTTTTGTGCCGTTATCAAATGTTATGCCTGAATTGTCTCTAGGAAACATATTACCGTACTCAGTTGGGTGCTAAATTGGCACTTATTGCCTGCCTATCAAAAATTGCTCTGTGAAATCACCAAAACTGCTAAACAAAGTGGTCCATTGTTTTTCCTGTGTCCGGGAACTTGCTTTAATAATTCCTTTGGAATTCTTCTCAGGACATACTTGGATTTTTTTCAATAGATTCCTTAGAATTAACCCAAAATTCCTACAGAGTTTCATAACTCTGTTGGAACATTTCAAGAACCCCCTACCAGATTTTTTTTTTGGAATTTACTTTATTGTTTTCATAATTATTATTAAAATTCCCTTGAATGATTTAATTTATTTAATGTCGGTAAGAATCTAGAAAGCTTTGATTGCAGCTTAAAACTTATCATGGAATTACCCTAAGAATCCTAGTGAAAATTTTCATGTATATTTGCTCAGCCTTACTTAGATTATTATTTTCCTAAAACTCCCTTGGAATTTTATCCTTAGCATTCCCTATAAATTCTACTCAAAAATACTTTGGAACAATCATCGGAATTTGCATCACAAGTTTTCTTAACTCAAGATTTCAAGACCAACAATTGAAATGGCCTTAACTCAATTTTGTAAACAAACCTTGTAAGGCTATTTTCTCGCGAACCGAAGTCCGCAAAGGCAAACCAACATCATGAACAGGTAGGTGAAATTCTCCTCTACCCGATTGTGGTTTAGGTTTGCAAATGTAGGTTTCGGTTCGCGAGAAAATGGCCTTACAAGGTTTGCTTACAAAATGGAGTTAAGGCCATTTCAATTGTTGGTCTTGATTTCTAATATAATATTCAAGCTATTCACCACATTCTCTCAGTTTTCAAAAATTCGACCCATTTAGCCCAGAAGCGTTTTGTGTATGGGGAAACGCTCCTATAGTTGCGGTACGTTAGAAGCGTTAGGTTCCTATAGTTGTTCATCGAGACTCAATACACAACTATAGGAACCTAACGCTTCTAACGTACCGCAACTATAGGAGCGTTTACCCTACTGGCATATCAAATAAAACATAATTCTTTAACACAAACAGAATCAGTCTATGCATCTAAATCAGGTTATAATAGTTTCACAATTGTTTGTTTTTTTTCAGAATTTTTCTGATATCTAATAAAAAAAAATCTATGTCCCAGAATGCGAATTGTCTCATGATCTTGAGGAATATGAATATTTCTTTTGAAGTATCAGAACCAGGGGGACTCTATCCCTGTCAACCACATATAGATGCACCGTAGCTCACATGATTTTGACAATTTTGGGCAAACTGACAGCTGTAAAACTGACGGAGGTATGACGGGTCCTCCCTTAGCCCAGTCGGTAAAGGCGCAGCTACAAAGCAAGACCATGCTGGAGGTGGCTGGGTCGATTCCCGGTCCGGTCTAGAAATTCTTCGGGTTGGAAAATTTCTCGACTTCCCTGGGCCTAGAGTATGATTGTACTTGCAACACAATTATACCAATGCAAAAATGGTACAGACATCGAAAGCTCTCAATTAATAACTGTGGAAGTGCATCTTGAACACTAAGTTGAGAACACGCAATAAGCTAAAATGCGATAAGCAATAAGCTTGAAATGCGAAAAAGAAGAAGATGACAGAACAAAACAGCTTACTCTTTAACACTTGCATTGCAGTGCTGAATGCTAGAAAGAGTAGTCTGTTGCAGTTATCCTAACCTCTTAACCCCTATATTCATCACATTGATGTGAGTCACGACGATTGATTGATTGTGATCAGAACACATTAAGGGGGTATTCCCGATCTTTTTTTTCAAAAAATCAAATTTTTGTTTTTCACGTTTTTTTGTACTTTAGACTATATACTTTCATCCCCCCAAGCCGTTTTCCGATCAGCGAATTCGGTGTCCAGGCATAGCTGACTAATGGTAAGAACCCCCAAATGGTTTTAACTAAAGTCAAAACTTTAAACGCGTTTTTCTCGAAACCACATTTTTTTATCGGGCGAAGATTTTTCTCAGAAACTATAAGAGATATTGACTTGAATCTTTGCGCATTTTGTTCCTTATTAAATTCTTTGGAGCTTCTCCCACTTTCAGCCAAAAATATTAACATTTAACATTGTTTGAAGCACCTTAAAGCTGCAAAAAAGTGGGCTAAAAATCGCCTGTTTTTTCATATGGCCGCCATTTTGTTAATTTGCAAGATTTTTTGCTGCCAACGGGAGAAGCTCCAGAGAATCTTATGCAGATTATTAATTTCATCACGAAATCTGTTTCAGATGAAGCCGTTCCAGAGAAAAGTCTTCGCCCGTCCAGGCGTTTGCGGCGAACAGGGGTCTGTTTGCCGCCATTTTGTGACGTCAATAATGTCTTTTTTTATGTCGAAAAAAAATTATTTGTAAACTTTAATGTTCAATAAACAATAATCCCAAAGAGTTAGACGCATTACTATTCATTTTCCTTGAAAAAAAAATTAATTGAAAAACAGGCCGAAAAAAGGCAAAAGATTGGGAATACCCCCTTAAATTTCAAAGTCTGGAACCTTTGATTTTTTTTGACGTAGAACTACGTCTTTGTCGACTATACTGGAGAGCAAATCAAAAAATATGTGTGGTGAAATAGTGTTAGGTTTTGAACGCTTATAACTTCGTCATTTATAAATGAAATGAAAATCCAAATACGCCAATCGATAGGATATTACATTATAAATCTTTATGAAGGATATTTCAATTATTAACTTTTAAAAAAATGTACAAATGTAAACGTTTTTCCCAAACCCAGTCGTCATACTCGAGTGCCACTTTGTTGCGCATCGTTCTACTTGAACCTGAAAAGATATAAAACAGTGCTGCTGTCGTGCCTCTGCTAATTATCGCTTCGGATGGCGAGGCAATGGGTCCTGCAGTAAGCAGGAGTAAGACAGCGGTTCAAGGTGGATCACGGCGTGATAACCTTGACAACCAGTGATCGGGTGGAAGGAGACTTAGGTCCCGTTCAACGAAGGGGCCGTTCATCAACTATGTAGACACTTTAGAGGGGAGAGGGTTGGGGAGGGGTGTTGCAAGTTTTGAATTCCAAAAAAGTGTTTACGTAGTTAATGAACAGTGGAGAACCTGTATACGAGCTTTTGCTCTGACTTTTGAAATTCAATAACTGAATCCCACTAATTTCCAATTAATGTTGTACAAAGCACCTACATATTGGAAACCATACGTTTGATTTGAGAAATCTCACAGTATTCTATTTTGCATCATTCTACTGAAGTACATAATGATGATGCAAGCTAATTTTATGTTAGAGTTGTCCTCCAAATTGGAGAACAAAGAGATGCTTAAACCCCGTATGATCGTTATACCCCTTCTTCCCCATATGACATATGAACAAACATTTTGTTCAATATTGAAAGTTTTTGTGTACTGTACTGATATCCCGTACAGACTATGACTATGTAATATAGGATCTCTTGCATCGAGCACTCATACATCATATGAGTGTTCATTGCAAGACAGCCTATATTACATGATATAAGCCATAGTCTGTACGGGGTATGAGGTACAAATCAACAAAGAATGTGAGAAGAAATAGTGTATTGTAATCGATGTCAATGTTGAATTTAGTGCACATTGATCACAACAAAATAGCTTCAAAATAGCATTGATCAACCCAATGCAGTTATGGGAAAATTCTGTCAGTTCTTAACCATTACATTAAATTTAAATATTTCATGGGTAAGATGAACGGTTGTCTGATGTTAGGATATGAATTGTCGCGAGTTTTGAACCATAACCAAAAAATTGAAATACCTGAATAAATTAACACAAAGTATGATAGTCAAAAATGCATGACATACATCAATTTTGGGTAGTTCTACGTCATACTGCGGTCGTGTCTAGAAAACAACCCTTTATTTTTTTTTTAATTCGCAAGTATCGTGAAAACTTGTCATGAAAATATATCCATCTTATTGATTTTTTTTCATATCTGGCGTATCGAAAATGTTGAAATCTGAATTTGGGACCTCTCATTCCCAGAATGTTGTAAAAATGTCAAGATTTTGTATGTCAGGAATTTGGAAATTTTCCTTATGGCTGAATTATTATTACAATTTTGTTCGAACATTTCACAGGATTTCTGTTGAGTTTGAATCACTTGTAAACATTTCCTACCACACTGAGCCACATCTTCAGACTGGGATTCTCTTTGAATTTTTATAACAATTGTCTTGATGAGTTCTTGTCACAATTTGCTTCGATTTCCCTTCGTGCAAATAAATGAGGTTGATTTTCAATTTGAACTTCTAGTAACCCTATTAGCATTAGAAAGGGGTGTTTCTGGTAGCCTTATTTGCTGCTTTGTTTTGATTCTGCGTTCCGTTTCGTATCGCTCCATTTTGCGTTACTACACTGAACAAAAACACCCGCCGCCCGTTGAATGAAATCTCATTCAGCGTCAAGCAAAACTAATGATTCCTGAGATTGAATGACAATCAAGTTGAATGATTTTATGATCAGCAATATGTTATTTTTGTTTACATTTCAAAATAATGATTTTTTCTATGTCATCCGATAATCATTCACATATTAACAGGCACATTAAGCGTATGTTTTTCATCATGAACCAAAATGAATATATTTCTTCATAGCCCCTTTATGAAAATCATTCTATTTCAGGTTTATCATCATCTTTCGGTTATTCTTCATATCAGTTAGCAAATGGTGGCGAACAAACAGTATTGTGACTGCGCGAGTGTGTTTATTCTGTGAAACACCTGGCATGATGACTTAGTCGTTAAAATGTAAAAACAATTGCAACTGATTCACTAAGAACCGTTTAAATGCATTTAAAAATATGTCTGATGAGATTATTCACTGGAATTCAAGCTGGAATTAACGTTCAAATTTCAGTTGCCGAAAATAGTCCAAGGGAGCCAACAATCACTCTATACTCGAATAGCAGGTTTTACCGGTAACTTTCTATCTGCCACTAATTATTAACGAGATAAAGATAATTTGACAATTAAGACCTAGCCTGAATTTGATAATTATATATTGTATAGTTATTATTTGTTATATCAAAATAAAACATTATTAAGATTGATTGAAAAAAAAAAACCTTGTAGTTCGAATAAATTTTCTTTTTTAACGTACTTTACGTGTTCGAGATCACGGACGACATCAATGATGAACAAGGTTTGCATCCTAAACCCGTCAACTTCAGGCGGACATGCTCTGCCGCGCCAGGATACAAATCTCATGGCTTTCTCAGAAGTGGTTCCGCCTGAACCCGGTATCTTGGACCCCAGAACATCATCTGAACATCATCATCAAGATCCAGAAGAAGGAGATGGTTGTGCTGAAGAAAATGGTTCTTGTGACACGATGGTAATGTGTAATGCTGAACCAAGCGGCAGAATTGGATCCAATGAGACGCAGGATGTATTAAGTTCTCCACACGTTGTACATCACAACCAAGATTATGCTGAGGTAATTGCTTGATGAAATTCTTTAACGGGGATGATCATCGATATCGAAGTCAAAAGTCATTTATGACCATTTGGTTCTTTCATTTTAAAATATGTATCGGTTTTTATACATCATCTTAAGAGCTGTTTTTTTCTGAGCACAGTGATATTTTTACTTATTTAAAATAGTTCCAGTGTACCAAAATTCATGAAATGTTGGATTTGGTTCCATTTTTAATGGAAATTACGAATATGCATTTACATTTTACATATTTCCATGTAAGGTGTTAAATAAAGTACATGTCAATAATAATTATCTTATTTTTTATTTAAATATTATAGAAACATTTAATTATAGATGACTCATGTTATCTCAACAGTAGAAAAGAAGCATTTTTTTCGTCTCTATTGATTAGTGGCCAATTGTTTTCGTACTTATTATCAAATTAACTAAATTTTACTTAGTAATGCTTATAACTGATTGAAATGGTTGTGTAATTATTTATTTCAATAATATTTCTGAAAAGCAAATACCTCTATTAAGCCAACTACATAGATATGGGCATCATTTAAATACGATCTGATTTTCTTCCATTACAAGACTGATGACACCCCTCACCATCCCTCTCCAAAGGAGGAGTTTGGTAAAGAGAGATGAAAAACCGATTTGTACCTTCCTTAAAAGTTGTCCTAGCTCGCTTCTCTAATATCTATATACAATCTTCACACTGCCGTACTCTAACGGCACTATCAACTCTATGCTTTCATCTACTCCATCTATCGTATAAAAATTACCACTACAGTCTGTTATTTGAAATTAGCATCTTCAACTATGATTAAATTAGTTGTTGCAAACATTTTGATCTCGAATTGCTGCTGCAATGGTGGTTTGAGTGCTCTCACATTTCCTTTTGTAACCCGGTATGACCTCGATCGTGTGTGATTTATTGTTCGCTTGGTGCGACGTTCGATCATGCAGTGTTTGAGCTTGGCTCTTGGCTGATTGGAGTGAAAGAGATATGGCTGAAAAGTTAATAATACTCAAGGGATTATCACTCTACAACCTCACAAGACTGCATAACCGAAACTCAAATTAATCAGTTACTGACAGTCAGAAAATCAACACATACACTATTCTTTTAATTTTGTCGAACCTTCTCACATGTGTGCTAAAATTCGGCCATTTTAAATCTTGCACTTTTTATTTATTTTTTTCAAAATGGCGTATTTTTTTTTCGATTTTATTGTACAACGAAACCGTCATTTTTAATCGGAGGACGTCTGATACAAAGTTTCTATAAAAATATATACGGTAATTTTTAGTAAAAATTCCAAATTCCATATGCAATCTTTTGAAATATTGAAAACTATGGCCTCTTTAAAATCGAAAAAAATCGTTGATCAACATCTTTTGTCAAAATGTTGACCTTTTTTTGCGCAGAAAACGATTTAATAGGTCACAAATATTACACAATCAAATATTCAAAAGTTATAGTTCTACGGTTGTTAGATTTCAATATTTTAATAGGGTGCATTTTTCATAAGCTTATTTATAAAAAAACATATTCGAACATATTGAATCAGGGGCTTAGCGACAACAGGTTGAACGAAAAAAGGTTGATAAGGACAAATGGTCGAAAGTCCTAAAGCTGTGTTTATGCGTGGCTTATTGTATATGAAGGCGACCTAAGAATATACGTGTATGAACAGGCATTCTTGAAACGGGTCGTTGGATGTACAGTAGAGTTATCACCTTCCTTCTTCATTGCTAAACCTATGTGCATCTGTGTATAAACATTTATTTACTTACTTACTTACTTACTTACTTACTTATTTACTTACTTAATTACTTATTTACTTACTTACTTACTTACTTACTTACTTACTTACTTACTTACTTACTTACTTACTTACTTATTTACTTACATACTTACATAATTACGTACTTACTCACTTACTTATTCATAGTACCTGTTCGATTTTGGCAACAATACCGAAAATTTAGTGTTGCCAAATTTAACTGGGCCATAATCGAATGTTTTTATTTTAAAATGTAATGTGTGATTTCGTTGATTTTAGACCACCGTGTGTCATTTTTAAGCCATAGACGTTATCAATAATTAATCTTTTACACATTATTTTTAAAATTCGTTTGATTCTGGCACGGTGTCAAAAACGAACGGGTACAGTAGAGTAGTTTCTAGCTAAATGACGAATCGGAAAAAAAAACTCGACTTTCTCCAATTTGCTTGAGACTTTGCATAATTCTTTGTTATGGGGAAAGATTTACATTTTTGCTAAAATTTAAAATTTGTCAAAAAATTATTGAAACGGTGGATCGAAATGACGTCTGAGACTAAGCTGTAGAGAAAAAATAATGTCTTTCTGGGAAAAATATACACTGAAAATGTTTTTAGAAATATCAAGGGCCTTATTACGGGTGTCACTACACGGTGATAAGGAAGTGATACGTGATTGCCGTACAAATCAAATGGGAATCACTTCACCGTGACTACAAGTGACAAGTTTTCACCGTGAAGTGACATCCGTAATAAGCCCCCAAGTAAAAATTTAAAAATATATTTAAAGCCTAAAAATCTCAAAATGTCCTTGCCCGGTTTTTGAAATTTTATTTTCACAAAATGTTCACGATAAATTCAAACTGTTGGAATGTAAATGTTAATTTTTTTAACTTTCTATTAAAAGATTTTTTAACAATATTTGAGACACATTATTTTCTATGCAAAAATACACAAAAAAGGGAACTAACAAAAAATTCAAACAGTGGACCAAAAGTTCGTGTTTAACGATTTTCGTCAGTTTTCAAGTGTCCATGGTTTTAAACATTCCAAAGTTTGCATTTTTTATAAATTAAAAAAATCGGACAAGGTGATTTTGAGATATTTTAGTTTTACAGTTATAATCATTCTACTACTGAAATGACAACTTCAATTCCAAGATTCCTAGTTCAGGGAAGGCCTGCCGAAGGACCGGGATGTCCTACTGAAGTTCAGGGAAGTCTTGGCGTAGTTCAGGGAAGGCCTGTCGAACTTCAAGGAAGTCCTGACGAAGTTCAGGCCAGGGATCGGGTGCTACTCAATTTTTTTGCGAGTAAAACACACGCTGTTGCGAGACTGCACTTTCATTTCCAAAGAGACGTGAAAGAGCATTTTAAATCGTGCAGCACATTTCATTATTCTTGTGTTGGAGAGCTGCCACTCCAACGGTGTTAAGTCTCTTTCTCTTTCTCTTCTTTTCCCCGACAGTGTACTTTCTCTATAACTGTAGCGTTGTAGGATAGCTAGCATCAGTGCTGTTAATTTTCATATCATTCTATTGAAGATGAACCAATACAACTATTAAATCGATTCTGTGAAAAAAAAATTCTCTGGTGCCCATCATTTGAAAAGCCCCTTTCTCATTCGAAGCTCATTGTCACTGTAAATTGAGTCACTCACTATCATTTGATATACGACAGTGGAGCGTGGAAGAAACCCAGCAAAATGGTCCCGAACAGACAAGTCAATCCGATCAATGTGAGGCTAATTTAGGTCGATGTTGACACATTGTCGTGTTGTTATATGGTCAATTTTGGGTTTATGTCGGGTCAATGTCGGGTCAACATCAGGTTGGGGTTTGATAGAAGTCAGGTTGGTGTCGGGTTGGATTAGATTTTTCGCCGCAATGTCGACCAGAGTGAAGAAAATTACACATCGATCTTAAAAAAATCTCTGTAGGAAAAGCATCAAAATTTACATTTTCCTACGTTTTTGAATACCATACAGTCACTGCAACATATATTATATGAATGTCCAAATATTATGCACCCTGCCTAAAATATGCAGCCATTCTTGTAAATCTCTAAGCCACGTCTTTCCCGATTGAAAAGTGCTACTCCCGTCATAACACCGTGCACTACTCGATTGTGCTATACGCAAGTAGCACCTGAGCTGGCCAACTACTCTCTCCTAAATATGAAATCTCTCTCTCCTTATACCCTGGACAGACTATGGCTTATATCATGTAATATAGGCTGTCTTGCAATGAGCACTCATACATTGGATTTCCAGTGAAAACTAGATATATGAGTGTTCATTGCAAGACAGCCTATATTACATGATATAAGTCATAGTCTGTCCGGGGTATTAGTCTCTTTCTCCTTCCAAATATAAGGGACGCGCTCCCTTATTTTAGAGTAGCACCAGTGTTTATCGCACAACTCTGAGTTTTTAGTCGATCCCTGGTTCAGGCAAGACCTTCCGAAGTTCAGGGAAGTCCTGCCGAAGTTCAGGGAAGTTCTACCGAACTTCAGGAAAGTCCTGCTGAAGTTCAGGGAAGTCCTGTCGAAGTTCAGAGAAGTCCTTTCATTTAAATTCTTGGAAATCAGGGAAGTCCTGATGAAGTTCAGGGAACTCCTGCCATTTCAATTATTGGATTTTGCTTTATTTTCACAATGATGAATCCAAGATGGCCAACTATTTTCAAAATGATGGGTTTAAAACAGTAAGTCTTTGATAAAATCCTCGAAAGCTTGTGAAACAACTTGTAGAAATTGGGGATTAAGTTGGTTTAAACAATATTTTATTTATCAATGGCAAATGTCGATGATTTCTACAATAGTTGAAGATATAGTTCAATTTATCTAATTATCTTTAAAAATACCAAGATATATCAGAATACCTTCATGAAAAAGGCTGAAATTTCACAGAATATCATCAAATACGTGTGAAAAAACTTGTGAAAATTGAGGATCAATTTGGTTTAAACAATATTTTAGCTATCAAGGGCAAATGTGGATGATTTCTAAAATAGTTGACTATTTCTTTATCTAATAATCTTTAAAAATATTTAGAATTTCCAAAATAAATCAATTTATTTAATTGTCTCTAAAAATAATGATAGAAATAATAATAATTGAAAATCAATTGTTTGGACTTATCTTTCGCCATCATCCGAAATCGTTAGGAACGATCCAACTGCTCCTCTTCAGTTTCGAAACTTTCACCTATTGGCTGGTTTGTTTTTAGGCGGCCCGCGCCAGGAACATTGTTTCCCTTTCAGGAGCCTTCGAAACTTCCGGTGATGAACAACCATTTTCACTTTCAGATGATTCAGGTGTGGGGTCCGTTTTTAAATTTATTGTTTTCTACCCCTCGATAATCGAATTATTTTTTCGCTTCTTGAAACTCATTTTCGAACTATGCACTTCACTGTAGCTTGACTTCTAAATCAACGCTTTTTTTTGGCAATAAGCTTACGCATATACACACTTGAATTGTTTTTATTATTTCACAAATACAAGCGTATCCAACATGATTTAGGAATACCCCGAGGAATACCCTCAATTTAGTATTTTTTTATATTTATTTTCAAGCACTTTCATCTAGGAGTTCTTGCGATAATGCATAGATGACATTGCCGAATAATTATTACATCAGTTTTCAATTATCGATAATTTTCGCAGAATAATTCGAATTGGAATACCAAAAGATATCTTACAATAATCATCAATTATTGCGAACGAAAAACGTCACGCGCGAGCTTGATCATGCTCTCGGTGTTGATGGTTTTTCTTGCTAATTCATTCGTGGATCGCCCCGTCGTGTTGCCTTTTTCGCTTCTCTGTTTTGTGCGAGCATTCTAAGGCTCTGTACCATTTGGTGGATTATTTTAATTTTTGGTTAAAATTTGACAGATGGAAAGTTATCGATTAATCCTGCTATCCGAGCGTGGTTACTCCTGACAGACAAGAAGTTAAATTTTGACAACCTTGGCTAAGTTCTTCTCGAAAACCGGTCGATCGGCAGCACAGGGATTTTCGAACATAGAAAATAACTTTCGAAATGTCATTTTTAACCACGAGTTAAATTTAACTCGGCAAATGGTTCACAGTCTTAATAACATTGTTTTTCCACCTGGAGGCTGATTACGGACAGATACATGCAAAAGGAAAACAAAATCTAATGCTTGCGGATGCGTTACAAAAAAAAAAGTATTGAAATAATGCATTTTACAGGTATATTGTCTTCCGAGGAAATGTTCCTAACAATATTTTAAAACGATCTACTGATGTCAAATATGACCTTTCATACTAAATACTTGTGTAATTGATGAGCAAAATTAGTATCCACTTGATTGTGGTCCTAAAATTGAACTCTGAAAATGGTTTTCAGAAAATTTGAATATTAAATCAATCTTGTAAAAATTGCTGGAGATAGTTCTTTAATTTTGCACGGAAGAGTTTTATCAACTGGCGTTGCGGTATTGTGTAAAAAAAAAATGATGAAGTGAGTCATTCTGAACCGATCCACTTTCACCTTAAGGTCTAAGGAATCGTTTTCCACGCTAAATATTATAATAAAAATGTTTAAATAGTAAGTTTATTTTTTTTTATGGATACCATAGTAAAACTTTGCTTGTTAAGAGCATGTTTAAAAATTGTGAAATTGTTATTAGGATATTCAGAGGAGTTATGTCCAATGTTTTCAATGTGTAACGCACATTATATCAAATATCATTCACTCCTTGCCCTTTAACACTCCGAATACGGTGGGTAAAAAACTTTACGCCGACTACGAAGCCTCCGAAAAACGTGTAACGGCAAGTTTGCAATGGCACAACTTAGCCATTTCTTAATGAATTTCAAAAATTGTGGTACTTTTAGAATTCCTAGGGTTTTTAGATGATTTTGAAAGAGTTGTTACACGTTTTTTTGAAAGGTGTGTTTGTAGGGGTTTGCAAGTGGCGCAAGATCTGTAATTTAGATTAATGGGCACAAATGTTCACAATTAGCCAAAATACAGTCATGATTCGTATATATGGATCCTGGAGACAATGGGAACGGTCCTCGAAAAATCCGGAACATCCGTAAAAATGGTCAATCCATGATCCTGAACCTAGAGCTCTGTGGTTTTTTTGAAAACATTAGGAACTGTGATATAAACAAATATTTGGGGTCGTGACATAAATATGTACCTGGATGGCCATGGGACCATCCTCCGGAAGATCCGGAACATCCGTAAAAGTGGACAATCAATTAAACTGATCCTAGAGCTCCGTGTTTTTTTATTAGGATCTGTGATATAAGAATGAATTTGGGTCATGGACCCAGATGGCCATGGGACCGTCCTTCGGAAGATCCGGAACATCCGTAAAAGTAGTAAATCCACGATCCTGATTCTAGAGTTCCGCGTTTTTTTTTATAAACATTAGGAACTGTGATGATAGAAAGAATTTGGGCTTGTGACATAAACATGAACCTGATGGCCATAGGACCGTCCTCCGGAAGATCAGGAACATCCTTAAAAGTGATCAATCCATGAAACTGATCCTAGAGCTACGCGTTTTTTTTTTTTTAACATTAGGATCTGTGATATAAGAATAAATTTGGGTCATGGACCTTGATGGCCATGAGACCGTCCTCCGGAAGATCCGGAACATCCGTAAAAGTGGTAAATCCACTCTCCTGATCCTAGAGCTCCGCGTTTTTTTAAACATAAGGAACTGTGATGATAGAAAGAATTTGGGCTTGTGACATAAACATGAACCTGAGTGTCCATAGGACCATCCTCCGGAAGATCCGGAACATCTGTGCTCTAGGATCAGGATCGTGGATTTACCACTTTCACGGATGTTCCGGATCTTCCGCTGGCGGTCCGATGGCCATCTTGGTCCATGACCCAAATTCATTCTTATATCACAGATCCTAATGTTAAAAAAAAAGCGCGTAGCTCTAGGATCAGTTTCATGGATTGATCACTTTTACGGATGTTCCGGATCTTCCGGAGGACGGTCCTATGGACATCCAAGCTCATGTTTATGTCAGAAGCCCAAATTCTTTCTATCATCACAGTTCCTAATGTTTATAAAAAAAAACGCGGAGCTCTAGGATCAGGATCGTGGATTTACTACTTTTACGGATGTTCCGGATCTTCCGCTGGCGGTCCGATGGCCATCTTGGTCCATGACCCAAATTCATTCTTATATCACAGATCCTAATGTTAAAAAAACGCGTAACTCTAGGATCAGTTTCATGGATTGATCACTTTTACGGATGTTCCGGATCTTCCGGAGGACGGTCCTATGGACATCCAGGTTCATGTTTATGTCACAAGCCCAAATTCTTTCTATCATCACAGTTCCTAATATTTATAAAAAAAAACGCGGAGCTCTAGGATCAGGATCGTGGATTTACTACTTTTACGGATGTTCCGGATCTTCCGGAGGACCGGTCCCATGGCCATCTGGGTCCATGACCCAAATTCATTCTTATATCACAGATCATAATGTTAAAAAAACACGGAGCTCTAGGATCCGATTCATGGATTGTCCACTTTTACGGATGTTCCGGATCTTCCGGAGGACGGTCCTATGGCCATCCATGTACATCCATGATCCATATATAGGAACCATGACTGTATTCTGGCTAATTGTGAACATTTGTGCCCATTAATCTAAATTACAGATCTTGCGCCACTTGCAAACCCCTACAAACACACCTTTCAAAAAAACGTGTAACAGCTCTTTTAGCTTTTTAAAAAAGTAGACGACTCTATTTTCAAGTTTTTTGCAATCAAAATCATCTAGAAACCCTAGGAATTCTAAAGGCACCACAATTTTTGAAATTCATTAGAAATGGCTAAGTTGTGCCATTGCAAACTTGCCGTTACACGTTTTTCGGAGGCATCGTATTCGGAGTGTTAAAAAATATCAAGAATTTTTTTTTTGTTTATTAATTTATTTGATAAGGCTCAACCGAATTAACTTTACAGAGCCGAGGATTCTTGGTCACTAAACAATTCATTTTAAAACTATAGTCAAAAGGTACAACACAATAAACACTTTATCTTCCGCTATCCAAAAAGCCTCCTCCGTCAGAACTGGAGCCGCTTCCAGCAGTTTCATTGTATGGCAAATTGTTGTACGCCAACGATGGTCAGAGCGCGTCCATTGCAGCAATGGACGCAAAACGTGGTCAGCACTCACACACTCATCACGAAACGGTTGCTTTCCAAAGTCGACGACGCATCGACCGAAAGAACTGCTGATGAAGAACAATGAGGAGGACCACACAATGGTTGCTGCCGAGAAAACAGACGATCGCGTAGCACACATCGAGAGTGGCCTGCTTTTGTCGACAGCCGAGTGAACACTGAGCTATCAAGAAATTATTCATCTGGATTCGTTGCTTTTCATTTGCAGGGATATTTATTTGGCGTGGATGTCATGTGCATGCTTTTTTATCTGCTGTGCTGATTTTCGTCGTTTGTATGTCAAAGTATAAAATCAATAATACAATAAGTCATATGAATAATGCAGAAAGTCGATGAAGAGAATCTGTCATTGTTTCTTAGGACGTAATGCATTGTTCAGCTTGAATTGTTCCGATACTTTAGCCTACACGCTAACTCTAAAGTACCCATTAATGAGTAAAATTTGACTCATTTTGAAGAAAGTGGCTTAACTCATGAAATGAGTAAAAGCGACTTTTACCATTAATGAGTATTCGAATAATACTTCATAAAATGGGTAGTTTTTAATCATCTTGTTTTTTCTGTAAATGAGTAAAAAGTAACCGTCTTATTGATTGTTTTTTTATTTGCTTCATTGGGCTGGCTGCCATCAAATATAAAGCACTGAGAAATATAAGGGATTTGAACATTTGTAAAAGCTAAAATCATTAAAACACTTCATAGTCTTTATTAAACATAATCACATAGGTAATCATAAACACTAGAATTAACCGATGTACTGGAATATGCTAGTGTTGCAGTAAGTTGTAGACATTATTGTAATTTTTGTAGGGTAAAGAAGTTGCCTCTATTCGTTCCAAATATACAATCGGATTTGGATTCCTGGGCATATAACCATCATTTTATTCTCCGAACCCGCTATTAATCTGCTAACCTGAAACGGGACCGTCGGTTTTTAGAATACATACCTAAATTTAATCATAATTACATTCTTCGTAGCAATCGGGTCTTGAAAGCACACAGAAATGCCGTGCTGATCTTCTCTCGGATCTTCCCCAACACTTAGGTTTGCGGTTTGACTCTTATGGAAATAATGGAACTACCCGATCACCCTTTTCACAGAATCAACACCGGCCGGAAAGAATCTGCTGCCTCCGCCGCATATTTTTGTGAAACGCGGTATTTATCGCTCGAATTCGATCAATTTGCAGGACATAGCACACGCGAAATCCGTTAACTTCAAAACACTTTGCTCTTCCATTTCACCAAACCCTTTTTTACCCATTTTTATTGCAAGAAGATAATTTTAAAATGATTAAAAATTACCCGCTTTTCATTTTTTGAAAATACCCATTTTTTGACAGTTTGGAATAATAGCATAAAAATGAGTCAAATTTACGCATTTAATGGGTACATTCAAGTTAGCGTGTATAGTGCAGGAACCAAAAGCAATGAGCTTTATACAAAGGTGAGGAAATCCGCACTAATACACACAAATAGATCAGCTGATTAGTGTTGTTTACTTTTTCCTTTCGCGTTGCCTACGTCACCATTTGTGTTTACGTTTTGATACTAGCAGTTTTTTCATCGCTGCTCGGTGTAACTTATCTGTTTAAATCGTTTCAGCCAGTGAATCTTTCGTTAATAATGCCGAAGTGTGCAGTGAATGTGTGCTTGTTTTCTTCTGCGGAAGCTGAAATAAGTGAAAGAACCGTGAGCTTCCATGTGTTTCCGAAGGACGGTAAAGCGCGGTCCACTGCACTGTGGTCCAAAACGGCAAAAAGTGGAACTTTATTCCTAGAGCCTAGCCTTTACATTTTAGCCATATAGTGTCTTCGGAAAAAATGTTTGTATAAATATCTTACATAATATAAAACTGTCAAAAAATTAGTCATGTCTTACTATGCAAAAAATAAAAACACTAACTTTTTTCTTTGAGGATATAGGGGAACGATGTCTTCAGCAAAGTTGTAGACAATGTAAAAACAAGCAACTTCGCTCAATACGTCAAAATTCTAAATCCTGTATTTTCAGAGTTATGGAGCTTTTTCTATGGAAGTTCCCTTAAATTTAGTTTTTCATACTTAACTTCTTTAAATTTCATTTTTCAAGTATACAATGTTCTAGATAATTATTTAAACAATCAAAACACACGTTTTTGCTGAAAATCATGAATCATTACAATTACTCCTTGTAAAGTTATAACAACTTTTATCTTTATTTTTCCATTACTTCATAAGCTTTTAGGAGAGAATGGGGCAAGTGAGGACACAAAACCAACTTTTTTTCTTGAAGCTTAGCTCAAGTACTATAAAGTTGGGAAGGTTTCATTTGTCGCTCCCTTCCCCAAATTTGAGTACAATAGCCTTATTATTTATGGTTTTTCATATATTTTTCACTTTCTTTTTTAGGTTTTTTATACATAATTTTTTAATCTTTAGTATTTGAAGTATATAACGTTCTAAATAATCTTAAAACAGTAAAAACACATGTATTTGTAGAAGACCGTTAGTCTCTACAATAATGCATTGCAAAGTTATAGCTTATTTTAACTTTATTTTGCTTTACTTTTTTGTTTATATGGGAGAATGTGGCAATGGGAACACAACATCATCTAGCCTTCTTGAAGCCCAAGTACCAAAAAGCTATGCAGATTCAACTTCACCCTCCCCTCCTCCTATTTGAGTATGACAACTTTACGCTGTTGCATATTTTCTTGTTTTTATAGAAAACTTAATATATTGAACATTCGCTGCAATAAAATTATAGCTCAAAAATAATACAACCATGTACTTACGCGAATAACATATTCAGTTTCTTTCTTCGTCCAAATGCTCACGACACATACACCTAAATATCAGCTAGCAGGCAGTGAAATCACACAAACTGTTATGCTATTCGCGTATAGCTCAAAAATAATACATGGTGTATTATTTTTGAGCTATAATTTTATTGCAGCGAATGTTCAATATATTAAGTTTTCTATAAAAACAAGAAAATATGCAACAGCGTAAAGTTGTCATACTCAAATAGGAGGAGGGGAGGGTGAAGTTGAATCTGCATAGCTTTTTGGTACTTGGGCTTCAAGAAGGCTAGATGATGTTGTGTTCCCATTGCCACATTCTCCCATATAAACAAAAAAATAAAGCAAAATAAAGTTAAAATAAGCTATAACTTTGCAATGCATTATTGTAGAGACTAACGGTCTTCTACAAATACATGTGTTTTTACTGTTTTAAGATTATTTAGAACGTTATATACTTCAAATACTAAAGATTAAAAAATTATGTATAAAAAACCTAAAAAAGAAAGTGAAAAATATATGAAAAACCATAAATAATAAGGTTATTGTACTCAAATTTGGGAAGGGAGCCACAAATGAAACCTTCCCAACTTTATAGTACTTGAGCTAAGCTTCAAGAAAAAAAGTTGGTTTTGTGTCCTCACTTGCCCCATTCTCTCCTAAAAGCTTATGAAGTAATGGAAAAATAAAGATAAAAGTTGTTATAACTTTACAAGGAGTAATTGTAATGATTCATGATTTTCAGCAAAAACGTGTGTTTTGATTGTTTAAATAATTATCTAGAACATTGTATACTTGAAAAATGAAATTTAAAGAAGTTAAGTATGAAAAACTAAATTTAAGGGAACTTCCATAGAAAAAGCTCCATAACTCTGAAAATACAGGATTTAGAATTTTGACGTATTGAGTGAAGTTGCTTGTTTTTACATTGTCTACAACTTTGCTGAAGACATCGTTCCCCTATATCCTCAAAGAAAAAAGTTAGTGTTTTTATTTTTTGCATAGTAAGACATGACTAATTTTTGACAGTTTTATATTATGTAAGATATTTATACAAACATTTTTTCCGAAGACACTATATGGCTAAAATGTAAAGGCTAGGCTCTAGGAATAAAGTTCCACTTTTTGCCGTTTTGGACCACAGTGCACTGGGTCAAATTTTGTGGACTCAACAGTGACCCGGGAAAAACCCTGTATATTTGCTCGCAGCATTTTTCCAATGAATGCTTTAAAAATAATGCCACCATCCAAAATATGGTGATGCCAGCAAGCAAGGCACGAAACATACTAGTAAAGAATGGTAAGTTTTTAATTTTTTACGTCACGCGTATCAATATTTATTAGCTTTTGTTGTAGCGTGTCCCACCATACGGAAACCATGTGTACCGGTATCCCATGCATCCGGTCGTGAAAAACGACGTGCATTGAAAGAAAGGAAAAAGATGGTAGAAGCGCTTCTCGAGGTACACGAAAAACAACATCCGGTTGACCAGCAGTTCGAGGATTCATGTTCACAGGAGCCATCTGAATGTTTTGTTCCAATGTCGGATGCAACTGAACAGACTGAAACTGTCGCTGTCAGCTCCGGATCAAACCTTGATGTCCTTCTGGAAGCAATCGAATTATCGGGAGGAGTACATGATTCTGGATTTTTCGACGTCGATGCAAGTCCGGTTGATTCGATTCACGTTCGTGCCGATTTAGAATCCACCCGCATTGAGCATTCCTCTAGCACCACCGCTGCAACCAGTGCTACAAAAGTAGGAAATCATGTTGCAAGATTAAACAGCCAAGTACGGCGCTTGAAAAGTACGGTCCAAGCACGAAACGATAAGATCAAGAGCTTGCGCTTGCGGGTAAGTCTTCTTTACTTCATTGAAAATCGATAATAAAAGGCTTCACCCACAGACAACACTAAATGCCAATCATCATTTATTCATTTAAGGGTTGATTTATATGTTTATTTGACCCCACTGGTGGGACGCGTAGGCATCTAATATGGAGTTCGATGCTCCACTCTTCCGTGATCTATTGAGTGCTCTGCCCTTCATACTGATATCCACAGTGTGCTCAACAGATGACGGTAGTGTCTTATAGCCGATGATTTGCAATCGAATTTGTTCATGGTGTTATGTCGGTTTGTCTATGATTCAACCTTGGCTTAAACATTTTTTTTTAACAGGTGATGCAGAACAACCAAAAATTCATGGCGCTGATGAACGTGATTAAAACAAAAGACAAGGAGTTGAAAGAGAAAGAACGACAACTTTGCGAAAAAGACTGTGCTGTGGAACATCTTCGAAAGGCCTGTGGTGAGCTAAACGATGTGAGAGAAGCCCACATAACCCAGCGTGTGAGAAAAGAGCTTGCCAAAGTTTTCACAGAGAACCAAATTGATTTGATACTTGGCAATAAGAAAAAAGTGGTTTGGACAGCGGAAGAAATTGCAAAGTCGTTCTCGTTGAGGTATGATTAAAATTTTTTTTAAATACACTACCCATCATAAAAAAACAGAATTTTCACTTAAACTTGAAAAATTCACTCCTCCTTTGTAATCTTGATGTCATTTTGTATTTTACAAGATGATTTATGACTTTCCTGTAGTGATTCTCTTCTCTACAAACTGGTTCACAACTTTTTTGAAGTGATTTAATAAATTTGCTAGTATTAGATAGTAGTAGTATTCCATAGATTTCTAAGGTGTTTTAGTTCTTGAATACTAATTTACTATTTTTCTGAATTGATTAAGTAAATAGCAAAGTGATTATTGATTTTTCTAAAGTGATTCACTAATCAGTAATTGATTCTAAACTTTCCTGAAACGATTCCTTACTTTGTAAAACTTTCCTGAAATTTTTCGCTAAATTAAATGTTTATAACGTTTTACAGATACCACAGCAAAGTCGCTTATGAAGTGCTACGATCAGAATTTAAATACCCTCTGCCATCCTTGCGAAGCTTGCGTGAATGGGCATCTAAAATCAATATGCGACAAGGATTTTTGGAAGACGTGTTGACTTTTCTTCAAATTGCCGGTGCTCGCATGTCTGATCGAGAAAAAATCACCGTTTTAGTGTACGATGAAATGTCTGTTAACTCCACCTGCGAGCTCGATAAGAGAAACGATGACATCATTGGACCACATTCGGAGATGCAATTAGTAATGGCTAGAGGATTGTTTTCCCAATGGAAACAACCGATATATGTCGGTTTTGACGTGCAGATAACCAAGCCGCTCCTTGAAGACTTGATTACACGGTTGCATAAGATCGGATTCATAGTCGTCGCCAATGTCCATGATTGTGGAGGTGGTAATCGCGGTGTATGGAGAGATTGCGGTGTCAACTATGAAACGAAGCGGACATCGATGAAACATCCAGTAACTGGAAATGACATTTTCTTCTTTCCTGATGCTCCTCATCTTTTAAAGCTTATTCGTAATTGGTTGTTGGATGCCGGATTTCTTTATAAAGGTGAAACAATGTCATCGTCAAACCATGCATCAATTTACAAATTTTACTATTTTGATCTAAAACAGGAAAACTCGTCACGAAAAAGTTCCTGGAATTGCTCGTTCGAAAGACTTCCACGTTGAAGAGGCCTTTGACTGAAAATGGAGAGTCAGGTTCCGTAGAATTCAATTCTCTATTTAAATTGTCTTTTAGACATCTATCTGTTCATGGCTCAGAACGACAAAACGTGAGATTGGCTGCCCAGCTATTAAGCCATACCACGGTAATTAATTTAAGAAGACACTTCGGTCAGTACGAGGAAGCTTGCCTGCTGGCGGAGGTAATTGAAACCGTAGACAAATGGTTCGATTTGATGAACTCATATAGCCTGAAGCAAAACATACCATCAAAAAAATGTTATGGAATGGAATTGGAACTTCAAAATCAGATTCTAGACAATATGGAAGCATTGATGCTGGATATACGAGTATTGGAGAAGCATTGTCTTCCTGCTTGTGCGAATATGAAGGTAAGTTTTTAGATTAACAAACTAACACAATTTAATAATATTCAATTCGATATTTCCAGCTATTTCAGCAAGCAATCCTAATTTCTATCGAGTCAACTAGAAAACTGTTGATTGAGGTGCGTACAATGCCTAATCTGGAAGATGGTTTTATCATGACTTATAAAGTCAATCAAGATTGTGTAGAGAATGAGTTCGCAATGGTTCGCCTCAACGGAGGCACACATGATCACCCATCACCCCTGCAAGCCCTGGACCGCTTAAGACTGATGATTCTCGGAAAAGGCTTGTCAAAGCAAGTTAAAGTCAACCAAAATACACAGAATATTTTGATAGAAGAGGATTATCTTATCGCAAAGGTGTTCCGTAAAGCTAAAATTGATTCCGGAAAATCGAATAGTGATGAAAGTGATTCCAGTGACGACGAAAATTCAAATCCATTTGTTCATGAGTCCAAATTACGGAATCTCGAGGAAGCTGACGGCTTTGAATATGCCATGGGTTACATAGCCAAATCTCAAACCAAGGATCATCCCAATTTAGGATCATTCACGTACCAGCTAGAAGATGGAAATGATCCAGGAATGAATAAGGAAAACTACGTTCAGGATATTTCGCATGGAGGGTTGGTGATGTCATCTCAGGAATGGTTGGAAGTTGGAGAGCAACTCGATTCTTGTTTCAACTGGATGCATAACATTGGACCAGAAGGAAGTGAAATTGGCTTTAAAAAGAAAAAAAATGTAAGTGAAAGGACTTTGCGAAAACTTAGAAATCAATTTCCGCAGTTGCCAGAAGATGTACTTAAAAACTATGCCAGAAAAAGGGTTGCAATTCGAGTGCGTCATATGAAGAAACAAATACTGGAAAGCAAATTACAAAAAGCTAAAAACCGTAGGCTGAAGTCACGGCTCAAAACACAAAAAGGAAACAGTGAAGTTAATCAAAATGATGCAAATGGTCCCACAAAAGTGGATCAAAGAAGTGCAATAGTGAGTAAGAATTCAAAAAAACTGAAGCATTTTATTAACTAGTATATAAGTTGCCATCATAAATGTAAACGACTAAATGATTCTTATTTTAATATACCTTTTGCATATATCCATGATAAATCAATATACTTACTACCAAAATTGAAAAAAAAGAAATTCACATTAAATACAAACTTATTCGTTCTTGCAAATAGAAAAGTGGACCAAGATGACCATTCTAACGTAAGTAGAATAAAATTCCACAATACTGACCTGAAACTAATTATATAATCCTGCTATGGGATTCCACAACAAAAATAAAACATAAATTCACAGGAAAATTACATTTTCAGCCTATTTTTTTTTACTTACGTGGTAAGATGATCAGTATGGGGCAAAATGATCACATGTACAACTTTAAGGAAAAATGTGTCCTTCAAATCCAAATTAAGTAACGTCAAAGGAAGTAAGCACTTCGAAACTAATCAAAACCTGAATTTATTAACCAATGGTGTGATCTGATTATAAGGTTATAAGGCAGATTCATAGCACTTTCCCCAGGGTAAACACGTACCCTAATAAACAAATAGGTATCATAAACGACCGGCAACCCCCTTGATAGAACTATCCCACAAATGGTTTATTTGAAAATCGCTGCTCTGGAACCATTGCAAAATTTTGAGTGATATTCAATCACATTAAATTGAATAACTACCAGCAAACACAATTTCCTTCATAACAACTGAATATCCAGTTTCAAATAGTGACGTCACCAAACCTGTCCTCACATTGTTTTCGTTTTGTTTCCCTACTAACACTATGGCAATATGCGTTGCTCCCCACCTTGTATTTACCTCATTGACCCAAAAGTAGGTAAAGCGGGCCCGAGATGGGAAATGACAGGTGAGCAGGAACTCACAGTCTCCCAGTGTTGGTGAGTTCTTTGCCGTTAATGTTCACGAAAAGTTCACTATTTTGCTATACAGAAATTCAAAACAAAAATTTTTATCTGCGGATTTGGACAGTTTTTGACCTGTTTCATACTACCGGAAGGTGTATGCTGGTCACAAATGCCGTGCCAAACTGATTTCCTACTCAATTAATCAATCTTTGATGTGAAATTCGCTAATAAACACGAGGCGCATTTCTTATAGCAAACATGCCATAACAAAATGGGCATGGTTCATTTAAGTAAACAAACTAACACTTCTTCCGACTGTGGCACCTCTCTTACTCGCCTGGAAGCGGGCCAAAGTAGTTTTCATTTACTTGTGTGTAATTCGTATGGAATTTTCCACTAGCTTTCTACCCAAAAGTAAGTTAGTTGTACCCAACAGTAGGTAAATATGATTATACTCAACGTTGGGTTCCCACACTTTACTACCCCTGTTGGATAGTTTTGCTTCTCCGTTTTTGACAACATTAGAAGGAGAAAAGAAGACAAACTAGTCAAAAGTAGGTAAAAGTGAACTGGCCGTTGGGTACTTTTTTTTTGCCGTGTAGTATACTGGATCCTCTCTTGCCCACTCTACTTTAGCCCAAAAGCTACACTAGAACAATCGCACATAAGTAGGGAATGTTTTTTTCACATTCTTTCAGTTTCTCGCCTGTTTCGTTTTACTGGCTTCAGTTGAGTTCCGAATCAATGTGCACGCTTCGTTCATCGTCCGTTTGGAAATCGAGGAGCGTGGGAATGATTTTTCCCGTGATTGATCACGACATTATTATTCTATTCTACTAACTGCTGTGGATTTCACCATAGGACAAGTCAACTTCAAGCTTAAAGAGTTCTTATTTCCCTCAACTTCAAATTTCGACGTTTTCCAATCAAAACAACTCGTTTCTCGTGGAAAAACATTTTGAAATCAATTTAAAAACGACTCAACTAACTTCTGTGTCGTCACGATACATGCAAGTTTCACTTATGGAACCGATAAGTTCAAATCCCTTAAGCTACCCGATGTTCCAACGGGAACATCTTGCGATTGCATATTGCCTCAGGGAATGGCCTTTCCTTTCATAATTTTCCAAGCGATCATGACTTCAGATTGTTTTTCCACCTAATCCACCCCATGGCCCATGCCATGAAATCTCTCATTTTTATCTCTACAAACAACAACAAATCGAGAGCGAGAGCGTGAGAATTACCAACTAACAAGTTCGCTTACTCTCTTGTATGTTTCTTTTTTCTCGCTTTTCCAGTCCAGCGCCAGCCCAGCAGCTTTCTGAGTTCTAAACCGCAAGAAGCGCATCACACTTCTCGATCCAGCTAGTCGCCCATCATCAGTCGAGTTTGGAACTCGCTTAGTAGTGGACGCGTATTTCGGCGAGATTGCCATCACAGTCAAGCAAAATCACCCACAGCTCTGTAGAACATCCCATACCGTGCCGGTCGATCCTATACATGAAAAACGGGAAGTGAGAGTGGTCGTTCGTTGGTGTGGTGCTGGGGAAAGTGTTCTAAGAGGATGCTCCTGCCCGAGAGATCGATCGATGGGCTGTGATCATACTTGGTCAGTCAGTGTGGAAGCTGCAGTCGGATCGAGCGGACGTTTCTTACTTCTTGTGCAGGCCTTCTCGGAGATACGTTGAAAGTGTGTGGTGATTGCGTGTAACGCGACGTTCCGCCGGAGAACTGGCTGCTGTGCTAAGTGGTTAAGCCATCAATCATTCCCGGGTGTGCTATTGAATATTGCAAGAACTGATAGATCCGCTCTGGAAGCTGGTACTTTTAAACGATAGGGACGACGACGTGGACTGTGCCGCGCCAATCAATCGCGTGAGGGTTGTGTGATATTGTTCTATCGGCGTGATTAACAGGACTGAAGAGCATGTGTTGTGGCTCGTCGCAGTGTTGCAGTGAAGGAAGAGTGGTTTCGGGTTGCCGGTCGAATCATTAGCCGGTGTAGGAAATTGGTTTTCTGCTGCCGCTTTTTTGCTGGATTCAGGTGAGTTATGCTAATTGGAACTAGAGCGATTCTTGTTTATGTTGGGGGAGAATTTTCGTTGAACGAACGGCTGCTGGGACCGCTCTAAAGCGAGAGTTAGTTATGGAATAAAAAAAAAGTTTTTTTTAATTGCGAAAAAATACGTTGCAAATAAATTGCGAATTTATTGCGTAAACAAAATTTAAATTAAATTTTTGAAAGACGCTACGTTTTATCTAAACATGCAGTTTTTTTTCCAGACGTTTAAGGTGTTTTTTGCCATTTTGATGATTTGAAGCCCATTTTTTTCGATTTTTCTAAACCTTGTTTTAATCGTGTTTTAGGCGATTTTGGATAATTTAATTTATTTTCCGTGGAATTAAATGTATTAAGTGGAATTAAATGGAAGATAACCTTTTTGCTGTTTTATTATTTTCCGTATTTTTATGGCAAATTTTTCAGAAGTTCTAGATTGGTTTTTAACGTATTTAAGGGTGAGAAAGTTTTAAGTACACGGCTGACTGAATCGCTTTTCATATAGGAGAAGTAAGCAACGAGTTTTTCAGATCTGCACGACGTCTGAAAATGCGACGTGGGAGGATTCTGACAATCTTGTCCTGAAAGTGATACTTTTTTTTTTCCTTTATTTGAGAGATTTTTAGCCGTAGGCTAGTTCATCTCTTAAGAAGGTGATACGTATTTACTTTTTTAAAGTCTTTTTGGTGATTTTGACGTTTTATATATTGTTGACGTTTTTAGGACTATATCAAACCTTTTAGTAGTCTATGGATTTTATTTTAGTATTTAGACAATTGATTGCGCCTTACCAATACTTTTATTTATGTCGGTAATCGAAGGTGTTTCTTCAACCAACTTGGGCCAGCGGCGAGCCAGAGAGGGGGCACTATGGCGGTAAATCGCACTGAATTGTGCCGGTTTTAAACGTTTCTGCGGTTTTGTGGATGGCTGTTTGTGGGAAAAAAAACTTAGCGCACACCAATCTTGGATCGTCTTTTTTATCAGTGTTCCGCAGGTGTGTCGATTGTGCCGGTCATAGAGCAAGCTGCGATTATTTGTAAAATACCCAACACGGCAGCCCGGTATTTCTGAGGCGTTGAATGTTTTGGTTTGAAATCGCAAGGATAAATCGATCTAGTGACAACCAAGGAGAAATGCAATGTCTACATTGGTTGTGGATGATGCTCAAATTCATAGTTTTCGTTGAGGATGACGCCGGAATTTTTCTTGTGTTCATAGGATAATAAAAGTACTCCAAGGCAGACCAGAAACCTAGCCTTTTGTGATTTGAAAATCAACGGTCGAAAAGAATGGAAGATGAATTTGACTTCTGTAATTTGTTTTGTGTGAGTTGCAGCATTATTTGAATTAAGGGTACTAATGGGGTCTGATTAACTGCCTCTTTCTCTCGAGCCCACGTTAGAACCTACATTTCAGATTTAAATCTATAAGTAAACCGAGAAGTGAACTACTGGTCTGAGTTCCTCTGGTATATTCAATTAGACAATTAGAGGATGTTCCTGAATATACAGTCAAACAGCACGTAATGTTGTTAACATCTTGAATGACAGTTGTCTAGAAGTGTTACCATTCTATTTACAACAATCCAATGCCTACGAGATTGTGCCGAAGGTGTGCCGAATCTAATTTCGGAACAATGTGTTGAGTGACTTACCCCTTGTAGCGGACACACACTTATAACGGACTACACGCGACGGAATGTTCGTAGAACTCGTGGGTTTCGGATCTCGCAGGGAAAACTCGATCTTTAGAGGAACGAATACTGCGGCAATGTTCGCGATTCGAACTGTTTATTGTTTTTTATTTGGATTGTATAAGCCTTTCAATTGTTCGTGGTTTTTAATATGGTATTCTGCTTTGATTATTTTTAAAAATGTTATCCTTTGTCGCCAACAACAATTCTCGATGAACAATACAAATGGTCCTGTCTGCTTTGATCGATTATCTTCATCGATTCTTCTTCCTCTTTTCATAACCACTGCTATGCAAACAGATTTCGCACTAATTCTACCACATATTTTGATAAAGGAGGTTCTTATCTAGCGTCCAAAACGTCAAATACAACAGGGAAAGGTTTTGCAGCTGAGTTATTGACGAAAGAGAAAGTCCATGAAGAGAATCGATCAATGCAGATAGGACCTTTTGAAATGTTTGTCTAGAATTGTGGCGTTTTTTAGATCATTTTACACTTCCGATCATAAGTTTGGGGTCACCCTTTAAAAAAACATGTAAATGTGTTTTGCTCATATCTCTGCCATTGTATGACCGATTTTCGATCTTTATGGGTCATTTGAAATGTATTTTTGGGCTTTTTTGGTCAGTCTAACATGTTTGAAGCTTATTTCGTGGCATTTTCAAAGTCTTCTAGGCAATTTTAGCGTTTTAAGGGACATTTTTTTAGGAAATGTTTTTGTTTTTGGTTATTAAAAAGTTGATAATTCTATTTGGCCGCCAATACTGTTATTAGTTGTTCCATTTCCTGGGATTTTTTGGCTACCGGAGATTCGGGAAATACATTGATACATTGACCAAGTGTGTACGTCTTTAAATATTCAAATATGTTGACTTCCCCGGAAGATTCCTCCGATTAATTTCGGAATTTCGACTTTACCCGAATGATTCATCTGATTTCTCCCGATTTTCCCTTCTGGTAGAAGTCTTTCTACAAGCCAGAAGTTTTTTTTTTCAACTATCAACTTCGTCTGGAATTGCCCTCCGACATCCAAGGATGTTTCTTCCAACTTCTCCCAAAAGTTGTTTTTAGATCTTCCCGGACTTTTCCTGACTTCCTCCAGAAGCCTCACATTTTTCCTGGAAATTTTCAGCAAGTACCGTTTTTTTAAGAGAATTATTTCTGGCTTCTGTCCAAAATGTCGACTTCCCCCAGATTCTGACTTCGCTCGGAAGATTCATCAGTCTTCTCCCTTAAGTGTCTTCCCATCTTTCCCAAGAAGTTTATGCCTGGATGGTTCTACCGTCTTCTCTCGGAGGTTTCTTCCAGCTTTCTCTGGAGTTCATGATTTTTTTCGGATTGCTTCCTGGTGTAGTTCGTAAGAAACTTCCTGGGGCAGTTTGGATGAATCTTCAGAATAAAGTCGGAAGAATCTCAAAAAGAAGGTTTAAAGAAAGTTGGAAGACACTTCAGGGAAGTCGGCATAAACTTCTTGGAAAAGACAGGAAAAAACTTCAACCAGAAATAATTCTCTCCAAATTTCCGGGAGAAATCAGAAAATTATGAAATTTTCTGGAAAAACCACGAAGCTTCTGGGGGAAGTCAGATAAAGTCCGAGAAGTGTCTTCCAGCTTTCTTTCGACTACTTTCTTTCTGAGATTCTTCCGACTTTCTTCAGAAGTTTCTGTCGAACTTCCCCAGGAAATTTGTTAGAACTCCCCCAGGAAGTTTTGTTAGAACTCCCCCAGGAACCCCAACTTTTTCGAATTATTCTGGAATTTCGTTTCGATATCCTTCTGGCTCCCCCCCCCCCCCGGAAATGGCTTCCGACTATTTAGGAAGTTTATTCCGACCTCTCCAGGATGTTTCTTCTAATGTCTCCAAGAAGATTCTTCCAACTTCCCCTCAAGCTTTCTCCGAAGTTTCTTTCAAAATGTGCCAGAAACGTTTCAAGACTTCTTTCGGTCTTTTTTCTTCTTTTTCAGAAAAGCTTATGCTTTCTTTTGAATTACTATCTATCTTTCAGCTTTCCCTGGAAAATTCTTTCAGTTTACCGGAAATTTAATTCATCATGAAATTTCTTTTGGTTGCTCCCAGAAGTGTCTTCCAGCTTTCTTTTGACTTTCTTTCTGCGATTCGTCCGACTTTCTCCAGAAGTTTCTTCCGAACAACATCAGGAAGTTTCTACTAGATTTTACAGGAAATTTCTTGACACTTCTATCCTAATTTTCTGGTTTTCGAATTGTTCTGGAATTTTTTTTTCGAGATCCTGCTGACTTCCCGCGGAAACGGTTTCCGACTTTCTAGGAAGTTTTTTTCCGACCTCTTCCGGATGTTTCTTCTAACTTCTCCAAGAAGATTCTTTCAACTTCTCCTGAAGATTTTTCCGGAAGTTTCTTTCAAAATGTGCCAGAATGTTTCGGGTTTTTTCTTCTTATTCAGAAAAGCTTCTATCTTTCTTTGGAATTGCTTTCTGTCTTTCAGCTTTCTCTGGAAAATTCTTCCAGTTTTGCCGGATATTTAATTAATCAGTTCCAAGAAATCCTTCTGGTTGCTCGCAGAAGTGTCTTCCGAACGACACCAGGAAGTTTCTACCAGATTTTACAGGAAGTTACTTGACACTTCTATCCTATTGTTTTGGTTTTCGAATTGTTCTGGAATTTTTTTTCGAGATCCTGCTGACTTCCCGCGGAAACGGCTTCCGAGTTTCTAGGAAGTTTTTTCCGACCTCTTCCGGAAGTTGGTTTTAAATTCTCTCAGAAGATTCTTCCGTCTTCTGCTGAAATTTTCCCCGGAAGTTTCTTTTAAAATGTGCCAGAAATGCTCCAAGACTTCACTTGATTTTTTTTCTTCTCCAGAAAAGTTTAGTATTTGGTCTCTCAGCTTTCCCTGGAAGATTCGTCCACTTTTCCCGAAACTTTCATTCATCAGCTCCAAGAAATTCTTCTGGTTGCTCCCAGAAGTGTCTTCCAGATTTATTTTAACTTTATTTCTGAGATTTTTCTGACTTTCTTCAGAAGTTTCTTCCAAACGACCCCAGGAAGTTTCTTCAAACTTCCACACTTTTTTTTCGAATTATTGTGGATTTTCTCCAACCTCTTCCGGAAGTTGATTCTAACTTCTCTCGGAAGATTTTCCCGACTTCTCCAGAAACTTTTTCCGAACTCGCACAGAAGTTCTTGTGATTTCATCTGGAAGTGTCTTTTTATTTTCCCGGAATTTTCTTTCAAACTGTGCCAGAAATGTTTCAAGACTTCTCTCGGATTTCTTTTCCTTCTCCAGAAGAGTCTTTCTTTGGAATTGTTTTTCAAACCGCCGTTGGATGTTTTTTCGCCTTTTCCAGGAACTTTCCCCCAACTTTCATTGGTTATTTTTGCTTTATTTTTCTTTCTTCGGAAAACATAAAGCCAAATGCCCAGAAATGGTGTGTTCTATTTATTTTTAGTTAAAATGTAAATCACACTGCCGATCATAAGTTTGGGGTCAGCCTAAAGGAAAAACATGCCAATGTTTATTGTTCATACCTCTGCCATTTTACGTCCAATTTGCATTCTCTAAAAGTCTTTTAAAAGGTCAGCCGATAAAGTAGTTCTAAGCATTTCGTAAAGATTGGTAGTTTTGTTCCTTATCGCAAAATATTAGACCCGTGAGATCGAAGTAGGTCGCGCTGAAGAAGTTACGTGTTTGAATTTTGCTCCCGTGTTTAACAAATTGTGAAGTTTCTTGCGAACATGTGTTTTTGCGTATTGGAATGTTTGAATCTGAGAGTGGAACAGTTAGAACTGATCGGACCGGGGATCGTGAGCCAACATGTGGAAGTTCATCGACAATGCTGCAATGACGGTGCGTTTATTCCGATGCACTTTTTCCCGAGGCCAGAGCAAGGGGAAACTGATCTTGTTATTATCAGGATCAAGGAGATGGAGCTCCATTTGCGAGGATAATTGATCTTAAGAATCACGAAGAGGCGGGCTAATTACAGATCATTCGGGTGAGATCCTTCCTTTTTATTTATTAGTATTCATAAACACTTTACCAAATTATGTTAAATTGAGGAGCTCGGCTAGCTTGGTGGTTGCCGCTTTTGCTTACTGAGTAGCAAGATCGTGGGTTTACTCTCAAGCTCCTCCAAAATAAAACAATTCCTAAGGTCGCATCGCCTGCTTAAGCGAATCTTGACCCAACTCCGTAGCATATATGGGGGTGTCGGTGAGCCGCTGGCCTCTCGTTAAATAGATGGTACACAGACAATATCCTTGCTTTCCCCCGAAACGGAAAAAATTGGGTTGGCCGGCAATGGCTATTGTCATGCTTTTCCTGTTCTGAATTCTAAATAGAAAGCCTAGGGGTATCCCACTCTAAACTTTAGTACTAGTATACATTAAATACGTTTAAATCTCTCATAGGTATTCTTAAGTATTTTTATGTAATTTAAAATTGCATAATTTCCATCGTAGTTACCGGTTGCTAGTGTCGTTGGTTGTTGTTGTAAGTCCCGTCAATTTTATAGTTTTCGTCACTTATGAAATGAAATTAATTCCTGTTTTAATCTATTTTAATTGCAATAAAATCATGATAATTTGTAAATGTATTTCAATTACGCTTATCTAATAGTGTAAAAAAATCGTGTTATTCAAATTACTGATGCTTTAGAGTAGAGAGGTTCTAGAACCTCTCTAGTTTCGAGCAGACTTTCCAGTGCGCTATCATGAATTTGGACTCCTTTACAGAGCTGTTCCATATTCCTAAGATGCTGATTGCATTACGCTTTTCGGGTTAGAAAACAGTGTTACTTTAGACTGGGGAAGTAGTTTAATTGACATTTTGCAGTCGATGTTTTCATTTGAACATAAATTTCCCAGTTTAAGTAATTGGAACCACCAACGACAAGGTGCTGGTGATTGAGGATTTCAAAAACACTAGCATCGCTATCATTCTGATCCGTAGTGGCAAATAGATTATCCCGGTTGAATCGAAGCGGTAGTTAAAAATGAAAGGTACATTGGGGTAAATGAAAAATGGTGGGACAAGTGGGTAAATGCCCAACCCATTACGGAACAAAGGATATTAAAAAAAAAATGAATCCAGTTTAATAAATTTTAGTGGGTAGACAACAATTACCCACTTGCGCCACCAATTTATAACTTATACTGTTCGATCTTTCCTGAACGTGACATGTTAAAGAAGTTGATTGGTTTGTTGTTTTTATTCAAAAGTTTGAATAATCGATACTTATTTATTCACATGTCATGTGTTGAAATAAATTGATTAAATTTAAGTTTTACAATCGTTGCTGTTAGTTAATAGAATCAATGAAAAAATGAATTCTACATCAACACATAGAAGATATGGCTTATCAATCATGTCCAGCTCTAATAATTGTTTAACAGATGAGAATTGACGGTTCCATATCCGAGAAAATGTAGTTCATATTTACAACATGTTTACTATGTGCGCCATAATTCTGCACATTTCGCCAAAATGTTGCAGTGTTTTACAGTTTTATCCTAATTTATATTTTTACCATGCACAAGCGGCTAATACCTACCATCGTGTTCAATTCAATTCAAATTATACACAATTTCAAATTATTTTTGAAATTTTCAAAACAGGCTCTTTACCGCAGAATAAACACGTTCGGTGGGAAGCTACAAGATGAAACAGATGCCACAAGCTCGGCAACAAGCACAATGCGAATGGTTTGGAAAACCTTCACAATTTCTTGTTCAGATTCGATAGCCCTAAGAGTCTTAAGTTAGTGTTACATGGCCTAATCATAACGGTCGAAAAGTACTTAATCTTATAACGCAACGATTGATAAAACCAAACAAACAACGAAGGGAAAGGTTCCATGATTGTCAATCTGACTTCTTCCTGTAACATGTCGAACGAATCATCCTAAATGCGCATCAACGTGTGACATATTTAATAGTGCAGTATAATGCGAAAATGATGGAATCGGTTTCTACATTGGAGAAATAATCAGCGGCTGTTTTTTCCACCGTTGACGACATTAATTTATAGGTGAATTATTTTTGCAATGATCTTCTCTTATTCCAAGACCATATCTTGATGCCTACAAAACAAAAGAAACATTTAAAATAGCTGTTAAAGCTTAAAATATTAATACTGCAGTTTTCAAATATTCACACAAAATCCTTGACGACATCCGATAAATAAACAACTAAAATGTGTTTAGCAACGGTGGTAACAACCTGAGTGGTGCGAAGTGAAATTTTCTTCATGTTGGTAGTGTTGAAATAAACGTTTCATCACCGTCGGTTGGTAGAGAGAAGTGTCAAACGGCTTTTTGTGCAGAGCCGATTCGTGACTTTGTGATTGTTTGTTGACATTGTTCATAGCTGGAGTTTTTACGGAGTGGAATAAAATTCAGAATGAAGTGTTTTGCTCACTTTTGCAATTATAAAGATGGACACGACGACATTTAATCTCATCCCTGTTTTGCTTCTGTCTGCAAAATATACTTTTCATTTCAGGGAAGTCAATAAAGAATAAAACCCTGACACATCCTCTACCTGACTTGCAATCAAACATAGTAATTTTTATTTGTATAAATTGTTGCAAATCAGATGCAAATTTAATGTGGCCGACGATATCTATAGAAGTGCTGTCAAAATTCCCTGGGACCTCCAATGGCAACGATTTGACTTCCCTCCAAATCGTGTGAAACTCGAACATGAAAACTCTATAGAACCCCCGTAGAACCTCGCTGGCAGCAACTAAAATATCCACTGAAACCTCTTCTGTCGCGGGAAAAATCTGTTGAAATTTCCTGGAACTTTTGTACTATCATCACAAATCTCCTTAGAACGTTCTCCGAAGTCACAGTCGTTCCTGAGCGAAAAAAAATCGGGGGGGTTTTTTTCAGCGCAGGAGTCTACTTTGGTCCAAAATACGCAATAATACTGTTATTTTTAATTGTTTGAGTCGTTTCGAATCACGTTTTTAAAAAGATCAAAAACATTACTGAAAAATATTTATTTTTTTATTTTGGACGATAACAATACTTCTATATATTTCAACGAACCACAATGATAAAAAAGGGGTTCGATTTGACAGCTCGAAAGTGGTTCGATTTTGAGGTCCGTCTTCGCACCACTCAGGTAACAACCTAATGCAAAATATAGGTTAAGTATTTTTAAGTATTTGCAGGTATCTTAGGTATTTGTAAAAACTTTCTGAGTATAACGCGAGAAATATAAAGTTTAGAGTGGGATGCCCCTAGTAGAAAGCTATTCACTCCCAAATAGTTTTGCTTAAGAAATTAGAATAAGAACGTTAAAGTAGATACATGACAGTTGCCAGTATGCAATCTACGAATTACTCCGTTGCAAACGCAACGCAACGCAACGAATTGTTTAGCTTTTAGAACAATTCTGAGACTGACAATTCTTAAACTTATTCGAATTTCTGGATATAAAAAAACTAATAGGGTTACGGGATGTGAAGGAAGACATTCCGCGCAACTACAATAAACCGGACTAGTTCATGTTGATCTTCATCAAGCTTTGTCTACAATTTGGACTTCTACATCAACACATGTCAGGTAGCCTTCAGGTTCAATTGGCTAAACTTGGTGAGTTCGTTCCATTTTGTAAATTTTTATCTTTTCAAACCAGTAACGTTGGGAGATCGTCTTTTTGTGGTGCGTTACTGGTATAAGATTTACCACCGAATCCTAGTCGTAACAATTTCAAACTAGGGAATCAGGATTTTCCAGTAATCAAAGGATCACATTTTAGTCCTTGCTGCTTTTTATGACTTGATAATAGTGACATGACTCGGGTAGTGACCACCGCGCCGTTATGCATTTCTATATTGTATATTTCAAATCAAAATATTGTTTATGTTCATAGATTTCACATAATCCTTTTACCTTTGTCTTTCTCCTTTTCCATTGCTCCTTAAGCCATAAAAGGCTAGGACAAGAGTTAGTGCTCATGTCCCAACCGTCAGAAGAAAATGGAGCATCACTTAACCTTTCTAGCTTGGATGCTTCCAACGACCAACCAATCATATAACTACCAAAATCGGAACGTACGGTACGAGATGTCCACGTTTCATCCATTTATTGGATTCTGAAGCATCGTGTTTAAATCTTCGATGCTTTCTGAATCATCTTGCCCCTTAAATGCTGCACAGTAGGCCTTGCAGATCTCTTCAATTATAACTTGGCTATCTCAAAGAAGAATGATTGATCTGTTTGCCAGTTTGCCAGTTTTCAAGGAAAATAAACTGCAAAGTTCACAGACATCTAACCTGAAATTTTGGAGATCTAAGTTATCAATATGGCTGTAAAATTGACCTTTCATATACCCTGGGTGGTATTTTGAGAATTTGTCTGCGTTTCCTTGAAATTCGTTACAGGATGTCTTTGGAAGTCAATAATTTTTTGTTCTGAAAAGTGTTGCATATATAAGAAGAATTCCATCTCAATGCAACCACTGACTCGTTACGCATTTCCGTGCAAAAAGAGCCTGCTTTTAACGGATTATAAAATCATTGAGCTGAACTTTTCCTTATCACAGAAAATCTACCTTTAGGCACACATTCGTACCGTAATTCATTCGAATCCCCCCCCCCCCCCCTGTACTTACGACCGTCCGCGTAGGGCCGTTCGTGTTGGCTATTGGCTCACAACATGTGGGGTACCTTTTTGGGCATTATATGCATAACTGATTCGCGTTTTTTGCCCTCCCTGTCTCTTCTTAAGCTTTCTTCCACGACACCATCACCATTGGCGAAAACCATTAATACAACAACCTCGGCGACAGTGCGAACGGCGGTGGTGGCGGCAGTGACAGAGCGGAGGGTGGATCGAGATCGCGCGGCCCACTATTCGCCATCGGAAAGCGAAGGTGCGTAAGGAGAATAATCTTTTTGAACTTTTCCCCACCACCTCTGGGCTTCCTCCCCTCTCTCATCCCCGACGAAAACGTGTGGTTGCACTCTCATGGATGGACGAAAATGCATTTTTTTTTTGTCTCGATTCGGCTTGCTTGCTGGTCGGCTCGTTGCATGCATGGAATGCATGCCTTCACAATGATCGACCGCCTGCCATAGCTAGGCAGTGTCATTATAATTTATACATATCTCGCGCGTCCACTTGAAAGCATGCGATTTTTTAGTTTGGTCATCTCGTCGTTCTGTTCGTTTCGAGTATTATTGCTTATCGAGCGTGTCCTCTGTCTTTAGTGTCAAAAAATGTGCCTGAGTGCTTTCGGCTGGCCGGGTTTGGCCACAGGACCTGACAGGTGGGGTTGAGAATCTTTCTCCTCTAAACTCCGTCATAAATATAGCGAGGGAAGATGCTGTCCGAAGCGATGAACCCACACGAGAAGGGAACAGAGAGCACGATAACGAATAGCATGTGCTTTTGGGTGTTCACCTTAGCTGCTGTGGCTCGCTGGCTGGCAGGAGATTTAAACCTGTTGTTTGAGATGATAGCAGATGAGATTTTGGGCTGCGATTGGGGGTACCTCCTTCCTCGCCTCCCGGTAGACTTTGAATCATCTCAAAACGTTGTAGGTATATGTATATTTTAATTTTTCGAAATTCTTCATCAAACGAGTAGCAGCAGCGGGTGTGTGAAGCCGAAAGCAAGCCCGTGATACCGGTCCGACGTGCTAGCCATCCAGTCTCGTCCGCCCGCGGAATTGAGAGATGTGAAGGTTCAGTCGGCTCAGTTCGATGCTGGAATTCAACGTGACCGGTTCGGTTTTCGTCGTAAGTATACCTACAAAAGAGGCAAGGTATCCCGAAAAGTCTCGCGAGTGGAATTTCGCAGCCTCCGTGGAAAAGACAGTCGTTGGTTTGTGGTGTCGTCGTCGGTGTTGTTATGCGGCGTGGATGGAATGCAAGTTTTGGCATTTTTCGGTGCTGTTCTTCGGCGGACTAATTGGTGATAACTGATTACCCGTGGTGGACATTTTTCGGTTGTGGTGGTGCTGCGGTAATGTGACTCAGCAGGTCGCTTCGCTGGATATTCGTAGATGATTTGAAAAATCTGCTGCAACAAATGAGCATATGAAGAGACGACATTTAACTTTCAATCATGAATTTAGTATGGTAATCAAATCACCAGGTAGATTTTCGAATCAGTTTTGATATTGTCGCGTTATAAATAGTGTTATTACTTTCGCGCAATTATAATCGAAAAAAAGGAAATTGATCCATTATCCGTGTTAAAAATTTACAAAGCAGTTCGGTTGTCTTCCAATCCAGTCGAATTTGTTTTGCGGTATCAGAAGGATATAGTTGCATAACCATTGAAAGTGAACTCAAAATAAATTATCAAGTCAATTGGACGACTGACTGCACCAGTTCTGACCATGTAGTCCATCTCTATTATAGACTTTACCATTTAAATATGAAGTAACTGCTCAGTTGTCCCGTAACGCGAGTAGATCACCATTTCGTGGTGTGCTACTGGTGTAAGATCTATCGCACTGAAATTTAGCCCTAAGCTCTTCTTGTTGACGGTTATGAGCCTCGGTTTTGAGAGTCTCCGATGAACTGAGATTGGAAACTAGGAGAAGTTCGAACCAGGGTTCTTATGCATGGTCAAATATCAGTACCATCGCTTGTTTTTGTCACTAGAACTCCCAGATTTCATCAGATAATACGCAACATCACAATTGAATGAGGTTTCTTTGTGAGAAGAGCAGGTATGTATGATAATTGTCAAAAACGTAAACAAAAACGACTAACTCAAGACCAACAATTAAAATGGCCTTAACTCCATTTTGTAAACAAACCTTGTAAGGACATTTTCTCGCGAACCGAAGTCCGCAAAGGCAAACCAACATAATTAACAGGTAGGGGAAATTCCCCTCTCCCCGATTGTGGTTTAGGTTTGCGAGTGAAGGTTTCGGTTCGCGAGATAATGGCCTTACAAGGTTTGTTTACAAAATGGAGTTAAGGCCATTTCAATTTTTGGTCTTGAACTGATTGCTTTTCAATAGTAACGAACGAGCTACTACGACATGGACTAAACTAAGGCCATATCAGGCATAACATTTGATAACGGCACAAAAGCATTTGTAAACAAACTTTCTAAGGCCCTTTACACGCGAACCAAAGTACGCTCAGGCAAACCAATACCACTTTCGGAAAGGTGTTGGTTGCCCCTATCCGATGATATTGTTGGTTTGCGTGGGCGTACTACGTACTACGTACTTCGCGTGTAAAGGGCCTTAGCAAGTTTGTTTACAAATGCTTAATTGTGCCATTATCAAATGTTATATTATATTATAACAACAAATCAATGATAGGGTAGTTTGCCAATTGTTGTACAGCCTAGGGGCATCCCACTCTAAACTTTGTATATCTCGCGATGGACCTATAAAGTTCTAACAGATATCTTGGATATTTATAAATACTCAATAATACTTAAGAAATACCTAGTACACGATTGCTTCCCTGGTTGCTACACCCAACCGGTGGATGTAAGATTCGCTTACAATTATGTGGGATTCATCATCAGAGGCATTCCACGAAGGTTCCGATCATTTCCAATTAAGCTGAAACTTTGCACAGTTGTTCCTTTTTAGTAAAGATGCCAATTTGTTTTATCAGTTCTTCAAATTGAATCATGACTACTTTTTGAAAAGGGCCTTTGTAAAAATAGTACTAATGTGTTTAAAAATATATATTGCCGAAACGCTTTGTTCGATTGATTTGGTGTTCTCAGCAAAGTTGTAGATATTATTTTGGCAATTGTGTAAAAAATAGACACTGTAAAAAATTTTGTTTGTTTCAATGAAAAAAATTATATTTATTATTAAAAAAATTAATTTCTCAAAAAGCACATTTTTGGTTTGAACCGGTTAAAAATTGATACTACAATTTTCGTTTTAAGCCTCATTGAAGCTCTAGAGTATGCTACCAACTGGCAAAGTTTGGTGATGGTAAACTCGAAAACAAAAAAGTTATGATTTTTTGAAAATTTAACGATTTTTACATTTGCATTTAAAACACATGTTTTTTAACCGTGTATATTTGTTCTAGAATCGAATTTTAACTTTGCACAACTTTCTCCAAGACACCATAGCAATCAAGCAAGCCGTTTTTGCAATGTATTAAAATGTTTATTTTATAAGCGCTTTTCTACACAGGCCCTATTGGAAAAGTAGTCGGGGTTCGCTATTACAATTTGTAATAGCGAATTCCGACTACTTTTTTATTTATAAATTTCAACTTAAATCCATAAAATACATTTTTCTGCTCTTTTTTCCTTATTTTTTATTCGGAAACCTTATGGACAGATGATACATAATTTATTTTCATTGTAATACACTTACTTTCTATTTTTATTTACAGCACTTCTTAAATACATCGAATATTTTGGCATCATTATCATTACAGTTTGAGTAACGTTTGGCTTTAATTTTATTTTCTGAAACAGGAATGAAAGAATGAAGCTTTTGAGTTCCTTGAATTATTGTTGCATTATTGTATCATCAAATAAAATACACACGGTTGAAAAACATGTGTTTTTAATGAAAATGTAAAAACCGTGAAATTTTCAAAAAATCATAAATTTACCATCACCAAACTTTGCCAGTTTGTAGCAAACAATATGAGCTTCAATAAGGTATAAAACGAAAATTTTCAAAAATGTACTTTTTGAGAAATTAACTTTTTTAATAACAAATATATTTTTTTTCATTGAAACAAGCGAAATTTTTTACAGTGTATATTTTTAACATTATTTCTAAAATTATATCTACAACTTTGCTCAAGACACCAAATCAATCCAACAAACCATTTCAGCAATATATATTTTTAAACTCATTAGTACTATTTTTACACAGGCCCTGTTAGAAAAGTAGTCGTGATTCAATTTGGAGAACTGATAACACAAATTGGCATCTTTACTAAAAAAGAACAACTGTGCAAATTTTCATCAAAATCGTCAATCTGCAGAGAATTGCTCATCAGAGGATGTTAGTGGAGACCGCATGAACCGAGGATGAGAGATTCGAGACAAGTGTGTGCGTCGTTCTAAAATGTTCTACAATGTGCGTCGTTCTACAAGCTTACTGGTATAGTCGAAAGCGTAGATGGAACACGAAATAAAAAAAGACAAAAAACCATTACATCATTGCATGGTCAATTCCTAACATTCGTTGCGATGTTCATGAACAGAGGATGATAGGAAACGGAACTAACATTCATTGTAATAGATTTTTTGTTTGCGTGTAGACAAATGTCTGTTGTTTGTTTATTCCATGTTCAGGGCTGTTACAACAGGCGCGGATTTCGCGAATTTCGCGGATTTCGCGATTTTCGTGGATTTGTCGTGAATTTGAACGTTCAGTCGCGAAAACATTAAATGATGTCGCGAAAATCGCGAAAGGACTGATGTGCTGTCACAAAAATTTTGGTAACCTTTCCGGATTATTTTGCTGTCATCAATTTTGTTGTTCATTTGGCTCTCAATTTTTAACCGGTTCAAACCAAACACCCTGCAAATAATCGAGAAATGATCTCAATTCTACAAGTTACACCGGATTTACACGGGAATTCCCTGGGGTCTGTCCAATGTGAGACATTTTCATGGTTGTTTATTTCCAATATGAACATAACATTTTTCGTTATCAAATCATAAACGAAATGTATACATACGAGTAATTGCCATGTATACCGGATATTCTAGGTTCTCTAAATCGTCCTGGAGCTCAGTTGATTTGTTCTACTATATCAACCGGGACTGCAATGATGTATGTAGTATCGAAATATGTCCAAACAGATTCAAAGTACGTATGTGGATCGTTTCCGACCTATTTCTACGTATACAAGATGTAATTGGTTCTGAAATCATTCTGGAGATCAGATTATTTTTCTACTAGATCACCCAAGACTAATTCAATACCTGTAGTACCGAAATATGCCCAAACAAATTTGCAGTGTCTATGTGGATCATGTCAACCTATTTCCGGGTATGTCAAATGTTCTAGGATTTCCAAATCGATATTTCGATACTACCAATATTATATCAGTCTTTAGTAAAACAAATCAGATCTAGTAAAACAAATCATCTGAACTGCAGGACGATTTGGAGAACCTAGATCGTGTGATATACGTGGAAATAATTAAACATTATCCATATAGACACTATGAATCTGTTTGTATATATTTCGATACTACAAACTTTATCCCAGTTATGGTTGAACTAGTAGAATAAGAGCTCCAGAACGATTTGGAGAACTTAAAATATCTGGTATACATGGCAATAGTTCATGCATGATCCACATAGACACTGTCTGGAAATATTTCGATACTAAAGACATTGTCCCAATCTCGGTTGATTTAGTAGATCAAATTATCTGAACTCCAGGACGATTTGAAGAACCTTGAACATCTGGATTACTTGGAAATAGCATTATTGCAGTCTTGGTTGATCTAGTAGAACAAATCAACTGATGTTCTGGACGATTTCACAGATATCCGATTCGGTTATGATTGGACAACGAAAAAGTGCTAGGTTCATATTAGAATAAAAAAAATTTCATGAAAATGTCTCACCATTGGACACAGACCCCAAGGAATATCCGTGTAAATACAGAACCGCGACGTGACCAACAAGTGTGACTTATGAAACTCTGGTAATTTCTCCATTATGTGCAGTGTGTTTGGTTTGAATAGGTAAAACATTGAGAAAAATAGAGCCAAATTAACTAACAACATTTAGGACAGCAAAATACGTCAGAGACGCAAAACTTAATTTTCAAGAAAATTTTCATTTCAAATGAAAATACATTTTTTTTTTATTAAATAATGTTTCATCAAATCTAGGCCGGTATTATTCAATAGAATCTCATAATGTAAGGGTGTTTTATAATGTTCACTAATTACTCAGAATTTATACTGTGCATAAATAACTGAAGATGATACATTGTTATTTTTTCAAAGGCTACAAACGATACTCCTTTAGCTCAGTCGGTAAAGGCGCAGCTACAAAGCAAGTCCATGCTGGAGGCGACTGAGTTCGTTTCCCGTCCGGTCTATTAATTTTTCGGGTTGGAACATTTCTCTGCTTCCTTGGGCATAGGATGGTACAGGCATAGAAAGCTCTCAATTAAAATGTGAAATTACTTCAAAGAACACTAAGTTGAGAACAGGTATAAATCTAATATGCTATACATATAACAATAAGCTTGAAATGCCATGTAGTACCTACCTAGTATACAAATGGTATTTTTAAGTAATGAAAACAGTTTTTTTTGTCGCGGGTTAGTATTTGAAGTCGCGGATTTCTTTTGAGAAATCGCGGATTTCGCGGATCAAAGTTATAAAATCTTGTAGCAGCCCTACATGTTTTATGTGTTAGGTTGGATTTTGTGTATTGCGAGCGTTAAAGTATTTTGTGACTAAATCATATCAGAGATTTTCAACTTCAGAGGAAAGGACAGTTATAATTTAAGTTTAAGAGAATGTGTCGTTTCTTCTGACATACGAAAATTAAAAAAAAAATCCTCCAGCTGCACCGATTCTCAACTTGAAGTACCCGTTGCTTTTATTTAAGTAGCTATACTTGAGATAGTATCTAAGCAAACACACTTTTCCTGAACAAGTTTTATTAGACATTCACTCCTATACAAGACTGCATAGTTAACGTCGAACCGTTTCCTAATTTACTCTGCCATCGTCCTCATGTCCTCTTCTAATTTTGAGGTAGCTTCAAAAGCACTATGGTTAGGCTACCTCGATATGCCAGTACGAACAGCATCTCTTGCATCTGTACAGAAACCTCACCAAAGTCCCCTTGAACGATGACTGCAAATAGAATATTGAATATTTGATGAGTAACAGCAATAGTCAATTAAATTATATTGAAATCATCAAAGTAGTTATTTTATCCTATCAGTATGAGTATAGTGAACTAATAGAATTGCTTACCGTAAAGCTCTTCAGTAAACATTTTGCACAATTCACTTTCGAACGCGTAATGTCATGACATGTTTTATAGCATGCTACAAGCCTAAATCATGATCCACAGAACCCTCATAAAACCAAAATTGTTACTTGGGTATGAACCGTTATCCCAATAGACTGGGACCAAGCGTCTAAAACGATCCAATTATTGAACATCAATGCTTTTCCTTTAAATTTGACATGGTTGATGGATGTATTGCAATAGATAGTTGGATAAAAGAATAATGAGCATTTTCCTATAAAGATTACTTGAGTTAATTGAATTTTATGCTAGTAATGGCTTATTTTACAATTAAAGATTATTAGCTGAAAATTGAGATTTCACCTGAAATCATATGTAAAATTTCAACAATATATACGTAAAACAAGTTTAATTGTAAAACAAGTACATGGTAAAACAAGTTTATTCACAATATTTCTAATACGGAATATAAAAAAAAACTATTTTTATCATTCTGCAACATGTCACCATGATTGGTAAACGTCCTGTGCATGGATAAGTGCTGCACAGTAAACAATGTGAAGTGTGCAACAATTGGCAACTTACACTATGTGATTATGACCCGAACAAAGGATAGAGAATAAAAACTGTTCAGGAAACTGGAGACTTATTCCAATCGAAAATAAATTTTTGGTGGTGAGAAGAGTTTCAGGAATCGCCATTAATCTTAATCCATTCCAGCGTTTCGCGCACACATTTTCATATAGGGTAGGTGTTTCTGCTCTAGAATTCGCCCCTTTGCTAGAACATTGTCACCTTTCTACGAAATTTTGTGAAGAGTCACTTTTTTCCCCAAATTTTCTTAATCAAATCAGGTAGTAACACATGCATAAAAGCGTAAAAATAAGCTTCTAAATGAAAAGTTAACATTTTACTCTGTGTGTGTGTTCTCTGAACACCTTGGAACTGAAATTCCTTTAGAGTTTCAGAAATTATTCCCGGAATGAGCTAGAAATTATCCTCGGAATTCGCTTGAAATTTTGCCTAAAATCCCTTTGGAAGTTCACTCAAAATTTGATTTTCTCGGTATTCTTTTCGAAATTATCTTGGAACTATCTGCAAGATGCACTAGAAATTATCCGCAGAATTTTCTTTGAATTCTCTCCAGAAATATTTTGGAACTGTCCTAAGAATTCAATATCCTTGAGGTACTTCTCGGAATATTCTAGAACTTTTTTTTTCTCAAAACATCCTGAAATTCCCCTAATGTTACAGAAGAATTTCCTCTGTATTCTCCAGAAATTCTTCCCGAAATGATCTTGAAATTATCCTTGGAATTTCCTTGAAATTTTGCCCAACATCCCTTTGGAATTTCATTCAAAATTTGATTCTCTAGATATTATTTTCAAAATTATCTTACAACTATCTGCAGGCTTCACTAGAAATTATTCGCATAATTTGCATGGAATCATCCCCAGAAATCTTTTCTTTTGGAACTTCTCTTCAGAATTCAATACCCTTGAGGTTCTTTTCGGAAGTCAAGTTTAAGTTGTCCGTCCATTCACCAAAACATTGCAGTTTTTTACCAGAAATGTTCAATAAGGCTTGCCCCTCCATTTACCAGAACTGTACAATTTTGACATCAGGAATTATCAATTCAGCTACCCCCTTCATGCAGCAGATTGAATCTTACACCAGAAATGTTCAATACAAACTTGCCCCCAGAAAATTTAACGCCAGAAACATGTACACCAGAAAATTTTACACCAGGAAATTTCAATTGACTAGAACGATGCAAATGATTCACCGTTAATGTTCAATAAAATTGTTCTCCAATCTTCTGATTGGTGCAGATTTCCTTTTTCCATTTTCCACCAGACATTTTCAATATAGCTTGCTTCTCCTATCATCAGAATGTTGCAGGTTTTCCACCAAATAAAACTTGCCCCTATTTGGGGCTGTCCATAAACTATGTAGACAATTTAGGGGGGTCACAATTATCCACGGCCCATACAAATTTTATTTTATTTTGTATGGACAATTGTCTACGCAGGGGGAGGGGGGTCAAGAATCCCAAAAAAACTGTCTACGTAGTTTATGAACAGGCCCTTTTCAGATTTTTCAGCATAAATTTTCAGTAAAGCAGCTTCCCTCCAATCATAAGAATGGTGCAAATTTTACACCAGAAATTATAATTTAAGTTTCTCTATTGAGCAAAAGGATGGAAATTTGAGACCAAACATTTGCCGAAAAGCTTGCCTATCCATTCACCAGAACGGTGTAGATTTTCCTCCAGAAGTTTTCAATATAGCTTAATTTAAATAAAGCTTGTGCCTTTATTTACCAGACCAGTGAAAGTTTTCCACCAGAAATTTTCTGTTAATTTCATTTATTAGAGCGATACAAATTTTGCACCAGAAATTAATTTTCAATAAAGCATTCTCCTCCATTCACCAGAATGGCGCACCAACAATTGTCAGTGAAGTTTGTTTTACCATGCACCTTTGTGGTGCAATTCTCAGGCACCAGAATGGTGCAAATTTTTCACCATAAATTTTCAATGAAGCCAATGAAGCTTGCATTCATCAGAACGATGCAAATTATGCACCAGAAAAATTAATAAACATTGCTTCTACATTCACCACAGTATTGCGAACGTTTCACCAGAAATATTCAGTTAAATGTGCACCTCCAAATTTTAAGCGTGATTCAATTTTTCCACCAGTGTTATTCATTCTGATTAGTCCCTCCATGATTGACGATATTTTTACACCAGATATTCAATAAAAAGCTTTTCCAGCCGGCGCCGGTGGTGTAGTGGGCTTTCTCACCCCAATGGGTCTGGGTTCAATCCCAGCCGAGGTCGGTGGGATTTTTCTGAGGCATAAAAATCTCTGGTCGCGTCTTCCTTCGGAAGGGAAGTAAAGCCGTTGTCCCGGCCCATGTGTGTTTGAATGGGTGCGATATCCTACGCAGGTGTGAAAGCTGCCTTCCTGCACATTCGATTGCTGTCAATGGATGGCAATCGATGACCGTCGGTGATTGGCACTAGATTGCGAAACAGAAACCGACGTTAAATAAAAAAAAAAGCTTTCTCTTCGATTTACCACCACGAAGGTGAATTTTTTTACCTTAAATTAACCCTCTTCGTTTATCCCTCCATGAACCACCTTGAAAAAAAAAATTACAACAGAATTTTTTTGTATGCACCACTGTGGTGAAATTTTTTGACCAAAAAATTTCAATGAAGTTTGTCCCTTCATGCACCTTTGTGGTGCAATTTTCAGACACCATCTCAAAGGAATTGACGCAATAAAAGGTTTTCAGTGCCCTTATAGTATGAAATGAAGTTATTTTACCTTCAAATCAAGTTATCAAGAAAACAAGTTATTTTATATCGTAATTTTGAAATGTGGAAACAAACATCTCAATTGCCCCACCTTGCCCCACTCTGTGCACGCCAGTCACTCTTGGATACAACCTCTTACTTTTTATTAATAAATTGAAGAAAAAATATATATCGGCTCCGTAAAGCTAACGCGATTGAGCCTTGCAAATAAAAAAATCGTTTTTCCATAACGTGACAATAGCTGACTTTTAGGGATTTCTTTATTTTACACATTTTGGTATTTTGTTCGTACAATTTATACCTTTTTTGCCATTTAGGCGTTTACCAGGAATGTTAACTTCCTTAGACTAAGTTGGCGTTTAAGTGCACTTTACAGCATAAATACAATTTTGGCATTTTAATACCCAACTTGGAGCTTTTGAGTTTATTTTGGAGTTTAAAACAATTTGGTTTATTTTAATGCCAATCTAGCCTTTTTTCAATCTAATTTTTGCTTGTTTAGTCGACTTAATTAAGGTGAGTTTGTCGTTTTTAGAATTGGTTTTTGAAGCCATAGTTTGGTGCATTTAGGAAATTTTTGGACTTAATCTATTTAGGGCCTGTTCATAAACAACGTAGACATTTTAGAAGGAAGTCTGGCAAATTTCTACGGTCCATACAAATTTCCGCGGGGGTAGGGGCTAGGTCTAAAACTTCTCAAAAACGGTCGACGTAGTTTATGAACATCCCCTTGGGTCTTTAAGGGGAAACTTACTGCATGAATAAAAATAAAACAGTTTTTCTTGAGAAAATTTATGTGTAAACACATTTTTTCTAAGGTCGTTCGCAAGGCTGAGTTTCAAAATTGTTTCAAAATACTCAACAATTATAAAATTTGAAACTGTCAAAAATGAAACTGCAACGCACAGTTTTAAAAGGTGTTTGGTATTGATCCCTTCATAAGTGTGCGTGTGCAAATTTTGTTTGCTTCGGTGATTTTAGTACGAACGGAGAAGGTGATTCTAATTCAAGGATGTTTCCAGTAACAAGATGATTACAACATCGTTATCCATTGTTAGGTAACGAGTTCGATCCACGATAAAAGGTCCCGGATGATTCTGCTGTCAAAACATGCAGGGTGGTCACTGTACCAGGATGTCTTGGAAAAATATCCAGAGATGTGATGAGCACCTGAGGGTGTTTACAATAATTTCTGAGAAAGCTGATATCACGTGAGAATCTCTGAGAGACGTTATTTAAATTGTTGGACAAGTGAAGATCTTCAGAATCGTACTTGATCATCCTGAAGTATTGAAAAAATACCCTGAGAAGTTTTTGAAAACCTATGAGCACCCGAATGCCTTTGGAATAATTTCTGAGACACCTAGTATCATGAAAGAATCTCTGAGAGGCGTTATTTGAATGTTGGACAGTTAAAGATCTTCTGAATAATAGTTGATCATCCAGAAGATATTTTTGGAGAGCTGATCTTATCAGATCTGTTCACCGGAAGGTCTTTGGTATAAGACGCAATTTGAATTGTTGGATACCTTCAGAATAGTACCTATTTAACCTGAAGTCATGAACAAATATCCTGAGCAATTGATGAAGATCTCTAATCACCTGATACCCTTATACATCCCATAACCCTATTTTGTAATTGTAAGTTAAATGAACAGGTTGTAAATTATGTGTTGACACCTAAAATCTGTCAATTTCACTTTCAAAGAGTCACAATCACCGATTGTATGATCGAGTGAGTGAACGAATGAGTGAAAATGATCCACCATACAAACTTGACCCTGTCTAATGCTTAGTATTGCAGCTTTTGAACAAGCCGGCGCCGGTGGTGTAGTGGTAAGCGTGACTGCTTTCTAACACCCCGATGGGTCTGGGTTCAATCCCAGCCGAGGTCGGTGGGATTTTTCTGAGGCATAAAAATCTCTGGTCACGTCTTCCTTCGGAAGGGAAGTAAAGCCGTTGGTCCCGGCCCATGTGTGTTGAATGGGTGCGATATCCTACGCAGGTGTGGAAGCTGCCTTCCTGCACATTCGATTGCCATCAATGGATGGCAATCGATGTTCGTCGGTGATTGGCACTAGATTGCGGAACAGAGACCGACGTTAAATAAAGGAAAGAGCTTTTGAACTGAAGTATTGGATAACAATATACAGAGAAGTGCCGTTATTTGCGGATGGAGTTTTAGTCGGTATTCCTTTTTCCCAATTCCTAGGTGCCTGATATTTGGCAGAAAGAATACTGACCGGAAATGTTATTTTTATTACTAAAAAACAGGTATCAAGGAATCCAAAAAAATAAAAAATAGAATACCGGCTCCATCCGCAGATATCTAAGTAGGCTGCGTGATTTTTTCGTGAGAAATTAAATTCTAATTTGAAACAATTAGGTACTGTGATACGAAATTCCGGAAAACAGCAGTTTGTTCCCGCTGGCTGCTCATTAAATACGCGTCAATCAAGTTTCAATACATTATCAGTGGTTTATTAAGTATCGCGGGGCTTATCGTGCTTCGGAATGCTTCGTTCTTGAAATGGACTATTGGATCTGCGGTACAGCTATCACCTACTCCTGGATTCAAGCTTCTTGCAGTGATAATACATAATTGCAGGTAGATTGTATCCATAATTCCACTGCCAGACAGTGGGAGTTGGATTGTAAATACATAACAGCGAATATTTTTGTTATTTTACACACATGTGACGAAAATTACCGTAGCAGACGAATTTTCGCTTTACCCTATAAAGTGTGGTAAACACTACGCTATTGATGCTCTATGCCTAGGGAAGTTGAGAACATTTTCTATCGAAAAAGTACCTAGATCAGATCCTAGTCCTACGTCTCCAATGTAGTCTTACTTTAAAACTTCGGCTATAGTAACTAGACTAAGAGAGTTCTCATGAAGTGGCACTTAAAGTTCGGTGATACAACAAGACCAATGGAGCTACCTCACCAATCCTGTGCTGAGTTGCCCAACAAGTCCTTCGAGTTGCTTCCACTGCACATACTGTGAAATCGTTTCACAAGTACAATAGACCATCAGTTAGCAGTATGTCTATCCCATGGAGTTGAATTATAAGTGTCGTGTGAACTAAAATTTACCAATAGCCTCAAAGGTCGCAAGTGAGAATCTTGACTGTACTTCGTGCTAAAGAATTGAATTGCAAACTCCCCAACCCACTATCCATAAATGAACCTCCGCCAATCGGATGATCGCAACCAGCAGATCGCCGAGGCTTTCAGCGCTTAGAATAAAATGATCGACTAAGCTGCTGCAGGTCAATGGAACACAACAAGTGACACGCGTGCACATTTACGTGACTTGCGGTGCGCAAATGGAGCAAAATACCTCCATCATCACAGCACGTCATCGGCTGACACAGCCACCTACCCCTGTAATGACAACCCCGGCTCCGCTTCTTCTCGCATAAACGCATAAAGCTCCTCCATGTGTACTAAAGTTAATGGAATGGGTGATTTATGCCCTTATTTCTCCCAATCTCCCATGTGCTCCATCAATGTGCACCGCACTTGCCGTTCCTTACACCGGTTGATGCAAAATACACATTTTTCAGCATTAGGATTCCCAGCTGTCAGTGCTATGGTATAGTAGCTGTCGGGTGTCTTAAACGGTTTTTGTTCATACATTACACATTACGCTCAAAGACTCCACAATAAATGGACAGTCAGTGTTTGCGAGCGCAGGGTACATTCATCATTACGACATTGACTAGTCAGATGGATTTAGCTCTCGAGAGTAAGTCACTCGGCATAGCCTGCCTACTTATTGATCCCTTTTACAGACCAGCCGTAATTGAAAGTCATATTTAGGTACTTGCAGCAATTGCAATTAGATCACCGAAGGTGTTGAAGTTCAAAGGCGCACACATACACATACACACACACACCGTCGCGATCTTAAGTCGGGTCGCCGTGATGCGAACTCAACTGGAACGCGACTGGAACGGAATCCAGCCGTCCGTCCACCCGCGATTATATTGGACGGAGTGTGTCAAAAAGGAGAAAGTCATATACACACAAACACACACGTTTTTATAAGGAAATAACAAATTAAGTCACTTGAAACAACAGCGTGCCGGTGACGACGACGGCGACGGAAGACTGAAGACACTCGTCTCGTTAAACTATACTATTGATGCTGCACGCTTCTGTGAGGAGAAAGAATTTTTGAGGCGTCATGTCTTGTCTGCCATGACCAGCTGACCCCCAGACCCGGATCGTGTTTGGATGGGAGCTTCTTAGAACTAAGCTGTTGATGACATATTCCGCTCAGATGAATGACAGTAAATGTGTACCTAAAGTTTAGAAAACTGTCGTGCCAATTTGGAACTAGTTATAAACAGAAGAAGATGATCATGCAGAGGTGAAATTAAATCATAGATCTCTCTCACTCATGTATCCTCTGCACCTCCGTTGAACCGATTACATTTTGGTAGGGAGGCCAGCGAACCGGGAAAACTTGGAATCGGAATCGGAAATTTGAAAAGTAACAGGGAAATCAGGGAATCTGATGGGAGAACCGGGAAAAATCAATCAACTCTCATCAGAAATACTTCGGAATTCTCCTTAGAAATCCATTGGAATTCTCTTCTGGACTATCCTTAAGAATTTATTTTAAATTCTCCCCAAAATTCAATAAGTATTCTAGACAGTAGTTAATAACAAACATCTTAAAAGTTTTATAACCATAAAAAATCTTCTAAATCTTTGACATTTTTTCAGGGCTAAATCTGGAATCCTGTTTTTTTTCTTAACCTCACCTTTTAAGTATTGCATTTTCTTTATTTCGTGATTTTCAAGAAAGCACTAGCTTCTTTCATCAATATCTTCGAAACAAATAAAGCTATAATTAACATTACATTAACATTAAATTACAATGTTTGTAAGACCCCCTTCTGTCCGGCAAAATCAAAATCATAAAATCAAATTAACATTGTAAAGTCTGTTCCATTTAGAATTTGTCCGCGCAAAATAGGTCATTTCTCCAAGGGAAAATAAATTACAAAAACGCTAAAGGTATCATTTTGTAGGACTTTTATTTAGCTTTAAGGGAAACATGCAACAAAAATTATTCGTCAGCTTTTCGGATGAATTGATATATTATTTTGTGTTGCTAAAAAATTTGCGCCCAAAAATTTTCAATGGGACGAAAATCTGGACAATTTTGTGGATTGATACTTTTCTCAGTAAAATCGACATTATTCTGCTTATACGGGCACATCGCGGCTGTAATGGCAGCTGGCTAAGTCAGTCCAGAACTTTACGGGACCTTCGTGTGATTGAATGAACAGCAAAATTATGTTCTGGAGACACTCCTCCTTCTATTGTTGTCCATTCATAAACGCTCCAGTGATGAAAACCTTTCCGCAACTGCAAATGCAACTGTATGCGAGCGAATTTATCTGAAAAGACAAATTTATCCGGAGCATCGCCCTTACGTTGAGCAAAGTAAAAATGTTTGCCCGGGATTTGTCCAAAGTCCATTTTTACGTAAGTTTCATCGTCCATCAAAATACATCCGTTATACTTGGTCAGAACTTGCTCGTACAGCTTCCTTATACAGTTTTTGGCAACCAGGTTTTGTTTCAGCGTCCTGTTGGGATGTTTGCTGGCATGGTACGACCGGAAACCTTCTCGCATACAGATTCGCAGAACTGTACTGCGTGCCGCACTGAACCTTTTCGCCAAATCACGACCGGAGATCCCAGGATTCTTTTGGACTGCCCTTATGACCTTCGCTCGTAGTTTTCGGTCACATGTTCCACTTCTACGTTTGTTTTGTTTTGCACGATCAAATGTTAGTGTTTCCCGGTACATTTAAGCACGGTATGTAAAGTCGATTTTGAAAATTTGAGAGCCTTTGCAATCATTCCTCCTGACCTCGTTGGATTTTGCACGTGAGTGTGCAGAATTTTTTCACGTCTGTCACGTTCCATCTTCGATATTTTTTGAACAAGTATCCTGATGCAATTTTCACTACTAAATAAACAATCCTTCCGGATCAAAACGATGTCAGTTTCTTGCTACGACAACTAGAGGCGCCACAGTAATTAAAGAGAAGCGGCCAAATACTAACTGGAACAGACTTTAAAATATTTTTTTGAGAAAATTAGACAAGGAATCTTTTTTATGAATTATGAATTTCTATATAGAGCTGGAATTAGGGCGTAACAGTTTTTGTAAACAATTACTTCTCGTGTTGATTTCTAAGAATTCAAGGCACGCCTACACAAACCAACATATCCAAGTCTTCCCTACTCGATGGTGATATCGATTTGCCAGCGTGAGCCATGACTTTCGAGAAATTATCGCGCGAAGTAATTGTTTACAAAAGCTGTTACGCCCTAATTCCAGCTCTATCTAGATTTATTAGTTTTGTACAGTTTTGTCAAATATTTTATCTTTTCGTTTAAAAAATAAAAACGCAAATCTCTCAGAATGGGTGTATTTATATTTGCAATTTGACTATTGTGTTGCTCATCCTTTTTTACTTAAGAAAAATTTATCAGCAAAAAGTAATTTGCGTATTTCTTGAGATACAGCATTTTGAAGCAAAGAATTTAAAAAATTATATTAATTTACTTTTCGCCCGCTATTCTAAGTAAATGAGCTCGTTTTTCTCGCCTACTGTTTCTAATATTTTTTGAAGCAAGAAAACATGAAATCAACAATAAATTCACAGACAAACAGACATAACACTCGTATGTTATTCATCGAACACGCATTTAACGGTCAATTTAAATGTCAATGTTCACATTACCGCCATCTGTTCAGCGTTCGCAGTATACTCAACAGATGGCCGTAGTGTTTTAGTGGCGATATTGTATAGTAAAACATATTCAATGTGTTATGTCTGTTTTTCTGTGATAAATTGTTGACAGTGTTGCTAGATTTAAGAGCAACTTCACATCTAATAACATTTAGGCAGTTTTTTGTGGGTATAAGTATTTGATTTAAATATTTGATTTGATAGCACCATCGCGTTCCATAGAATTTTTTTACCATATAAGATAGATTAAGGGGTTGACCAGTGTAGAAGCCGAAACAAGGATCAATTTCGTGATTTTTTTTGGTTGAACAGAAACACTTTAAAAGAATGCGGTTTTTATCATTTTATTGAAAATATTTTAAATAACATTTTCCCAATTTTTTTGAAATATGCAGCGAGGTGGCGCTGCAGTTGTCTCAGTGATGGCATCCCCGGCGTGAAGCAGATTTGCAGTCTGAGGTAGTCCGAGAACAAAATGAATAAAACTTTCATAAACTAGAATGTTTCAACTAGTGAAGTACCTGGCCGATTGTAAAAATATTGATTTTTGATAAAATGGCGCGCGTTTGAAAAAAGTAGTGTGATTTTCAGGCAAAAATATTAAATACAATCGTTAATTAACAAAAAAAAAGCTTTTAAAGATAAAGATAAAAAGTCATGTATTTCACTAAAAAAAAGGTGTAGAACAAGCTACAAAAAAATTAAATCGATTAATCAATTAGAAGTATGAAGAAAAATTTCAGGTGAAACACTTATGGCGGTAAGCTCTAACTCGAATTAACTTTGAATCCCGTCCTTTTTTGGATGATCTGTAAAAAGTTTACTTAGACTGTGGTGACTAACTCTGAAAGTTGCATAAATCTTCGTTTAACAATCGTCAAACCAATCAGTATTCGGCCAAAAGGCATTCGGCTAAGCGGCATTCGGCCAAACGCCCCATTCAGCCAAATGGCATTCGGCCAAATGACCCGGAACCGAAAAATGGCAGTCCTCTAGACAATTAAATTGTAGAATGAGTCCGTAGTATTAATCAGGCTTGATGGAGCCTCACTCGCTTGTTTGAAATAAGCCGAGTGTAGCATTTTTCTGAGGAGTAGAATGCCTACTGCCAAATCATTCTACTGAGCTTCAGAGCTTGTGAGCGAAAGGGGATAAAATGAGAGTGAGGTTTGTTGCCATTCATGTTCATGTTTTCTATCACATGCTCTTAAGCTGGGTTTAGACAGGGCAAGTCAGTTGAATTCAACTGATTTGAACGCGAATTGAACGTGTAAGCCATGCCATTCAACTGACTTGATCAACTCACTTTAATTGAAAAAAAGTTGAACCAGGCTCAACTTTTCAAGCCAATTGAATTCAACTGAGTTGATCATTTGACTTGCCTAGTCTAAACCCAGCTTTACTCTCACTCTGGGTAAACTCTGAGCTTCTTGCGTCGAACAAAAAAGTCATACGGAGTCTCGAAAAGCGCACCTCACGTCAAATCATCCTCTCGCTGAAGTTCACTCTCCCTCTCTCTCTCGAAGAGTTTTTGTTTACTTTTTCCATATGCCTGCCGACACTCACTCGAGGGCTGGCTAAACTCGCAGGATAAAAGAGTTTTAAAACCTCCAGTAAGTTTGAGGAGTTTCAGCAAGCGTGGTATTAATACATAATATGAAATTAGGTGCAGACTGCTAGTGCATATCGTTGTTATCTCAAAATTTACCAACATCCATATGGGACTGATATGCGATTATAAGTAGTTTATGTGCTCTTGCGTTTAAGATACAATGACTAGATGTGAAGCATCAACACATCCTGAACATTTCTCCCAAGTAGCAATTCAGTAACCATTTAGCATCCACTCTGATTTATGATGGTTTTATAACGGCAATGAACAATCCACTTAGTTTAAATATAGCATTTTAAAGTGTAAAACATTCCTGCTTAGTAATTCAGCTTTTTGCTGTTTTAAAAACCTTTTATAGTCTGGCAAGAAAGTCAAAAACTGTCTTGTTTTAAAAATAAATTTAAAACAGTTATCAATCCCTTCTTAAAACTGTTCTGTAATTCAAGCATAAACGTCATTAGCAATTGTTTATTAAAGTCATGATAAAATACTTTATAAACGGGTTCTATCATTATAAAAGCAACCATAAAACAATAAGGTTTTGCATTAGAGAAAAAAAGCATTTATTGTTGCTTTTTAGCCTTTTTAAAGTGCATCATTAACTCCCCAATTACTTTGTTTACAAATTGAGCTTAAAAGATGGTTCCTCATAGTTAATAAATGCCAAATTTATGACAAGGAAATCTCGAAGGATAGACGAAGTAGGATGAAAAAATCAAGTCAATTTCAGATAAATTTACTTCTTTAGAAGAACCAGCACACCACCAACGACTGACCATCTGTCGGAGAAGAGTAAAGTGAGCGGGGCCCTCGAACTCCAAAACATTATTTTAAAGTTGAAAAACATACCAGTCTCTCCAGATCTTGCGATGACAATCGAAATAACAACCGACAGCAAACCACTGAAACTGTTAGTTAGCGGAGATTAGCTGGTTTCCGATTCAAAGCAGCGATTTTATTCGCCGAAAGACTCCTCGAAAATTTCATTCAACCGTACATCTCTGCATCATTGGATGGTGCACTTCTGTAACCATCCGGAAGAAGGGGATCTTTTTCGGGAACGATTGCGCTTCCAACTGTTCGAAATACGAAATGTTGTAATACTAGTATCGCAAATTATCTGAGTAACTGCCCCCAATCCATCGGGAGAAAACCGCCTGCAAGAATCCTGGATCTCACAGCGCAACTATCGAAAGATAAACAAACTTCGACGTTTAACTTTTTGCAGGCAACTTTGCCTCCATAAATGCTGCCATTAATCTGAATAATTTAGGATCAAGAAAAATGGCTTTAGATAAATACAATTCAGCCTGCAAGTTTTCTTCATAAAAGCCATTTTAAAACCTTATTAATTTGTTAAGGAATTCTTGAAAGCAAAACAACTTTTTCACAAATGACCCATGAAAATCAACTTTTATGCCACCGCCATGTTACAATTAGTTTGCTTGTTTTTTAAAATCTTTGATTTTCAATCTATGTTGCCTTGGATATAACTATATTTTGGTAAATTTAGCAATGAGCAAACATTTAAATGCAAAAATCATTTAAAAAAATGTCGGCCAAGCTCGATCTGAAGAATATATTTTTTTTTCAATGTTAAATAATTGGTCAAATCGACGTTTTACGAGGGTGGACTTAATTTTTTCGATGTTTTCACGTACATTTCACATAAAATTGAATATGGCACTTAAAACTAGGTCACTTAATGAGAACTATTGTAATAAATTTGGATATTCAACAATATTTTTAAACCATCAGTTTCTATTTTAATTATTTTGATAAGATCGGATTCATAAATCCTTTTCTATCTTGATTGATGCTTTCCTAGTGGATTCAGCATGCGGCTAGGGGAAATGGCTCGAAAAGGGTTTTTATTGTTGCTAAATAGCTTTTATTGTAGTTTTCAAATGGTTCTGAATGCGTTCGTCATACAACCTTTTGCAGTAAATCAATCTTGACGAGTTTCGAGAATACACCCTTCAGAACCTTTCCAGGATGGGCCAACTAGACATATTCTAGTCTTAATGAGGTTTTGGTGGATGCATTAATGACAAAATAGCCTTGACCAGGGTTTTATGAATGTTGTTTTATAGTTGTTTGTAGTATTTCATAAAACTTAAAATGTTACTTGGGCTATCTTTTAGTCGATAGTATACACCCCTATTCTGTATTTCGTTTCGAACGAAATTCTCATACAAAAAAATATTTTTTTGTATGAGAATTTCGTTCGAAACGAAATACAGAATAGGGGTGATATTGTCTTGGTTCTGGCTGCATTACCTACTAACAAAATATAAACTAACTGTTAAATAAGTGACAAAAGATCAGCATGTCTGTTTGTCTGCCAAAACGATAGAATAAAAAAAAAAAATATAAAATTAACTACATTTTGAAACAAACAAAAAACACATTGATAGCTATTAAACGCAAAAATAACATTTTGGAACACTTTACCAAAATCTCTATTTAAAAATTCATTGGGCAGTTATCTTCTGAAAACATTCAAAGGAATATGTCTGAAGAGGGATTCCACCTGTTTGAGTTTTAATTATTTCTATCTGTATAGCACGCTGTTTAAAGATTAACTGCATATGGACGTCCATGTGTAGGTTATGAAATATTACTGTCACAATTTTTCAAGCTCTCGATTGGTAGATGAGAAGCAAGGCAACATTCAAAACCGTTCGCATAAGTTACTTTTGCGCACGATTATTTTAGTTAGGAAAAGTTGGCCATTATGTTATTCAACCGCATGACGAAAAAACCCGTATTATGATGCGGAATTACAAAAAAATCATTAAAAATAGTATGCGAGCAAAATGAGTTCCTTTACGTAGAAGAGTGGGCGAAAAAAAAATTGATAAAAATGTTTTTTTCTCATAGTTTTAGGATTCTTTACTTCAAAATGCTGTATCTCATGTATCTGTATCAGTACTCAAAGTACTTTTTGTCGATAAGTGTTTCTTATGTAAAAAGGATGGGGAACGGTGCTGTCAGAATGGAAATCTAAATCTTCTTATTTGGAGAATAGAAAAAAGGCAAATATAAAATATTTGGCAACACTGCACTAAAATAATAAATTCATATTTAGATTTCTTGTCTAATTTTCTATTTTTTTTTAAATTAAAAAAATGCTCCCCTGGACCGACGGGTATTTCGATTCGACACTAAAATTTAGATTCATAAAAGTTAGACCAAAATAAACATCTCCTTCAAATTTGGTCCAAATCGGAAAAGGTAAATTTCACGTGCTGCGAATATAGAAAGTAGAGCATGAGCATGAGCGTGAGCAAGATTGACCGCCCACGGTTGCTACTCTGTTATTGCCAGACCAGCTGTAATTACACAGAGAACCAATAGACGATGCTTGGGACTAGCAATCATCCTCAATGTGTAAAAACTGTTGATCTTAAATTAGGCAATACCAGCGCCGGCCGCGCCCGAACACAGGTCAATAAAGGAATAGGAAGGATTGTGTTGACATGACACTCGCTTTGATGGAAGCCGAGAACACCTCTGAACTTCCACGAGGAATCACTGGGATATTGGGTAATAGAGTTGGGTTTGCAGCAGGGTTCGTTTTGGTAAACGATAAGCTGAATTGATGTCCTAAAAATTATATAACGCGAAGGAGCTTGGGATTGAACCCACGGTCTTCTGCTCAGTAAGCAAAAACGTTTGCCACTAGGCAGACAAGCTCCTTTTTATACATCGAGTTGCTGTTATTACCATGTAGTCATGTTAATAAATAAACGATTGAATCTTGAATGTGGATGGGCTTGAGATTAGACTCATGATGTTCTGCTCAGTAAGCAAAACCGGTTGTGCTAAGGCCACATTATAGCGTTACTCAAGTTTTTATGACTATTCAGACCCGGCACCGACGACAACGAAAATTTTTACAAAATACACGATAAACAAGCGATCTAACCGTACATTTTTAATATGAAAGGATCTGGGACCGCGTTTTTCTGCTCAGTAAGCAATTACCTTCCAATACCAATACTTCCTGTATTGCCATGGGCATCTGGGAGGAGGGTCGCATCTAGTGCTTTCCCCAGGAACCGTTCACGGCCACCAGCTACTGCCCGTCCAGTCTTGGGCGTATCCAGCGAGGCATCCTTCAGATTACTTACAATCTCCGACACTCAATGCAAATCGCAGGCACACTTACGCTAGTTACAAAAAAAAACATACCCGTGCAAAGAAACGGATCAAATAAACGTCACTCTCACGAAAGCACACCCGTCGTCGTCGAACGGCAAAATAAAAGGAACCGGTGGGCAATTTTGTGATACGGATTTCCAAAAATCAACCGGGAATCCACGAATTTCACCACATCCAACTACGAAACACGTTCAGAAGCACTTTTGGTACACTTTCGTTCGAAAACACTTAATTTTTTTTCAAAAATAGTTGCGAGTGAACCAACACCATCACCACGTAAATAAACTAAAATTAAAATTATCGCTCGCGATGCCACAAATTTCTGGACCGGGAGAAAAAATCAAACAACGCAGATAGTGTCAAATCTTCTGTTGCTTGCACTACTAAACTATGAAAGTTAATGCACGCACAAAACAGAGAAGAAACTTAAGACACAACCGTATCTAAAGGCGTTCGAAACTCGACTCCTCTGCGGATATAGAAAGTAGAAAGCGAGCAAAAGTCAATTTGGGGAAGGTACGAATCGGGTTGATCATCTACCTTGCCAAACTCCCCCGTTGGGGGGGTAACGGAAGTTTGGTAAAGGAGATGATCAATCCGATTCGTATTCGAATTTGTTGTGATTTAAACCGGGAAAACCGGGAATTTCAAAATGAAAATTCACTGGCCACCCTATATGAGGGGTTTGGTGCCATAGTGGTGACCGTTTTTGTTTACTAAGCACATGATCGTGGGTTCAACTCCAAGTTCATTTATATTATACAGATATTGGTGGCACTACGCTTCATATCTGTACTGGAACACATCTCTTCAATTCAGCGTATTTACCGTTTACCAAAACGATCCTTGCTGCAAACTCTTTTACCCAACATTCCTGTGATTTTTCGTGGAAGTCACACGTGTCAACACATTGTCTTTATTGATCCGCATTCGATCGCGGTGTTCACTATGATATTATTCTACGTCACACTGATTGGAAGAGTTTGCATTGATCTTTCAGTGACCGAGAATACTACCCATAATCACATATCAGTCCCATCTTTGCTTGGTTTCCTATCCATATGGGGCTGATATGCGATTATGGGCAGAATAACTATTTTGTTTCTGCGATGATCGCGCGTGACCGGATCCATGCCTTTCCACAGGCCGCGTTGCGTCGCCTCACTTGACTCTAAGCTCAAATTCAATGTTCTGAAAAGTCATCAAAACACTGTAAGACGCATCTGTGCGGAATGCAACCCACGCCAGTTTGACATCGCCGCATGCGATCCTCCAGAGATGCACTTGTGGCAGCACTTCGCGCGTGGACAAATAGGCGGTTAATTTATGGGGTTTAATAATTGAAACAATTGTGTGAGTTTATTCTCGCCTCTTCTTCGCCTCGGACCGAGCTCCGTCCGTTCTTCAACGTGCCCATATTGAAACAATGACAATAAGAATCTACACACGAGCCCGCCCTAATGTGATTTGCATTTGCGTGTTCTAATTCTTACCGATTTTGTCCTTTTGTTTTTTTTTCGCAGATTTGCCGCAGTAAATCTTCAGGAAAGTCTTTGCCTCATGCGGCGATTGAATTATCGAGCAGAACTTCGATGAAGTCATCAAACCGCGGTACTTGACCAGTCAATACAGCAGTTGAACTTGCGTTGCACCGCGCCAGTCAGTGGTATCGCACAAGTCAGACAGCAAGAAGGGATGTGAAGTGGTGAAGTCGAAAATCAAATAAATAAATTTATTATCAAATCAGGTCAATTTGTATTAAGATGAAATATTGCGTTGAGTGAGAGTGCGACTGCTCGTCTTCGTTGTCGTAGAACATAGAGTGGGTCTACGCGAATGGCGATGCTGTATCAGTAGTGACGAAGATGTGTGAAAAGTAACTCTTGTTTGCATATAAGTAAAGAACGCATCATCAATTCAAGGGTGAAATCGCTTCGGCACTAATAAGCAGTGGCAATAATCATCATTGTGAATATCATATTACTACACACATAGAGTGCAGTGTGCAACTGCAGCTGATCTGATCGAAATAGAAGAAGAAGCCGTCTGGTGTTGGCGGAGATTCGTGCATTACAGTTTACTATATAAAACAGTGATAATACAGAGAGAGAGAGCCTGCAGTGAACCGGTTCAGCAGAGCTTGGAGCGCGCGCGAGTGTAAACAGAAATTATACTACTGAGGCTACTGCTACCATCCGATCCGATGATAGGAGTGCAATAAATCAAACCGAAACTGTCAGCAGGAATTGGATTTTCGAACCACGCCGCATCGGCTCTTGGAGAGTGCGAAAGAAGAACTGAGAAGCCGCCCGCTGAGTGTTTTGTAGGTTGCCGGCAAATTGGCAATTGGACATAAATCTCACTCCAACCAGTAGTAGTAGTAGCAGCAGCAGCAGCAGCAAGTAGTAGAGCAGTAAGGATGAAGCTAGCCGTCGCCTGCCTGATAACGCTGGCGGTGCGGTGTGCCCTGGCGATTCCACCCAAGTCGGAACCGACGGTGAGTGAATGGTTTATTTTATATTTTTTGACAATTCTATCATCCAGCTGTTCGTTCTTGAGCTGGTCAACAATTTATTATTTGGCATGAATGTGTGAAATTCGAACGGAGATATGATAGGTAAATACGATCAGGGTCAGGCTGAGGCTGTGGTCCATTTGGTGAATTTTCACTTAAATTTGACACTTCGAAACTAAATTATAATGTTCGAAAATCCCTCTGTTGTTGATCGGCCAATTTTCGAGAAGGTGTGTGTCAAAATTGATTCCTTGTCTGTCAGATATAAGTCTGCTGGAATAGCAGGTTAATTTGGAAATTTTCCATCTGTCAAGTTTAAGTGAAAATTCGCCAAATGGAACACAGCCTGAATATCCAAAAGGAAGGTTTACAATGTATTAGAATATCCACAGGACTTTCCGTGCCAGGTATCCGGAGTACACAGGGATTTCAATAGCTTTTGCTGATACGTGTATTTCGTCTACAATGTGCAGACTACTTCAGTGTCTTGTACTAATACTCAATTTTAAGTTTTTTTTTTTTTTTTAGGAAGCCTAATATTCCTCTCACTATTTGAATTTATCAATCCACTTGAGTAACCGTTAATCACCCGTCCAACCGATCCAGCAAACATCAACCGTTGTGTCGTATCACACTCGCGTCATTCAGGGGAAGGTTTCTTCGGAATAGATTTGGTTAAATATATGCACACATTTGCCACACCTCGGATCCGCAAAATCTCGCAAAGTTCACCGCTGTCGAGCCGGGGATGGGTCTAATTAACAATTCTAATTGAAGTCTATTTGTCAGATGCCAACAGGCAGGCGGCTGTCGAACAACAAGAGATGGAGCTCCGATCCGTTCGCGTATTCGGTTCCAATAATAAAGTACAACAATTACTCCAGCATCGTCCCAAAACTGTTCGTCCGGGTCCGGGCATCCTGGTTGACATGATGAGTCCGGGTGTTTGTTATAGAACGCGCGATGCGTTGTTTTCCAAACACACACACATTTCTCTCAGTTTGTTGCTGTGTAGCAGCTACAGTGCACGCATTCCTGTGTGGTTAGTCAATATTCGATAGCATCCGATCCCATCTCCCAGCTCAGTTCCAAACCGTAAACTGTTTATAAAATCTGCAATTTTCCGCCTGCGGGCGGTCCATCGTTCCGGATTGTTTGGACTGGGCACGGGGAACATGGGAATTATTGTCCAAATAAATCAAACCGCTTGCCTGGAGGGTGGAAATTATAAATATCGTCGTCTTTATGAGAGCGGGATGGAGGCTGAGAGATAGAGAGAAAGCCAGGCATATGCATCATTGTAATTATGTTCACCTTCAATGATCACCGTCGATCCGTGTTCGATTTCGTATTGGAGAACAATACTTCCTTATACTGGTAGACCCTCGACGTTCCAGCGTCAATTTGATGGAATACTCATAACTAAATTAAAGTAAAAGTAACTTTGGCTGGTTGTGAAGATAATTATTAATCTTCTTAACACGATGCCTCCACCAAACATGCAATGTTTGAAAAATCATAGCTCAGTCATTTATTAACGAATTTCAGATCTATAGGCTCCATCTTAAAGATTTCTGAACTAAGCGGAATTTTCTTAAGCAATTTAGATCTTTTACTAGAGGGATTATGAAAATTGGGCACGTTGGATTTGAATGAAACATTGCACATGTGATTACATTTCGCATTAAAATATGATCACTTTAGAGTTGGTTGGAAATGCTATCTAACATGAAGCTTTAGTGTGATAATTATTAGCTAGAGAATGATCTTAGAAGAGGGTATGTAGATAGTTCCGTTAGAGTACGGCAGTATGACAATTAAATAGAAGTTGAAAATAAGCCAAGGACTATTAATGCGACAGTGCAAGTCAAACGCACACTCTTTGCCTAACCCGTACGATGTATGCGGAGATTTGAAGTATGTCTTCAAATCTACAGGCAAAAAATGTGCGCCTGTCTTTGCTCAAATACTGCCTGCGGCTGTGGAATAGTTCTAGCGATGTTTCATTACTACCTAAAGCCCCACGTTGCCGTTTTCGAGACTATGTTAATAAAGTTATAAACAATGTCTAAGAAAAAGGTGCTTAAACGAACTTTAAGGGAAAAAAAAAAACACTGAGAGAAAAAATCACTTAAAATCCATGTTAAAAAAATAAATGCAGATTTTCTTGAATTCAGGGTAAGCAACCGGGAAATAACCGGGAATGGAATCACAATTTTAATAGGGGAATTTATGTATTCCCGGCAACCTAAGCAGCGATCAACTTTCTACAGTCTTTTTCCCTAAGGAACGCACACATATGCATTATTGGTTTATTTACAATCTTTTGCTGCCAGCTGCTCTAACAATTCCAGTGGAAAGAATTGTCAAAACTGTTTTGAAACGGAAGAGAGACTATTGTGGGCAACATCTTTTTATTCGGCAACCTTGCTATTTGAGCTGCGTGTTAAACAGCTGTGCTTTCATCGGCAACTCGAAATCAGCAGCATTTTGTAGTGCGTGTTTCATTTCAAGAAAACCCTGTGCGATTACTGTGGTAAAAATATAATCAAATTGAAGCTGAAAGCAAATATATCATATTTACAATATGATCCATTCGTGCCTTTTCCAAATATTGCAATGGCGACCCGCAAAATATTGCTTCACGCACCATCTAGCGTTGAAAAAGGTCAGCAACAATCATTCAATTACAATCGAGGGGTGGAATATAGCACTTATTACAAAAGTAAGAGTCACATTATTTTCATTAATTACATTGTGTATATTACTTTAAAATTTGTCTGACATGTCACTGTTGTCATCAAATAAAATAATATGCTGAAGTACATTCATTTGAAATATTAAACAAATTTTGATTTGGTTTACCCCTCGTGACGATAAACAAATACATTGGTAGCATTTTTTGCCACAGAGGTGCTTTCATCGCTAAAAAATTGGTTCGCCAGATAAGCGAAAGAGTGGATAATATTGTTAATATAATATATTTGCTGAAATCCTAAAGAATCGTTTGAATGCATTCAGCGAAGTGTTTTAGTAAGAAAATCCAGTGAAATTAGCGTTTCAATTTGGGTTGCTGAAAACAGTCTGTCATGCCGAAGCCGTCATTTCCCCTGCTTATTTTGATAACCTATATTCAAATTCTATTAATAAAAATGATAAGTCTGATAGCTCTAATATTGCATTTTGAATTCTGAATATTTCTTCCAGGTCGAAATTCTTATCTTTTTTTTGGGATACTGAAAATGAAGTGAGAGGTCTCAAAATATCAGCAATTTATTAGCATTTACAAAATTAGTTAAGTTCATGTCATTTATCCAAAATGATACCAGTGAGAATTCCAAACAATTTCTAAGCTTCAGACAAGCGAATTCAAACACATAAAGCAACCAACGATAAAGACAAAACGCTTGCTACTACTACCATGATAAACTCTCTTTCTCTGTAATATAGTTTGATCGGAGTTGTAGAAGGATAATTTTATATTGCTTGCCTGCTTTGTTGCAATAAACACGGTTGAGGACGTAGCATGATCGGAATCGAGAAAAGACATTACAAATAAAAATCCCATTAACACACGTGTATCATCTTCGGTGTTACTTCGTGAAGCAGTTTGCCAACAATTTGGTCGTTTCTAAGGGCGTAGCCAGGTTTCGAGCTAGGGAGGGGCAACACAAAACTTACTATGGAAAATTTGGCCGAATGCCATTTCACCGAAAGCCTTTGTGTGCCCCTCTGGCTATGCCTATAATCGTTTCCTTCAACCGGCCCGAGTGAGCTGCTACTGCAAAGAGAGTTTTTCATGACAAGAAGAGAAGAAGATTATATCATTATTGTTTTCCATTTCGGGCATAGCGTTATCGCAGGGCTGGTAGTAGGTCACTTTTTAGTGACTTGGTCACTATTTTGAAGCCAGTCACTAAAAAATCACTTTTTACACCAAAAAGTCACTAAAGTAACTATTTCCCTAAAAATAGTCACTCAAGTCACTTTTTCGCTACTAAAATAGAGTGAAATTTAAAAACATCAACAAAATGTTTAAATTGAGTACTTGTCACTAAGAAAGTCTACACTAATAAAAATTCAATGATTATTTTTATGTGTCCCGAACATGAATTTTTGCAATGTGATAAACAAATGATTTATATGTGTCGGACACATAGTTCTTATGTGTACACATACAATTCATGTGTAAACACACCTACTATTCATTTGACTCATAAATTTCATGTGTACTTCTGACTTCACATGAAAATCATATGGAATTTTACATGGAAATTCACCAATAAAAATGTGTCGAATTTTACATATCTGTTAAAAAATTTAAAATTTTTACCAGGGTGACCAGTGAACCGCAAAACTTTAGAACACCAGGAAAACTATTCAGAAATGCCTACAATTTCGATTAAAAATCGGGAAAATAAATTGTAAACCTTGGAATCTTTCCAAAGGTATTTTGTCTGTGATAGATTTTCAAAAGTCTTTCAATGATGATTAGGAACTTTAAAAAATCCAAAGTAAATTTTAAGAGAATTTTAAAGGGTTCCGATTTCTTCTTCTGCACTTAGGAGCGATTTCTTCTTCTGCACTTGAATCTTAAGCTAGGTTAACCTACATATATAGTTAAACTTCACTTAACACATACGAGCGTTGCTTTTGATTATTGTTAAAATTAATAGAGACGCAAAAATCAGCTCCGGAACAATTTTGGAAATAATTCTAATATAATTGAGATTGCATGTTAACGAGAGTTCTGAGAAGAATTCTATTATGATTGGATGAGGATTCTAGTTCCAACTCTAATAAGAATGCTAAATTAATTCTGTTGGCTCTGTTGAAAATTCAATGAAAATCCTGTTTATTCCAAAGATGGTATCTGCGGATCTGATGTGATTTCTGACGATACTTCCAAGAGAATTATAAAGAGTTCGAAATAAATTCCGAGAAGAATTCCAATGGAATCGAATTTTGAGGGTTCAATCTCAAAGAAATTCTGAGAAGAGTTTCAAAATTCGTGATGGATTTTTGTTTTGAGAATTCTGAGGAAATACTATGGGGACTCTAAGGAGAATACGAATTTAACGAAACACGGAGATGCTTAACGTCAAATATCAGACTTTAAGTGGAAATTTTATACGATCGATTAGGAGATTCAATTATAGAGTTGATAGTTCCGTTATAGTACGGCAGTTTGAAAATTGTATATACAAAGTAAAATGCGAGCAAAGGACAATTTTGAGGAAGGTACGAATCGGGTAGTTGTTTACGTCAGATGACGACTAGAGCGTGAAACAATCGATAGCACTATTTCCGCACATCAGAGGTACCTGAGCAAATCGGCGATCATCCCTTTTGTCAGTTGTGGCAAGGGGGAAACACCCCTCACCATCCCTCATTAACGGATGAGCTTGGTAAAGGAGATGCTCTATCCTATTCGTACCTTCCTCAAAATTGTCCTTTGTTCGCTTTCTTCTTTCTATATACAAATTTCACACTGCCACACTATAACGGAACTATAAACTATTTACTTTCATCTCCTCATCTATCGTATATTATGTCCACATTAATTCTGATACTTGATGTTAAGCATTTCCAACTACGAAAATAATGTATTTCTAAGAATTTTGTTGATTGTTCTGCAAAGAATTTCAAGAATGCAATATTATGTTTGTAAAAGCTTATTTGCCTCTAAGTTTACTAGAAGGGGAATTATTCTAAAAAAGGTCCTGAGGTCATTCTGAAGAAATTCTGTGAAAAGTTCATAGCAAATTATCAAAGTTATCTACCAAGATATATAAAAAATTTAAAGATTTCGAACGCAGAATCAAATTCAAGATCATAAAAAAATGGGAATTACTATTTGCTAGTCATCATGTACAACGTAAGCAAAAGTAAATTATTCAAATCACTTCAAATGCTCTTCACAGGAGATTCCGTTGTGAGATTCGATTAAATTAGAGGAATTTATGAAATTTGATTTTAAGTTTCATGACATATCGAACCGTATTCGAATTTATAATTTACCATATAAATGGTTTCTTATTTAGTATTTACAAGTCACTATTTGGTCATTATTTCCGTAATTTTAGTCACTAAAGTCATTACTATTATATCGCATCAGCACTACCAGCCCTGTTATCGTTGATCGCTTGCCATTTTATCGTTTTGAGATATTTTTGATTCCTTCCTTCAGACCCGTGATATTTTGTTAAATTTGCAATCGTTGAGGGTTGATAAAAATGTATTTCCGTAGAGCTGGACCTTTTAAGTTGTTGCAAAATTAAACCATCAAAAAGGGAAGAGCGTCTCTTAATAGATGTTACACCTAACTGTGTTAAAATTAATGTTCGAGTAAATTGGTGCGTCTGCTAGGTCCATCTGTGTCCAACTAAAATCAATCCATTGAACGCCTTTGTATAGTATTAAGAATAGTAAATTTTCCATCAAATCGAGGGTGCGTAATCAAAATCTTGGTCATTTTTAGGTAATTTATATTAGTGTATAATTTGTGCTTGGTGACCTCACAACTGGATTTCGAATGCTGAACTCCATCGGTGGTGTCATCAGATGCCGATATCAATAAACACTGTTATTAAACAGCCTAAGAGAATCAAAGGATTTGATGACTGGACGAGGGTTCGTGGATTTGCCAGTCCCTTGTCACGTGATTACAGATGGCCATCTGGTCGTTTTGTCTTCCAAAGGTTTTCAATGAAGCTGATTCACTCTGCTGCAACAAACCATCAGGCAGAACTTTACAACCGGTAAAGTATCTGCGGACATTGGTAATCCTTGCACTGATGGTGGGTTCCGTTCACATCACATCACATCACAGGTATCGCCAGGCAGTATCGGTCTTCTGACGTCCTCGCGGAAGATTCTTCTGGCGTCTCCTACAAGTTTCTACTTCCAAAAATTTTCTTGTCTTACCGTGGAAGATTTCTGGAAGAATTTCTACAGATTTTTTTTTCTAGCCTCCTTCTTCTCCAGGAAAATTTTATAGTTTCCACTGAAACCTTTGAGTTGTTGTTTTCGACTCCATCTGCGAATTTCTCTAGACTTGCCCGAAGGTTCACTCCCAACTTATACGGGAAGTTTCTTCCGAGCTTCTTCTGGCTTTCTGTGGTTGTCTACCGACTTCCCGACAAGTTGTGGCCCTTTCCGCTTCCCTCGGAAGATTTTTACAATTTCTCCTGGAACTGTCCTTGAAATCCCCCAAACAGTATTTGTGGCTTCTTTTGGAAGTTTCTTCCGACTATTTCCGGAAGTTCATCCACACTTTCCTTGGAATTTTCTTTAAACTTTTCCTGAAAACTTCTTCCGACTTCCTTCAAAATATCATTGCAAAAGTTTCAAAGCTTATAGGGTGTCCTAGAATGTCTAAGCACGATTAAAAAAAAAGAAGCGATAACGTAACTCTGTTTACAGCAAATTCGATTTTTATTTCTTATTTATGTTCTGTACTCTCACAGTTAAACGTAGAAATCCGAGATCCGATCAGTCGTAAGCCAAGGAGTGGACTTTTGATCTCACGCTACCCATTAGATTCTGCACAGATGCACTTTTCTTACCAGTGAAAGCTTGCACGATTTTTCGGTTCTGATTTCGGTCAACAGGGTTCGGTTTACGTCCAGATTTTTGTCACCATACTTCCGAATCGCGTTTCGAACGGCTCCGATGCTTACACCTTCCAATTTCGCTAATTGACTCCGAGAAATGTTGGGGATAGTGCACCATTTGTGTACGATCTGTTTGCGTTTTTCCGGAGAAATGCTTCGCATTGTCACGGAAATGTAAAGAACCGACACTTGCGATACACGAAACTGTTGGTCGAAATGTAAACAATGATTCCGCGTGATAATCAGCTGTTTAAACGTCATCTGAAACAAGCAGGGGTGTTCCAAAGTCGTGCTTAGACATTCTGAGACACCCTATATGACCTTGAATGAATTAATTGGATGAGAATAACCATGGTCTCTAGGAACAATTATCAGGGGGGAATTCAGAGGAAAATATCAGATAGTGAATTTTTTGGAAAGTTAAATCTGAGGATTCCTTTCAAATTAGCTGCTGAGTGGGATTCAAATTAAGTTTTTAAGAGAATTCAAGGTAATTTCAAAGAGAGTTTTGCAATGTAATTTTGATGAGATTTCTCGAAGGGGTTTGTAAGGAGAACGTAAAATTAGTTCTAATAACTCTAAGGTACTTGTAAGTAGAATTCCAAGTGAAGAAGCGAATTCCGAAAAGAATTCAATGAATATTCTGAAGATAATACCAAAAGCTTGCTTTCTGCTAGACTTATCTTCTGTCTTCCTTGAAAGTTTTTTTTTTCTGAACAACCCGAAATTGTCTTTTATATTTCCGTGAAAGTTCCTTTCAACATTAAACGATTTCGTCATACTACAGTTGTGTTCGATGATATAGCAGCGCATGCTGATTTTCATACAAAATGGTCAACTTTGACATGATGTAACTTTGTTAACTTATGATAAATCAATCAAAATAATAGCAGTTTTTTAGTTGAAAATTTACGTGCTGCAAATATTTTAAACATTTTTAACTATTGTGTAGATTTGTTAATTGGGTGGCGATTGTTAGAATTTTGAGAAATGTAAAATGTAAAATCTCAAAATTAAGCTCAAATGAAAGTTATTAGTACTGCTATTAATTTGAACAATTTTACCTGGTGTCTCACTTTCCGGCAGGTGCTTCCAAAAATTCAATATTTTGTAATCGTAAAATTGAACATATTTGCAGTTCTTTCGCGAACGTTTCAGCTCAATTGATCATAAGTTAACAAAGCTACATCATGTCAAAGTTGATCATTTTGCTTGAAAATCGGCATGCGCTGCTGTTTTATCGAACACAACTGTATATACTCGCCACTCGCAATATCCCCCCAAAGTTTCTTCCGGCTTCCTCCGGAAACATCAAGCAAATTCCCCAGATCTGTTTTCCCGCTGGAAGTCAATTATTGTTTTTTTTTTTATGAATTTATACTTAGCATGTCTTCCCGGAAAATTCCTAGTCCGGATCGGGAATCGAACCCCAGCCGGCTCCATCATGATCTTGCTTTATAGCTGCGTCTTTACCGACTAAGCTGAGGGAGGCCCCAATTCGAGTCTTCATGTCGAAATATGACCAATGGCTTTCAAAACAATAATCAATGAATTTCATGGGCATCGTAGAACTGATGTTCCAAATAATAGTCTCATTTGGCCAAATTCTTTATCGAATCATCAAATCACATTTATGTACACATCTAAATATGACCAAGGACATTCATAAAATTCTTGAGTCGTATGTCCACCTTAGAAATGGTTCCGGATTGTGGAGTTTATGGTTTGATATGATTAATTTCATAATTTACCATAACCATGACATATCAAATCATATCAACTCGACGAGATATGACTTATGACAGATACAAATATTTTGCAATTTTAATTACACCCTGAAGTAGGTTTTTGAATATAAAATCATACATTTAACGATCAGTAATTGAATATCGTTCTTCGTTGAAAATCAAATTAATTTAAATTGAACTTTTCACTGCTGATATGATGATGATAGTGGTCTATCACTCATTGTACCACGGAAACTAGTCCGATAGCTGTGGGCTCTCCACACAGTTGAACTTGATCAAGCTCAATAACCGCTGATTGTCGTCAGCAAATCGCTGTATAAAAGGCCAAAAACGAATTGATGGATTGATAGTCAATTCGCCTATTCATTTCCTTGTGACAGTTAAGAATCTCCTTCCAACAACTTGATGAACCAATTGGTCAGAAAACTTACCATCCAACAGGAAGATGCCCCAATGAATGGAGAGAAGAGCCCGCCCTTTATTCTCGAAATGTTAGCAATAGGGAGTTGACATCTTCACTCTCCCCATCCAAAGTACATGGGAAATGACCACCAGCGTACAAAGTTCAAATATGCTTTAAACTAGAGTAATTAGTACATTAAAAAGATTGAATTCCATTGGCCATCGTATAAATGGTTTGAGGTGTTCCGAATAATGTTTTAATATAGACGACTCTGTTTGCTATGATTTTTGATACTGTGATACCGAATATTTTGTATAAAATAGCTCAGGAGCTGTATTCTTCATATTAAAGCATACATACATTTATGATTCACTTTTGCACCTTGATCATTAAATTTCGAACGGTTATCCGCTGGTAAAATCCCTATTAACTATCAAGCACAAATGCGTATAAATCAGCACAGTTGCCCACTGCACCGAAGATCATTTTCAAAAAAAGAACATTTTGTACCTTCCTCGATCAGCGCTGCCGCAGCACCCGAGAGGAAGGTGATGGATTTTGTAACAATAAAACCACCACTACCACCACCACCAACAACAACAAGAACAACAAAACGATCCCGAAAGCCAAGAATAATACCAACGATGAACAACAGCCTCTCAAGAGGTTCACTCTTTCACGCTTATTTTCCCTCTTACAACTGTTTTGTTGGCCGGGTCGGAATCTCCTTCGGCGATTTTATGGTTGCTTTTTGACCGACCAAGTGATTCTCCAATGCATTATTGTTGCTGCTTCTTCTTCATCATCTTCTGCCATGCATCATGGGTTTCGAACCCAAAGTGGTTGTCTAATGATGCTGCCGGTCATCACATCTCGCTCGCACATAAGGGATTCCCGGGACGGTGGGACTCGCCGGGGTGGGACGACCTGCTGGGACAAGAAGAGCAGCCAATCGGCAGGGAGTGGCGACGGTATGTCTGGCTTGGTTTTCGAACCTCAGCATCAACCGTCATCATCATCATCATCGTTGGGTTTTAGAGCAGCAGCAGCAGCCACAACGACTCCACTTCAGGAATATCCAGTGGGTTGTGGGACAGGGTGCGAGGACGGCGGAGTGGAAAAGGTGCTCGGCGTATGTTTTATGTACAGTCACACCGGTCGCGGCCGGAGGAGGGAAGCCAAAAGGCCAAAGCATAAAGTCAAATCGGGCCGTGAAAATGTAAATAAGAACACGGCAAGTAGAGCTCAGCATATAGCATAAGAACCTTTCCAACACGCTCGATCGTTCGCTCCTTTGCTTTCGGTTTAAACGGATGATTCTTCTTCGCTTTGGGTGTCGGAATAGCAAGATCGACAAGAAGTGGGCATCTTTTACTCTCGGGTCTTTCGGAACTTCGATTGAAGTTTTCTCAAGGGTCTCTCGCCAATAAAACCACTCGCGTTGAACCTTTTTTCCGCGGTTCAATTTCGACGCGTTCTTCGTTGGTTTCTTTTTCTCGCCTGGTCGGGCGATGGAAGCTGTAGTTTATCATCATCATCATCGTCATTATCATCATCGAGAAGAATACCTTTTTCTCGGCCGCCAACCGATCGTGGCAGACAGACTGGCAGGTCAGAAGCAACAGCCGAGGGGTAAGCAGATTTTTTAAGCATTTTTTTCTGGAAATAGCTCTTGAAGGCTCAAATTAGGATTGGGTGATCTTCAGGGAAAGATCGATCTCGATGGATCCGTTTGTATTTACGGCACTAGAATCGATTAAATCGGTACCAAAGAATAGATAATTTCTTAATAATAATGCTGCATTATATTTACGCAATTTGAAAAAAAAAGTAACAAGTCATATTTTTAATTATCATTTACTCGTGTCGTTCAAGAGATTTCTTTGTTGTTTATCATGCTTTCATTTGTCAAGTTCAATTGTTAAAAATTGTTAAAATGTGTAACTTTGACCCTTGATATGAGCTGTTTCACTTAATTTTAATTTCAAAACAATGTCAGTCTCGTTTAAATAATCGAGTATTGGCATTTTGGTGAAGTTTTCAATTTGTTATGTTTTTTTTTTGATTCGGTCGGAGGTCAAAGCACTTCTTTTGTTTTTGAGAAAAATGGGTGTAAACATTCATATCACGCGTTCTCATTAACATCGGTCGGTAGCTTTTGTACTAAAGTATCGTACCAAACGCATAATTGACTTGCTAACTGTTAACTCTGAAACAATGGATTTATTTGATGTTTTCTGCTCGATAGGCCCAAAATGGGTGATTAGGCTGAAGTAGTGCTCCACCCTATTTATTTTGCATTATAGTCCCACCGCTTAACCTTAAAAAGGTTAGAGCTGGAAGACTTATCTTTAAGATATTTAAGTATAACATCTTAACCAGTTTGCAAACAAAAATTAAACAGTACTAGAACGGGGGCGACCTCGGCGTAGTGGTTAAGATCCATACCTCTCATGTCAAAGTCACGAGTTCAACTCTCACCCCCGGACAAGTCACAAAGGACCCAAGAGCGTTAAAGAGACTATGATTAAAAAAAAATTCTAGAATGTCTCAAAAAAAAAAAAAAGTTTCTAGGGGAAATGTATGTATTGTCGACCTAAATGTCCCTAATTTGGGCCCATACATAAATTCAGCAATCGACTAAAATTTCAATAGCGACCAAAAATAACCATTAGTACAAAAATATCCGTAGATAAATAGCAGATTTTTAGCGATGGGCCCAATCTAAGATCCATAGGCCAACATTAAAGCCAATTCCCCTAATTGTTCAAATACCTATTTATGGTTTGAATGAAATGCCAAAAATCACTTTTTCCAATGGTAGTCAGATTCCAAAGTGAAATAATGTTGGAGTGTCTCATCATATCGATTTGGTATGTTCAGATGAATTATCCGAAAACATTTGCTAAATCTCATAGAAACAGTTTGAAAGTAAGTACCCTGTCCCCCTTCCACTGGCGTGCACAGGGTGCACAGGGTGAGTAATTTTCACATTTACATGATAAAAAATATCTAGATTTCTTGATAACTTGATTTGAAGGTAAAATTGCAACCCTTTTATTGCGTCAATTCCTTTGAGATGGTGCCTGAAATTTGCACCTTAAAGGTGCATGAAGGGACAAACTTCAATGAAATTTTTTGGTCAAAAAATTGCACCACATTGGTGAAAACAAAATATTTCTGGTGTAATTTTTTTTCAAGGTTGATCATGGAAGGTTAAAAGAAAAGGGTAAATTTTACGGTTAAAACAATTCACCTTCGTGGTGGTAAATTGAAGAAAAAGCTTTTTATTGAATATTTCTGGTGCAACAATATCATGAAGGGACTAATCAAAATGAATAACTTAGGTTCTAAAATTGAATTGTGCTTAAAATTTGGAGGTGCACATTTAACCGAAAATGTCTGGTGGAAAGTTCGCTACACTGTGGTGAATGTAGAAGCAAGGTTTATTAATTTTTCTGGTGAATAATTTGCATCGTTCTGATAAATGCAAGCTTCATTGGAAATTTATGGTGGAAAATTTGCACCATTCTGCATGAAGAGGCAAAGCCTGAAAATTGCACCAAAAAGGTGCATGGTGAAACAAACTTCACTGACAATTTTTGGTGCACCGTTCTGGTGAATGGAGGAGCATGTTCTATTGAAAATTTCTGGTGCAAAATTTGCAGCCCTCTGATAAATGAAATGAATAGAAAATTTCTGGTGGAAAACTTGCACTAGTCTGGCAAATGAAGGCACAAGCTTTATTTGAAATTAAACTAAATTTAAAACTTTTGGTGGAAAATCTGCACCCTTCTGATGATTGGAGGGGAACTGCTTTACTCAAAATTTATGATGAAAAATATGGCAATAGGGGCAAGGTTTATTTGAAAATGTCTGGTGGAAAATGGAAAAAGGTAATCGGCACCAATCAGAAGATTGAAGAAGCAATTTTAATTGAACATTAACGGTTGAAAATTTGCATCGTTCTGGTCAATTCAAATTTTCTGGTGTAAAATTTTCTGTGGGCAAGTTTGTATTGAAAATTTCTGGTGTATGATTTGCAACATTCTGTTGCATGGAAGGGCAAGCTGAATTGAAAATTCCTGATCTAAAAATTGCACAGTTCTGGGGAATAGAGGGGCAAGCTTTATTGAACATTTCTGGTAGATAAACTACAACGTTTTGGTGAATGGACGGACAAATTAAACTTGATTTCCGAGAAGAACCTAAAAGGTATTGAATTCCGAGGACAGTTCCAAAAGAAAAAAAAATCTGGGGATGATTTCATGAAAATTTTGCGAATAATTTCTAGTGAATCCTGCAGATAGTTCCAAGATAATTTCGAAAAGAATACCGAGAAAATCAAATTTTGGATGAAATTCCAAAGGGATTTTGAGGAAAATGTCAAGGGAATTCCGAGGATAATTTCAAGCTAATTCTGGAAAGAATGTATGGAGAATACAGAGGAAATTCTTCTGTAACTTCAGGGGAATTTCAGTTCCAAGGTGTTCTGAGAAAAAAAAGTTCCAAAATATTCCGAGAAGAACCTCAAGGATATTGAATTCTTGGGACAGTTCCAAAATATATCTGGGGAGAATTCAAAGAAAATTCAGCGGAAAATTTCTAGTGCATCCTGCAGATAGTTCCAAGATAATTTCGAATAGAATACAGAGAAAATCAAATTTTGAGTGAAATTTCAAAGGGATTTTAAGCAAAATTTCAAGCGAATTCCGAGGATGATTTCTAGCTCATTCCGGGAAAAATTTCTGAAACTCTAAAGGAATTTCAGTTCGAAGGTGTTCTGAGAAAAAAATATATGAAGAGTTCTAAATATAGTTCCAGTGGACTTCTGAGAAGAATTTCAATATAGCTCTTAGGAGAGTTCTAAAAAAATCCGAGAAGAACCTCAAGGATATTGAATTCTGAGGACAGTTCCAAAGGATTTCTGGGGAGTATTCCAAGAAAATTCTGCGAATAATTTTTAGTGAATCCTACAGATAGTTCCAAGATAATTCCGAAAAGAATACCGAGAAAATTAAATTTTGAGTGAATTCCAAAGGGATTTTGAGGAAAATTTCAAGGGAGTACCGATAGTTTCTAGCTCATTCCGCGAATAATTTCTGGATAATACTGAGGATATTCTTCGGAAACTCTAAGGGAATTTCAGTTCCAAGATGTTCTGAGTAAAAGTCAAGAAGAATTCTAAAAATAATTCCTGAGGACTTCTGAGAAGAATTTCAAAAGAGTTCTAAAAATTTCGAAAAGAACCTCAAGGAATTCTGAGGATTCGTCATTCGTCATTCCGTTAACAATCCTGTACCCGCTTGTCAAAATAGTTTTGTGCGCATTTGTTTGAATCGTTACATATTTTTAAACCTTTTTAATGATCTTGGCATTTAGGTCAAAATTTAAAAAATAGAGCTTATTTCCATTGAAAAAAATAAATAAAATTAGCTAAATTGAACAGTAGAAAAACGTGTTGGGTGGACAGCACCATCCACCATGCACTTTGGAGTACTCCCCCATGCCCAGATTAAATGCACCAAAGAAAAAAAATTGCCCCTCCTTAACGAGATTCCTGTGCACGCTAGTGCCCCCTTCTCTACTCTTTTGGTGTGATATACTTGTTGAAGTTGGAAATTAGCTTCACCCCTTGTTCAGCCACATCGTTGACAAGCATCAAGGAAGCAACTCGTTGTTTCACATTGACATTTTCGCATGAAGGGAGTATAGTAGACCCCCCTCCCCTTCTCTAACTAAGCTGATGAGATTGAAAAATTGTTTTAAAATATTTCTTCTGGACATACCTCACCTTACCAAATGGGCTAAGGTTCTCTGCTGTCCAAAGAATTCGTCTCCACTCTACTCGATCCATGGCCACCGTCACCAGCTTCGTAGTCTGCGAAGGGTCCGTAGCATTAACCTATCGCAGCCCGGCATTCCGAGCGATTTCCAGTTCCATGTTTCCGAGTTCCCAATCGTAGTCCTTATTTCATCGCGTAGGTCTGTGCCAATTGTTCCGATCCGTATTTCTTTCTTCGGTATTTGCCACTTTATATTTTTTCAGGGTGGCTTGTTGTGTCTCATAGCCTAGTCAGTAAAGACACGGTATTACCAAGCCGGAGGCGGCGGGTTCGATTCCCGGTCCGGTCGAGGGAATCTTTCGGGTTGGAAATTTTCTCGACTTCCCTGGGCATAGAGTATCATTGTGCTTGCCACACAATATACAAATTCATGCATTGATATATTGGCATCGAAAGCTCTCAATTATAACTGTGGAAGTGCAATTAGAACACTAAGTTGAGAGCACGCAATAAGCTAATGTGCACTAAGCAATAAACTTGAAATGCGAATAAGAAGAAGAAGTTGTTGGGCCTTCCCCAACCCCCTGTATCGCCGAAGGACCATCGTGCACAGCTCTGTTTAGAGTTCCACGCTGGTACTAGGACGTTGATCAGCCGCTCCTAACATGGAGAACAGACGCCGTTTTGAACAGCACCTCTTCACTTTGCTATTGCCGGACTGGCAACATTGCCCAGGCTACGCCACCCAGCTGTGTCCCTGTTTCAGCTTTTGTTATCATATGACTCGGGGAGGCGTGAGGTAGGAACTTGTGAGGACCAGAGCTCAGTATCCCGCTCCTTCCAGGTTGTCAACCCACCATTTTGGACATACCAAATCGATAAGATAAGAAACTCCGAAATCAAGTGGAAGTGTTTTTTTTTATCTAGTTCGTTTATTTGTAAGGCTCAATCGCGTTGGCTTTACGGAGCCGATAATTCATTGTTCTTTGTTTGTAAAAAAATTCACTTAATTCTATGTCTAGTAGGAGTTGGGCCGGATACTCGCGGCTTACTCGAGGTAAGAGGGGTACATTGTCGAAGGATAGGAAAAGAGGAGGAGCTTGGGAGTAGGGTATCGTTGCCTCATCAGAGCGTTGTCGCCATCAAGTGGAAGTGTTGACAGGAAATGTGATTTTTACCATTTCATTCGAAACATCGAACTTTGAACAGCTATATATTTTTTTTAGAGACATTCTAGTACCGTACATCTTTTGGCAAAGTTGTTAGGTACTTCCTGCACTATTTAATTTTTTTTAATACTTCCACATGATTAGTTGCATGATTCATGCAAAATGGTGGTCCCTAGGAATGAGAGTGCAATTGTAGGTTTTCCTATACTAATTTCCATACAAATTTCAAACGCAATGTGGAAAGCTGTCAAATTTTGCACAGTTTTTTGGGACCCCAAATGGATCCAAACCCAAATGGAACCAATGCCAAAAAAGCGCTGTTCTGAAAAAAAAATGATCATGATGACCCACCCTAATCTGCGTGGAAGAGAGTATGCAAAAGAGGATTTCAAGCATAACTTCTCAAAAGTACGTATGTAACATTGGATAGGAAATTAGAAACATTGGATAGCAATGTCTGTATGAGATTATTAAATCCTATTTAAAAGTTAATGTTATTTTTTAAAATCTGTTTCTGCTATTAGTTGGATAAAGGGATTGCGTTTAAGGACATTTTGAAAAATGTTGAGTTTTCGCAAACACGGACAAGACTTTTTATAAAACAAAATGATACACTTTTTACTTGTGTACTACTCACATACACCTTGATTGATTCGTCGGTATCACACCTTTGATGATTCGTCTATTTGACAGAACGGTTTTCACATACGTCAAATCAGATACACCGGTTTCTGTTTTGCAGTGAAGATACGTCTCTAGAAACTTGCGGTCCGAATAATGGAATCTTCTTTTATTTTCCTTGGTTTGTTTTCCGTCGATCTTGTTTTCCGTGCTGAGCACCAATGCTACCGACGCCAGGGAGGCAGCTCCAACACCTGGACCCTACCTATCGACCCATCAACTCATGACCGGGGACCAACGGCTTTACTTCCCTTCCGAAGGGAGGCGTGATCAGAGATGTTATGCCTCAGAACATTCCGGCGGCGCCGACTGGGATTGAACCCAGGCCTGCTGGAGTGAGAGGTAATCACGCTTACAACTACACCACCGGCGCCGCTGATGGAATCTTCTTTAGCAAGCGCTTTGTCTTTGTTTTAATTCTTACTTCTCAGCATCATCTCTGGGTGGCTACATCTAAAAAAAAATATTCATAATATTTATGTGTTAGTTAAGAATTTTTAACAACACATACCTAGCAGTAGCTGAATCCCGTTGAAATCCATTTTGTATCTACTTAGAAACAACTTGACGCATCTGCTGATTGATAAGGGTTGCTTTGTTTTTTTCACATACGACGCTTCACTGTGAGCGTATCTGCAGTTTTTGTATTATCATCAAATTTTAACACTTAAGTCATGTTGAGAGTAAAACGGTGTATCAACACCATTTTAAAAACAATGATAGAAGATCCGATAGGGCGCTCATTAAATATATTTTCCATAATTCATTCAAATTCATTAACTCGCAGGAAAAGCATATATTTTATATTCCGTTAGAAGCAAAATATCTAATTGTTATTTTTGCGACTTTCGTCCTTTTAAAAAGTTATGCTTGATTTTACCTTTCATATGACAGGACGAGTTCAAGGTTATGTTTTTTTTTTATCTAGCTTGGGACTTCAATGAGGATGTCCAAGGATTCTTACCTCTCAATGCTTCATCTGAACGGGAACTTGCTGTAGTCGAGTTCTTCCTGTCTGCAGGACTTAAGCAAATCAGCGATCTGGTCAACGCGAATGGTAAACTTCTCAACCCGGTGCTCGTCAGTGATTCAGATCATATTGAGCTGTTTGAACCACCATCTGCCATTTTGAAAGTTGATCGCCATCATAAGCCGTTAGTTTTGAAAGTTTATATCTGTTCGAGCGACCATCCGTCATCGTATCCAGCAGTACGCAGTGAGTACAATTCGCACGGTGTGATTTCGATGCTATTAATGAGAGGATCTCAGCGTTGGATTGGGTGCAATTACTTAACTTACCTACCATTGATGCCGCCGTGTCCGTATTCTATGACAATATTTATCAAGTAATCCATGATACTGTTAAAGGCTCGTAGACCGTCTATGCATTTCCAACAACCGTGGTGGAATCCACAATTGCGTAATCCGCGTAACCGTCTGCGTAAGGCCCAGAAACGTTACTTTCGCTGCAGGACTGCTGAAAACAAGTATGGTGCGCAGCTTGCAGAAGCCGAGTACAACAGTTTACATGAAGTACTCGCTTTCGTGAGTATATCGATAAGAAAACTCATCGTCGTTCTTGTCTTTCGTAAACGCTCGCAAAAGATCAGCTGGTATTTCGGCAGACGTCACCTACTGTAATCGAAGCTCCTCCACCGATGCCACTTCTGCAAACCTCTTCACTGATTTCTTCCGAAGCGTTTTCGAACTCGATCAAACTCGTCCGCAGCAGCAATACATCGACCAGTTACCGAACTACAACATTCGTCTGCAGCAGCTTAACTTCAGCCATGACATTATTTTCAAAGCCCTTTGCTCAGTGGATGCATCGAAAGGCCCAGGTCCGAATTGTATTTCGCCGTCTTTCATCAAGAATTGTACAGCATAGTTGGCCACACCCGTTATGTCTATCTTCAATCGTTCACTTATGGATGGCGTTTTTCCGGATTCCTGGCCAAAGTTCTCGAAAGTCTTCTGCTTGACAAGTTGTATCCAGTTGTGCAATCTATAATCTTGGAGTTCCAGCATGGATTCATGAAAAAGCGCTCGACAATCTCCAACTTGATGTCCTACACCAACACTGTTATTGGTAGCATAGAATAAAAGCGTCAGCAAGTAGATGTCGTTTATATTGACTTCTCTAAGGCTTTCGACAAAGTCCCTCATGACCTCGCTATCGCAAAGCTGAGCCGCCTTGGTCTTCCGCCGTGGGTCGTTCGCTGGTTAAAATCATAATCAGGAAGGCCTTCGTTAAGGTTCATGATGTCAGATCCGATGTGTTTGATCCAGGGAGTTCCACAAGAGAGCCACTTAGGACCCCTTTTTTCGTTTTATTTATTAACGACGTGTGTGACCACTTAAGTTCCTGTAAGTTGTTATATGCTGATGATTTGAAAGTCTACCGTGTGATCAAATCGATCCTAGATTGTTGTGCTCCACAAACTGACTTTGAGCGGTTAATATCGTGCGGTGTCAGATGAACGGAAAGCAAGCAAACACTGCCAAATGCAAAGTCATTACGAACGAGTTGATTCTATTAAAGATCTTGGGCTTACTCAACTTAGATTCAACGAGCACATATCTATGTCAATTGCAAATGCCAATTCCTTGCTTGGATTCCTGCGTCGCAACGATGCGCAATTCGATGATGTGCACGCTTCAAGAACATTGTATCGCTCCTTGGTTCGTAGAGCGTTCTTGAACATGGAGTACAAATCTGGGCTCCATATCATGCTGTGCACATATTGCGCATCGAAAAAATCCAGAGACGTTTTGTCAGATTCGCCTAACGACAGTTTCCATGGACCAATCCCGATGATCTATCACAATACGAACACAGATGTGCGCTTATTGGACTGCAAACACTATCGAATCGCCGAATCTTCCTGCAGAGATTATTTACTTTTGACTGCAGTAGTGTGCTCCGGGATATCAACTTCCGCTCTTGTGGACTCCTGGACACCGTACTGCTTATGGCTATAACAATCCACTCGACAAATGTTGCAGACTGTTCAATGATGGGTGTGATGCTTTTGATTTTAATATTAGTAAACTATAGACTGTTCCAGAAAGTATAAGCACACTTTCAAAATAACAAAAAAAGTCATATTTTTTTTAAGTTTTAATAATTTTATTTGGCAAATCATATTTGTATTTGTAAAATGATATTTTACTCTCGTTTAATCAACATATTTAATCATAGCCAAGACTCCTAACTTTTCCTCGAACATGACCCATTAGCTTCTGCACAGTGGTACTTCCCACCATTTTGACCACTTTTGGCCAATCTTTTTTGAATTTTTGGATGTCCCAAGCCCAAAAAGTCTCGATTGGCCGTGCCTCCAGGCAGTTCGGCGGATTCATGTCTTTCGGCACGAAACATACATTTTGACTTTTGTGTCCTTTCCATGACGCCAAATCAGGCCAAAATACTACTTGACCTTCGTGCTGCCTGATCATCGGCAACAATCGCTTCTGGAGACATTCCTTAACGTATTTCTGAGTGTTCATCGTCTCCGTGGGTTCTTTTTGCGTTTTTTCTGCTTCCGGTATGTTTTTAGCCCAAGTCTTTCTTTGGCACGCATGACGTTACTCGACGAGGTCCCTAGTTTTTTCGCAACATCCCGAACGGAAGTCGCTGGTTTTCGTTTGTAGGCATCCCTGATCTTTTTATCAATATCCGGACTTACAGGACCGGATTTCCGGCCACTCTTCGGCGCATCTTCAAACGTACACTGTTCTCTATATTTTTTAATCGCAGTACGTACCGCTCCGATGCTTACACCCTCTTCCTTGGCCAATTTTCTCAAGGAGAGTCCGCTCACAGTGCACCATTTGTGCACGATACTTTTTCGTTGTTCCGGAGTAAGACCACGCATTTTGACAGGAAACACAAAACTGAGCACTTTTTTGATGCTATGTCATTCAGAAATGAGCAAACAAAAGGACGCAGCCAAAACATGTTGAAATATTTCATTATGTTTATTTATTTATTTATTTCTACTTGTCAACAGATAAAATAGTTACCCTAATGACAATTTTCTATATCTAAACATCAAAACTGCTTCAAACACAAAATTAACGCAAACATCTCTTAAAGCTACGCTTATTTTTCTCGCGGGACACATTAAAATCGAACACATAATAACAACTATTGAAAACGCGGCACATACTCAACATTGGTTCGTGTACGCCATAGTTGGTCCTCGAACGCCGGTTGTTGAAGAACGCATGCAGCCGGAGGTCCCGTCGTTGAGTGTTGATGTCAAGAAGACTGAGAAGTGTGGAGCAGTCGACGTTCCCTTGCAGAAGATCCGCAACGAAACAAGCCTTCGCCACATTACGCCTTCCTTCCAAGAGCTCCAGGTCGATGAGGTTACAGCGACTTTCATAGCTCGGCAAGTTACGCGGGTCGCGCCAACGAAGGTGTCGCAACGCAAAGCGAATAAATTTTCGCTGAACAGCTTCAATTCTATGGATGGCATTCTGATAGAATGGCGACCAAACAACGGCAGAGTATTCCAGTATAGGTCGAACCAGGGAACAGTATAAAGCCTTCAGGCAATACACGTTCTTGAAGCTTTTGGCGAAACGGAATAAAAATCCTAGCTGCAATGAAGCTTTAGATACAACATAAGCAATGTGATCCTTGAACGTTAATTTGCAATCGAGCATGACTCCCAAGTCCTTGACAGTCGATTCGCGTTTCAGGCTTATTCCTCTTAAGGTGTAATCGTGGAAATACATCGCCCGTTTACGGCCAAAGGAGATGACCGAGCACTTGGACACATTTAAAGACATCCTGTTTATCCGGCACCAATCATCAAAGACTTCAAGTTCTTGGTGGAGGAAATGAGCGTCTTGAGGCCCTTTTATTACGTACTAGAGCTTCATGTCGTCGGCGTACGAGAGTTTAAGGCATTTGAGGATCAAGTTCACGTCGTTCATATACAACAGGAAAAGCAATGGCCCCAGGTGGCTGCCTTGAGGAACACCAGATGTAACAATGAAGGGTGGAGAAGCGTAGTCACCGACCTTAACAGACATAGATCTGCCAGTCAGATAGGAGCGAAGCCAGGTAAGTAGACTCCCATGAACACCCATTTTGTCATATTTAAAGATGGTAATTTCATGGTTCACTCTATCGAAAGCTGCAGAGAGGTCGGTGTATATGGCGTCAACTTGATGGCCACGTTCAATCTCACGAATAATGAACGATGTAAAAACAGTTAGATTAGTCGTCGTCCAGCGCTTAGGCATGAAGCCGTGTTGATCCTGAGAAATACTGTACGAGCAGTCTTGAACCAACTTTTCCAGGACAATTAGCTCGAATAGTTTGGAGATAGCACTCAATGCAGCTATTCCGCGGTAATTGGCGACAGTCTGCTTGCATCCTTTTTTGTGAACAGGGAAAACAAACGAATCCTTCCAACATTCTGGAAAAACTCCGGAGGTCATTGACAAGTTGAAGATCTTAGCTAAGGGCTCTGAAAGAGTGTATATGCAACGTTTCAGTACAAATGAGGGAATGCCATCTGGACCAGATCCTGTTGATGTTTTCATCTGTTTCCCGGCTGAAATCACCATGTCGCTGTGGATGGTGAATGGAGAACCAAACACCGACGTACGAGGGACATTACTCGTGGCAGCAGTAATTTCCTGAGCATCAAGAACTTCGTCTGAAAAAACGCTGCTGAATTGTGTGCGAAACATATTGGCGATATCTGCGATGGAGTTGGCATCAGTAACGCCATCAGTCATATTGGACGGCAATCCCGTTTCTTTCCGTTGCTCGTTCACATATTGCCAGAATTCCTTAGGATTAGCTTTGAGACGACTCTGCAAGTGAGACTGATGTGCGTTGTACAAGCTTGCATTGAGGTCTCTGTACTCGTTGTTGGCGCGGACGTAATTAGTCTTCGTAGAATCTGTGTGATATTTACTGTGTTTCCTCAGTGCAGCCCTTTTCACCTTTTTCAGATGCTTAAGATCAGAGTTCGACCAGGCGGGTTTGGCAGGTTTACACCGTAGTTTTTTAGGCACAAACTGATCGATAGCGACAAAGTGACCGTTAAAATAAGGTGTGCTTATACTTTCTGGAACAGTCGTTGCTATTGCTATTCATTTAATTTAACAACAAATTCGAATGTAATATAGCCATAAATTTGGTTGTTAACACTTTAAACTTTTCAGGAGATTTCTTAGGAGCGTGACTTTTTGCAAGAAACCATCATCCCCACATTTTCGTTTTGAACTGCTAGGAACGGTAGGTGAAGTCACCATATTTGATGCGATTCCCAACTCGACGCACTGAAAACTTTTCGACTCTTTTCCATTAATATTTTTTAAATGTTACAACTGCAAATATTAGTTTTCGTGATCTAGGGATGATAATGAAAAATATACGAATAATGAAAAAGCATTTAAATTGTAATAATTTCCTGACGCCTTGCAAATTCTTAGAGGAGCACAATTTCGTTGAACAATTCTTAAACTTTTCTACCGGTCTCCACCTCTATACTAGCGCACCTGGAAAAAGAGGAAGAATGTGCCACGCAAGAAACTTCATATGCCGCCTATCATCGAATGTGTAGGACGTTTTTTCTTCCCTCCAGCGTCAGCCCCACGATGTAGCACCTTAATCTCAATTTAAACACAACCGGGAGGCAGGGGGTGTCATAAATTATCATCGTTCTAAATATTTGAACACCGTATATGTGACAAACGTTTAAGTAAATTTGCTTCCACTGCTAGACCAACGAACATTGGTTGTGCGATTTCGTTTATAACACCAACATACTTCCTGAATGGATGCCACCTGGACGGACGATGACAAATTGTTGACAGAGTAATATTCCGTGAATTTGTATGCAATTTGTGTTTATCGAGACTGGAATCATTTGTTAAAGCGTTTACCCAGCAGATTAGGAACTTTCCGCCTCAATTGAGCTCCGACAGGTGAGGAGGAACAAAATCGGCAACACCGACAACGGCGTAACTGTGTCAATAACAGCGATAATCTTATTCACACCTTTTTTTTATGTTCCATCCAAGGTTCAGTGCCATTTACAAAAGAGCAGCAGCAGCAACAACAGCCAATCAAATGAAACAAGACACAAGTCGGAATAAAACATAAAACATGAGAAACACCTGAAAACATTTACGGGTTCTGAATTGATTGAGCGAAGCGGATCAGGAGGAGGATCAAGAAGAAGAAGTGGTAGAGCAAGCGGTTCACATGGCCATCTGAACGCCTTAAAACGGGCGATTTCAAAATAAATCAAAGCCTCGAGCTCAGCGTCCCAGGTCCAGGTCCGGGAACAAAAACCTTGGCAGACTTCGAGGGCCCATTGCCGAATCGATTCTCACCATCATCGTCCCTCTTAAAAGAGCGATAAAAAGCGATGTATGAATCGATCGTTATTTTCGGATTTCGAGGGAAGAAAACAAAAAAGTTAAAACGTTGGTCAGAACAATAAGAGGAAGAATCCCTTCCAAACGAACCGAAGAGTGGCGGAGGTGTTGTATAAAAGAAATTCCCTTCGTCGGTTGTTCCACGGCTGAAGACCGAGCTTCTTCTGCTTCCAAACTGTCTGTCTGATCTCTACGCGCAGTGAAGAAGTGGTTCGGTGGTAAATCATTATAATTTGTTCCCTGTCCGCTTGGAGTTACTGTTTTCAGATGCATTTACGGCATTCAATCGGTTTTATTGCCATTTTGAGTTGAAACAGAGATCGTTGAAAAATATTCCTTTTGTACTTTACCACTTTGAATGCAGTGCTTTGGTGATCACTGGTCATTGCCCCAGTAAAACGGGCAGGTAGTCGTTTTATTGGGAAAACTTTGGATATCACTGTTTTGATCATGCATCCCTTATTTTATACCTTGTATCATAACAATCGGAACATTCAGTGATTTTCTAAAACTATCAAGTGATGCAAAAGTAAGCAAAATATGCGACGCCACGCCTAGAGGATGCGTTCTGATGTTATTTTCATAAAGTCAAACTTAAGAATTCGCGAACATTTTTAAAATATCCTGACCGATGGGGTTGAATGGACACGTAAATGGGAGACAATTCTTCTTCTTCTTCTTCGCATTTCAAGCTTATTGCATATCGCATATTAGCTTATTGCGTGTTCTCAACTTAGTGTTCTAGATGTACTTTCACAGTTGTTAATTTAGAGCTTTCGATGCCTGTACCATTTTTGCATTGGTATAGTTGTGTGGCAAGTCCAATCATACTTCTATGCCCAAGGAGGTCGAGAAATTTTCCAACCCGAAAAATTCCTAGACCGGACCGGGAATTGAACCCAGTCACCTCTAACATGGTCTTGCTTTGTAGCTGCGCCTTTACCGACTGAGCTAAGGGTGATAAAATCAACTGTTGCTTTCAATTTCTGGATATTATATGAAAGTTGTGCATACGTAACATACATGTTGAAACTTTTGGATTTTTATGAGAAATAAATAAATTTCATGAAAATCAGGCTAAATCAATCTGGACCAATTATTTATTCTAGTTGAGACCTGTTTTTTTGTCAAACATACTATCCAGCTCCTAATGCATCACATTTGTCTACTTCACATCTAAATACTAATCAGAAAACTTTTACCAACCTTACTATTGAATTCCAATTACCCCCATCCCCAGTCAAAAATTAAACAATAAATTATTATTGGTTTATAATTAATAATGTTAAATATTTTATTTCTACGTTAATATTCAAAGAAGATAAATTGAACTAACATTAGGTCTGTTCCCATACTTGCTTTTCTGTAAGATTATGTACAGCAAAAAGCTAAAGCATGTTCCGGTACTTGCTGTACCATATTATTTTCTTACAGCAACTTACAGAAAGCTGCAGCAACCCCGGGCCGGGCTTGTCAATCGAGCCTCTCAGTCTTCTTAATGTTTTAGAAGAATGTCCTTCGGAAAGTTGTGCGTGGTGTTGATCAATGATGCCAGGAATGTAAAATATTTGTTCTATTTTAATTTGGATTTTATTCGGAGTTTCTACCACAGTTTAGCAGCTTGTAAATCATTTTTGTTCAACACAATGAAAACAACCATAAACAAACAACAATATCCATCGCTTAAAACACGCAGTGCATTCAATTTTTCAACTTTCCTGTCGCAAATATGAACAATTAACAACGCCATTGAAGTCAAAATTGATTCCGGCATCACTACCAGCCAGATTGATACGATCCCTCTGTTCTTTTTATTCCACGATTGCTACTGTCAAATCGACTAATCAGTAATTGGCACGAATTTGACAGAAAATTGGCTCTAAATCGCTACCCTGTTGTCAAGTCCCGTCCCAGCAGCAACCTATAGCAAAAGCAAAAAAGAAAGTACGGGAAGAGACCTATTATGTCTAACGTGAGATACCTTAATCTGTGGCAAGAGGACAAATGGTCGAAAGATAAAAGTTCGAATTGAACTTTCAGGGACAAAAGGTCGAATGGAAAAAAGGTTGAATAAACAAAAGGTCGAATTAAAATTTGCGGGACAAGCAAAAAGTTCAAACATTTTACCAAAAGCTCGTGTTTTACGATTTTTGTCAGTTTTCAAGTGTCCATGACAAAAGTTTGCATTTTTTGTGAGCTGTTTTAATAAAGAAAATTAAAAATTTAAGGTATGCTTTTTGAGATATTTGAGTTTTTTTGGAATTTGTACTCAAAATTACTTAAAACAATCATACTCCAATTTACTAAAAAAAATTACAAAGACACCTTTTTTTAATTATAAGATCCAAAATGGCCGGATTTTTGTACAAATGTGAATGATTGCCCATTAAACAATTATGCAAAGTGTCATGCAAATCGGAGAACGTCGAGATTTATCCTATTCGTCATTTGCTGTGGAACTGCTCCTTTTCTCCATTCAACCTTTTGTCTATTTCGACATTTTGTCCATTCGACCTTTGGTCTAAGTATTTCGACTTTTTGTGCATTCGACCTTTTTTCCTTCGACCTTTTCTCCTTTAAACGTTTTGTCAACCGGTAGAAACTAGAAATACTCAGAGGGAGAGATGAGCGGAGAGGATGTTTTGATCCAAATGAACTGTCAAAATCTGAGCCAAACGAACATTCCCATTAGATTTTTTCTGACGATTTGTTATTCTTACTAGATTAAATTTGAGAGTATTACAATCGAACAGAAATTCAATCACCTTTATGTTTCGTGTGCTTCTCAAATTCAACTAGTTTTTGGAATCAAAAGCAATATTCTAGCTATATTGATTAATTGATCTTAGTTGGTTAATTAATGGCACCAAAATATGAGCAAAATATTGCGATGCAATCAATTATTAATTTACACGTAAATCGAACCAAAAGTAAAAGTCATGTGAAATGCTAAGTTTTAGCAAGGGTTGCAAGATAATTTAGATACAAATCCCTGCTGCCGAATTGTATTTTGTTTTCTCCGCCTCTGAGTATTTCTAGTATAAACTAACGATTTTAAATTGGCTCACTACCTGACTAGCCTATTGGTCCCAAGCAAATCGTTTAACGTACCCCATTCTAGTCAAAATTCTAGTACTACACTATGTTTGTTTTGATTCGCTATGAAAGTTTGACAGATAAAACGAGGGGTTCGTGGATTTTCCTATGTTTCGAGGGGTGCATCGATTAGCTTGGTCCGAAAAGAGTACCAGAGCTGAGCAAAACAGTTAGCACGTTTCTTTGGGACATTCTGGTCTTAGAGTTACCTCTATGGTTTTGTCCTTCGACCTTTTGCCATATAACCTATTTTGTTTGAAAACAGTCAATTTAGTATGTAACAATTATCCTTTACAATTCTCCTCAAAATTTGTTCATAATTATCCCAAAAATCATTCTACACACAACTCATTTAGCATTTTCTTTAAAATTCTGTTCACAATTCTTCAAAGTGTCAGAATAGTAAAATGTTGTCCTAGCCATGATTGTTTTGCCACATTTAATTTCCGGGAATTTAATTTCCTCGTTCCAGTGGCCACCCCAAATGTTACTCGGGCTAGCTGGGTCTGGCTGGAACATATTGATTTTTCAACCAATTTGAACTGGTAAGATCGATTCAATTTTTTTGCTGTTGCTTGAATTTTTTTTCCCTTGATTTGTTTTCCGTCGATCTTGTGTTCCGTGCTGAGTGCCAATGCTACCGACGCCAGGGAGGACCACACCAGGACCCTACCTATCGACCCATCAACTCATGAACCGGGGACCAACGGCTTTACTTCCCTTCCGAAGGAAGGCGTGATAAAAGAGGTTATGCCTCAGAACATCCCGGCGGCGCCGACTGGGATTGAATCCAGCCTTGCTGGGGTGAGAGGTAATCACGCTTACCACTACACCACCGGCGCTGCGGAAGGAAATAAATGAATGGTATTGAATTTTTAGTGAACAGCCAATCGTTATTTATTATACAAAACACATCAAAGGAGCTGTTCATAAAGTACGTAGACCGATCTTCAAAGGTTTTGACCCCCCCTCTCCCGCGTAGACAATCGTCCATACCATTTTTTGGAAATTTGTATGGACCATAGACATTTTTCTTTGCCTTGCTTCCACCTTCGCCCACGCGCATTGCTACTTTATCTGTTGGAATAGTTGCCAGGCTTCTTGATATGTTGTCTTCGAAAAAACGCAAAAATTAGTATATTCAGGAACGCATTGATAAATTACCACCAAAATGATTTAATTTTCGCTCCGGCAAATAACAGTTAAAATTAGCTCCCGTCATTGTGTCAGCCAGACTATATGACTCTAGTGCATATGTACACAATCTTTTCGCAGCTCCACATTCCAATTAAGTGTTTGTACTACTTCTGATAGCACTTACCACCAGAGGACGAGTCGCCTTCGATCGAGCACGGCCGATGAGATCGACTCAAAGTTGAGTGGTTTTTCACTTAAAACCGCAAAAACGTAGGTTACTCATAGATTAAGTAAACTTTTCCTCAAAAAACTCGAATACGAGAAAAATCGACGGAAATTTGTCTTAGTCCAGGAGTATACTAATAGACTAAGTGGAACCTCTCTTGATTTTCCTCATATTCGAAAAGTTTTTCCTGAGAAAGCGAGGTAAATTTTACTCAGTCCATGAGTGTTTGAGTGAACAGAACTCATCTATGAGTTAGATTCAACGGCCGTTTATGAGCTGGTGGAAAATAGACTTGAGAATATATGGTGAAATGCACTTTTAATTAAAAATATCAACAGGGTGTTGAATCTAATTTCCGTCCTACTAAGCATACTAAGCATGCCCCGTAACGTGGGTAGATCACCTTTTCGTGGTACGTTACGGGATGTAAGATCTACCACCGATTCCTAGTCCTGATTTCTTCAAATTAGGGGAACAGGATTGGTTAGTAATCAAAGGAACCATCTTAGTCCTTGTTACTTTTTATGTCTTGTTGATAGTTGATAGTGATATAAGTCCCTCGGTCGGGTTGCCTGGACCGAGGATGATCTTGAAACAAAGGAAAAATGAGTTAGTTAGTCTTCACCTATGTGATTCCTAATCTTCTATTCGTTGTTCCCTAGTTTGAAGTCAGTGGGGTCGTGTCCACATGTGCAACCTGTGCACGACACAGGTGTGATAAAAAATGGGCTTAGATTTTTATAGATTTCATGGTCACATTATAGCTGTACTTCTTTACTCCATACCACAAGTGACCATGCATGCACTATTTTATAGTGTGGCTCAATTAAATCTTCGACCTTGGTTTGCTTCAAAAAGAATCCTGATGAATGTGGGCGTCTTAGTGGAATACCTTTATAATGAGAGAGAGAAGGATTAGTAATTTCCATTTAATTCCACTACCTTATTTGCTTATCCTTGACAGATACGCGTATTTCGTCTACAATGTGCAGACTTCTTCAGTGTCTTGTACTAATACTCGACTAGTTGACAGTCGAGTATTAGTACAAGACACTGAAGAAGTCTGCACATTGTAGACGAAATACGGGTATCTGTCAAGGATAAGCAAAAAAGGTAGTGGAATTAAATGGAAATTACTAATCCTTCTCTCTCTCTCATTATTCAAAAAGAATTAAATTCAGTTCGGATGGTCTGTCTAATCCCAAATGCATTGATTTCTAAGCATGTCGATATCTATGACAAAACTCGTTAAATAGTGCACCTAAAAGCGAGCTTTTTTGGGTGGTGGGTGGCAAGTTTGTGAATGGTCAAATGTCTGATGTAAGCCAAGCAAACTTTCTATCACCACAATTTTTCCACAATACATAGCGGTTTGCACCACTAGTTGTAATTGAAACTTTCAGCAGTCACGCGTCAAACGGGAGCAATACGGAAACAGCAGTCTGGCACGCTTTGGACGTGTATGATACTTGCAGACCGGTTTGAATGTGTGAGTTTAAGTTAGAAGAACATTTGTGATGTATGGGTGCCTAAAGCATTTCTCGCTGTGCACTTGGATATCTGATTGCAGGCTAAGAGAGTAATAGAGAAAGAGAGCGCAAAAGCTCGCTCTCATTCTCTTGTCAGGGTCTGTTCATAAACTACGTAGACAGTTTTTTTGGGATTCTTGATCCCCCCCCCCTCCCCTGCGTAGACAATTGTCCATACAAAAAATTTAAAATTTGTATGGGCCGTGGATAATTCTCAACCCCCCCCCCCCCTAAACTGTCTACGTAGTTTATGAACAGCCCCTCAGTTGTAAATCTCTCAATTACCGATGGTTGCGCCGGTGCGCCTGTCAAAACTTATGAGCTTCCCCTGATTAATTCTGATAGTGTTGTTCTGATTATAGATACTATAGATTCCGTAGATAAACGGAGGCACAAAAAGTTTGTTTTGGCAACCATGAAAAATAAATGATCTTACTGGCATCCGTGAAAAAAGTTCATGCCATCATAGAGCTCTTCGTTGTGCAGTTTTGTTTTGTTTCGTGCGCAAAAGTTCAAAATGATGTGCAAAGCAAATCTTTGCAGCAACAATGAATCGAGGAATGGTTTGCTTTATATTTACTTCTTCCGTTGTCCGCGAAATAAATCGGAATGTGGTGTGTGGAAAGCGTTTTTTGCTCATAATATTACAATACTTCTCCCTCAAACAACACCATGATGACGTCATGCTCGTTTGGCTACACTAACTAGGCTAATACTTTGCCTCCGCTTATCTATAGAATCTATAGTATCTATAGTTTTGATGAATAAAGAGTTCTAGATATAACTGGAATTAGGCCGTAACAGCCTTTGTAAACAATGACTTCTCTCGATGATTTCTAGGAATTCAAGGCACGCCTACATAAAGCAACATATCCATCGAGTAGGGGAAGTCTTCCCCTATTCGATGGTGATGTCTATTTGTCATGGCTTTCAAGAAATCATCGAGAGTAGGCATTGTTTACAAAAGCTGTTTCGCCCTTATTCCAGCTCTATCTAGAGTTGATAAATTCAAGTTTCTTACCCAGGGGACTTCATGAATTTTCTCTAGATTTTGACACTGTTTTGTATCAAAAAAATGTTTTCGGAAGTGTTTGACGGATATTCAGCCTTGTGATAAAAACGAGAATTAGTTAAGTTTTGAAATTCCTACTACTTCGGTTAACGCGAAAAGGACCATATTTTGTTTACATAATATGATAGGCCATCAAATGTTACGTTAGGTAGTGATTAATATAGTAATTGAGAATATGTCCCTCGAATTCATTAAGCATTGAAAAAAAAAACTAAGAGGGGAAATGTTGGATTCGGCAATACCTTAACCTATTTATCGTCAGGGGGTAAACAAAGTCCTAGAGCACTCAAATTTGGCCAATAGTTGCTCTGAAACACAATATATCCACATGCCAAAATACCCCCTGACGATAATAAAATAAGGTATTGCCAAAGCCGTCATTTACCCTATGTGGTGTGGTAAATTATAACGAACAAAGTTTGGTGCACAGGTAAACAAATGAGGCACGCGACGCCTCTGTTTGAAGTGGTTACGACTAGGGTTCTGATGCATGGTCATTATCGGTGTCATTGCTTATTTTTGTTGCTAAGGAATCCAATTTTGACTGACAAAAGGGCGCGTCTTTGGAGGGTGTTCCAACTCCGAAGGGTATAAATAGGAAAAACCTTTCCGGGACCTTTCAATTAGAGTCGGATCCTTGCGATAAATGCAAGAATGACAACTGTAAAAAATCGAATACTTCATCATTTTTCAATAGTGATGGAGTAATACGACATGTTCTAAACATATATATATATATATATATCAAATTATTAGTCGCAGTAGTGTTATGTCCCGAACAGAGGAAAAAAAAGCATAACTCACCCTTAACCTATCTTTTTCGAACGGATATGAACTCAATGGAGTGATTATACTACAGGTGACTTCGAAATTTATTTACCTTTCTATACATACCGTTGGATTTGATAATGAGTCACAAATTATTCAGATATGGTAAGAAATTTAACTGATTTAACTTCTTGATTAGAAAAGCGGCGCCGGTGATGTAGTGGTAAGCGTGATTACCTCTCACCCCAGCAGGCCTGGGTTCAATCCCAGTCGGCGCCGCCGGGATGTTCTGAGGCATAACATCTCTGATCACGCCTTCCTTCGGAAGGGAAGTAAAGCCGTTGGTCCCCGGTTCATGAGTTGATGAGTCGATAGGTAGAGTCCAGGTGTGGGAGCTGCCTTCCTGGCGTCGGTAGCATTGGTGCTCAGCACGGAAAACAAGATCGACGGAAAACAAATCAAGGAAAAAAAAAAAAAAAAAAACTTCTTGATTGCAAATTCGTTCTACGGGTTCAATTCCGTCCTAATCCTAACGCATTGAAACGCCATTGGGGTTTTCTAGGTTTTTCTTCGTTCTACGAATGAAGACAGAAAAACTGGATTTAGTAGGATCGTTTCTTTTGTTTTGAGAACAATGAGTTTAAATATTCATACAACGCACTCGTATAGGCTTTGTGTTATAGCTTATAAGCTAACGCCTCGAAACAAACGTATTGACAGTGAAACGGTGAAATCATAAATATTATTGAAATCGAAAAAATGGAAATGGGCGATTACGACGAAGTAGCGCTCTACTCCAGTGGTGACATTTAGTTTGATATATTATTTATATAATGGCGCTATTACTAAAATGAACAGAATGTAAAAAAATTTCTCACCGCAAGAAGCAATGTTTGAATAGAATTCGACAATTTTTCGAAAATCTCCATACCGCAAAACTGGTTTATCCACCACGGCACAGTGGTCCAAAATGCAGATTTAGCTGGAAGGATATGTTTTGAGCCTGAAATTGAAACTTTAGACTAAAAGTCTCTTCTACAAAGTTGTTCCTTATAAGTTAGGCCGTCATTTTCAAGATAATTAATCCTAGGGTGGTTTTTATTATAATTGAAATCAAAAATCTTACTTTTTTGTTTGAAAAAATTAAGGTATACATTCTTAAGCAAATAGCGGACCTAATTTCAAGCAACATTGTTAAAAAAAGTTGTATCTTTTAAATTGACCGCTATATTTAGTAGAAAAAACTACAATAACTCTTGATTGGCGAAAGATATCGACAAGCTCTGTGCAGCAAAAATTTGGGCCTTTTGAAGATCTAAAAGTTATTTTAAGACACCTTTGATGAGAAATCTGAAATAAGAAAACTAAAGCAATACAATGCTGAAATTAGGTCAGCTATAACGTTGTCCAAGAGCAACTTTGTTGAATACACTTTTTGTCTAAACTTTAAATTTCAGGCTCAAAACATATTCTTCCAGCTAAATCTGCATTCTGGACAACTTCATCTGTCTGTCATCTGTCGGATTCTATGATAGAAATTAAAACAGAATTGCTATCGAAAAACAAAAAAAATCAAACTCAAGAAGTACATTGGCTGCGAGAGAGTCACGCATTTATTTATTTTTTATTTATAAATTTGAAATCCATTGCAGCAGTCTGAATGTTACTGCGATTTGTCTCCGCCAGACCCAGGTTACTATTTAAATTCCACTTAGTTTGAATTGTATCCACGACCAGGGCTGGAAAGCACCTCAGTTAGCAAAGCAACTTTGTGCATGCATCTCACAACACTCGACAAAGAGTGTGTGGTTCTCACATTTGCTTCGCACACTATTTTCCAACTAATCTAGGAGAAAGCGATCCACACAATGAGCGGTACACTCCGTGCGGCGCATAGAGCGAATATAATATAACAAGCGCTAATGTCTTCTTTGAACTCGAAGAAGAATTTTTCTGTTTGCTGGGTTTCCCATTTGCAACCCTACACTGAGTGGCGCTCTTTGCGTTGGACCCTTCGAAGCGATGGCTACACATTGAGCTTTCATTATTTCTGGGTGTGTGTCTGTCTTCTCTTCTCCGCTGCTTTACACTTGCGCAGGGTGAAAGACAAGAAAACTTTGTTTTTGCTTGATTCTCACTTTATTTATTTTAGAACATCAGTACCATGCGCACATTGAGTGATCAGATGACAGCCCTGTCCACGACAGATACGTATTTCAACGACAATGTGAAATGTCATCTCACTAAGGAAGTCTTGAAACTCTAAGTCAATAGTGTGAGTTCAGAGTAGAATCTTTAGAATCTGTCTGCGGCTGTGGAATAGTTCTATTGACGTTTGAGCAAGTTAAACGCGCACTCTTTTGCCTGTGAAGAAACACTTCAAGTCCCCTCATCCATTTATGTATGAGTTAGGTAAAGGAGTGTGCGTTTGACTAGTATTGTCGCATTAATGGCCCTTCGCTCAATTTAAACTTCTATTCAACTTACACACCACCGTACTCTAGCGGAATTATCAACCTATCCTCTTCAGAACTTTCTCTAGTTTTTTTTTTAATCCTTGTCGGGTATTTTCATCACTGCGACCATTTTTCTGATCTATTGTGATACATACTCCATTCTTTTTAAAGCTATATCAAGATGCCGTATCACTATTATTAGGAGTGATCGCCATTGTTTGACTAATAGCATTATCCCAGCAAGGCATTACACTTCGAATAAAGTGCACTGCCGTACTGGGAGTTGTTCTCCAAATGTCAAAGGGTTCTATCGAAAATTACCGGACAGTGGCATAGCATAGCATTCCTTTTCTATGCCACAGAAGCGACATACATCATCTTGAAGTTTTCCAACCAGCTTCAAGTGATAACGGCTCGGACAATGAGCTGTATATGGAAGAGAACTACTTCGGCCTAATTGCCCATTTTGGGCCTATCGAGCAGAAAACATAAAATAAATCCATGATTTCAGAGTTAACAAGTCAATTATGCGTTTGGTACGATACTTTAGTTAATAAGCTACCGAACGAAGTCAATGAGAACGCGTGATAAGAACGTTTGCATCAAAAATTCCCAAAAACAAAAGAAGCGCTCCGACCTAATCAATTTTCATCTTCATCCGATAGGCCGAAGTGAATTCATTGGCGTTTCTATGGCGTTTCAATGCGTTAGGCTGAGTTTAGAATCCGTAGCCGGAGTTTGGCGTCAAGAAGCAGTGTTAGACTTTTGACAATATCTCAACGATTGGTTTTTCTTTATCAAATCTTACGTAGTGGCTTTCAACATCAGTAATAATAACATTCCGTTTGGTGCTAAACTGCGCTAGATTAAGAAAGGCTAAATGGGCCGGAAATGGGATAGTTAGTCCTATATGCTAAGATCTTTCTTAGAAAGTTCCAGGATTTTGTGGGTCACAGAAATGTTTGGATTAGTGAATCGCTTCGACTGCCTAGCAATGAATGCGTTCTTCCAGTTTTCCTCCACTTTTGAAGATTCCCATTCTAAGAGATGCAGCCGATAAGCCACAAAAGGGCTTTGGCCCTATGAACTAATGAGAAGATCCGAGTCTTGCTAGTGCATCAGCTCTTTCATTTCTGTCAATCCCGCAATGACCAGGAACCCAATATAGGTTGACTTGATTATGACAAAACAATTTTTGAAGTGATTGAACACACTCCCAGACAAATTTTGATGAGCATGTCGCCGATTTTAAAGAATTTAGAGCAGCTTGACTATCGGACATTATGCATATATTTGAGCTCTTATAGTCTCTACGCAAACATATAATAGAACACTCTAAAATTGCTTGGATTTCAACTTGGACCACAGTTGGCCATCTGCCCACAGGAACCAATATGTCTATCCCTGGGCCAGTTACTCCTGCTCCCACTTGGTTGTTCAATCTTGAACCACCTGTATAAATAACAATCGATCCTGGACGAAGAATCGGACCACCAAATTGCCATGAATTACGCCCAGGGTCAAATGCTTGAAAAAGCCGATTGAAATTGTTTCAGTGTTTAGAATCCTAAGATGTCCTCTAAGGTCTCCTTCAAAGAGTTTCACTGACCTTGTAATCCTTAGAGCACACTTTTCGGTTTCTAATTGTACAAATTGATGCAGTGGTAGCATATAAAGAAAAGCATTCAATCCATTGGTGTACTTCTCATTGCACTTGTTATTGAGAGAGTGGTTAACCTTTGGACTAACCTTTCTCTATTTAATACATTATCACACTAAAGCTTCATTATACCATTTCCAAACAACTCTGAAAATCGTAAATTTCACGTATGAAGTTACAAAAAACACTTTGAAGATAATTTCAAGATAATGCTTAAGAGAGTTACAAGGAAATACAACGATAAATACCAAGAGGATCGCATTCCAAAGCCATTCTAAGATATTTTTTATGAGAATTCTGAGATTTATTACAAGGGCATTTGGTGAGCAATTGCTAGAGAAATCAAAGCGAATATTCAGAAGAATTTAAAGGATTATTATGAACAGAATTGTAAGACAATTTTGAGGTGAGCTGCATGGAAATTCTAAGGAAAATTCAAAGGATAAAAGGACTTTCAGATAGAATCTCAAATTTATTTCAGCGAAACTCTGAAAAGAATTCTGTGATGGAAAATTATTCTAAATGAAATTTGAGAACGTTTCATAAAAACCCTGTAAATAGTTCTGAGTAAACTTTTTCGAGGCAGTTAATAAATAGACAATTTGTTACGATTTCGAAGGCAGAAGCAAACGTTTTTTGTTCCCGGAATTCTGGTAATTTTTCCAGATGTGCGATATTCATTTATATTAAGCTTATAACTAAATGCATTTGAGTCCAAAAGATCACTCGGTTACATGGGTCATTACATAGACAGCAGGTTTTTTTTCCTGGACGAAGACAACGGGGAAAATTACCGAAATTCCGCGAGCTAATCAGAATGTGCTGGTTACAATGATCATGAGATTTGGCTCATATTCTCTCCATTAAATACAAGTCCTGGTGTGGCCAATGATTTTACATTTGAATTCTCATGTAATTTTAAGTGTTCAAGTCATATTCTGGCTCGGGGAGTCCGGATCATGTTCAGATGAAGCCAATATGGTCTTAGGCACTCAATAAAACTGCCAATGATTATGATTTTTAATTCTCATATGATTTGAAAGTAACCCTAAATTTAAAGTAATAACAACATGGAAAATAAGTAATGTAGTTGAGTAGTCGTGTTGAAGAACTTCATGAGATAAATCAAACAATATTCGTAAGCATTTAAAAAAAAAAACAGTTCGTCAAACATAAACGCTGTCGCCATTTGATACGCGTCTGATTGGTTTATTTTTTTTTTTGTTATGGCGAAAGGAAATGATCCATTTATCGGATCGTGAGTTTGTTTCCATTCGCTGCACTCTCCAAAGTTATTCAGTCAGTCACAAACAATCGCACTTTTGTTCTGGTCTAAACCTTACTCCGTTCTCGCAAAACAAGTGTCTGATTGAAACACACATGCGCAAGTCCCATATTACGATGACTCGATGGTTCATCCATCCGAGCTGCCCGCGAGTTTCGTTTTGATGGGGCATGCGTGAACAAAGGTCCATAATTTTCGGACCTCTAACAAGCGCATAAAAATTAATTGATTTTAACTCTGCCTGTTCTCTACCCCCACGGACACTGCCATGTGAACGAGACTTCGAACGGCTTGGACTCAATTAGGAAGCATGACTTAACTGGATTAACGCGACTTCCAGAAAACGAACACCGGGGATCGTGCCTTTGCCCTGGTGGGATGATTTCGAATGGGGAGCATCCAATAAGTAATCATAGGCACACACACACAAACACATGAAGCTTCGCAATTCGTACGTTTGAGAGCGGGTTGAACCAACTGTTAAACTTCCAGTTCTGCAGGTATCACCTGTTTTTGGGAAAAAATATTCCACTTTGACTGAGTTGGAATAAACCAAGACACAAAACGACACCTGTTCACATAAAAATCGATAAGTGATGGTTTTCCCATTCAAATGTATCTGTTCTGATTTTGTGCGATTTAGTTTTAGAATATAACACGTGCGCTATTCATGTATTCATGACTGGAAAACTTGATGACTATCAATTTTAGATGAACATTTCAAAAGGTCTTATCAGCATTGAATCATCATCAACTTTCTCTTTCCTTAATTATTCAGTTGCAAAAACATTTCCTTTTGAGATTGAAGCTTTGTAGACTAGAACCTCCTTTATCAAACTACATATATGGCAAAAATAGCAGGAAATATGTTTGCGTGGCCGTGGTTATCAAAAAGGTCCGTTTGAAATGTTCATCCAGAATTCATTAATCGTCCAACAGTGCATTTCATCTGTGTTATTCAGCATGCCAGTTTTCATCGGTTCAACACCTCCGCTACCGATTGGACACGGTGTTTCGAAATGATCGATTATCGCCCGAAGCTAGCCGCCAGCCGGTTTCATCAAGCATTACAACCATGCATGACACCTCCGTTTTGCATTGTTAATTAATTTACTGCATCAACAATGCATTGATCAACGAGAGACGAGAGACGATGACATTTCTACCGACGCAGCGGTGAACATTATTGATTTGGCACTCCTCTCGTCACCGGTGGTGGCGGCGTGACAGTAACTCGTATGAAACGAGTTGAGAGCAGGGTTGCCAAATGACGTTTTCAACGAATGATTTAATGGGATTCTATCGGAAAACTTTTTCGTCAAAATCGTCTAGAATCAATGGCATGAGTGCTTTGTCAAGTTGACAAATGATTTGAAAGCTCACGACAGGTGAAAACGACAAAACCGAACACGTCATCAAACAATTTGCCAGCACTGGTTGAGCGTGATCTTGGATTTATTGGCCGTCGGTGTCATACGCGTTCGAGGTTCGAGTACATATGGTTGAAGTGAGCCATTAATTGCTTTGACTTTTAAATTACTTCGACTGTCTTGCTGTTAATTTGTCAATTAGCAGCCGCGACGATGACGAGCACGGGAACGGCTAGATATGGATTCGATTGTATGGAAGTGATTAAAATGCATTGCTTGATTGACATGCCGTAATAAATTCATCAGTTAGCGATGCAAGTAATTGTCGGGAAAGAGATTTCCAACAACCGATAAATTATGTAAAATCTGTGAGTAGAGATAGAGGGAGATTAACTTGCTCATTTGCTTCGTTGCATTACACATTTTATGCCTAAGTATCTGTTGTACAACCAATAAAGATTGCATTTAACAAATTAAATTCTAGATTAAAATTCTCTCAGACGACTTTTAATTTCATAAATTTTCGGTCAAATGGCGTTCTATCGAACGACCCATCCTCTTCGATATTATGTACAGTGTAGTGTGAAAACCTTGAAAACCGGGAAAAAGTCGGGAATTTTAAAAATCCATCAGAACAATAATCTTGTTTCAATGATTTTAACAGTTTATGAATGT